>NC_069501.1:202953556-203571056 GCF_027579735.1 Bombina bombina | reverse complement strand
GCTTCATTTTTTTTTCGCATTTAATTTAATTTAGAGCTCAATATTTATCAAGGTACGACTATTATCAGTATTGCTAGTCTGTTTAACATGTCGGACTCTGAGGAGGAAACTCCTTGCTCTATGTGTTTAAATGCCACTGTGGAACACCCTCTGACTTTTTGTCCCTCGTGTACTGAGAGGGCCTTACAATATAAAGCACACATTTTATGTAAAGATAATGTGTGTAAAGATGATTCTCAGCCTGAAGGGAATCCGGGTATACCGCCAGCTTCTCCCCAAGCGTCACAACCTTTAATGCCCACCCAATCGACCCCAGGTTCTTCAACCGCGTCTACTTAGTTTACTCTGCAGGATATGGCTGCAGGTATGTCAACTACCCTTACAGAGGTATTATCTAAGTTGCCAGTGTAAACGCAGTAGGACAGAGGTCAATGTGAATGCTGAGCCCTCTGATACGTTGTTAGCTATTTCCGATGTACCCTCACAGGGATCTGAATTGAGGGTCAGGGAACTTCTATCTGAGGGGGAACTTTCCGATTTGGGAAGTGCGTTACCTCAGACGGACTCGGACGTTATGTGCTTTAAATTTAAGCTTGAGCACCTCCGTCTTTTACTTAGGGAGGTTTTAGCGACTCTGGATGACTGTGACCCTATTGTGGTACCACCAGAGAAATTGTGTAAGATGGACAAATACTTAGAGGTACCTGCTTACACTGATGTTTTTCCGGTTCCTAAAAGAATTTCGGAGATTATTAAGAGGGAATGGGACAGACCGGGTATCCTGTTCGCTCCCTCTACTAATTTCAAGAAAATGTATCCTATATCTGACACTGTTCGGGACTCCTGGTAAATAGTCCCTAAGGGGGAAGGAGCCATATCTACACTGGCTAAGCATACAAATATTCCTATTGAGGACAGCTGTGCTTTCAAAGACCCCATGGATAAGAAATTGGAGGGTCTTCTAAAGAAATAGTTTATTCATCAAGGTTTCCTCTTGCAACCAACAGCATGCATTGTACCAGTTACCACTGCAGCAGCCTTCTGGTTTTAGGCCTTAGAAGAGTCTCTTAAGACTGAGACTCCTTTAGAGGATATCTTAGATAGCATTAAGGCTCTCAAGCTGGCTAATTCTTTTATCACAGATGCCGCCTTTCAAATTGCTAAGTTGGCGTCGAAAAATGCTGGATTTGCCATTTTAGCGCGTAGAGCGTTATAGTTAAAATCATGGTCTGCTGATGTGTCATCTAAGTCAAAGCTTTTGGCTATTCCTTTCAAGGGTAAGACCCTATTCGGGCCTGACTTGAAGGAAATCATTTCTGACATCACGGGAGGTAAGGATCATCTCCTACCTCAGGATAAGACTGTTAAATTGAGGGGTAAACAGAATAATTTTCGTTCCTTTCGGAACTTTAAAGGAGTACCCTCTTCTTCCTCTTCCTCCGCAAAACAGTAAGGGAATTTTGTTCAGACCAAGTCTGTCTAGAGACCCAACCAGGCTTGGAACAAGGGTAAACAACACAAGAAGCCCGCTGCTACTACCAAGACAGCTTGAAGGGGCGGCCCCCGATCCAGGACCGGATTTAGTAGGGGGCAGACTTTCTTTCTTTGCCCAGGCTTGTGCAAGAGATGTTCAGGACCCCTGGGCACTGGAAATTGTGACTCACGGGTATCAACTGTCATTCAAACATTTTCTCCCAAGAGGGAGATATCTTCTTTCTCGATTGTCTGTAGACCAGATAAAAAGAGAGGTGTTCTTACGTTGTGTAAAAGACCTCTCTACTATGGGAGTAATTCGTCCCGTTCCAAGACTAGAACAGGGGCGGGGGTTTTTACGCAAATCTCTTTGTGGTTCCCAAAAAAGAGGGAACGTTCAGACCCATTTTAGATCTCAAGAGTCTAAACAAGTTTCTCAGTGTCCCATCTTTCAAGATGGAGACCATTCGAACAATTTTACCAATGATCCAGGAGGGTCAATGTATGACTACCGTAGACTTGAAGGATGCAGTACCTAAGGTTTGCCTTCCTGGACAAACATTTTCAGTTTGTGGCCCTTCCCTTCGGGTGGGCCACAGCACCCAGAATCTTCACGAAGGTTTTAGGGTCCCTTCTGGAGGTTCTCAGGCCGCGGGGCATAGCAGTGGCGCCTTATCTGGACGATATTCTGATTCAGGCATCGACTTATCATCTAACAAAATCTCATACAGACACGGTGTTGTCCTTTCTGAGAACTCATGGATGGAAGGTGAATCTAGAAAAAATTTCACTAATTCCACAGACAAGGTTTTCCTTCTTGGGAACTCTGATAGATTCTATAGCCATGAAGATTTTTTTGACAGAGGTCAGAAAGTCAAAGATTCTAAATACATGCTGAGCCCTTCAGTCCAATCCTCGTCCATCAGTGGCTCAGTGCATGGAGGTAATTGGATTGATGGTGGCGGCAATGGACATAATTCCGTTTGCTCGATTTCATCTCAGACCACTGCAACTGTGCATGCTCGGACAGTGGAATGGGGATTATGCAAATTTATCTCCTCAGATCATTCTGGACCAGGAGACCAGGGACTCTCTTCTTTGGTGGTTGTCGCCGGATCATCTGTCCCAAGGGACGTGTTTCCGCAGACCCTCATGGGTGATAATGACAACGGACGCCAGTCTACTAGGCTGGGGTGCAGTCTGGAATTCCCTGAAGGCTCAGGGTGTATGGACTCAGGTGGAGTCTCTACTTCCAATCAATATTCTGGAACTGAGAGCAATATTCAATGCGCTCCAGGCGTGGCCTCAGTTGGCTTCGGACAAATTCATCAGATTCCAGTCGGACAACATCACGACTGTGGCTTACATCAATCATCAGGGCGGAACGAGGAGTTCCTTAGTGATGACAGAAGTAGCCAAGATAATTCGATGGGCGGAGGCCCACTCTTGTTATCTGTCAGCAATCTACATCCCAGGAGTGGACAACTGGGAAGCGGACTTTTTAAGCCGACAGGCTTTTCATCCGGGGGAGTGGGAACTCCATCCGGAGGTATTTGCCTCACTGATTCTCCAATGGGGCAGACCGGAATTGGATCTGATGGCATCTCGACAGAATGCCAAGCTCCCAAGATACGGATCCAGATCAAGGGATCCTCAGGCTGAACTGATAGATGCCTTGGCAGTGCCTTTGGTCGTTCAACCTAGCTTAAGTGTTTCCACCGTTTCCTCTCCTGCCCCGGGTGATTGGTCGGATCAAACAGGAGAGAGCTTCAGTAATTCTAATCGTGCTTGCGTGGCCATGCAGGACTTGGTATGCAGATCTAGTGGACATGTCCTCTCTGCCACCGTGGAAACTTCAATTGAGACAGGACCTTCTCATTCAAGGTCCTTTCCAACATCCAAATCTAATTTCTCTGCAGCTGACTGCTTGGAGATTGAACGCTTGATTTTGTCTAAGCGGGGATTCTCTGATTCGGTCATCGATACTTTGATTCAGGCACATAAGCCTGTCACTAGAAAGATCTCTCATAAGATATGGCATAAATATCTTTTTTGGTGTGAATCCAAGGGCTACTCATGGAGTAAAGTTAGGATTCCCAGGATTCTGTCTTTTCTCCAAGAAGGATTGGAGAAAGGGTTATCAGCGAGTTCCTTAAAGGGACAAATTTCTGCTTTGTCAATTTTGCTACACAAACGTTTGGCAGATGTTCAGTCTTTTTGTCAGGCTTTAACCAGAATTAAGCCTGTGTTTAGACCAATTGCTCCACCCTGGAGTTTGAGTTTAGTTCTTAATGTTCTTCAAGGGGTTCCGTTTGAACCCATGCATTCCATAGATATTAAGTTGTTATCTTGGAAAGTTTTTGTTGTTATCTTGGAAAGTTTTTGGTTGCTATTTCTTCTGCTCATAGAGTTTCTGAGCTTTCAGCATTACAATGTGATTCGCCTTATCTTATCTTGCATTCTGATAAGGTGGTTTTACGTACCAAACCTGGTTTCCTTCCTAAGGTTGTTTCTAATAAGAATATTAATCAGGAAATTGTTGTTCCTTCACTATGTCCTAACCCTTCTTCTAAGAAGGAGCGTATGTTGCATAACTTGGACGTAGTCCGTGCCCTGAAGTTTTACTTGCAGGCGACTAAGGATTTCCGTCAGTCATCTTCATTATTCATTGTTTTTTCTGGAAAGCGTAGGGGTCAGAAAGCTACGGCTACCTCTCTCTTTCTTTTTGGCTGAAGAGCATCATCCGCCTGGCGTATGAGACTGCTGGACAGCAGCCTCCTGAAAGAATTACGGCTCATTCTACTAGGGCTGTGGCTTCCTCATGGGCGTTTGAAAATGATGCTTCTGTTGAACAGATTTGCAAGGCTGCAACTTGGTCGTCTCTTCATACTTTTTCCAAATTTTCCAAATTTGATACTTTTGCTTCTTCTGAGGCTGGTTTTGGGAGAAAGGTTCTTCAAGCAGTGGTGCCTTACGTTTAGGTTCCTGTCTTGTCCCTCCCTTTCATCCGTGTCCTGTAGCTTTGGTATTGTATCCCACAAGTAAGGATGAAATCCGTGGACTCGTCATATCTTGTAGAAGAAAAGGAAATTTATGCTTACCTGATAAATTTATTTCTTCTACGATATAACGAGTCCACGGCCCACCCTGTCATTTTTGAGACATTATATTATTTATTTTTTATAAACTTCAGTCATCTCTGCACCTTTGGCTTTTCCTTTCTCTTCCTAACTTCGGTCGAATGACTGGAGGTGGAGGGACGGGAGGAGCTATATATACAGCTCTGCTGTGGTGCTCTTTGCCACTTCCTGTTTGCAGGAGGATAAATCCCACAAGTAAGGATGAAATCAGTGGACTCGTCATATCGTAGAAGAAATTAATTTATCAGGTAAGCATAAATTTCCTTTTTTTTTTTTTACCTTTTTGATCACGTTTTTCTATTGTCCCATTGAAATGTAGGCCGTTGGGGGACCGCTCAAGACGTCACAGCTTTCAGAACAGGGAAGTAAGTCTTGGGAGGAGTCGGCGGCCAAACAGTGAGGGAATTTAAAATATATTTTTATGGATAAATATACCAGTAATAAAAGAATAAAAAAAACTTGGCGAATACATTAAGGTACTATTGAGAAATGGTTGGTTAACTGCAATACCGGATAACTTTACCTTCACTTTAATTCCAGGTAAAACTCTTGGGAAGTGTAGTATGCATCTGCAAATACATTCCCCCCCTTTTTTTTTTTTTTTTTTTTTTTTAAAAAAATGTCCTTTATTTTCTACATAAATTGATTTAAAAAAGAAATTGGTTACAGCATTTTTTATTGCAATGCTTGCATATGACAGTTTTTATCCCCTGCAAATGGATTAAGCGCATAGTTAAAGTAAGTTTCTTAGCAGTGATGCACTACTAGGAGCTAGCTGAGTACATCTGGAAAACCATGAGGCATGTGTGTAGCCACAAATCACTGCTTAGCTCTCAGAAGGGCATTGCTGCTGCTAAGCCTACCAAGGTATGCTTTTTAACAAAGGATACTAAAAGAACAAAGTACATTTTATAATAAGTCAGTTGAAAGGTCTCTACATGCTCTGTCTGATCCATGTAAGTTTAATTTTGACATTCATGTCCCTTTAACAAATCAATACTTACCTTGAGGTAAACGGAGTGGGTATGATTGACAGAAAAATATTTAATAGCAGCTAAAAATCTCTACTAATTTGTTGATGACCTTTTCACAAGGTCAGTTTAAATGAAGCCATAATGTAATTGATTTAATAAACAAGAATATGTGTAGAATATATACTAAATGCACAGAATTGTGGAGCTTTACATTCTAAAGGACATAAAAGTGAAAATGTACGCCAGAACATAGTGTCTCATCAGAATATTGTAACTGAGTTTCACCTTTTTTAATTCTTTGACTGGCATCTTGGCAGTTTAGGAGACTAGTAGGCTGCTTATTTGTACATACTAACTGTGCACTTGCTTGTCTGTTAGTTAAACAGACCTAAAGCCCCAAAAATATTTTAGGATTCAGGTATAGTGTAACATTTTAAGAAAACATTCCAATTTACTTATTTTATCAAATCTACTTTGTTCTCTTAAAGGGATAGGAAAGCCAAAATTAAACTTGCATGATTCAGAAAGAGCATGCAATTTTAAGACACTTTTAAATTCACTACTATTTTCAAATCTGCTTCGTTCTCTTAATATCCCTTATTAAAAAATGTATACGCATATATCCTACACTAGTGGGAGCTGCTGCTAATTGATACCTGCACACATTTGTCTCTTGTGATTGGCTAAATAAATATTTTCAGCTTCCTGTCAGTAGTGCAATGCTATCCCTTCAGCAATGGATAACAAGAGAATGAAGAAAATGTGATAATAGAATTAAATTGGAAAGTTGTTTAAAATTGTATGTTCTATCTGAATCATAAAAGAAAATTTTGCGGTTTACTATCACTTTAATATCTAAAGCAGGTAAAAAAGCAGGTAGGAAGGTGAAGGAGTGTGTGCATGACTGGAGCAATATATGGCAGCATATAACTATAATTATTTTATACATTTGCACTGTCTGAATCAAGAAAGACAATTTTTGTGTTTCATGTCCCTTAAGTTAATTTTCAGAGTAAACATACCAATTAGGAGTTTCTTATGCACTAAGATAGCCACCTGCGATTAAAAAGGTCTCTAAGCTAAAACATAATGTGTTATATACAGGTTACATATATTGCAGTGTAAAACTAAAATTCTAGGGATAAATAGTCACATCTTAAAGAAAGTCTACTCCAGAATTTGTATTGTTTAAAAAGATAGATAATAACTTTATTACCCATTTACCAGTTTTGCATAATCAACAGTTCTATTAATATATCTAAGCCTCTGCAGACCGCCCCTTATCTTTTTTTTTAACATCTTTATTTATTATCCAACAGAGTACAAAACATAATTTGAGCAAAAGTATTACATCTTTGCACCTTGCAGGGTAAATCATCTAATAAAACAATATAATACAACATGCTCTTTCTTGGCCCAACTAAAAGTCATGGATTAGGCCTTAAAATTTCATAAAACATATATCTTTACATGAGTTATATATCAACACACTCTCATATATCCTGATCTTTCTTGGCCTAATTGAAAACACAGAGACAGATTATGCCTAAAACTATCCTATAATCTATATATCCATACATACATATGCATATACATATATAAACCATATCTATATGTACATCAATGTAAAAAGGAAATTTGAATATAGATGCTACATCTTTTACATAGTTTAAATATAGATATTAAATCATATATCAACATAATATAGTGTAATATAAACTTTCTCTGTCCTATTATAGGCATAAACTTAGGCCTAGAATTTTCCATGACTCAAATAACTATCTGTATATACATAGATTAATTTAAATTTTAGGCCGAAGCCAAAGTACTCTTGTTGGAAAGTTTTCCTAAATTAAAACACTTAACAGTAAATCAACAAAACATCACATAACCACATAAAATAAAACAAAACAAATCAGACGGAAAAGAAAAAAGAGGGACAGAGAGAAAAAAGAAAAAAAAAAACCCACAAAAACAACCTACTTCTATCTCCTCTCCCCCCTCTCTCAGTCAATGGTCCCGAGTTCCAGTCCTAGACTTAAACTGCTATAATTAATAGCCAAAAAATTCCTATAGGCTTCAGTAAAACCCAAAGGGGCCAATATTTGCTTCTGTATAGTAAGTGGATGTAAATTAATTATAAATCTCCAGTTGTGAATGAATTCCTCGGCCCTATCCTTGAACTGGAATACTGTATTATGTGATTCAAACACTAGTTGTTGAAGGAGCATATTACGAAAATGGGAAAATCTGGGTGGTGGTACATCTTTCCATGTTTTCAAGATCAAAATTCTAGTTACCATAATTATCGTATTTAGTGTCTTAATATTCTTAGGTTTAACTTCAGCTAGATTGGGGTGTATCAGAAAAATTACATGATAGGCTTGTATTTTAAAATTATCATAGAACTGCCTGTTGTACCAATGGTTGACTTTGCCCCAAAGTTGATTTATTTTTGGGCAATAGAAAAGCATATGTATAATATCTGCATTTAATAGATGGCATTTTCGACACCACTGTTGTATTGCAGCAGAGAATTTAGACATTTTAAGAGGAGTTAAATATGTATTATTTAATAGTTTGGTATGTGATTCTTTCCAGGCAATTTATATATTCAGTTTCTCTAATACAGAAAAACTCTGAGAGATATTCATTAGCTCAAATCGAGGAAAATAATGGCACCAAGAAGAGACCAAATTTTGGGAAACGACTTGTGCCTGTTTAGCTAACATGATATTGTATAAGAGGGAAATTGTAAATTTGCCCGATACAGCCTTTTTAATACATTCATGAATCTCAGACCACCGAACATTGACACAGCTACCCCAGTCTTGTGACTTAATATAATGCCGTGTTTGAAAGTAGGCGAATAAGCTTTGTCTAGGAAGTTCATATAGGGTCATTATATTATTAAAAGAAAGCATTTGTCCTGAGGTGGAAGTAAGTTGATAGATGCATTTGAGTCAATTTTGTGCCCAAGTCCGATATATTGGATCGTGTATTCCCGGAATAAACTCTGAATTACCTTGAATTGGTAAAAAAGATGAAAATCTATAATCTATATCCAACATAACACAAATCTTTTGCCAGGCTAAAATAATATTTTACAGTGCAGAACCGCCTTTAAAGAGAAAGGGGCTATGAGTTTACTCTCTGCCTCCGCAGAGTTTGAGCCAATCAACCATCCTATAGCTATTTTAGCTAGTGTAGTCAGATTATATAGTTTAATATCCGGCAAAGCGAATCCACCATTTATCTTTTTTTGACAGAGTTTCGCTATTGAAATACGGGCTTTACAACCTTTCCATAGAAATTGTGAGCATATCGCATAAAACTTCTGAATTTCCGAGTTAGGAATGAATAAGGGTAGATTTTGGAGCAGATAAAGTATCCGTGGAAAGATGATTGTTTTGACCAAATTAACTTGGGCAAGAAGAGAGGGGAAATGCAGCCCAATTTTTAAGATCTGAAATCGCTTTTTCAAATACCGTTGTGAAATTTAAATTATACCACATCTTAGGATTTTTGTGTAATGTTATGCCCAAATATTTAATATTGTCTGTGTTTTTAAAGGGATGTTCCATATAACTTCCCTTACATTTTTGTATCCATAAAAGTTCGCTTTTTTTGAACATTGATCTTGTATCCTGAAAAAAAGCTAAAGGTCGCTAATATATAAAGAATTCTTGGGATAGACTTTGTTGAATATTCTAAAAAGATTAGCAGATCATCAGCATAAAGTGAAATTTTGAAAGCCATTGTACCAACTCTTATCCCTGCTAATTCTGTGCGAAGCCAAATTGCTAACTATTCAATTGAAATATTGAACAATAAGGGGGACAAAGGACAACCTTGTCGTGTACCCCGTCCTAGTACAATTTTATCTGAAAGATTACCATTTATTAGAAGTGCTGAGTATGGGTTTTTATATATCTTGGCAATAAAAACTAAACAATATCCTTTGAAACCAAAACGTTCTAATGAGTATAGAATCGAAAGCCTTCTCGGCGTCTACGGATAATATAGCTAGGTCCTTATCTGACTTCTCCTTTATCTCTTTTGGGGTCAGATTTTGATTCCAAAAAAAATCTAATAGTGACTCAACTTTCCGGAGATTAGAGGTTACGGAGCGTTCATTCATAAAACCCGTTTGATCCACATGTATTATTTTGGACAAAAAACCCTTAATTCTGTTGGCAATAATAGAAAGAAGAATTTTATAATCAGAATTTAAAACAGATATAGGTCTGTAGGAAGCTGTATGCTCAGGGTCTTTGCCCTTTTTAGGAATCATAGTTATATTAGCTGCAGAAAAAAGGTTAGAAATAGGGGAAGACGTTGTATAATAATTGTTAAATAGAAGCGCTAAGGTATTACTAATTTCTTCCATAAGAATTTTATATAGTTCTATCGGAATCCCGTCTGGCCCAGCTGCTTTGTTTAATTTTGCGTTTTTAATTGTAGACAGGATTTCTTCCTTAGAAATTGGGGCATTCAGGTTTTCTAGATTTGGAAGAGAAAGTTGCAGTGTTTCTTCTGTTATGTGTGATCAGTCCACGGGTCATCATTACTTCTGGGATATTATCTGCTCCCCTACAGGAAGTGCAAGAGGATTCACCCAGCAGAGTTGCTATATAGCTCCTCCCCTCTACGTCACCTCCAGTCATTCTCTTGCACCCAAAGACTAGATAGGAGGTGTGAGAGGACTATGGTGATTATACTTAGTTTTTAGAACTTCAATCAAAAGTTTGTTATTTTACAATAGCACCGGAGCGTGTTATTACCTCTCTGGCAGAGTTTGAAGAAGAATCTACCAGAGTTTTTCTTATGATTTTAACCGGAGTAGTTAAGATCATATTGCTGTTTCTCGGCCATCTGAGGGAGGTAAAAACTTCAGATCAGGGGACAGCGGGCAGTTGAATCTGCATTGAGGTATGTAGCAGTTTTTATTTTCTGAATGGAATTGATGAAAAGATCCTGCCATACCGTTATAATGAACATGTATGTATATTCTACACTTTAGTATTCTGGGGATGGTATTTCACCGGAATTACTCTGTAAAAGTACATTAAACCTTTTAATAGGTATTTTTCATGTTAAACGTTTTTGCTGGAATGTAGAATCGTTTGCATTAATGAGGTACTGAGTGAATAAATATTTGGGCATTATTTTTCCACTTGGCAGTTTGCTTGTTTTAATTATGACAGTTTCGTTTCTCTCTCACTGCTGTGTGTGAGAGGGAGGGGCCGTTTTTGGCGCTCTTTGCTACGCATCAAAAATTTCCAGTCAGTTACTCTTGTATTTTCTGCATGATCCGGTTCATCTCTAACAGAACTCAGAGGTCTTCAAACTTCTTTGAAGGGAGGTAGATTCTCTCAGCAGAGCTGTGAGACTTATATAGTGACTGTGATTTAAAACGTTGCTCTGTAATTTTTCTGTTTAAAACTTAATTAGTGTTATTTTACTAATGGGAACAAACCTTTGCTAAAAAGTTGTGTTGTTTTTAAAGTGTGATGCTATAACTGTTTTTCAGTTCATTATTTCAACTGTCATTTAATCGTTTAGTGCTTCTTGAGGCACAGTACGTTTTTGTTAAATAAGATTGTAACCGAGTTGCATGTTTATTGCTAGTGTGTTAAACATGTCTGATTCAGAGGAAGATACCTGTGTCATTTGTTCCAATGCCAAGGTGGAGCCCAATAGAAATTTATGTACTAACTGTATTGATGCTACTTTAAATAAAAGCCAATCTGTACAAATTGAACAAATTTCACCAAACAGCGAGGGGAGAGTTATGCCGACTAACTCGCCTCACGTGTCAGTACCTGCATCTCCCGCCCGGGAGGTGCGTGATATTATGGCGCCTAGTACATCTGGGCAGCCATTACAGATAACATTACAAGATATGGCTACTGTTATGACTGAAGTTTTGGCTAAATTACCAGAACTAAGAGGCAAGCGTGATCACTCTGGGGTGAGAACAGAGTGCGCTGATAATTCTAGGGCCATGTCTGATACTGCGTCACAGCTTGCAGAGCATGAGGACGGAGAGCTTCATTCTGTAGGTGACGGTTCTGATCCAAGCAGATTGGATTCAGATATTTCAAATTTTAAATTTAAATTGGAAAACCTCCGTGTATTACTAGGGGAGGTCTTAGCGGCTCTTAACGATTGTAACACTGTTGCAATACCAGAGAAAATGTGTAGGTTGGATAAATACTTTGCGGTACCGGCGAGTACTGACGTTTTTCCTATACCTAAGAGATTAACTGAAATTGTTACTAAGGAGTGGGATAGACCCGGTGTGCCGTTCTCACCCCCTCCAATATTTAGAAAGATGTTTCCAATAGACGCCACCACACGGGACTTATGGCAAACGGTCCCTAAGGTGGAGGGAGCAGTTTCTACTTTAGCTAAGCGCACCACTATCCCGGTGGAGGATAGCTGTGCTTTTTCAGATCCTATGGATAAAAAATTAGAGGGTTACCTTAAGAAAATGTTTGTTCAACAAGGTTTTATATTGCAACCCCTTGCATGCATCGCGCCGATTACGGCTGCGGCAGCTTTTTGGATTGAGTCTCTGGAAGAGAACCTTAGTTCAGCTACGCTGGACGACATTACGGACAGGCTTAGAGTCCTTAAACTAGCTAATTCATTCATTTCGGAGGCCGTAGTACATTTAACCAAACTTACGGCTAAGAATTCAGGATTCGCCATTCAGGCACGTAGGGCGCTGTGGCTAAAATCCTGGTCGGCTGATGTAACTTCTAAGTCCAAATTACTTAATATACTTTCAAGGGGCAAACTTTATTTGGGCCCGGTTTGAAAGAAATTATTGCTGACATTACAGGGGGTAAGGGCCACGCTCTACCTCAAGACAAAGCCAAAGCTAAGGCTAGACAGTCTATTTTTCGTCCCTTTCGGAATTTCAAAACAGGAACAGCATCAACTTCCACTGCACCAAAACAGGAAGGAGCTGTTGCTCGTTACAGACAAGGCTGGAAACCTAACCAGTCCTGGAGTAAGGGCAAGCAGGCCAGGAAACCTGCTGCTGCCCCTAAGACAGCATGAACCGAGGGCCCCCGATCCGGGACCGGATCTAGTGGGGGGCAGACTCTCTCTCTTCGCCCAGGCTTGGGCAAGAGATGTCCAGGATCCCTGGGCGCTAGAGATCATATCTCAGGGATACCTTCTAGATTTCAAATTCTCTCCCCCAAGAGGGAGATTTCATCTGTCAAGGTTGTCAACAAACCAAATAAAGAAAGACGCGTTTCTACGCTGTGTACAAGATCTATTATTAATGGGAGTGATCCATCCGGTTCCGCTGTCGGAACAAGGACAAGGGTTTTACTCAAACCTGTTTGTGGTTCCCAAAAAAGAGGGAACTTTCAGGCCAATCTTGGATTTAAAGATCCTAAACAAATTCCTAAGAGTTCCATCGTTCAAAATGGAAACTATTCGGACAATCTTACCCATGATCCAAAAGGGTCAGTACATGACCACAGTGGATTTAAAGGATGCTTACCTTCACATACCGATTCACAAAGATCATTACCGGTATCTAAGGTTTGCCTTCTTAAACAGGCATTACCAGTTTGTAGCCCTTCCATTCGGATTGGCTACGGCTCCAAGAATCTTCACAAAGGTTCTGGGTGCCCTTCTGGCGGTACTAAGACCGCGAGGAATTTCGGTAGCTCCGTACCTAGACGACATTCTGATACAAGCTTCAAGCTTTCAAACTGCCAAGTCTCATACAGAGTTAGTTCTGGCATTTCTAAGGTCGCATGGATGGAAAGTGAACGAAAAGAAGAGTTCTCTCTTTCCTCTCACAAAAGTTCCATTCTTGGGGACTCTTATAGATTCTGTAGAAATGAAGATTTATCTGACAGAAGACAGATTAACAAAGCTTCTAAATGCATGCCGTGTCCTTCATTCCATTCAACTCCCGTCAGTAGCTCAATGCATGGAGGTGATCGGCTTAATGGTAGCAGCAATGGACATAGTACCCTTTGCACGCCTACATCTCAGACCGCTGCAATTGTGCATGCTGAGTCAGTGGAATGGGGATTACTCAGATTTGTCCCCCACTCTGAATCTGGATCAAGAGACCAGAAACTCTCTTCTATGGTGGCTTTCTCGGCCACATCTGTCCAGGGGGATGCCATTCAGCAGGCCGGACTGGACAATTGTAACAACAGACGCCAGCCTACTAGGTTGGGGCGCTGTCTGGAATTCTCTGAAGGCTCAGGGACAATGGAGTCAGGAGGAAAGTCTCCTGCCAATAAACATTCTGGAATTGAGAGCAGTTCTCAATGCCCTTCTAGCTTGGCCCCAGTTAAAAACTCGGGGGTTCATCAGGTTTCAGTCGGACAACATCACGACTGTAGCTTACATCAACCATCAGGGAGGGACAAGAAGCTCCCTAGCAATGATGGAAGTATCAAAGATATTTCGCTGGGCAGAGTCTCACTCTTGCCACCTGTCAGCAATCCACATCCCGGGAGTGGAGAACTGGGAGGCGGATTTCTTGAGTCGCCAGACGTTTCATCCGGGGGAGTGGGAACTTCATCCGGAGGTCTTTGCCCAAATACTTCGACGTTGGGGCAAACCAGATATAGATCTCATGGCGTCTCGCCAGAACGCCAAACTTCCTCGCTACGGATCCAGATCCAGGGATCCGGGAGCGGTTCTGATAGATGCTTTGACAGCACCTTGGAACTTCAGGATGGCTTATGTGTTTCCACCCTTCCCGCTGCTTCCTCGATTGATTGCCAAAATCAAACAGGAGAGAGCATCAGTGATTCTAATAGCACCTGCATGGCCACGCAGGACTTGGTATGCAGATCTAGTGGACATGTCATCCTGTCCGCCTTGGTCTCTACCTCTAAGACAGGACCTTCTGATACAGGGTCCATTCAAACATCAAAATCTAACTTCTCTGAAGCTGACTGCTTGGAAATTGAACGCTTGATTTTATCAAAACGTGGTTTTTCTGAGTCGGTTATTGATACCCTGATACAGGCTAGGAAGCCTGTTACCAGAAAGATTTACCATAAAATATGGCGTAAATACCTATACTGGTGTGAATCCAAAGATTACTCCTGGAGTAAGGTTAGGATTCCTAGGATATTGTCCTTTCTACAAGAAGGTTTAGAAAAGGGTTTATCGGCTAACTCATTAAAGGGACAGATCTCAGCTCTGTCCATCTTGTTACACAAGCGTCTGTCAGAAAATCCAGACGTCCAGGCATTTTGTCAGGCTTTAGCTAGGATCAAGCCTGTGTTTAAAACTGTTGCTCCGCCATGGAGTTTAAACTTAGTTCTTAACGTTTTACAGGGTGTTCCGTTCGAACCCCTTCATTCCATTGATATAAAATTGTTATCTTGGAAAGTTCTATTTTTAATGGCTATTTCCTCGGCTCGAAGAGTCTCTGAATTATCAGCCTTACATTGTGATTCTCCTTATCTGATCTTTCACTCAGACAAGGTAGTTCTGCGTACTA
Source organism: Bombina bombina (assembly GCF_027579735.1). Lineage (NCBI taxonomy): Eukaryota > Metazoa > Chordata > Amphibia > Anura > Bombinatoridae > Bombina > Bombina bombina. The sequence goes on along the minus strand of NC_069501.1, from coordinate 203,555,967 downwards.
AACCTGGGTTCTTACCTAAGGTAGTCACTAATAGGAATATCAATCAAGAGATTGTTGTTCCATCCTTGTGTCCAAATCCTTCTTCAAAGAAGGAACGTCTTCTACACAATCTGGATGTAGTTCGTGCCCTCAAGTTCTACTTGCAGGCAACTAAGGATTTTCGACAAACGTCTTCCCTGTTTGTCGTGTACTCTGGTCAGAGGAGAGGTCATAAGGCTTCGGCTACCTCTCTCTCCTTCTGGCTTCGTAGCATAATTCGTTTAGCCTATGAGACTGCTGGACAGCAGCCTCCTGAAAGAATTACAGCTCATTCTACTAGAGCTGTGGCTTCCACTTGGGCCTTTAAGAATGAGGCCTCTGTTGAACAGATTTGCAAGGCTGCAACTTGGTCTTCGCTTCATACTTTTTCCAAATTTTACAAATTTGACACTTTTGCTTCTTCGGAGGCGATTTTTGGGAGAAAGGTTCTTCAGGCAGTGGTTCCTTCTGTATAATGAGCCTGCCTATCCCTCCCGTCATCCGTGTACTTTTGCTTTGGTATTGGTATCCCAGAAGTAATGATGACCCGTGGACTGATCACACATAACAGAAGAAAACATAATTTATGCTTACCTGATAAATTCCTTTCTTCTGTTGTGTGATCAGTCCACGGCCCGCCCTGTTTTTTAAGGCAGGTAAATATTTTTTAAATTATAATCCAGTCACCACTACACCCTTGGCTTCTCCTTTCTCGTTGGTCTTTGGTCGAATGACTGGAGGTGACGTAGAGGGGAGGAGCTATATAGCAACTCTGCTGGGTGAATCCTCTTGCACTTCCTGTAGGGGAGCAGATAATATCCCAGAAGTAATGATGACCCGTGGACTGATCACACAACAGAAGAAAGGAATTTATCAGGTAAGCATAAATTATGTTTTTTATTCTAGCCCAAAAGAGCTCTTTATTAGCGGAGTCTATCGGTTGTGTGGTATATAATTCTTGAAAATATTCGAAAAAAAACCCTTCTAATGTTTTCATTATCTGTGTATCTCTTTTGATCGTACTTAATAGCCGGGATATAATTTCTACTTTTATTATTTTTAGTAATTCAAGCCAAATATTTGGCAGATCTGCCATAATGACCTTTAAAACGGTTATTGCCCCTTATCTTAGTTTTTTTTGACAGACTTGCATTTTAGCCAATCAGTTCTCACTCATAAATAACTTCACAGCAATGAGCACTATGTTATCTATATGGCACATATGAACTAGTGCTGTCTAGCTATAAAAAAAACTGTCAAAATGCACTGAGAGAAAAGACGGCCTTCAAGGGCTTAGGAATAAGCATATGAGCCTTCCTATGTTTATCAACAAAGAAATACCAAAAGCAAATTGGATGATAAAAGTAAATTGGAAAGTTGTTTAAAATTGCATGCCGATCTGACTAGACTGTCTCATTTAATGTTGAGGGATTTTTTTTATAGCAGTCCTTATTAACCTATCTCTTCATGAAACTACTTTTACACTGCCTAAAACAGAGTACAGATGGTAGTTTACCACTATAAATATACTGGAGACAGTTACTAGTTTATGAATTAGATTGAATAATCCCTACAGGAGCCTCTTTATTAGATTGAATAGTCACTGCAGGACCTCTTTTATTGGCTATTTTACATTACTTTTGCTGTGCATTTTCAGTTTAGTGATCGCATTATTTCTCTTACAGTATATGGAAAAGGAAGATGCAGTGAATATATTGCAGTTCTGGTTGGCTGCAGACAACTTCCAGTCACAGCTTGCAGCAAAAAATGGGCAGTATGATGGTCAGGAGGCACAAAACGATGCAATGATCTTATATGATAAGTGAGTATCTTATGAAAAAGCGAGACCATCATCATGTTTGATACGTATTTGTATACAGTATTTGAGTTTGTCTGTAAAATATCATGAATGTTTCAACATGCACTAGAATTTTACATTCATTACTATTATCCTATCCCTTAACCAATGTGCAAATAATAAAAAGTTTTACTACTACCTACACATCCAAAACACAAAGTCAACGCATTGTGCTGCAAAGTAAAAAAAAAAAAAAAAAAGTCTTGTTTTTTATTTTTAACTTAGGTATTTTTCCCTACAAGCAACACACCCTCTTGGCTTTGATGACCCAGTACGGCTAGAAATTGAATCAAACATCTGTAGGGAAGGTGGGCCCCTTCCAAACTGCTTCACCACTCCATTACGTCAAGCCTGGACCACCATGGAGAAGGTAAGGCCATACATATTATGTGTAGTATTCCTTGTGACTTCTGCAGCAAAATATCATAGCTTTCCCTTGTGGCGCTGTAGTTGTCCCCATTTTTTCATATAAGTATAAAAGTCATTTGTCTCCTGCAACACCATTTTCTGTAGAAAACCCACGGTTATTCTTAAAGGGATATGAAACCCAAAGTTTTTCTAATTTACTTCTATTATTATTTTTTCTTTGTTCTTTTGGTATCTTTTATTGAAAAGCAAGGACGGATGCTTAGAAACCGGCCCTTTTCTGTAGCACTGTATGGCAACAGTTTTACAAGAATGCTATCCATTTGCAAGACCACTAGATGGCAGCACTATTTCCTGCCATGTAGTGTTCCAGATGCCTACCTGGGTATCTCTTGAACAAAGCAAATTTGATAATAGAGGTAAATTGTAAACTTTTTTTGAAAACTATATGCTGTGTCTGAATTTCAAAATAAATTTTTTGGGTTTCATATCCCTTAAAATCTTCATGCTCATGGAACAGCATGTGTTGGTATTTTTGCTAAGGAAAAAAGTTGCCTTTTTGTGAGGGACTGGGTGCGACGTTTTTAATTTGAAAATGTAATTCAAGGTACTTCATAAATATCTCATTCTTTGCATCAATTCCATTTATTAGTATTTTGTTTTTATTTCAGGTCTTCTTACCTGGTTTTCTCTCTAGCAATTTGTATTACAAATACTTGAATGATCTTATACACTCAGTGCGAGGAGATGAATATAACTGGAGTGGAGTAGGGAATACCGGTCCGGGGAACACTGGCACTCCCAACCATGAGCCCTATGGGAGCAATGCAGAAAACTCTGTTGCTCAGGTACTTACTCAAAGTTACACCACTCAACAGATGTCAAAATGTATAGTGTAAATAAACACAAATGTTATCTGTAGTTAAAACCAATTAAGTAAAAAAGGGATACCAAGATTTGGTCCTCTATAGTTGTGCACAGTCCAGAATTTTTACATTCTCTATCAACACGGGTGACTGGTTTATAAATCACATGGTAACATCCTAAGAGATAACGACATTGTAGTCTGATTTCAGCCATCACAAGGAGAGATTGGACATCCTTGTTGTAGTAAAGCAAAGAACATTTGTCCTGATTATTGTCTGTTTTATGAATAACACACAAACATACAGTAGCATTAGGGTCTTTACATCTACTAGAGCCTACATCAATCAGCAAAGTACCAGTAAACAAAAAAAAACTTGGACCACTCATTGTTTTGTTATATGAGATATTATATGTATTTGTACTTGTTGGTTTTGATGTAAGTTAAACAGTATACGATTCTACACTGATAAATTGGTTTATATTTTGATTATTTGCTTACCCCCCCCCCCCCTCGTAAACAGAATATTTACAGCTAGAATTAATTACATGATTAAATAATATAAATCGGCACCATACTGAACTTTCTTATTAGTTGCCTGCAAAATATCCTGTGCCTGCAAAATATCCCGCAGTGAGTTACACTAATATCTTTTTTTATATTAAAAAAATAGCAGACACGTGCACTAATATTTTATTATTAATATCTGTAACAGTCCAGCAGATTTACAAAAAAATAGACAAGACAGGGATAGGCAGACAGAGAGGCAAAAAAACCCAAGCCAATATCCCTCCCACTTCCCCTATCCTCCAGTCATTCTTTGCCTTTTGTTACTGTTGGAGGTGGCAGAGAAGTGTCAGAAGATTTGGATAGTCCTGTATGGGTATGTTCCCTTCGAGAAAGGACTGGAGTTTTAAGTAATTATGTCAACCGCTCAGTGAGAGGATTGATGAAAGTTAGAGTCTGGAGATGCAGGGAAAGTTTTTCTTCGAACCCATCCAGACTGTCGCTAACGGCACTTGAGCAATCAGTGTTGACGAGTTTCACTGCTTGCTGCTACACACTCAAGTCCATGTCAGAAGCGGTGCTGCAAGACTGTCACACTTGAGAGGCTGTGCCTGTTCCACAGCATGGATCCTGGAGGGTAAGACCGTTTTCTTTCCCAAGATATGGTGAGACCACGGAATCATCAATTACTGTTGGGAAGCCAGAGTAGGCTTGCTCTGATCTTTCCTACCAAGTTTTGGGTCTAGCTGTAATCCATGTTCGTCTCTTCAGTAGGGCAGTGGTAGCTTTCAAGCAGTTAGGAACTTGTGAGGTGGGCCTCACTGCAATTTCCTAACAGGTTGCTGCCCTTGTATAGAAAGCCAGAGTAGGTTTACTCTCTCCTCTCTTGTTTTCACAGGTCTCTGTGAGGAGTGGCTTCCTCTCATGCCGGGTGAGCTGTCCTCCTGCCGGACAGCAAGAGGTGCAGGTAAGTGCCATTTTCTTCTTAAATGGAAAGAGTCCACAGCTGCATTAATTACTTTTGGGAATTAAGAACCTGGCCACCAGGAGGAGACAAAGACACCCCAGCCAAAGGCTTAAATACTCCTCCCACTCCCCTCATCCCCCAGTCATTCTTTGCCTTTTGTCCCAGGAGGTTGGCAGAGACGTGTCAGAATTTTTTAATTTTTGTTTTTTGTCTCTTATGGAGGGTAGTACTCTTCAGCATGGGACAGCAGTTTTAAGTAGTTCTGTCAGTCTCTCAGTGAGGGCTTGGCTGAAAGTTAGAGTCCAGAGATGCAGGGAGAGTCTTTCTGCAAAACCATCCCGACTCATATTAACAGCTCCTCAAGCAATCAGCATTGTTGAACTTCGCTCCGCTGCCTGCTTTCTTCTCTCAAGTCCACTGTGTTCCTCTTCCACGGCATAGATTCCAGTAAGATAGTTTCATTTTACTTTATCGTCAATGTACTGTAATGTGAATGTTTTCCCGAGAGGTTACCACACCTTTGCGGGTCTATCTATATGACATAAGGGTCTCAGTGAGTCTCTGTTAGTATCTTGGAATCGAGGGTTAATATCTCCTGAGGGGGGTTACAATCATGTTTGTTATATGATTCAACCTGCTTATGTGTGATGTTTATGGGCTCGTTGTTGGAACTTTGAGGCCTTTGGAAGTGTTGCAGCCTTTTGGTTGGGCGTGCTTTTTTGGACTGTTCAGTTCACCTTGTGTTCGGGCGTGGTTCCGTTCCGTTCCCCATTTCTGCATTCCTGACCTTGTGGCGAAGGAGATATTCTAGTTCCGCAGGGGTCTGGTCAAAGGAGGTGGTGAGTGCCACAGCCATTGTCAGTGTCAGGTGACGTTTTTGTTTAGTCCATATTGATATCTCCTCTATCCAGTTATGGAGGAATCTGATGCTGAGACTGTGCTCGTTTCAGATTCAGTTACGGAGGATTCCGATACAAGACTATTTTGATTTCAGATTCTGTGTCTGGTGACGAATCCGGATTGGCCTCGTTGACACATGTTGACCAGTTTTGTTCCGTATGCCATTTCAGAGCGCCTTGTTCCTCCGGCTCGGGGAATCAAGGGACTGCTGAACCATCCGCCTCTGGGGGTCCTGTCCTCCGAGAGGCGAGTTCCCTATCAATTCATACTTCTACACATGCGGGTAACCCAGTTTCTGATTCCTCCATGCAGGGTGGCGTGTTACCCCCGGAGGTTGCAGCATGTTTTCGCTTCCACATAATGTTGGCAATTTGTTCATCTGCAGAGTCCAGACGTTTATTTGAAAATGTGCTTGTGCCTTATTGTCCTGGGCCTTTCGCTTTGGGGAGGGCCTCTACAGTTCCCGCGGATGTAACTGTCCCTGAGTGTTGTGCCTTTCCTTACAGGATTGCGTGCCTTCGCGTATTGCTCAGACATGTTTTTCAGTTATTGAAGCACCCTATCGTTACCAGATACCGGGATTTTCAGTCTGCTAATTTGAATAGTGCAACTCATTAGACATTTCAAATGTTTGAGGTCTTTCCCAGTTTTTGATGATAGGGCTCCGTTTGGCTTGTCCTGCGGGTAGGCCTGTGTCTTTTTGGGCGTTAACCTCCGTGTTGCCTTATATTTTATTTACATCCGATGGGATGTCTTTTATTTGTTTTTGTTTCCTTCGGAACCTTCTGGGATTGATACTCCTTTATTACTTCTTTGGAAGTTGTTTTGGACATGTTAGTCCTATGTTAAATATGTCTGTTTTTTCCCCCTATGAGGCTGGTCCTGTCGGGTTCATTCGGTCTTACGGCTTTTCAGACACGTGGCGCTGTTCTGCTCGGCTGGTTCGGCAGCTGAGTGCTCAGGTTATCATTGTTTTTCATGTTCAACTAAGCATTCGAGAGGACCTGCGGGTCCGTGAGGCGGGAAGCATTGTTTCAGTCCTTATAGCCAGTTGTAGATGGCCGGGCAGGGGAGTTTCCTGCTGCATCACTCTATCTGACATCTGATTTCATCAGAACCTAGAGCCCCTTACCCCAGTTGAGCGGTTTGGCCTTCATTTTTAGGCCTCTGGATTTGCAATTTTGGGCTTGATCCAACAGCTTGTACAGGATAGCTGTCTAGCATGCGGAAGGTTTGCAGTTTGAAACCAGTTGCAGCTCTTCACACCTTGCAGGTGTACGCGTAAGCTGTTTATAGTGTATCTAGGTGCAGCCATTACTCTTTGACGTGTACTGTCTGTCTTAGTTATAAGAGATCTTTGGGTCTTCTTCCTTTGTCTCCGGGTGAGTTGGATCTCCTTTTAGGGATCTGTGTTTCCGGTTGATGGTTGTTCCCTGCGGGGACTTTGTTTAGCTCTGGGTTTTCCGGAGCTGGGTAGGCTTAGTGCCTTTCTCTTTCGTGTGTCCTCTGCTTGTGCGGAGGTGATAGGGAGACTAGTCCTGCTAGTAAGATTTTTTTACCTCAATGTATCCCTTGGTTGTCCTGAGGTTTTGAGAAGTATCCTCATATGACTTTTAGCCTTGCTCCTTGAAGCGTTGGACTTTAGATGGGGGTGGTTCCTTCCTTTGGTTGGGGCTTTCGAGTTCTTCTCGCTATCCGGATTCTTTGGATATGCATCCATATCCCTTGTGTCTGGCTTTTTGGCCAGTTGGGGTGTTTAGTTCTAGGGTAAGGTTTGCCTGAACTATTAGGTGCCTGGACCTGTTTTTCTCCCTGAGTCTTCTGGTTGCTGAAGCTTCGCTTGGCCTTTTTCCTGACCCAGTTTTGAGTTGTTTTGGAATCTTGGATCTCAGGGCTGGTTGGGATGTTCCACGGTTGTGGGAACTTGGGCTATGTCCTTGCTCCATCTACCTGACCTGGTCATGGTTGGTCAGGTTTTCGGAGTATTTTTTTACATGTCATCTAGTGGTTAGATGTGTGGCTTGCGCCTCAAGGGTGGTTGGTTCATACCCAGCTGCGGGCGCTGGATGTCAAATTTCTGGTGCGCCTTAGGGTTGCATTCCCCTGGTCAGCTTGCCAGTGTTCCCGTGGATTCCCTGCTCTGCAGGCAAATGGGTTGGCACCGCTTCTGACATGGACTTGAGTGTGTAGCACCCTCTCATTTTCGTATTCTCTGTTTTTCACTGTGGCCATTTTGGAGAGGTGGTCAGGGAGTGGCTTGGAAAATCTTTAGACTTTTTTAGTGCTGTATATTTTTTTCCTCTTTATCTTGGCTGTGCCTCTGCTTGGCAAGCTACTTGTAGGGGGTTCTTTTCTAGGACATCTGTGTTGGGAATTTATCTTCCCTTTAGCCAGTGGCTTCGGGCCTTGAGGAGTTGTTGTTCTTCCGTCATCATCCCTTTTCTTTAGGGGATATTCTCCCTATGGAGATGGAGACCTTGCTTGGGGCTTCTCCTGGATGGGTTTACGGAAAGGTGGGATTGGTTCCCCCTGGGGTCTTGCTGGCTCCAAGTCAGACTTGTTGGGCCTTTATTTTGATAGATCCTTAGGTCTATGGCTTTGTTGTCTGTTTTCAGAGTCGGGTTGTACTTGTACTCTGTGGGGAAGGCTGTGCTATCCTTATGCTCGTACCTGTACCTGTTTCGGGATTCTTTGTTCCCCTGTCTTGGATCCCTGAGGCTGCGTTGGTCCAGCTGGGTGTGGGTCTGCAGGTCAGGATAGCCGAGCTGCGTTCGGGTCGCAGTCTCCTCTGGATGTGTGAGCTTGTTGAGTCTATCCTGTTAGCTCAGTCTGCTAAGGTATATATTTTCCTTTTCACTTGCTCCATTGATTTCAGAAGAGGGGTTACTCTTCCCTTGGTTTCTAAGGGTATACTCTCCTTCTCGGGGGGCCTCGAATAAGGTTTTGTGTTCCCCTTTTTAGGGATCTGTGTGTAGGTCCGGCAGCTTAGGTTGCCTGGAGCATGCCCTCTGTCCGGGGTTGCTTTTGCTGTCTGTTTCTTGCTTGACTGCTTCTTCTTCCTCGCAAGTATCCTCTGTGTCGTCCTGTTATGGACTCTGTGTTATCAAACTTGTTTTTTTTTCACCTGGGTGTACTACACACTTTTTCATGGTCTAATGCCTTGGTATTCTATGGTCAGACACTGGGAGGACTTTGCCTCTTCAGTTGCATTCCGTGCTTGCAGGATGTTGGAGAGACGTCTGTTCTGTCTCTGTGCCCGGTCTTATCCCGGGTTTCGCTTGGTATAGGCGTGGCCTCCTTTCCCTGTTTGGGTCCCTTTTGGGTCTCTGTGAACTGGGCTCATTCTTGGAGCTGTTCTTTTTTGTATTAGGGGACCTTTCGGTTTCCTCGGTTCTCCTTTGCCTTGTCCCCTTGGTGGTTTCGGCTGGTGTCCCCTTCATTTGTGGGGGTTGAGCTGTGGGGGACCGTCTGTTGGGCGACAGTGTCTCCTGGAGGATTGTTGGCTCAGTTGAGTCCATTTGCGGTCTCTAGTTTGGCTTCTGGACTAACTGCGAGTCAGTGTCTTTGGGGCTTTTCCTCTTAAAATTTTCTCGGCTTCGGACGAAGCGTTTTTTTTTATTGGGTATAGGTTCAGGCCTGGTGCCCTCAGTATAAGCTGCCTTTTGTACCCTCCCGTCTTGGCATTCAGTGTCCTCTATAGTTTGGGTATTGTTTTCCCAAAAGTAATGAATGCAGCTGTGGACTCTCTCCATTTAAGAAGAAAAACATAAATTATGTTTACCTGATAATTTCCTTTTCTTCTGATGGAAAGAGTCCACAGCTCCCCACCCATAATTTTATGTGGGGCGTCCTTATATTCTTCTCGCACCTTTCAACCTGATATTTCTTCTACTGTTCCTTGTTCCTCGGCAGAATGACTGGAGGTTGAGGGGAGTGGGAGGAGTATTTAAGCCTTTGGCTGGGGTGTCTTTTCCTCCTCCTGGTGGCCAGGTTCTTAAAGGGACACTGAACCCAAATGTTTTCTTTCGCAATTCAGATAGAGCATGCAATTTTAAACAACTTTCTAATTTACTCCTATTATCAATTTTTATTCATTCTCTTGCTTTCTTTATTTGATAAAGAAGGTATCTAAGCTATTTTTTTGGTTCAGACCATGGAAAGCACTTGTTTCTTTCATGTAATTGGCAAGAGTCCATGAGCTAGTGATGTATGTGATATACAATCTTACCAGGAGGGGCAAAGTTTCCCAAACCTCAAAATGCCTATAAATACACCCCTCACCACACCCACAAATCAGTTTTACAAACAAAGTAAAGTTTGTGCTTAAGATTTCTACGTTGACATGCGCTTCTCAGCATTGTTGAAGCCCGATTCCTCTGAGTACAGCGAATGTCAGAGGGATGTGAAGGGAGTATCACCTATTGAATGCAATGATTTCCCTAACGGGGGTCTATTTCATATGTTCTCTGTTATTGGTTGTAGAGATTCATCTCCTACCTCCCTTTTCAGATCGACGATATACTCTCATATACCATTACCTCTACTGATAACTGTTTCAGTACTGGTTTGGCTATCTGCTTTATGTGGATGGGTGTCTTTCGGTAAGTGTATTTTTTATTACTTAAGACACCCCAGCTATGGTTTGGCACTTTATGCATTTATATAAAGTTCTAAATATATGAATTGTACTTATATTTGCCATGAGTCAGGTTCATGTATTTCCTTCTGCAGACTGTCAGTTTCATATTTGGGGAAAATAAACATTTTAAGAAATATTTTTCTTACCTGGGGTTTAGTCTTTTTTTCTAAATTGACTACTTTTTTCTCAAATTGCGGGCGGTATTAGGCCCGCAGGTGCGCCAAATGCTAGACTTTATTGCGTAATTTTTGGCGTGAGATTTTTTTGGCGCAAAAAGTACGTCCGTTGAAGCAACTTCGTCATTTCCGGCGTCGGAGTTCACGGTTGCGTCGTTAGTGACGCGAGTGTGTCATTTCCGGATATTGTTGACGCCCAAATAATTTCAGTTACATTATGCGTCATACTTGGCGCCAAATTTTTTCATTATTTTAATACCCCATTGATGTTTGCCTCTTGCCTTTTTCTATGTCAGAGGGCTATGCTATTTGCATTTTTTCCCATTCCTGAAACTGTCATATAAGGAAATTGATAATTTTGATTTATATGTTGTTTTTTCTTTTACATTTTGCAAGATGTCTCAATCTGATCCTGCCTCAGAAGTATCTGTTGGAACGTTGCTGTCTGACATCGGTTCTACCAAAGCTAAGTGCATTTCTTGTAAGATTGTGGAAATTATTTCTCCGAATGTCATTTGTAATAGTTGTCATGATAAACTTTTACATGCAGATAGTGTGTCCATCAGTAATAGTACATTGCCAGTTGCATTTCCTACAACTTCTAATGTACATGATATACCTATGAATTTTAAAGAATTTGTTACTGATTCTATTCAGAAGGCTTTGTCTGCATTTCCACCTTATAATAAACTTAAAAGGTCTTTTAAAACTTCTCATTTAGTTGATAAAATTTCAAATGACCGACAACATACTAATTTATCCTCCTCTGATCAGGATCTATCTGATACAGAAGATCCTTCCTCAGATATTGACACTGACAAATCTACTTATTTATTTAAAATAGAGTATATGCGTTCTTTATTAAAAGAAGTGTTAATTACTTTGGATATTAGGAAACCAATCCTCTTGACGTTAAGTCTAAAAAACGTTTAAATGCTGTTTTTAAACCTCCTGTGGTTACTCCAGGGGTTTTTCCTATTCCTGATGCTATTTCTGATATGATTTCTAAGGAATGGAATAAGCCAGGTACTTCTTTTATTCCTTCTTCAAGGTTTAAAAAATTGTATCCTTTACCAGCAAATTCTATAGAGTTTTGGGAAAAAGTCCCCAAAGTTGATGGGGCTATTTCTACTTTTGCTAAACGTACCACTATTTCTATGGAAGATAGTACTTCCTTTAAGGATCCTTTAGATAGGAAGCTTGAATCTTATCTAAGGAAAGCCTATTTATATTCAGGTCATCTTCTCAGACCTGCAATTTCTTTGGCTGATGTTGCGGCTGCATCAACTTTTTGGTTGGAGAATTTAGTGCAACAAGAATTGGATTCTGACTTATCTAGCATTATTCGCTTACTGCAATATGCTAATCATTTTATTTGTGATGCCATTTTTGATATCAAAATTGATGTTAGATCCATGTCTTTAGCTATTTTTGCTAGAAGAGCTTTGTGGCTTAAATCTTGGAATGCTGATATGACATCTAAGTCTAGATTGCTATCTCTTTCTTTCCAAGGTAATCATTTATTTGGTTCTCAGTTGGATTCTATTATTTCAACTGTTACTGGGGGAAAGGGAGTTTTTCTGCCTCAGGATAAAAAACCTAAGGGTAAATCTAAGGCTTCTAACCGTTTTTGTTCCTTTCGTCAGAATAAGGAACAAAAATCTAACCCCTCCTCCAAGGAATCTGTTTCCAATTGGAAGCCTTCCTCAAATTGGAATAAATCCAAGCCATTTAAGAAATCAAAGTCAGCCCCTAAGTCCGCATGAAGGTGCGGCCCTCATTCCAGCGCAGCTGGTAGGGGGCAGATTAAGGTTTTTCAAGGATTTTTGGATAAATTCTGTCCAAAATCAATGGATTCAGAGCATTGTCTCTCAAGGGTATCGAATAGGATTCAGAGTAAGACTTCCTGTGAGAAGATTTTCTCTCTCACGCATCCCAGCAAATCCAGTAAAAGCTCAGGCTTTCCTGAAGTGTGTTTCAGACCTGGAGTCTTCAGGGGTAATCATGCCGGTTCCTTTTCAGGAACAAGGTCTGGGGTTTTATTCAAATCGATTCATTGTCCCAAAGAAGGAAAATTCATTCAGACCAGTTTTTAATCGTTATGTAAGAGTACCAGCTTTCAAGATGGTGACTATAAGGACTATTCTGCCTTTTGTTCAGCGAGGACAGTTATATGTCTACAATAGACTTGCAGGATGAATATCTTCATATTCCGATTCATCCAGAACATTATCAGTTCCTGAGATTCTCTTTTCTAGACAATCATTACCAATTTGTTGCTCTTCCGTTTGGCCTAGCAACAGCTCCAAGAATCTTTTCAAAGGTTCTAGGTGCCCTACTCTCTGTAATCAGAGAACAGGGTATTGCGGTGTTTCCTTATTTGGACGATATCTTGGTACTAGCTCAGTCTTTACGTTCTGCAGAATCTCACACAAATCAACTAGTGTTTCTTCAAAAACATGGTTGGATGATCAATTTACCAAAAAGTTTCTTGATTCCTCAGACAAGGGTCACCTTTTTAGGCTTCCAGATAGATTCAGTGTCCATGACTCTGTCTCTAACAGACAAGAGACGTTTGAAATTGGTTGCAGCCTGTCGGCACCTTCAGTCTCAGTCATTCCCTTCAGTGGCTATGTGCATGGAAGTTTTAGGCCTCATGACTGCAGCATCGGACGCGATTCCTTTTGCTCGTTTTTTCATGAGACCTCTTCAGCTTTGTATGCTGAATCAGTGTTGCAGGGATTATACAAAGATATCACAATTAATATCCTTAAATCCCAATGTTCGACGCTTTCTGACGTGGTGGTTAAATCATCAGCGTTTAGTTCAAGGTGCTTCTTTTGTTCGCCCAACCTGGACTGTGATAACTACAGATGCAAGTCTTTCAGGTTGGGGAGCTGTTTGGGGATCTCTGACAGCACAAGGGGTTTGGAAATCTCAAGAGGCGAGATTACCAATCAATATTTTAGAACTCCGTGCAATTTTCAGAGCTCTTCAATTTTGGCCTCTGTTGAAGAGAGAACCGTTCATTTGCTTTCAGACAGACAATGTCACGACTGTGGCATATGTCAATCATCAGGGTGGGACTCACAGTCCCCAAGCCATGAAAGAAGTATCTCGGATACTTGATTGGGCGGAATCCAGCTCCTGTCTAATCTCTGCGGTCCATATCCCAGGTGTAGACAATTGGGAGGAGGATTATCTCAGCCATCAGACTTTACATCCGGGGGAGTGGTCTGTCCATCCAGATGTGTTTTCTCAGATTGTTCAGATGTGGGGTCTTCCAGAGATAGATCTAATAGCCTCTCATCTAAACAAGAAACTTCCCAGATACCTGTCCAGGTCCAGGGATGCTCAGGCGGAAGCAGTGGATGCATTGACACTTCCATGGTGTTATCAACCTGCTTACATCTTTCCGCCTCTAGTTCTTCTTCCAAGAGTGATCTCCAAAATCATCATGGAACAATCGTTTGTGTTGCTGGTGGCTCCAGCATGGCCTCACATGTTTTGGTATGCGGATCTTGTTAGGATGTCCAGTTGCCAACCTTGGCCACTTCCGTTAAGGCAGGACCTACTGTCTAAAGGTCCATTTTTCCATCAGGATCTCAAATCATTAAATTTGAAGGTATGGAAATTGAACGATTAGTGCTAAGTCATAGAGGTTTCTCTGACCAAGTGATTAATACTATGTTACAAGCTTGTAAAGCTGTCTCTAGAAAGATTTATTATCAAGTTTGGAAGACTTACATTTCATGGTGTTCTTGTCATAAATTCTGTTGGCATTCTTTTATAATTCCTAGAATTTTACAGTTTCTTCAGGATGGTTTGGATAAAGGTTTGTCTGCAAGTTCCTTGAAGGGACAAATCTCAGCTCTTTCTGTTTTATTTTACAGAAATATTGCTAAACTTCCTGATATTCACTGTTTTGTACGGGCTTTAGTTCGTATTAAACCTGTCATTAAATCAATTTCTCCTCCTTGGAGTATTGATTTGGTTTTGAAGGCATTACAGTCTCCTCAATTTGAGCCTATGCATTCTTTGGACATTAAACTACTTTCTTGGAAAGTGTTGTTTCTTTTGGCTATCTCTTCTGCTAGAAGAGTTTCTGAGCTATCTTCTCTTTCTTTTGAGTCTCCTTTTCTGATTTTTCATCAGGATAAGGCGGTTTTGCGGACTTCATTTCTATTTTTACCTAAGGTTATGAATTCTAACAACATTAGTAGAGAAATTGTTGTCCCTTCCTTGTGTCCTAATCCTAAGAATTATTTGGAAAGATCCTTACATTCTTTGGATGTGGTAAGAGCTTTGAAATTTTATATTGAAGCTACTTAAGATTTCAGGAAGACTTCCAGTCTATTTGTTTTATTTTCTGGTCCTAGGAAAGGTCAGAAGGCTTCTGCTATTTCCTTGGCTTCTTGGTTAAAGCTTTTGATTCATCAAGATTATTTGGAGTTGGGTAAGACTCCACCTTAGAGAATTACAGCTCATTCTACTAGGTCAGTCTCCACTTTGTGGGCTTTTAAGAATGAAGCTTCAGTTGATCAGATTTGCAAAGCGGCAACTTGATCCTCTTTGCATACATTTACTAAGTTCTACCGTTTTGATGTATTTGCTTCTTCAGAAGCAGTTTTTGGTAGAAATGTTCTTCAGGCAGCTGTTTCAGTTTGATTCTTCTGCTGATGTTTTAAGTTTTTCTTGTCATTTAAAGATTAAACTTATACTTTGGGTTGTGGATTATTTTTTTCAGCGGAAAATGGCTTATTTTTATCCCTCCCTCTCTAGTGACTCTTGCGTGGAGTTCCACATCTTGGGTATTGCTTTCCCATACGTCACTAGCTCATGGACTCTTGCCAATTACATGAAAGAAAACATAATTTATGTAAGAACTTACCTGATAAATTCATTTCTTTCATATTGACAAGAGTCCATGAGGCCCACCCTTTTTTATGGTGGTTATGATTTTTTGTATAAAGCACAATTATTTCCAAATTCCTTTGTTGATGCTTTTTACTCCTTTCTTTATCACCCCACTACTTGGCTATTCGTTAAACTGAATTGTGGGTGTGGTGAGGGGTGTATTTATAGGCATGAGGTTTGGGAAACTTTGCCTCTCCTGGTAGGATTGTATATCCCATACATCACTAGCTCATGGACTCTTGCCAAGATGAAAGAAATGAATTTATCAGGTAAGTTCTTACATAAATTATGTTTTATTGGTAGGTGAATTTACCCACCAATCAGCAAGAACAACACAGTGTGTTCACCAAAAATGGGCCGGCATCTAAACTTACATTCTTGCATTTCAAATAAAGATACCAAGAGAATGAAAAGAATTTTCTAATAGGAGTAAATTAGAAAGTTGCTTAAAAATGCATGCTCTATCTGAATCACGATAGAAAAAATTTGGGTTCAGTGTACCTTTAATTCCCAAAAGTAATGAATGCAGCTGTGGACTCTCCATCAGAAGAAAAGGAAATGATCAGGTAAGCATAATTTATGTTTTTCTGTTTTTTTATGGGATAAAGAACACTGGTCCTCATTAAGCATAATCCACACTTTATTGGGACTTAGTTGCTGTATTAGTGATCAGGACTCATAACGGCAGGGAGCCGGCACTGTGTCTTAGAGGAGGTGATTCAGTTACGAACAGTGTTTGGGTTTGAATCACTGGTGGCTCAGTAGGGGTATGTTTTCACTGGGGCCACATTTAGGTAAACGAATGGGTGAATTTCTAGATCCTCTTGTGTGAACAGTCACTTTTTAACGGAACAATACGATGCACATGTGTTTAATGGCCACCGGGACCGCCTATGACATACTTTAGGAGGCGGGTCCTTTCTCTGAGGAGGTATTGCTGGCTTTTAATCTGATTGCGGCGCAGTTTACAGTGCATCAAAAATTTTCTCTGCTGTGTTTTTCAGGAGCTGCTGTGCGCAGAAAGAGCCACTTGTTAGTCCGGAGTGCAGAGGGGGCAGGTAGGCACCTCAGTAATATGCTGAGGTGTAGAGGTGACAATAGAGGTTTTGAAATGTAATTTATCTCACAAATCTTGGTTTTATTTTATAGCTCTGGCTGACAAACAAATCAGAGAAGTTTCTCAGAGTGTTATTTTGATACAAAGGTTCTTAGAGACAGTGTTAAAAATATTTATTTATTTTGTCTTCAATATTTGATCTGTCAATTTTATTGCAATATTGACCATGAGTTGGAGCCTTCTGCTGAATGGAGGCTTTGTCTAGATACCCAAGTAGAACCTCCTTTGCCCTTTTGTTCTTTGTGTATTGAAAGAACGTTAATGTATAAAGATAGAATTTTTGTTGCCGAGCCACCACCCTTTCAGGTTGATGCTGGTCAGGCGATGCCGCAGCTTTCTCCTCAAACGTCCCAAGCTCTATCAATGTCACATACAGTGCCCTGCGGTTCCTTGCAATCTCCTGGAGGAGTATATTTGCATGCAGAAATTGCTGCTCAGATATCCTTGGCAGTATCTGAGGCGCTAGCTGTCATCCCCATGCTTCAGGGAAGACCCAAGAGGAAAATGAGAGAATCAGATAGTAAGGTTTCCGATCCAGTACAGGCTAACCAAGTTGCTCTTTCACATAAGTCAGAAGAGGAGGATACTGTAGCCTCTGAGGGTGAAATCTCAGATTCGGATAGTATAATCCCTTCTTCTGATGCTGAAGTGGTTTCCTTCAGATTCAAGCTTGAACACCTTCGTGTTTTGTTAAAGGAGGTTTTGGCTACTTTGAACGACTCTGATACTCCTGTCGTTATCAACCCTAAGAAATCTAGCAAATGAAATAGATACTTTGATGTACCCTCCCCTGAGGTGTTTCCAGTGCCAGACCATGCTATGGAAATAATTTCGCCTGGGAATGGGAGAGACCTGGAATTCTTTTTTTCTCCCTCTCCAGTCTTTAGGAAGATGTTCCCGGTGCCCGACTCCATTAAGGAGTCTTTGCAGACGGTCCCCAAGGTGGAAGGGGCGATCTCTACACTGGCCAAGAGGACCACTATTCCTATTGAGGATAGTTGCTCTTTTAAGGACCCTATGGACAAGAAGCTGGAGGCTTTCTTAAAGAAGATGTATATTCATTGGGGTTTACAGTGGCAACCGGCGGTGTGTATTGCTACAGTGACAAGTGCAGAAGCATATTGGTTTGACGCTTTGTATGAGTCCCTTCAAGCAGAGACTCCTTTGGAGGAGATACAGGATAGGATAAAAGCTCTTAAGTTAGCCAATTCCTTTATCACTGATGCTTCTTTGCAGGTCATTAAGTTGGGGGCCAAAAAATCTGGTTTCTCAATATTGGCACGTAGGGCGCTATGGCTGAAATATTGGTCAGCGGATGTTTCTTCTAAATCTAAGCTTTTGGCGATTCCTTACAAGGGAAAGATCTTGTTTGGGCCGGGTTTTGACAAAAATTATTTCTGATATCACAGGTGGTAAAGGATCCTTTCTGCCTCCAAGATAGGAAGAATAAATTGAAAAGACGTCAGAGTAATTTTCGTTCCTTTCGTAACTTCAGAGGTAAGTCTTCCCCCTCCTCTACCAAGCAGGAGCAGTCCAAGCCTTCTTGCAAACCCAGCCAGTCTTGGAACAAGGAGACGCAATCTAAGAAGCCTGCAGCTGAATCTAAGTCAGCATGAAGGGTTTGCCCCCGATCCGGGATTGAATCAAGTGGGGGGGCAAACTCTCAATTTTCTCAAGCATGGATACGAGATGTCCCAGACCCCTGGGCCATGAACATAGTATCCCAGGGTTACAAGTTAGAATTTAAGACCTTTCCTCCCAGGGGCAGATTCCACCTCTCAAGATTATCTGTAGACCAGATAAAAAGAGAGACATTCTTAAAATGTGTACAGGATCTTTCCCTCCTGGGAGTGATAGTTCCAGTGCTAATACAGGAACAGGGTCTAGGATTCTATACCAACCTGTTTGTGGTTTCCAAAAAAGAGGGAACTTTCAGGCCTATTCTAGATCTAAAGTTCTTCAAAATGTTTCTTCCTCTAGAGCAAGAGGGTTAGTTCATAACGACCATTGGCCTGAAGGATGCATACTTCCATGTTCCCATTCACAGGGATCATCACAAATTTCTGAGGTTTGCCTATCTTGACAAACAATTCAGTTTGTGGCCCTTCCAATTGGCCTTGCCACAGCTCCTAGAATTTTCTCAAAGATCCTGGGAGCTCTGCTGGCAGTAATTCGGTCTCGAGGAATTGCAGTGGCACCTTATCTGGATGACATTCTGGTTCAGGCACCATCTTTTCAACTAGCAAAATCTCACACAGAGATCTTGTTGTCCTTTTCTTCGTTTCTACTGATGGAAGGTGAATTAGGAAAAAAGTTCCCTTGTTCCGGCTACAAGGGTGGTCTTCTTAGGAACCATTATAGATTCGCCGTTCAATGAAAATATTTCTCTTTAGTCTGCTGTACGGCCATCAGTGGCCCAGTGTATGGATGTAATTGGTCTGATGGTGGCTTCATAGTTCCCTTTGCTCAATTCCATTTGAGTGCTCTACAGTTATGCACGCTCAGTCAAAGGAATGGGGATTATGCAGATCTATCTCAGAGGATAGTTCTAGATCAAGTGAAAAGACTTTCTTCCGTGGTGGCTGTCTCAAGAACATCTGTCTCAGGGGACATGCTTCCGGAGACCCTCATGGGTGATTGGGACCACGGACGCCAGCCTGATGGGCTGGGGAGCAGTCTAAGACTTGTTGAAGGTGCAGGGACTGTGGTCTCAGGAGGAATCTGCTCTCCCCATAAACATATTGGAGTTGAGAGCGATCTTCAATGTGCCTCAGCTGGCTTTAGCCCAGTTTATCAGCTTCCAGTCAAACAACATAACCTCAGTGGCTTACATTAACCACCAGGGGGGAACTAGAATCATTCAGTGGGCGGAAGCTCACAATTGCTGTCTATCTGCCTTCCACATTCCAGGAGTGGATAATTGGGAAGCCAATTTCCTAAGCAGACAGACTTTTCATCCCGGGGAGTGGGAACTCCATCCGGAAGTGTTCTCCAGGTTAACCATCAAATGGGGGATACTGGAATTAGAACTGATGGCGTCTCGACAGAACGCCAAGCTTCCAAAGTACGGTTCGAGGTCAAGGGATCCTCAGGCCTTCCTGATAGATGCTCTGGCAGTTCCTTGGAACCTCTGGTTGGCATACCTTTTTCCTCCATTTGCTCTCCTTCCATGAGTCATTGCTCAGATCATGCAGCAGAGAACATCAGTGATTCTAATAGCTCCTGTGTCGCGTCGCAGGATCTGGTATGCAGACCTAGTGGAAATGTCGTCTCTACCGCCTTGGAGATTAAACGCTTAATTTTATCTAAGCGTGGATTTTCCGAGTTGGTCATTGAGACCATGATTCAGGCTCGTAAGCCTGTTACTAGAAAGATTTACCATAAGATATGGCGTAAATATCTTTATTGGTGCGAATCCAAGGGATACTCTTGGAGTAGAGTCAGTATTCCAAGAATTTTATCCTTTCTCCAGGAAGGTTTGGAGAAGTGTTTGTCTGTCAGTACTCTGAAGGGTCAGATTTCTGCTCTATCTATTTTGCTGCACAAACGTCTGGCGGACGTGCCAGATGTGCAATCTTTTTGTCAGGCCTTGGTCAGAATCAGGCCTGTGTTTAAATCTGTTGCTCCACCTTGGAGTCTTAACCTTGTTCTTAAAGTTTTGCAACAGGCTCCATTTGAGCCAATGCATTCCATAGATATTAAGTTGTTATCTTGGAAGGTTTTGTCTCTTACTGCTATCTCTTCTGCTCGGAGAGTTTCGGAACTCTCAGCTTTGCAGTGCGATTCGCCTTATCTCATATTTCATGCAGATAAGGCAGTTCTGCGTACCAAGTTTGGTTTTCTTCCTAAGGTTGTTTCGGATAGAAATATTAATCAGGAAATTGTTATTCCTTCTCTCTGTCCTAATCCTTCTCATAAGGAACGTTTGTTGCGCAACCTAAATGTTGTGTGGGCTCTTAAATTCTATTTGCAGGCGACTAAGGACTTTCGCCAGTCTTCTGCATTGTTTGTTTATTTTTCTGGGAAATGCAAAGGTCAGAAAGCTACTGCTACCTCTCTTTCTCTCTGGTTGAGAAGTATTATTTGTTTGGCTTATGAGACTGCTGGAAAGCAGCTCCCCTGTGAGAATCACAGCTCATTCAACTAGGGCTGTTTCTTCTTCTTTCAAAAATGAGGCTTCTGTGGAACAGATTTGCAAGGCAGCAAATTGGTCCTCTTTGCATACTTTTTCCAAATTTTATAAATTTGATACTTTTGCCTCTGCTGAGGCTTCTTTTGGGAGAAAGGTTCTTCAAGCGGTGGAGCCTTCTGTTTAGGTTCCCTGTCTAGTCCCTCCCTAATCATCTGTGTCGTCTGGTTGGGTATTGATTACCAACAGTAATTGATGATTCTGTGGACTCACCATATCTTAGGAAAGAAAACAAAATGTATGTTTACCTGAGAAATGTCTTTCTTTCTGTAGATGGTGAGTCCACGGCCCCGGGAGTGGTATTTAACAGCTTTACTGTGGTGCTCTTTGCCTCCTCCTGCTGGCCAGGAGTGATATTCCCAACAGTAATTGATGATTCCGTAGACTCACCATATCTGGAAAGAAAGAAATTTATCAGGTAAGCATACATTTTATTTTTTATGTATATATTTTAAAACGCTATACAGGGTCACAGTGTGGCTCCTTTATACCTCGATAGGATCAAGGGTTAATATCTCCTTCAGGAACAGTTTGGGGATTTATATCTGCTTAATGTGAGTTTTTTTAGGCTCATAAGCTGTGTCTTTTTGGCTTGGAACAAAAAGGTTTCACTTTAGTTTTTGAAGTGTTGCGCATCTCATAATAGCTTTGCGCCCTTTTTCATAGCAGGGGAAGTCCTGTCTTACGTACCACATGACCGGGTGCGGTCTCTAATTTCCTAAGATCCTGCTGCAGACATCACTCCTGAGGAGAGCGTTATCACTGTTAGCTGTCTGGTTCTAGGAGGTGCCCCAGCCATTGGGAGTATTAAGGTGCCATTTTTTTAAATTAAAAGCGTTTCTTTTTGATTGTCCTTCTGTGGGTATATACAAAGTTATGGAGTACTCTGATACTACATTAGAAGGTTCCACTCCTTCTGTACTGATTAATAATTCCTGTTTATATTGTGAGGAGGCGGTGGTTTACCCGCCTGCTCAAATTTTGTTCTATTTGTCTAAACACTGTTCTTAAGTCTAAGAAGGGAGGCAAGCCTGTTAATAATCATAGCGCTATTAGGCCTTCTCAGCGTCTACTTCTCAGGAATCTGGGTCCTGAGAAATGACTACCCTTTCTACATTACCTGCTCCACATCCAGTTTCCACGGCTCAACTAATCCTCCATCTGGAGGGGGCTTTTTTCCAGCAGATATTACTGGGCAGTTACAATCGGTGGTGTCTGCGGCCCTGAGTGCCTTACCTTGCTCTAACAAACGCAAGGGAAAGGTTAAACCTAGTTCTCCTGACCTAGAGTAATCTAAATATTTATCGAATTTAGCTACTATATCCCAGCTATCCAAGGATGAGTTAACCTCTGTAGCTTCAGAGGGTGAACTTTCTGAGTCGGAGACTTCAGTTACTAAACCTCCTTCAGTGGAGGAACCCTCCTTTAGATTTAAAATTGAGCTTCTGCGATTTTTATTAAAGGAGGTTCTGTCTACACTAGAGGTTCCAGAGGCTACACTCCCTGAGGAGCCTCAGATCCCTAAATTAGACAGGGTTAATGAAGATAGGAAGGTCCCTCTGACTTTTCCTGTGCCAGTTAAGATGGCGAACATTATTAGTAACGAATGGGAAAGAGTAGGAACTTCTTTTTCCCCCTCGTCTACTGTTAAAAATCATTCCCGGTCCTTGACTCTCAATTAGATTTGTGGGGCTCCATCCTGAAGCTCTCCACGCTGGCTAAGCATACTACTATCTCTCTGGATGATAGTTCTTCTTTTAGAGAGCCTATGGATAAAAAAATGGAAAGATGTTTTTTTAACATACAGGGTTTTTATTTCAACCGTCGGTAGCTGGAACAACTACCTACTGGTGCAACACTCTGTCAGAGCTCATTGAGGTCGAGACTCCCCTTGAGGATATTCAGGAGAGAATTAAGGCACTGAGAATTGCTAACTCCTTCATCTGTGATGCGAATATGCAGATTATTTGCATAAATGCAAAGGCTGCTGGCTTTGCGGTTCTAGCCCACCGGGCTCCCTGGTTGAAGTCTTGGTCTGCGGATATGACTTCTAAATCCAGACTCCTTTCTTTTCCTTTCAAGGGGAAGATTTTATTCGGTCCAGGGCTGGACTCCATTATCTCTACGGTTACTGGAGGGAAAGATGCCTTCCTACCGCAAGATAAGAAGAATAGGCCTAAGGGACGGCAACTGTCTGATTTTCGTTCCTTTTGTGCTGACAAGTCGCAACGACAGCAGTCCTTTTCCAAATCCAAGCTGCCCAAAAGTACTTGTAAGCCTGCTCACTCCTGGAAAGGGTCCAAACAGACTAAGAACCCTGCCGAGAACAAATCAACATGAAGGGGTGGCTCCGATCCGGGATGTCTCTCTAGAGGCATGTCTCTTTTTTTCAAACGCTTGGTTCCAGGATGTACAGGATCCTTGGGTCCTGGAGGTCGTATCTCAAGGATACAGGATAGGATCCAAGGGCAGATTCCTACTCTCCAGTCTTTCAACAAGACCAGAAATGAGGGCTGCCTTCTTAGGTTGCGTACGGGATCTCTTCTCTCTAGGCGTAATTGTCCCGGTACCTACAGCAGAAAGAGGTTTGAGGTTTTATTCAAACATTTTTGTGGTTCCAAAGAAGGAGGGAACTTTTCGTCCAATTCTGGACCTAAAGTGCCTAAACAAGTTTCTGAGTGTTCCCTCTTTCAAGATGGAGACAATACGGTCAATCCTTCCTCTGGTTCAGGAAGGACAGTTTATGACCACAATAGACCTGAAGTATGCATACCTTCACGTTCCGATTCACAGGGAACATTTTCAGTTCCTGAGGTTTGCCTTTCTGGACCAGAACCTCCAGTTCATAGCTCTTCCTTTTGGCCTAGCTACTGCTTGAAGGATATTTACAAAGGTTCTGGGGGCTCTTATAGCTGTTGCCAGAAAACAAGGTATTGAAGTAGCACCTTACCTGGACGATATCTTGTTACAGGCACAATCTTGTCGTCTAGCGGAAGAACATTCAGAGTCCCTTCTCAGTCTTCTTCAATCACACGGATGGAAGATAAACTTGGAAAAGAGTTCTCTTACTCCAAGTACAAGGGTGACAATAATAGACTCCATATCCATGAGAATATTCCTCACGGATCAGAGACGTTGCAAGCTAACTTCTGCATGTCTTGCCCTCCAGGCCTCCTCGAGACCCTCAATGGCTCAGTGTATGGAGGACTGCATGGACATCATTCCTTTTGCCAGATGCATGCTGATATGATGAAACGGCGACCATTTAGATCTGTCAACAGATTGTGCTAGACAGCCTGTTGAGAGATTCGCTCTCCTGGTGGCTCTGTCCAGATCATCTGTTCCAAGGCACGTGCTTTTTGAGACCGTCCTGGGAGATTGTGACTACGGACGCATGCCTTTCTGGCTGGGGAGCCGTTGGGGTGCCAAGAAGGCACAAGGTCTGTGGACTCAGGAGAAGTCCTCCCTTCCGATCAATATTTTGGCACACCGGGCAATCTTCAATGCCTTGAAGGCTTGGCCCCTTCTGGGTTCATCCCAGTTTATCAGATTCCAATCAGACAATATAACCTTGGTTGCCTATATCAACCATCAAGGGGGAATGAGAAGTTACTTGGTGATGAGAGAAGTATTTCAAATACTAGGGTGGGCGGAGACTCGCAAATGTACGCTGTCAGCGATCCACATTCTGGGTGTGGACAACTGGGAAACTGACTTCCTTAGCAGACAATCCTTTCACCCAGGGGAGTGGTCTCTCCACCCCAAGGTGTTTGCAGAGATATGCAGTGAGTGGGGGACGCCGGAGATAGATCTCATGGCATCCCGCCTCAATACCAAGATACCCTGGTACGGGTTGAGGGATCCTCAGACGGAATTGATGGATGCCCTATCAGTACCATGGAGGTTCACACTCATATATATTTTTCCTCCATTACCGCTTCTCCCTCGTGTGGTGGCTCGCATAAAGCAGGAGCGAGCGTCTGTGATTCAGATTGCTCCATCTTGGCCACGAAGGACGTGGTTTGCGGAACTGGTGGGGATGTCCTCATCTCCTCAGTGGAGGTTACCTTGTCACAGAGATCTGCTGATACAGGGTCCCTTCGTTCATCAAAATCTAGATTCTCTGAGGCTGACTGCGTGGAGATTGAATGCTTAGTCTTAGCCAAGAGAGGGTTTTCTGAGAGAGTTATCGACACTCTGCCAGTTACTCGTCGTATCTACCATAAAGTCTGGAGGACTTACTTGTAGTGGTGTGAAGAGCGTGGCTTTTCCCGGCATAAGGTTAAGGTTGTCAGAATTTTATTTTTTCTCCAGGATGGACTGGAGAAGGGCCTATTTACTAGTTCCCTGAAGGGACAGCTATCGGCCCTGTTGGTGTTACTGCACAAAAGATTGGCTGAGCTTCCGGATGTGCAGTCCTTTGTTAAGGCTCTGGCTAGGCACAGACCAATGTTTAGATCTGGGGCTCCGCCTTGGAGCCTCAAACTTGTTCTTAATGTTTTGCAGCAGGCTCCGTTTGAAACTATGCATACTGTTGACATTAAATTGTTATCTTGGAAGGTTTTTTTGTTGTTGTTGGCTATTGCCTCTGCGCGCAGAGCTTCTGATAGTTTCTGCTATGCAATGATCCCCCTTATCTGGTTTTTCATGCTGATAAAGCGGTTTTACGCACTAAACTACGGTTCCTCCCAAAGGTGGTGTTCAATCGTAACATTAATCAAGAAATTGTTGTTTCTTTCTTGTGTCTTAATCCTTCTTCAGCAAAAGAACGTTTGCTTCACAATCTAGATGTGGTATCTTCAGGCTACTTAGGAATTCAATCTACCTCGTTGTTTGTCATCTATACGGGGAAGCGTAAGGGACAGAAGGCTACTACGACTTCTCTATCTTTCTGGTTGAGGAGTGTCGTCCGCTTAGCTTATGAGACAGCGGGACGATAGCTTCCTGAGAGGATAACGGCTCATTCCACTAGAGCAGTGGCTTCCTCTTGGGCTTTTAAGAACAAAGCCTTAATTGATCAGATTTGTAAGGTGGCTACCTGGTCTTTACACACTTTTTCTAAATTTTACAAGTTTGATGTGTTTGCTTCTGCTGAAGCAGCTTTCGGGAGAAAGATTTTGCAGGCTCTGGTGCCCTCAGAATAAGGCCTGTCTCTTTTTTTCTGTTCCCTCCCGTTATTCATTCAGTGTCCTCTGGAGCTCCAGTTCCAACAGTAAGGAATGAAGTTGTGGACTCTCCCTGCCTTATGGAAGGAAAACATAATTTATGCTTACCAGATAAATTCCTTTCCTTGCAGGGAGAGTCTACGACCCCGCCCATAATTTATTTTTTTTGATGGGCGGCTCCCTTTTTATATTTTTTCTTCTGGCACCTTTTATACCGTGATGTTTCTCATACTTTTTCTTGTTCCCTTGGCAAAATGACTGGTGTCTTTGCCTCCTCCTGGTGGCCAGGTGTTTCCCAACAGTAAGGATTGAAGTTATGGACTCTCTCTGCCAGGATGGAAAGGAATTTATTTGGTAAGCATAAATTATGTTTTTCTTTGTTCCACATATTTTTTGCATCCTTTATACAAATGGTAGAGCATTTTGTTATCAGTGTGACATCAGAGTACTGTTGCTTAAGTGTAGTGACAATACTAATAATGCATATTATTTACTGCCATTTAAGAGGTCATTACAACCAGGATACGAGTGTATGCACTTCATTTAGTATACCCAGATCTAATATTTATTATTTTGTTGTTTCAGACGAGTGTCAAAAAGAGCAATGTTAAAATTCTGAAAAATTTTGATGAAGCAATAATTGTTGATGCTGCAAGTCTGGATCCAGAATCACTGTATCAACGTACTTATGCAGGGTAAAAAGCATAAATAATTGTATATAGACTTATTTGCAGTTTATGCACATATATAATGCTACAGAGCTTAACTCTTTGGGTGCCAGAGATCCCTACAACAGTCAAGGAGTTAAAATATGGGGCATTATTTAGTATTCTTATAATATCTAATATTTTGAATATCAATTTATGTATATAGTTTGTTCTAATTGATATGGATTAGAATGGTAATCCACTATAAGATGAACTTGACAGGGTTCAACCTCAAACCTTGTACATAGATTTTTTTTAATTTTTTTTTTTACAAATAGCTGCTCCATTCTTTATCCGGTTTTAAAATGGTTTCCGTTTGTTTACAGGAAAATGACATTTGGGACAGTCAGTGATCTAGGTCAGTTTGTCCGTGAATCTGAACCTGAACCAGATGTGAAAAAATCCAAAGGTAAATGTATCACTTGAAATGTAAATCATTATGCTGCTGTACTTTTTTTTTAATACATTATTTGTGCAATTTTACACAATTGGTCTCTGACAATTGAGTTACTCAGAAATGCCCCTCCCCTTCCTACCTGAGACATTTTATAACATCCTAGTAATGAGTGATCTGTTCCCTAAGGGAAAGGCCCAAACACAAATAAAAAATGTATATCAACCAAGCACCACAAATGCAGATCCCTGCTGCTGGAGCAACATCTGGCAGGAAAAAGTCCTGCTATCTAGTCGTGCAGAGGTAGGTGCACTCTCCTGAGTTGACCTCCTGCTTTTCTACAAGGGATGCCAAGAGAACAAAAAAATAAAAGTAATTTAGAAAGTTGAAGAAACATTTTGGTTTTCATGTTTCTTTAATACAAATGATGTATCGATGACGATAAAAGAACACACATCTGATCAGACCCCTTGCCTTTCCACATACCCAGTTTAGACTCCTGGCTCTAACGTTTATCATATCACATAAGGCATCTGGCCTGCAATCATATTCCCATGTCAGATCAGGCCCCAAACATTTCATTACCTTTGATAACTACCTACCCACAGTGGACTTAGAACCTCTGGCTACTCTGTCAGCCCCATATCCAGATAAGACCTCAGATTAGATTCTTGGCCCTGCTGCCACTCTGACATGCAGCATCAGATAAGACCCTGTTGGTCACATACGCACCCTTCTCTGTCACAGATAATTACATCAGGCCTCAGACTTCTGTTACTGCAGCCCCTCTCTCAGCTATATTACCCTGTTTAGACTACTTGCCCTGCAGACACTCTATTAGCCCCATACCTACATCAGGGATATGGTCAGTAACCTGGCCTCACAGTTCCTTTCCTTACCAATCTCTGGAACCTTAGCTGTCTGTAATGTCTGTTTCCAGTTCCCACTGTGTGTTCTCATTCAAGTACTGCATAAGGTCTTTAGCTGCATAGCGTAGCTTGATCACCCCAGATGTAAAGTCTGTGTTTAGGTGCACTTGTATAGGAAATAATAGAATTACTGAACATTTCATTATGGATTTTCAGTATAATAAAATAAATTAGATTAAAGGGATATGAAACCCACATGTTCTCTTTTATGATTCAGATAGAGCATGATATTTTAGGCAACTTTCTAATTTACTCCTATTATTTTTTCTTCGTTTTCTTGGTATCTTTATTTGAAAAGCAGGAATGTAAGCGTAGGAGCCGGGCCATTTTTGGTTCAGCACTGGGTAGCGCTGGCCGATTGGTGGTTATATTTAGCCACCAATCAGCAAGCGCTACCCAGGGTGCTGAACCAAAAATGGGCCAGCTCCTAAGCGTACATTCCTGCTTTTAAAAATGAAGATACCAAGAGAACAAAGAAAATTGATAATAGGAGTAAATTAGAAAGTTGCTTAAAATCGTATGCTCTATTTTGAATTGTGAAATAAAAAATATTGGGTTTCATATCCCTTTAATTATTACAGTGTACTATGTACATTAGTCTGTTTGCAGACCCTTGACATAGTGGTTTAAAAAGTGGTGAAACTATCTAGACATACGTTACCTATATTTTATATAAATGGTTGAGGGAACTATAATGGCTGCATAAAATGACCAGCAAGGAAAGCGTATTAAGCCGTAGTATGTCAGTTTTTATCTTTTGGGTAAGAGAGACCAATGCCTTTGAAAATAATATATTTAAAAAAAAAAAAAAATCAATTCTATTTGTTTCTTTTTAAACTGTAGGTTCGATGCTCTCTCAAGCAATGAAAAAATGGGTCCAAGGAGAAACCGATGAGGTGAGCATTTCTGTGCATTCAAAAACTGAAAAATGTTTATTAAATATCAGGCAAATGTATCATTTGCTTATTTGAGCTAACTTAAAATGTTGCATTGGATTTGAGACTCTTCATATTATCACATTTTCAGCATTTGTCAAATTTAATTTTAGCAACATAAATCTGATATACTTTAGGTATAATTGTGTAAAAAAAAAGTTGAAAACTATTTCATAGATCTTTATGGGAGCACATTTATTTATTTTTTCTGATTTATTTTAATTTACATATAGGCACACCAATTGGCTGTCCATTGTTAGCTAATGATACTAAACACTATAGATAAGCAATTAAATATCAGATAAATTAATTCTACGTCTCAAATAACATTGTTTACATAAAGCCTCTTCATCACATACTACATTATATTTGGGAAGCCCAAACAAGGCATTGTATATTTTTGATATATGGCAACATATTTAGCCTTTAATTGATATGTATATATTTGTGACTAAAAGTGTCTTTAGATCTTTTTAAATTGGGGTTTTATCTTTGTAGGCGCAAGAAGAGATGGCTTGGAAAATCGCAAAGATGATTGTCAACGATGTGATGCAACAGTCACAATTGAATTCATCAACAGATAAATCTAATGAGGTTAGTTCTTCCAGAACTACTGTACGTTTTTTTAACGGCAATGCAAAAAATTCATACATCATCCCATTTCTTTTATTTAATTTACTCATTTATATTTAGAATCACATATTTTGATTCCTTTAATAAGGGGGTGAGTGTCCACGAGCCATTATGTCTGGGATTCATCTCCTGGCCACTATGAGGAGGCAAAGATACGCAACATTCCACAAGCTTTCAATTACATCTTTGGTATTCCAGTCTTATCTTTGCCTTTCAGGAGGAAGGTGAAGAAATTAGGTGCTCTAGTTTCTTTGCGAACAGGAGTTCCAAGACCTATGTAAGATTCTTTCTCCCACTCAGGGAGCCCTGGCTTTACATAGAGGGGGATATTAGTGTACTTAGGCAGTGAATGTCATTCTCTTGCAGGAGTTTCACTAGTCTACCACAGGTGTCGTAGGGTCTGGTCCCTTAGCCTCCTCTTGTTGGATTAGTCTGCCACAGGTGTCGTGGGGATTTGTCCCTTAGCCTCCTCCTGTTGGCTTGCCATGGTACTCTTTGTGATATCCTCTGCTGTTGCTGGCACAGTACTGGATGGGCTCTCTACAGGTAGCATTCTTTCTCTTGTTAAGTGTAGTCAGTCCACGGGTCATCCATTACTTATGGAATATATCTCTTCCTAACAGGAAGCTGCAAGAGGATCACCCAGCAGAGCTGCTATATAGCTCCTCCCCTCACATGTCATATTCAGTCATTCTCTTGCAGCCTAACTAGATAGGTCGCTGTGAGAGGTCTGTGGTGTTTTTTAATTTTCAAAGAGCTTTATTAAAATAACTTGAGGTTTTACAGCAGATCTCATAAATACATGGAATACTTCATAGGTGTTACAGAAAGGTATTTCACATTGTTAAGACCATGCAACAGCTATCACTATGTAATACTCATATTTTACTGCATCATTATGCGATGAAGATTTAATACACTGGATGTGAAATCAGCAAGGGTATTACATGAACATTCCCACTTCCAGCAGTGCAATTGTTATCTATTATACTTTAAAAATAAAAACAGTCTATAATAGAGGAAAAGATGAGATAAGGCAATGAGCATTAGTTGTTAAACCTCAATTTTGCCCCCTGCTAACGAAATGGGCCTCTCTTGGACCCTGTATGTATATAGGCACAGAGGAGGATATGAGTGTGAATAAAACATAACAACAAACGAAACAAATAACAAAATAAAAGATCATAAATGAATGAAGAACCAAAACTGAGCAGACAGTTGTTCTTAAAGTGAATGTTGAAACATGACATTTCTCATCCCTACTAGTCTTATCTTGGTGTAATACCACCTTACCCCAATCCTATTTAATTTTTATTATAGATATTTGTGAATACGTGTGAGAGAGGAGGGAGGCCATGTCTCATTGCTTGTTTAAAAAAAAGGCCACCCATTTATAACCTCAGCTTGTCCCTAGTGACCAGGATCTTCCCCTTGGGCAGTAATATATTGTTAACCCTCATCCCCGCGGCCCCGGCCACGAGCCGCGAAAAAGAGGTTTACAAAAACAAGGGAAGTACCTTATCATGCTTGTCAGCGTATGTCTTATTACCACTATGGGCTAGCTATCACCAAAAGGAGGCCACCTCGATCATTGCATAAACATTACAACAGTATGGATTAACGTATAAACTGAACGATAAGGGAGAAAAGATAATATAAAAACACTATATAACCATCACACATCAATACAGGTTAACACCTTAACTTTATGTGGTTACCGGAGTTTTCATCATAAGGATTTGATGTTCCCAAAGATAAATTAAGTCAATGTCAGACCCCTGCAATAGACCGGTTGTAAAGTCCAGAGTCTGGAGTAATCAGAGTTACTTTTTTGGGAATGTCCAGGCAGGGGTCTTGCTAGCTTGTCTTCGCGGTGCGGTTCCTCAGACAGCATATGCCGTATGAGGCCGCACAGACTATACGGTTCCATTCGCTCCCCTCTGTGGTCTTTCTGTTCCCCAGCCGCCTGAGTAATATGCGGCAGGAGGGACCGGTGGCTCAGCCCCCTTAGTTGTTGAGGGAGATCCCCATGTCCCACCTTATGTCCATACAACGCCAGTCTCTGGCCTGTGGGAGAGGATCGTGGCCGACCCCCAATGCGATCCAGTTGAAACAGTGCTGCTGAAGACACATGGCGATCTCCTGCCCGTGGGAGCCCATCTGTATGCTTGCCTCCGTTTCCAGGTAAGTCGCAATGTTCCGAGATCATTTCCCCAGCAAGGGATGGTTCATCTGTCCAGAAGGTTTTGAGATTATTCAAGGAGGGCTTCTGTTGTGGATACTTTGCGTCTGCTGTGTGTGTAGCCTGCACGGCGCCATCTTGACCAGCGAGTATTCGATCATCCTCAGTAACTTCTGTTTGTATATTAGTGGCACATAATTTGCTCATGAGATTGTCAAATGGAGCTCTCTCTATTAGTGATTTCATGAGTCTCTCGAAGTTTGCGAGACATAGGTCAATCTGTGTCAGTGCCTCCATATCTTCCCTTGTCTCCGCTTTCTTTCAGAGCTATTTGAGTTTTTTTTGTTGTTTTTTTTTATAAAAGTGTCTGCTCTGTTAAGCGGGAAGCTCTTAATGGTCTGCTTGGTGCTCAGCTAGAATGATAGCGTCAGTTCAAACTTGGTATTCTGCCCAGTTAAGGTTGAATCGATGTTAGGAGGTGAAGAGATTCAGTAAGCCGGGAACCCCAGCAGCACCGATAACCCGGCTCTTCCCGGGGGGGAGGTGAATGCCTATTAGTGGGCCGCCGCCCTAGGCCTTTAAGTTCCAATCTGTAGTCCCAGCGTCATGTAAACAGCGAGAAGGATATATTTAGGGTCACAAGTGACTGTGCTGTGGTGTCTTTTAATTATAAACTTGCAATCTTACTGTTATAAATCAATAATCGGCGGATTATCAGAACTTCTGCTCAGAGCTCTCAGAGTGTGCGTCCTATTCAGAACGCTGCTTGGACACGCCCCCCGTCTGTGGTGTTTTTTAACTTAGTTTATTTCTACAATCAAAAGTTTGTTATTTTAAATGGCACCGGAGTGTGCTGTTTATTCTCAGGCAGCATTAGAAGAAGAATATGCCTGCGTTTTCTATGATCTTAGCAGACGTAACTAAGATCCACTGGCTGTTCTCATCTGAGGAGTGAGGTAACTTCAGAGAAGGGGAATAGCATGCAGGGCCCCCCTGCAAATGAGGTATGTGCAGTAATTATTTTTCTGAGGAATGGAATTGACTGAGAAAATACTGCTGATACCAATGTAAAGTAAGTTCAGCCTTAAATGCAGTGATAGCGACTGGTATTAGGCTGATGAGTGTGTGTACACTGAATGTATTTTTCTAAGGAATGGAATTGACTCTGAAAATACTGTTAATACTGAAATAATGTATGAGCCTTAATTGCAGTAAAAGCGACTGGTAGCAGGCTTATTAATAACAATTCATAACTTTTCAAATGTATGTTTAAAACGTTTACTGGCATGTTGATCGTTTTTTGTGAGGTACTTGGTGATAAAACTTATTGGGGCATGATTTTTACCACATGGCCATCTTTGTTTTCTGCATAGAAACAGTTTTCTGAGCTTCCCCACTGTTGTAATATGAGTGGGAGGGGCCTATTTTAGCGCTTTATTGCGCAGTAAAAATTCAGTCACAATCTGTCTACTTCATCCTCCATGATCCAGATCGTCTCTAGAGAGCTCAGGGGTCTTCAAAATTCATTTTGAGGGAGGTAATCAGTCACAGCAGACCTGTGACAGTGTGTTTTGACTGTGAGAAAAACGTTAATTATTAAATTGTTAATCCGTTTTTCGGTATTAAGGGGTTAATCATCCACTTGCTGGTGGGTGCAATCCTTTGCTAACTTAATACATTTACTGTGAAAAATTGGTTGCTATAACTATTTTGGTTCATTGTTATTTCAACTGTGACAGCTTTTTGTGCTTCTTAAAGGCACAGTAGCGTTTTTTATATTGCTTGTAAATTTATTTAGAAAAGTATTTCCAAGCTTGCTAGTCTCATTGCTAGTCTGTTTAAACATGTCTGACACAGATGAATCTCTTTGTTCACTATGTTTAAAGGCCAATGTGGAGCCCAATAGAAATTTATGTACTAATTGCATTGATGCTACTTTAAATAAAAGTCAATCTTTACATGTAAAGAAATTATCACCAGACAATGAGGGGGAAGTTATGCCGACTAACTCTCCTCACGTGTCAGTACCTTCGCCTCCCGCTCAGGAGGTGCGTGATTTTGTGGCGCCAAGTACATCAGGGAGGCCCTTACAAATCACTTTGCAAGACATGGCTACTGTTATGACAGAAGTATTATCTAAATTGCCAGAATTAAGAGGCAAGCGCGATAGCTCTGGGTTAAGGACAGAGCGCGCGGATGAGGTGAGAGCCATGTCAGATACTGCGTCACAGTTTGCAGAACGTGAAGACGGAGAGCTTCATTCTGTGGGTGACGGATCTGATCCAGGGAGACTGGATTCAGAGATTTCTAATTTTAAATTTAAGCTTGAGAACCTCCGCATATTGCTAGGGGAGGTATTAGCGGCTCTGAATGATTGTAACACGGTTGCAATTCCAGAAAAATTATGTAGGTTGGATAGATACTATGCGGTACCGGTGTGTACTGACGTGTTTCCTATGCCTAAAAGGCTTACAGAGATTATTAGCAAGGAGTGGGATAGACCTGGTGTGCCCTTTTCCCCTCCTCCCATATTTAGGAAAATGTTTCCTATAGACGCCACCACACGAGACTTATGGCAGACGGTCCCTAAGGTGGAGGGAGCAGTTTCTACTTTAGCTAAGCGTACCACTATTCCGGTGGAGGATAGTTGTGCCTTTTCAGATCCAATGGATAAGAAATTAGAGGGTTACCTTAAGAAAATGTTTGTTCAACAAGGTTTTATCTTACAGCCCCTTGCATGCATTGCGCCTGTCACTGCTGCAGCGGCATTCTGGTTTGAGTCTCTGGAAGAGGCCATTCGCACAGCTCCATTGGATGAAATTATGAACAAGCTTAAAGCACTTAAGCTAGCTAACGCATTTGTTTTTGATGCCGTCGTACATTTAACCAAACTTACGGCTAAGAACTCCGGATTCGCCATCCAAGCGCGCAGAGCGCTATGGCTTAAATCCTGGTCAGCTGACGTGACTTCTAAATCTAAATTGCTTAATATTCCTTTCAAAGGGCAGACCTTATTCGGGCCCGGCTTGAAAGAAATTATAGCTGACATTACGGGAGGTAAGGGCCATGCTCTACCTCAGGACAGGGCCAAATCAAAGGCCAAACAGTCTAATTTTCGTGCCTTTCGTAACTTCAAGGCTGGAGCAGCATCAACTTCCTCCGCTCCAAAACAGGAAGGAGCTGTTGCTCGTTACAGGCAGGGCTGGAAAGTTAACCAGTCCTGGAACAAGGGCAAGCAGGCCAAGAAACCTGCTGCTGCCCCTAAGACAGCATGAAGAGAGGGCCCCCTATCCGGAAACGGATCTAGTGGGGGGCAGACTTTCTCTCTTCGCCCAGGCTTGGGCAAGAGATGTCCAGGATCCCTGGGCGTTGGAGATCATATCTCAGGGATATCTCCTGGACTTCAAAACTTCTCCTCCACGAGGGAGATTTCATCTTTCAAGGTTATCAGCAAACCAAATAAAGAAAGAGGCGTTTCTACGCTGTGTACAAGACCTTTTACTAATGGGGGTGATCCACCCAGTTCCGCGGACGTAACATGGGCAGGGATTCTATTCAAATCTATTTGTGGTTCCCAAGAAAGAGGGAACCTTCAGACCAATCTTGGACTTAAAAATTTCTAAGAGTTCCATCATTCAAAATGGAAACTATTCGAACCATCCTTCCCATGATCCAAGAGGGTCAGTACATGACCACAGTGGATTTAAAGGATGCCTACCTTCACATACCGATTCACAAGGATCATTATCGGTACCTAAGATTTGCTTTCCTAGACAGGCATTACCAGTTTGTAGCTCTTCCCTTCGGATTAGCTACGGCTCCAAGAATCTTTACAAAAGTTCTGGGCTCACTTCTGGCGGTACTAAGACCGCGAGGCATAGCGGTGACTCCGTACCTAGACGACATTCTGATACAAGCGTCAAGTTTTCAAACTGCCAAGTCTCATACAGAGATAGTTCTGGCATTTCTGAGGTCGCATGGGTGGAAGGTGAACGTGGAAAAGAGTTCTCTATTACCACTTACAAGAGTTCCCTTTCTAGGGACTCTTATAGATTCTGTAGAGATGAAAATTTACCTGACAGAGGCCAGGTTATCAAAACTTCTAAATGCTTGCCGTGTCCTTCATTCCATTCCACACCCGTCAGTAGCTCAGTGCATGGAAGTAATCGGCTTAATGGTAGCGGCAATGGACATAGTACCATTTGCGCGCCTGCATCTCAGACCGCTGCAATTGTGCATGCTAAGTCAGTGGAACGGGGATTACTCAGATTTGTCCCCCCTACTAAGTCTGGATCAAGAGACCAGAGATTCTCTTCTATGGTGGCTCTCTCGGCCACATCTGTCCAAGGGGATGACCTTTCGCAGGCCAGATTGGACGATTGTAACAACAGACGCCAGCCTTCTAGGCTGGGGCGCAGTCTGGAACTCCCTGAAAGCTCAGGGATTATGGACTCAGGAGGAGAAACTCCTCCCAATAAATATTCTGGAATTAAGAGCAATATTCAATGCTCTCCTAGCTTGGCCTCAGTTAGCAACTCTGAGGTTCATCAGATTTCAGTCGGACAACATCACGACTGTGGCTTACATCAACCATCAAGGGGGAACCAGAAGTTCCCTAGCGATGTTGGAAGTCTCAAAGATAATTCGCTGGGCAGAGTCTCACTCTTGCCACCTGTCAGCGATTTACATCCCAGGTGTAGAGAACTGGGAGGCGGATTTTCTAAGTCGCCAGACTTTTCATCCGGGGGAGTGGGAACTTCATCCGGAGGTCTTTGCTCAACTGATTCTTCGTTGGGGCAAACCAGATCTGGATCTCATGGCGTCTCGCCAGAACGCCAAGCTTCCTTGTTACGGATCCAGGTCCAGGGACCCGGGAGCGGTGCTGATAGATGCTCTGACAGCCCCTTGGGTCTTCAACATGGCTTATGTGTTTCCACCATTCCCGATGCTTCCTCGTTTGATTGCCAAGATCAAACAGGAGAGAGCTTCGGTGATTCTGATAGCGCCTGCGTGGCCACCCAGGACCTGGTATGCAGACCTAGTGGACATGTCGTCCTGTCCACTGTGGTCTCTGCCTCTGAGACAGGACCTTCTAATTCAGGGTCCTTTCAAACATCCAAATCTAATTTCTCTGAGGCTGACTGCATGGAGATTGAACGCTTGATTCTATCAAAGCGTGGCTTCTCGGAGTCGGTTATTGATACCTTAATACAGGTTAGGAAGCCTGTTACCAGAAAAATTTACCATAAGATATGGCGTAAATATTTATATTGGTGCAAATCCAAGAGTTACTCATGGAGTAAGGTTAGGATTCCTAGGATATTGTCCTTTCTACAAGAGGGTTTAGAAAAGGGCTTATCTGCTAGTTCGTTAAAGGGACAGATTTCTGCTCTGTCTATTCTTCTACACAAACGTCTGGCTGAAGTTCCAGACGTTCAGGCTTTTTGTCAGGCTTTAAATAGGATTAAGCCTGTGTTTAAGACTGTTGCTCCACCGTGGAGCTTAAACTTAGTTCTTAATGTTCTTCAAGGCGTTCCATTTGAACCCCTTCATTCCATTGATATCAAGCTGTTATCCTGGAAGGTTTTGTTTTTGATGGCTATTTCCTCGGCTCGAAGAGTCTCTGCGTTATCTGCCTTACATTGTGATTCTCCTTATCTGATTTTTCATTCAGACAAGGTAGTTCTGCGTACTAAACCTGGGTTTTTACCTAAGGTAGTTACTAACAGAAATATCAATCAAGAGATTGTTGTTCCATCACTGTGTCCTAACCCTTCTTCAAAGAAGGAACGACTTTTGCATAATTTGGATGTAGTCCGTGCCCTGAAGTTCTATTTGCAGGCAACTAAAGATTTTCGTCAAACTTCTTCCCTGTTTGTCGTTTACTCTGGACAGAGAAGAGGTCAAAAGGCTTCGGCTACCTCTCTCTCTTTTTGGCTTCGTAGCATAATACG
This sequence comes from Bombina bombina, assembly GCF_027579735.1. Taxonomy (NCBI): domain Eukaryota; kingdom Metazoa; phylum Chordata; class Amphibia; order Anura; family Bombinatoridae; genus Bombina; species Bombina bombina. The sequence continues at coordinate 203,518,549 of NC_069501.1, read as the reverse complement.
TTTAGCCTATGAGACTGCTGGACAGCAGCCTCCTGAAAGGATTACAGCTCATTCTACTAGAGCTGTGGCTTCCACCTGGGCCTTTAAAAATGAGGCCTCTGTTAAACAGATTTGCAAGGCTGCGACTTGGTCTTCGCTTCACACCTTTTCAAAATTTTACAAATTTGACACTTTTGCTTCTTCGGAGGCTATTTTTGGGAGAAAGGTACTTCAGGCAGTGGTTCCTTCTGTTTAATGTTCCTGCCTTGTCCCTCCCTTCATCCGTGTACTTTAGCTTTGGTATTGGTATTCCATAAGTAATGGATGACCCGTGGACTGACTACACTTAACAAGAGAAAACATAATTTATGCTTACCTGATAAATTTATTTCTCTTGTAGTGTAGTCAGTCCACGGCCCGCCCTGTCTTTAAGGCAGACCTAAATTTTAATTAAACTCCAGTCACCACTGCACCCTATGGTTTCTCCTTTCTCGTCTGCTTTGGTCGAATGACTGAATATGACATGTGAGGGGAGGAGCTATATAGCAGCTCTGCTGGGTGATCCTCTTGCAGCTTCCTGTTAGGAAGAGATATATTCCATAAGTAATGGATGACCCGTGGACTGACTACACTACAAGAGAAATAAATTTATCAGGTAAGCATAAATTATGTTTTTCTGCAGGTGTAAGAACGGTTCAGTGGGTGTATCTAAGTGCAGCCATTTCTCCAACATAGGTGTGTCCGGTCCACGGCGTCATCCTTACTTGTGGGATATTCTCTTCCCCAACAGGAAATGGCAAAGAGCCCAGCAAAGCTGGTCACATGATCCCTCCTAGGCTCCGCCTTCCCCAGTCATTCTCTTTGCCGTTGCACAGGCAACATCTCCACGGAGATGGCTCAGAGTTTTTTGGTGTTTAAATGTAGTTTTTAACAGTCACCACGGTTCTTCAATCAAGAGTTTGTTATTTTAAAATAGTGCTGGTATGTACTATTTACTCTGAAACAGAAAAGAGATGAAGATTTCTGTTTGTAAGAGGAAAATGATTTTAGCAACCGTTACTAAAATCGATGGCTGTTTCCACACAGGACTGTTGAGAGGAATTAACTTCAGTTGGGGGAAACAGTGAGCAGACTTTGGCTGCTTGAGGTATGACACATTTCTAACAAGACTTGGTAATGCTGGAAGCTGTCATTTTCCCTATGGGATCCGGTAAGCCATTTTCTGAATTTTCAATATAAGAATAAGGGCTTCACAAGGGCTTTAAAGACTGGTAGACATTTTTCTGGGCCAAAACGATTACTTTATAAACATATTTAATGGTTTACAACTTTGGAGAGTTATTTTAATCTTGGGAATTCTGTTAAAAAAACGGCAGGCACTGTATTGGACACCTTTTTCACTGGGGGCCTTCTCTAGTCATAGGCAGAGCCTCATTTTCGCGCCACTAATGCGCAGTTGTTTTTGGGAAGCAAGGCATGCAGATGCATGTGTGAGGAGCTCAGATACACAGAAAAAGTTTACTGAAGGCGTCATTTGGTATCGTATTCCCCTCTGGGCTTGGTTGGGTCTCAGCAAAGCAGATACCAGGGACTGTATAGGGGTTCAATGTAAAAACGGCTCCGGTTCCGTTATTTTAAGAGTTAAAGCTTTCAAATTTGGTGTGCAATACTTTTAAGGCTTTAAGACACTGTGGTGAAATTTTGGTGAATTTTTAACAATTCCTTCATACTTTTTCACATATTCAGTAATAAAGTGTGTTCAGTTTAAAATTTAAAGTGACAGTAACGGTTTTATTTTAAAACGTTTTTTGTGCTTTGTTATCAAGTTTATGCCTGCTTAACATGTCTGAACTATCAGATAGACTATGTTCTGTATGTGAGGAAGCCAAGGTTCCTTCTCATTTAAATAGATGTGATGTATGTGACAAACAATTTAGGGAAAATGTTGCCCAAGATGATTCCTCAAGTGAGGGGAGTAAGCATGGTACTGCATCATCCCCTCCTGTGTCTACGCCAGTCTTGCCCACACAGGAGGCCCCTAGTACATCTAGTGCGCCAATACTTCTTACTATGCAACAATTAACGGCTGTAATGGATAATTCTATTAAAAACATTTTAGCCAAAATGCCCACTTATCAGCGTAAGCGCGACTGCTCTGTTTTAGATACTGAAGAGCATGAGGACGCTGATGATAATGGTTCTGACATGCCCTTTCACCAGTCTGAAGGGGCCAGGGAGGTTTTGTCTGAGGGAGAAATTTCAGATTCAGGAAAAATTTCTCATTAAGCTGAACCTGATGTTATTACATTCAAATTTAAATTGGAACATCTCCGCGCTCTGCTTAAGGAGGTGTTATCTACTCTGGATGATTGTGACAATTTGGTCATTCCAGAGAAATTATGTAAGATGGACAAGTTCCTAGAGGTCCCGGTGCCCCCGAAGCTTTTCCTATACCCAAGCGGGTGGCGGACATTGTAAATAAAGAATGGGAAAGGCCCGGCATTCCTTTTGTCCCTCCCCCTATATTTAAGAAATTGTTTCCTATGGTCGACCCCAGAAAGGACTTATGGCAGACAGTCCCCAAGGTCGAGGGGGCGGTTTCTACTCTAAACAAACGCACTACTATCCCTATAGAAGATAGTTGTGCTTTCAAAGATCCTATGGATAAAAAATTAGAGGGTTTGCTTAAAAAGATGTTTGTTCAGCAAGGTTACCTTCTACAACCAATTTCATGCATTGTTCCTGTCACTACAGCAGCGTGTTTCTGGTTCGATGAACTAGAAAAGTCGCTCAATAAAGAATCTTCTTATGAGGAGGTTATGGACAGAGTTCAAGCTCTTAAATTGGCTAACTCTTTTACTTTAGACGCCACTTTGCAATTAGCTAGATTAGCGGCGGAAAATTCAGGGTTTGCTATTGTGGCGCGCAGAGCGCTTTGGCTAAAGTCTTGGTCAGCGGATGCGTCCTCCAAGAACAAATTGCTTAACATACCTTTCAAGGGGAAAACGCTGTTTGGCCCTGATTTGAAAGAGATTATTTCAGATATCACTGGGGGAAAGGGCCACGCCCTTCCTCAGGATAGGTCTTTTAAGGCTAAAAATAAACCAAATTTTCGTCCCTTTCGTAGAAACGGACCAGCCTCAAATTCTACATCCTCTAAGCAAGAGGGTAATACTTCTCAAACCAAGCCAGCCTGGAGGCCAATGCAAGGCTGGAACAAAGGTAAGCAGGCCAAGAAACCTGCCACTGCTACCAAGACAGCATGAGATGTTGGCCCCCGATCCGGGACCGGATCTGGTGGGGGGCAGACTTTCTCTCTTCGCTCAGGCTTGGGCAAGAGATGTTCTGGATCCTTGGGCGCTAGAAATAGTATCCCAAGGTTATCTTCTGGAATTCAAGGAGCTACCCCCAAGGGGAAGGTTCCACAGGTCTCAATTGTCTTCAGACCACATAAAAAGACAGGCATTCTTACATTGTGTAGAAGACCTGTTAAAAATGGGAGTGATTCATCCTGTTCCGTTAGGAGAACAAGGGATGGGATTCTACTCCAATCTGTTCATAGTTCCCAAAAAAGAGGGAACATTCAGACCAATCTTAGATCTCAAGATCCTAAACAAATTTCTCAGGGTTCCATCGTTCAAAATGGAAACCATTCGGACAATTCTTCCTACCATCCAGGAAGGTCAATTCATGACCACGGTGGATTTAAAGGATGCGTATCTACATATTCCTATCCACAAGGAACATCATCGGTTCCTAAGGTTCGCCTTTCTGGACAAACATTACCAGTTCGTGGCACTTCCATTCGGAATAGCCACTGCTCCAAGAATTTTCACAAAGGTACTAGGGTCCCTTCTAGCGGTGCTAAGACCAAGGGGCATTGCAGTAGTACCTTACTTGGACGACATACTGATTCAAGCGTCGTCTCTGCCACAAGCACAGGCTCATACGGACATTGTCCTAGCCTTTCTCAGATCTCACGGGTGGAAGGTGAACGTAGAAAAAAGTTCTCTATCTCCGTCAACAAGAGTTCCCTTCTTGGGAACAATAATAGACTCCTTAGAAATGAAGATTTTTCTGACAGAGGCCAGAAAATTAAAACTTCTAAGCTCTTGTCAAGTACTTCATTCTGTTCTTCTTCCTTCCATAGCGCAGTGCATGGAAGTAATAGGTTTGATGGTTGCGGCAATGGACATAGTTCCTTTTGCGCGAATTCATCTAAGACCATTACAACTGTGCATGCTCAGTCAGTGGAATGGGGATTATACAGACTTGTCTCCGACGATACAAGTAGATCAGAGGACCAGAGATTCACTCCGTTGGTGGCTGACCCTGGACAACCTGTCACAAGGGATGAGCTTCCGCAGACCAGAGTGGGTCATTGTCATGACCGACGCCAGTCTGGTGGGCTGGGGCGCGGTCTGGGAACCCCTGAAAGCTCCGGGTCTATGGTCTCGGGAAGAATCTCTTCTCCCGATAAACATTTTGGAACTGAGAGCGATATTCAATGCTCTCAAGGCTTGGCCTCAACTAGCAAAGGCCAAATTCATAAGGTTTCAATCAGACAACATGACAACTGTTGCATATATCAACCATCAGGGGGGAACAAGGAGTTCCCTGGCGATGGAAGAAGTGACCAAAATAATTCAATGGGCGGAGAATCACTCCTGCCACTTGTCTGCAATCCACATCCCAGGAGTGGAAAATTGGGAAGCGGATTTTCTGAGTCGTCAGACATTTCATCCGGGGGAGTGGGAACTCCATCCGGAAATCTTTGCCCAAATAACTCAGTTATGGGGCATTCCAGACATGGATCTGATGGCGTCTCGTCAGAACTTCAAGGTTCCTTGCTACGGGTCCAGATCCAGGGATCCCAAGGCGACTCTAGTGGATGCACTAGTAGCGCCTTGGACCTTCAACCTAGCTTATGTGTTTCCACCGTTTCCTCTCATTCCCAGGCTAGTAGCCAGGATCAAACAAGCGAGGGTATCGGTGATCTTGATAGCTCCTGCGTGGCCACGCAGGACTTGGTATGCAGACCTGGTGAATATGTCATCGGCTCCACCATGGAGGCTACCTTTGAGACAGGACCTTCTTGTTCAAGGTCCGTTCGAACATCCGAATCTGGCCTCACTCCAACTGACTGCTTGGAGATTGAACGCTTGATTTTATCAAAGCGTGGGTTCTCAGATTCTGTCATTGATACTCTTATTCAGGCTAGAAAGCCTGTAACTAGAAAAATCTACCATAAAATATGGAAAAAGTATATCTGTTGGTGCGGATCTAAAGGATTCCCATGGAACAAGATAAAAATTCCTAAGATTCTATCCTTTCTACAAGAGGGTTTGGAGAAAGGATTATCTGCAAGTTCTTTGAAGGGACAGATTTCTGCTTTATCTGTTTTACTTCACAAAAAGCTGGCGGCTGTGCCAGATGTTCAAGCTTTTGTTCAGGCTCTGGTTAGAATCAAGCCTGTTTACAAACCTTTGACTCCTCCTTGGAGTCTCAATTTGGTTCTTTCAGTTCTTCAGGGGGTTCCGTTTGAACCCTTACATTCCGTGGATATCAAGTTATTATCTTGGAAAGTTTTGTTTTTGGTTGCAATTTCTTCTGCAAGAAGAGTTTCAGAGTTATCTGCTCTGCAGTGTTCTCCTCCTTATCTGGTGTTCCATGCAGATAAGGTGGTTTTGCGTACTAAACCTGGTTTTCTTCCGAAAGTTGTTTCTAACAAAAATATTAACCAGGAGATAGTTGTGCCTTCTTTGTGTCCGAATCCAGTTTCAAAGAAGGAACGTTTGTTGCACAATTTGGATGTAGTTCGTGCTCTAAAATTCTATTTAGAGGCTACAAAGGATTTCAGACAAACATCTTCCTTGTTTGTTGTTTATTCTGGTAAAAGGAGAGGTCAAAAAGCAACTTCTACCTCTCTCTCTTTTTGGCTTAAAAGCATCATCCGATTGGCTTATGAGACTGCCGGACGGCAGCCTCCTGAAAGAATCACAGCTCACTCCACTAGGGCTGTGGCTTCCACATGGGCCTTCAAGAACGAGGCTTCTGTTGATCAGATATGTAAGGCAGCGACTTGGTCTTCACTGCACACTTTTACCAAATTTTACAAATTTGATACTTTTGCTTCTTCGGAGGCTATTTTTGGGAGAAAGGTTTTGCAAGCCGTGGTGCCTTCCATCTAGGTGACCTGATTTGCTCCCTCCCATCATCCGTGTCCTAAAGCTTTGGTATTGGTTCCCACAAGTAAGGATGACGCCGTGGACCGGACACACCTATGTTGGAGAAAACAGAATTTATGCTTACCTGATAAATTACTTTCTCCAACGGTGTGTCCGGTCCACGGCCCGCCCTGGTTTTTAATCAGGTCCGATGAATTATTTTCTCTAACTACAGTCACCACGGTATCATATGATTTCTCCTATGCATATTCCTCCTTTACGTCGGTCGAATGACTGGGGAAGGCGGAGCCTAGGAGGGATCATGTGACCAGCTTTGCTGGGCTCTTTGCCATTTCCTGTTGGGGAAGAGAATATCCCACAAGTAAGGATGACGCCGTGGACCGGACACACCGTTGGAGAAAGTAATTTATCAGGTAAGCATAAATTCTGTTTTCATGCGCCCACATGCTATTTGTAGGTACACTAATTTTAAAGTACATCAAAGCCAGGGGACACATATCTCATATACAGACATTTCCACCTTTTTAGAATACATATCATATAGGTCTAATACATAAGTATATATATTTTTTATGAGATATTTTTGTCTTGTTTGAGACATACTCTTTGTGATTTTATTTCTTTGTGTGCTCAAATATTTCTTTAGCATGCATTGGCAACTTTATATCTATTAGTGCTTTGCTTTCACGCTTCTAGATTTATAGCATGCTCTGGGAGTTTGATAAGTCACGCTGGGCATGGTTTACACGCTCTAGAACGTGCATGACAGCCCCTTTTTGAAATTTCTGTATAATTATAATTTGTTAAAGGTACTCAGAAACTGTGAAGGCATAATCAGAATTTGAAAAATAACATCTGAAGTGTAAATTGATATAAAATAGAAAGCACAAAGTGCAGCAGTATTGTCATGTTATGCAGTGCTATATTGCACTGGGCTTGTCTCTCCTACACATACAGAAATTCAGGGAACGCCCCTTGGAGAAGCAAAGCAAAATCTGCCTTTTGAATATTTCACTAGGAATCCTGCAGTCCTGTAGGATCATTTTAGAATATCTCACCCTAGCGAAGATGTTTTGAATATCAGGGCCTCGTATAGCTTTATGGGAAGCAGGACATTTTTTACAGAAATTTTCCAGTTTTTTCTACTAATTAGTTCCACTTTGGGGTGCTTTTTTTTAAATTGAGGCTTCTGTTATGTAGATTGCATAGCAGCATCTTGGTCTTCTTTACTCACTTTTCTTTTGGGATAGTTTTTCACAGGAAAGTCCTACAGTATTAGTGGCTTGTAAATAGGTTCCTGCCTTAATTTTTGTTCCACCTATTTACTTGTGGATTAATTTATCCTGCGTTGTCCTTCCTTCCTTCTCTATTTTCTTGGCTATACTTTAGACTGTGATACCAGAGAGGTGAGAGGGATTAAAAGCTTGGGGAATTTTGGGTATCTTTGCCTCCTCCTAGTGGCCAGAAGTTGAATCCCAGGAGTAATGGCTCATGGACTCTTACACTCTTACCACCATTAAAAGTAATCATACATTTTAGTTTTTTATCATATAGAAAAAATAAAGCTGTAGGCGTGTTAGAAAACCATTTTCTTCCATTTCTCTAAAGAAAATGTCAGAAATGCACACCTGAACACAAGCAGAAACTTAACAAATGGTTTGGGGAATAAAAAAAAAATCTTAGCCCCTTATCTAACTTGTGTTTTTAACAAAATAGAAAGTTTCCTGGAGGTTCTTAATATGACACTGTTCGAAATACTACTCATATCTCAAATTCCAAGCAATTTTTAATTGGATGATAAAAGCATCCAACATTGTATTAAAGGTTTGGTTTGATTGGCTTAAACAGTGAAGATAAATCCCTCTAGATACAAAAGATCTCATGTCTCAGGTCACAGTATAGCAATAGGGTGACCAATCCCATAAGGACATTCTAATATTAACCCTTTGAGTGCTAAGCACTTTCCCACCTGGGTGCTAAGCTGAATTTTTAAATTTTTTATGTTTTTAAATAAAACATTTTTTAACTTTCTTTTTTTTTAAAGATCCCCAAGACTTATACCGTTGGAAAGGTTAGGCGATTACCTTTCCAACTGTGGGTCTTGGGGGTCTGTAGCTGCTTAGATGCCTGAGATACAGACTTCTAAGTAGCATGCCCCCTTTCCCTATACCTTGCATTGTCCATTTTAAATAAAGTTGCGCAGTGATGTCATCACGTCATTGTGCGTGACGTTACCGCGCAAAACGTGACGCTCTATCTGAACCACGAAAGAAAAAAATTGGGCTCCATGTCCCTTTAACGTTTAAAGTTCTAACTTTTAATTATGAATCAGTCTAATGGTGCAGAGCAATAGCTCAGTGGAAGCGTTTTAATTTAGATTTTATACTTACCCAAACACTAATCCACCGGCCGCCTACGAACCCGGAGCATTTTTTCTATTGTTGCCATCATGGCCCCTGCAGCCAACAGTAGAGCGAACATCCGTCTTCTCTCTCTTTGACAACACGCGTTCCTTCTCGCCCTGCGCATGAGCACTACATCTAGCCGACAGAAATTGCGATCCACTGCTCATATTGTAAAGCCCACTGTGAGTATTGCCCATGTGCAGGGGATGAGGGAATGCGCGCTCTGTATATGAATATGGGCGGTAAAAAATCTATTGCTTAACATGACCTACCTGCAGCGCTCGCTATCCAAAAAATAAATCTTTGGCTTCATGGGTGGATAGTGGAGCGCAAATTTAGTAAGTTACTATCTTTATTTTGAAACGCTTCTGTAGCGCTTATGCTCTGCATTTTAAGATAATAATTATTTTAATAAGATAAAGTACTTATTAATAATTAAATAAAATGAACAATGTTGGTCCCTTTAACAATAAATATCAGAAACATACCTGAGTATTCTGATCAGTTAGTAGCTTGCTCATTCACTGTGCTGTGTTACTCTTAATGCTTAAATATAGCATAATTTAATACTAACTACTGTGCAGTCCTCTGAATAAGATTTACCTACTAACCCAGATGTCCATTTCTATCGTTTGTACTATTTTGATGAAGATAATATAATGTCTCTTATTGATTGCTTATCTTATTAACAGTAAAATGTAATAGTATTTTTGTGGTCGATTTTGTTTTCTATAAAATGTTAGTTGGTTATTACTTTCAGGGATATGGAATTCCTATAGCCCGATGCCCGGGACATGCAGTTTTGTGTGCCGGACATGTGGTTTCTTATTATATTTAGTCCTGCTGTGGGCAAGCAGACAGCAGCAGGGCTAATGCTTTTTTTTTCTTTCCTTTTTCATAGCACGCAGCCGTTTCAGCGCATGTCTCACGTCTCAGCTGTTACTATGGGAGGCTCAGCTTGGTCTCTGCTTTAGTACTGCCATATTTTTAATGACAACTAATGCAGCAAATGATGCAGGCACATAGCAACATGGCATTTTTTTGTAATAAAATTATAAAGTTTGCCATGTCCCTGCATAGGTTACACACACACACATATCTAAAAAATAAAATATTATTTTTTTATTTAACCACGCCTCCTAGCCTTTCACGGTTTGCAAAGCTTACTCCTGAATTTAAGAAGTTAAAGGAACAGTCTACTCCAGAATTTTATTGTTTAAAAAGATAGATAAACCATTTATTAGCCATTCCCCAGATTTACATAACCAACACTATTATATCATCTAGTCTAGTGTAACCAAGCATTTCAATGCATATAAATAGCCTCATGAGGTTGTCTCCGTTAAGTTTTTTTTTTATAAACTAAGCTACAATTCTCATTTGGAAATCTGTTTAATCTCACTACCTACTTGCATTTGTTGATTAAGTATTGTTAGGTCTGTCTCCTTATCAATAAAAACCTTATTTAAAGTTTTGATTTAAATTATTTTGCAAATCAGGACAAGTAGATTGGGCTCCCGCTTTAGTTCCTTGGACAAGTAGTTTTTTTTTAAATTTCCACACCCCTAACTTTAATCATGAGCTGAAAGGGCATGAATTTGATTAGACATCAACCCAGAGACCACTTCTGCTTACTTGTTTGTCTCTGACTATATATTTTACAATTTATGCTTTGGCTTATACAGCACTCCAGACTCAGATCCTGTGCTCACTTTGCCTAAAGGTAATTTATTGTTCCTTGCTTAAAGGGGCCCAACAAATTCTAATCTGAGATTGACTAATTCAAAGGATAATATTAATAGTATTGTGCTATACTACTATTTTTGATGATCTCAGACAAGTATGAAATGGTTTGTACATTTTTCCGTCTTACAGTGTCTTAGAGAAATGTTACATTACATTTCAGACAACTACCTCCTATATTACATACGTAGAAATGGACTCATATCTTGTGAAATAATTTAAGTACAATGTATAGCTAGTATTCAAAATGTTCAATTTTCTCCAACATAGGTGTGTCCGGTCCACGGCGTCATCCTTACTTGTGGGATATTCTCTTCCCCAACAGGAAATGGCAAAGAGCCCAGCAAAGCTGGTCACATGATCCCTCCTAGGCTCCGCCTACCCCAGTCATTCTCTTTGCCGTTGTACAGGCAACATCTCCACGGAGATGGCTTAGAGTTTTTTAGTGTTTAACTGTAGTTTTTCATTATTCAATCAAGAGTTTGTTATTTTCAAATAGTGCTGGTACGTACTATTTACTCAGAAACAGAAAAGAGATGAAGAATTCTGTTTGTATGAGGAAAATGATTTTAGCAACCGTAACTAAAATCCATGGCTGTTCCACACAGGACTGTTGAGAGCAATTAACTTCAGTTGGGGGAACAGTTTGCAGTCCCTTGCTGCTTGAGGTATGACACATTCTAACAAGACGATGTAATGCTGGAAGCTGTCATTTTCCCTATGGGATCCGGTAAGCCATATTTATTACGATTGTAAATAAGGGCTTCACAAGGGCTTATTTAAACTGTAGACTTTTTTTGGGCTAAATCGATTGAATTAACACTTATTTAGCCTTGAGGAATCATTTATTCTGGGTATTTTGATATAATAATATCGGCAGGCACTGTTTTAGACACCTTATTCTTTAGGGGCTTTCCCAAAGCATAGGCAGAGTCTCATTTTCGCGCCGGTGTTGCGCACTTGTTTTTGAGAGGCATGGCATGCAGTCGCATGTGAGAGGAGCTCTGATACTTATAAAAGACTTCTGAGGGCGTCATTTGGTATCGTATTCCCCTTTGGGTTTGGTTGGGTCTCAGCAAAGCAGATACCAGGGACTGTAAAGGGGTTAAAGCTTAAAACGGCTCCGGTTCCGTTATTTTAAGGGTTAAAGCTTCCAAAATTGGTGTGCAATATTTTCAAGGCTTTAAGACACTGTGGTGAAAATTTGGTGAATTTTGAACAATTCCTTCATGTTTTTTCGCAATTGCAGTAATAAAGTGTGTTCAGTTTAAAATTTAAAGTGACAGTAACGGTTTTATTTTAAAACGTTTTTTGTACTTTCTTATCAAGTTTATGCCTGTTTAACATGTCTGAACTACCAGATAGACTGTGTTCTGAATGTGGGGAAGCCAGAATTCCTATTCATTTAAATAAATGTGATTTATGTGATAATGACAATGATGCCCAAGATGATTCCTCAAGTGAGGGGAGTAAGCATGGTACTGCATCATTCCCTCCTTCGTCTACACGAGTCTTGCCCACTCAGGAGGCCCCTAGTACATCTAGCGCGCCAATACTCCTTACTATGCAACAATTAACGGCTGTAATGGATAATTCTGTCAAAAACATTTTAGCCAAAATGAACCCTTGTCAGCGTAAGCGTGGATGCTCTGTTTTAGTTACTGAAGAGCATGACGACGCTGATATTAATATCTCTGAAGGGCCCCTAACCCAATCTGAGGGGGCCAGGGAGGTTTTGTCTGAGGGAGAAATTACTGATTTAGGGAACATTTCTCAGCAGGCTGAATCTGATGTGATTACATTTAAATTTAAATTGGAACATCTCCGCATTTTGCTTAAGGAGGTATTATCCACTCTGGATGATTGTGAAAATTTGGTCATCCCAGAGAAACTATGTAAAATGGACAAGTTCCTAGAGGTGCCGGGGCTCCCAGAAGCTTTTCCTATACCCAAGCGGGTGGCGGACATTGTTAATAAAGAATGGGAAAGGCCCGGTATTCCTTTCGTCCCTCCCCCCATATTTAAAAAATTGTTTCCTATGGTCGACCCCAGAAAGGACTTATGGCAGTCAGTCCCCAAGGTCGAGGGAGCGGTTTCTACTTTAAACAAACGCACCACTATTCCCATAGAGGATAGTTGTGCTTTCAAAGATCCTATGGATAAAAAATTAGAAGGTTTGCTTAAAAAGATGTTTGTTCAGCAGGGTTACCTTCTACAACCCATTTCATGCATTGTCCCTGTCACTACAGCCGCATATTTCTGGTTTGATGAACTGATTAAGGTGCTCGATAGTGACTCTCCTCCTTATGAGGAGATTATGGACAGAGTCAATGCTCTCAAATTGGCTAATTCTTTCACTCTAGACGCCTCTTTGCAATTGGCTAAGTTAGCGGCTAAGAATTCTGGGTTTGCTATTGTGGCGCGCAGAGCGCTTTGGTTGAAATCTTGGTCGGCTGATGCGTCTTCCAAGAACAAGCTACTAAACATTCCTTTCAAGGGGAAAACGCTGTTTGGTCCTGACTTGAAAGAGATTATCTCTGATATCACTGGGGGTAAGGGCCACGCCCTTCCTCAGGATCGGCCTTTCAAGGCTAAAAATAGACCTAATTTTCGTCCCTTTCGTAAAAACGGACCAGCCCAAGGTGCTACGTCCTCTAAGCAAGAGGGTAATACTTCTCAGGCCAAGCCAGCTTGGAGACCAATGCAAGGCTGGAACAAGGGAAAGCAGGCCAAGAAGCCTGCCACTGCTACCAAGACAGCATGAAATATTGGCCCCCGATCCGGGACCGGATCTGGTGGGGGGCAGACTCTCTCTCTTCGCTCAGGCTTGGGCAAGAGATGTTCTGGATCCTTGGGCGCTAGAAATAGTCTCCCAGGGTTATCTTCTGGAATTCAAGGGACTTCCCCCAAGGGGGAGGTTCCACAGGTCTCAGTTGTCTTCAGACCACATAAAAAGACAGGCGTTCTTACATTGTGTAGAAGACCTGTTAAAAATGGGAGTGATTCATCCTGTTCCATTAAGAGAACAAGGGATGGGGTTCTACTCCAATCTGTTCATAGTTCCCAAAAAAGAGGGAACGTTCAGACCAATCCTAGATCTCAAGATCTTAAACAAATTTCTCAAGGTCCCATCGTTCAAGATGGAAACCATTCGAACTATCCTTCCTTCCATCCAGGAAGGTCAATTCATGACCACGGTGGATTTAAAGGATGCGTATCTACATATTCCTATCCACAAGGAACATCATCGGTTCCTAAGGTTTGCATTCCTGGACAAACATTACCAGTTCGTGGCGCTTCCTTTCGGATTAGCCACTGCTCCAAGGATTTTCACAAAGGTACTAGGGTCCCTTCTAGCGGTGCTAAGACCAAGGGGCATTGCAGTAGTACCCTACCTGGACGACATTCTGATTCAAGCGTCGTCCCTCCCTCGAGCAAAGGCTCACACGGACATCGTCCTGGCCTTTCTCAGATCTCACGGCTGGAAAGTGAACGTGGAAAAGAGTTCTCTATCCCCGTCAACAAGGGTTCCCTTCTTGGGAACAATTATAGACTCCTCAGAAATGAGGATTTTTCTAACAGAGGCCAGAATAACAAAGCTTCTGGACTCTTGTCGGATACTCCATTCCGTTCCTCTTCCTTCCGTAGCTCAGTGCATGGAAGTGATCGGGTTGATGGTAGCGGCAATGGACATAGTTCCTTTTGCGCGCATTCATCTAAGACCATTACAACTGTGCATGCTCAGTCAGTGGAATGGGGACTATACAGACTTGTCTCCAAAGATACAAGTAAATCAGAGGACCAGAGACTCACTCCGTTGGTGGCTGTCCCTGGACAACCTGTCACAAGGGATGACATTCCGCAGACCAGAGTGGGTCATTGTCACGACCGACGCCAGTCTGACGGGCTGGGGCGCGGTCTGGGGATCCCTGAAAGCTCAGGGTCTTTGGTCTCGGGAAGAATCTCTTCTACCGATAAATATTCTGGAACTGAGAGCGATATTCAATGCTCTCAAGGCTTGGCCTCAGCTAGCGAGGACCAAGTTCATACGTTTTCAATCAGACAACATGACGACTGTTGCGTACATCAACCATCAGGGGGGAACAAGGAGTTCCCTAGCGATGGAGGAAGTGACCAAGATTATTCTATGGGCGGAGTCTCACTCCTGCCACCTGTCTGCTATCCACATCCCGGGAGTGGAGAATTGGGAAGCGGATTTTCTGAGTCGTCAGACATTGCATCCGGGGGAGTGGGAACTCCATCCGGAAATCTTTGCCCTAGTCACTCAGCTGTGGGGCATTCCAGACATGGATCTAATGGCCTCTCGTCAGAACTTCAAAGTTCCCTGTTACGGGTCCAGATCCAGGGATCCCAAGGCGGCTCTAGTGGATGCACTAGTAGCACCTTGGACCTTCAAACTAGCTTATGTGTTTCCGCCGTTTCCTCTCATTCCCAGGCTGGTAGCCAGGATCAATCAGGAGAGGGCGTCGGTGATCTTGATAGCTCCTGCGTGGCCACGCAGGACTTGGTATGCAGATCTGGTGAATATGTCATCGGCTTCACCTTGGAAGCTACCTTTGAGACGAGACCTTCTTGTTCAGGGTCCGTTCGAACATCCGAATCTGGTTTCACTCCAGCTGACTGCCTGGAGATTGAACGCTTGATTTTATCGAAGCGAGGTTTCTCAGATTCTGTTATCGATACTCTTGTTCAGGCCAGAAAGCCTGTAACTAGAAAGATTTACCACAAAATTTGGAAAAAATATATCTGTTGGTGTGAATCTAAAGGATTCCCTTGGGACAAGGTTAAGATTCCTAGGATTCTATCATTCCTTCAAGAAGGATTGGAAAAAGGATTATCGGCAAGTTCCCTGAAGGGACAAATTTCTGCCTTGTCGGTGTTACTTCACAAAAAGCTGGCAGCTGTGCCAGATGTTCAAGCCTTTGTTCAGGCTCTGGTTAGAATCAAGCCTGTTTACAAACCTTTGACTCCTCCTTGGAGTCTCAATTTAGTTCTTTCAGTTCTTCAGGGGGTTCCGTTTGAACCCTTACATTCCGTTGATATTAAGTTATTATCTTGGAAAGTTTTGTTTTTAGTTGCAATTTCTTCTGCTAGAAGAGTTTCAGAATTATCTGCTCTGCAGTGCTCTCCTCCTTATCTGGTGTTCCATGCAGATAAGGTGGTTTTACGTACTAAACCTGGTTTTCTTCCAAAAGTTGTTTCTAACAAAAACATTAACCAGGAGATTATCGTACCTTCTCTGTGCCCGAAACCAGTTTCAAAGAAGGAACGTTTGTTGCACAATTTGGATGTTGTTCGCGCTCTAAAATTCTATTTAGATGCTACAAAGGATTTTAGACAAACATCTTCCTTGTTTGTTGTTTATTCAGGTAAAAGGAGAGGTCAAAAAGCAACTTCTACCTCTCTCTCTTTTTGGATTAAAAGCATCATCAGATTGGCTTACGAGACTGCCGGACGGCAGCCTCCCGAAAGAATCACAGCTCATTCCACTAGGGCTGTGGCTTCCACATGGGCCTTCAAGAATGAGGCTTCTGTTGATCAGATATGTAGGGCAGCGACTTGGTCTTCACTGCACACTTTTACCAAATTTTACAAGTTTGATACTTTTGCTTCTTCTGAGGCTATTTTTGGGAGAAAGGTTTTGCAAGCCGTGGTGCCTTCCATTTAGGTGACCTGATTTGCTCCCTCCCTTCATCCGTGTCCTAAAGCTTTGGTATTGGTTCCCACAAGTAAGGATGACGCCGTGGACCGGACACACCTATGTTGGAGAAAACAGAATTTATGTTTACCTGATAAATTTCTTTCTCCAACGGTGTGTCCGGTCCACGGCCCGCCCTGGTTTTTTTTTAATCAGGTCTGATAATTTATTTTCTTTAACTACAGTCACCACGGTACCATATGGTTTCTCCTATGCTAATATTCCTCCTTAACGTCGGTCGAATGACTGGGGTAGGCGGAGCCTAGGAGGGATCATGTGACCAGCTTTGCTGGGCTCTTTGCCATTTCCTGTTGGGGAAGAGAATATCCCACAAGTAAGGATGACGCCGTGGACCGGACACACCGTTGGAGAAAGAAATTTATCAGGTAAACATAAATTCTGTTTTTATGTCACATATTATCACTATATACATTAATGTTAAATTATGCATTTAATTTGTGCTTTGCATAGCAGAAAATGATATAATATTAGACAATATTACACTGGCCCCCACCCAGCTACTTCATAATGCCACCCGGCTGGCAACATTTTCTGTGGAAAGCACTGAGTATGTATTAAAATATGATAATTGAATGCAATGCACATTTTAAAATATGAATCCAATGTTGCCAAGTACCATACCAGACAATGTTTTTTTCTGCCTCCTTTTTAGGCATGGAAAGGAATATTTATACCCTTTTAAACTTTGTATTGGTATAATATATATATATATATATATATATATATATATATATATATATATATATATTGCATTCATTTCATTTTAAACTATTATAATTAATAACTAAAGTAATAAAGCATTGCGTTGAAATAATTATATTAAGAAGTTCAGTAATGCAGTTTCTCTTTCATCTACTTTTATTGGCAAACTTTCTAATATCTAAACTGTATTGCATAAGAAACATGACTAAATAATGTGCCTGTAAGAGAATTTGTGTTATGAATGGCTCAAGTAACCTAACGCAGACAGAATTTAGACTTCAATATGTAAACAAAATGTACTGTAATAAGCGCAATTGTAGTTGCTGCTCTTTTTTATGGTTAAAGCAGTGGCAGTGCTTGCATTTTATTAATTGTTACTGATCACCCTAACTTAGATGTAATATTTGCTTTTTGTATATTTCATCCCTAGATATGATACTGCGGAAACCTAGCAGAGTAATCTGGTTAACTAATTGAGACTGAACTATACTCCACACTTGTGGCTATTCTTGTGATTCAGACAAGAAAAGAAAAGCAATTTAACTTATTGCAGCAGAGCTACCGCATTCCAGCGCAAAGGACAATATATAGAAGAGCAGGCCAAGTCCAACAAGTTTTGAATCATCTCCCTCATACTTCCAAAGGAGTATGCAGCACTTGTTAACATGAAGGCTTGGAGTATATGAAGTATGACCAATGACTAATGGGCCAGTGAAATGTTTTGCAGAATAAAGACAAGAAGAAGAGGTAAAAGAGAGGCCTGATGGAACCCACTTGCACAAGAATACTAATAATCCCTGGGCATGTAATTATCTTTTATTGCCTGTGCACAGAAGCCCTAAAAAATATCAAACAGATTTTGAATATTTAAGGAAAATAATTTGCTTTTTTCAAAGTAAACAGAAGAAATAAGTCTCCTTTCCCCTTGCAGTATTTATTAAATACAGTTTGGTGAATGGAAATATTAGACAAATTAATAAAGTTTTGAGCATAATTTTGGCTTTGGAGACCTTTCAACTAAATAGCTATTTATAGAAATGAAATCTTTGTTCCCAAGAATGCAGTATTTGTTCCATAAATTTACATCAAGGACATATATTCTGCTTTTTTCTGCATGTATACTTTGCCATAGTATTACATAATTCTACCTACCATAATCTGCTCATAAGATAAACGGATTATGTTGCACTAAATTCATGTTTTACGGTGTGTTACATGGTTGTGAATGCAGTTCTCATTCATCATACCTTAGACCATTCATCCCAGCAAACTACTGAGACAGATTACGTTTTTCAGGAAGAACTTTTAAATGTCAGGTTGTCTTGACATCTGACTTACAGCAGTATTTGTTTTATTCTGTATAAAGCAATGCACTTGACATCATATGAATCATATTGCTTGCTATATTTACATCATTCTAGATATACCTAATGCTTTTATGAGCAGTTCCTATGACATTGTAGCTCAATACGAATGGTGAGAAAACCTTACCTGGCACAAGTACATTAGGAATGGCTGTTACAAGAGCATGTTAGTAGTAGGGGAGATTCACAGATGTAGGTTATATCTGATTTTTCTTTTCTTTCTCTCCGTTACAGTTGAGATCATTAGTTCTCTTTTGGTGCACTTCTGTATAACCATAGCTAAACGTATACCCAAGCAAAAAAAACAAACACACAACGTGTTTGACCCATTTCTAGAGTGTAAAATAAACAAATATTTTTGTATAGCACTTGTAATACAAAGCAGCTGGCTTCGTTGTATTATGGGACATAGGGAGCAAAACCTTTCAGCAACACTCCGTTACACTGCTGTAATTTTAATGATGGAAATAATCACTTGGGAAAGAAACCCAGAGAGTTCTTGTTTTGTTTTTATGTTTATGTTTTTTTTTCCTGGAAAATCATTTATTGTAATATTATATATTACCAGTCACAGAAACAAGATTGAATACATAGATAATTGACTCCCACTGGCACTGGTAAACTACCCTATATATTGTCTGGTATTAAATAAAAGCAGGCTGTGTATAGCTGTTTTGGTACTATGTACCTCTTTCATGATTTCCTCATGCCCTTGTATTCATGTACTTAATCACTCATCTATTTAAATGTGTTAAATTGAGAGTATATAAGAAATAATATTAAAAAGTGTTGTCTATCCTTTTCATTGTGCGTTATTTTTTTCTAGTTTGTTTGTTAAAATTGATACTTTGTTTCTGTTAATTTTCTGTGTATAGTAATTTTCCAAGGTTGTTAGAAGCTCTTTATTGGAACCATTGCATTAAAACAAATATATATTCTGTGTTTAAGGCTTGCAACCCTGACAGATAGCCACACAGGAAAGCTCTAGCAGAATTGTCCAACAAAAGGAGGCATATATTATTTTAAAGATACCGAAGTTACCTTAAAGGAACATTACATCTTCCCTTTGTATAAAAAGAAAAATTGTACTTGCCTCACGCTCTCTTGAAAGGCTAAAAAGCAAAATTCTTAAAGGGATATGAAACCCAAATTTTTTCTTTCATGATTCGGATAGAGCATGCAATTTTATGCAACTTTCTAATTTACTCCTATTACCAATATTTCTTCGTTCTCTTGCTATCTTTTTATTTGAAAAGCAGAAAAGTAAGGCTAGGAGCCAGCCCATTTCTGGTTCAGCACCTGGTTAGCACTTGCTGATTGGTGGCTACATTTAGCCACCAATCAGCAAGCTCTATCCCGGTGCTGAACCAAAAATGGGCTGGCTCGTAAGCTTACGTTCTTGCTTTTTCAAATAAAGATACCAAGAGAGCAAAGAAAATTTGATAATAGGAGTAAATTAGAAAAAGTTTCTTAAAATTGCATGCTCTGATTCATGAAAGAAAAAAAATGGTTTTCATATCCCTATAAACCTGTGTTTTCAAAGTGCTACAAATTAGCATTTTTCCTAGTTTACATAATTTTCTTTTTTGGCGCCTCTAAGGAATATTTATTGTTATTGAATTTTTATTAATACCTCTTATAAAATAATCTATAACTAAAACAGTTTATTAGTAAGGCAAACATCAGTCCAATGAGAGGCAGGAAGGATAAAGTTAACAGCAACCAACCCTTTGAAGCATGCTCTTATCAACACCAATGTGAGACCGTCAAAGGAAGTACGAAGAGCACAGGAGCAGATATAGCTTCACAAAACTACAGGCTCAGGCACCACCATAGAGTGTACAGTGTAGCGAAGATATTGGCGGCATGACTAAGAGCAAGTATATGCAGGACCAGTGGTGTAGGAGCAAGGAAAATATGTTGGTTGGCGCCTGTATCCTGACATTGATTCTACTGTGGGTCGCTAACTTGGTAGCTGGAACCATGATCAAGGTAGCCATTCGCATGACTGAGGACATATGTGTTTAGAGACAGGAGCTTGTAGGTGGATGTAATTTGTTTTTTCCATAATACACGTGATATTATATATATATATCTATACTATAATTGCGTTTTGTAATGTCGGTCTCCGTCGGCAGTTGCACACGCATCCTTAAAGGAATGTTGGCAGCGCGTGCAGCCAAAATAATTCACCTGGATGCAGCGAAGTTGGATTCTTTCACCACCCTGCCATTTTCGGAATTCACCGGGATGCAGTGAAGGCAAACGGAGCATTAAAAAAAAAAAACTGCCCGCAATAAGTATGAAAAAAACAGCTAACCGCGCGCAATAAGTATTAAAAATGAAAAAAATTATCGTATGCAATAAGTATTTAAAAAAACAAAAACCTAACCGCCTGTACGAAGTATTAAGAAAAAATAAACTAATCACGGCACGAAGAATAAAGAAAAACAACCCAACTACCTAATACAATTATTAACCCCTAAATCTGCAAACCCCAACATAGCAAACTACCTATTACATCTATTAACCCCTAAACCACCAACCCCCCACAACGCATTAACTAATTTACCTATTAACTCCTACACCGCCAACCCCCAGAACGCAAAAAAAGAATTTGACTAAGCCCCCTAACCTAACACCCCCTAAATTAACCCCTTAATTACAATAAAAAAACTAGATTACAATAAAAAAATACTAAAATAAATTACATTATATTAATCTAATTACAAAAATAAAAAAGGCTAACATTACAAAAAAATAATACACATCCAAAATAAAAAAATTAAACCTAATCCCTATGAAAATAAAAATTCCCCCCCAAAATAAAAACACCCCTTAATCTAATGCTAAACTATCAATAGCCCTTAAATGGGCTTTTTGTAGGGCATTGCCCTAAGTTAAACAGCTCTTTTACATTAAAAATAAAGTCCCCCCCCAACAGTAAAACCTCCCACCCACCAAACCCCCCCCCCCAAAAAAAAGCTTAACACTAAAAAAAACCTAAACTACCCATTGCCCTGAAAAGGACATTTGTATAGGCATTGCCCTTAAAAGGACATTTAGCTCTTTTTCCAAGTGCCCAAATAAAACCTAAGTTTTAAAAAAAACAAAAAACCCTAACACTAAAGCCCCAAATAGGTACTCACGGTTTTAGAAGTCCGGTGGAGAAGGTCTTCCAGGCGGGTCCATCATCTTCATTCACAGCAAAGGAGGAGTGGAGGTCCGGAGCGGTCTTCCCAGATGTGCCGATCCTCGGCGGCGGTGCTCCTCGGCGAAGGCGTGGAGGTTCTTCTTCATACGATTGCCCGCCGCACACTGAAGAAAGTTTATTGGGGTACCTTGAATTCCTATTGGCTGAAATTTTCAAAAAAGGATGAGAGCTACTGAAATCTTATTCACTGATTTGAACAGCCAATAGGATTTCAGTAGCTCTCATTCTATTGGCTGTTTTGAAAAATTCAGCCAATAGGAATGCAAGGTACCCCAAAATGATTGCTTTACCTTGCATTCTTTCTTCAGTATACCATGGATGATCGGATGAAGTGGAGCCTCCATGTCGCCGAGGATCGGCACATCTGGGAAGACCGCTCCGGACCGCCTTTGCTGTGGATGAAAATGATGGACACGCCTGGAAGAAGACCTTCTCTGCCAGACTTCTGAAACGGTGAATACCTATTTGGGGCTTTAGTGGTTTTTTTTTGTTTTGTTTGTTTTTTTAACTTGGGGCACTTGAAAAAAGAGCTAAATGCCCTTTTAATGGCAGTGAAAAAGAGCTAAATGCCCTTTTAAGGGCAATGCGCATACAATTGCCCTTTTCAGGGCAATGGGTAGATTAGGTTTATTAGTGTTTTTTGTTTTTTTATTTTGGGGGGTTTGGTGGGTGGGGGGTTTTACCGTTAGGGGGGACTGTGTTTATTATTATTTTTTTTTAAAGGGACAGTAAACCTTAAAAATAATGTTATATAATTCTGCACATATTGCAGAATTATATAACATTATTTAAGTGCTATAGCCATAAAAGCATTTTTTCCTTTTATATTTTGCTAAAATACGGCGCTTTTACAGACCTGCTCTCTGCTGAGCGGGTCTGTAATATTCAGTCAGCGCATCGGGCCAGCTGTATAGTCACAGCCCAGCCCGACCGCGCCATAAGACTAAGTGCAGCTCGCTCCTGTCACAGGCCGAATGAGTAAGTCATAAATCCACTCTTTGTGGAGAAAAAAAAGGAAGAAGCAAGGGGGATAGAATAAGGTAGGATAAGGAGCCTGCCGCCGTCTGTTATATGTCAATTCCCACTCTCCCCCCATCCCGTCCCGCCCCGCTCCTGGTATAAAAGCCCCCACTCGCCTCTCAAAGAGGCCATAAGCATATAGTCTGTGTCCTTGAAGGGGGTCAGTAGCTGCTTCTGAGAGTCTAGGCTTAAAGTTTTGATGTATTCATGCCACTTGGTGATGAAATGTTTAATTCTTTTATTGGTGTCCATTCTAGTGTCTAATTGCTCTATGAGTAGTTGCTTGTGTAGAGTACATCTAAACGCACTGAAGGTGGGGGTAGCATGCTCCGTCCAAACCTTCAAAATTACCTTCCTGGCAATCAGAACTATAGTGGTGAGTAGAGGAACAAGTCTGAAATTTATGTTCTTTCCAGTCTAAAAAGCAAATCTGCTCTATATCAATCTGAACTCTAATTTTAATGATGGTGGTCCAAAAGGCAATCCTGCCCCAGAACTGTCTAACCCACGGGCAGGTTACGAAGTAGTGAAGAAAGTCCGGGTCACTGAGTCTACACTTACTGCACTCATTCAGTACTCTTGGATTCCACTTAGATAACCTCCTAGGAGTGATGTAATCTCTGTGTAACAGTCTAATCTGGGACTCTCTAAGGGTCATAGAAAGTGTTGCCCTCTTAGCATTCTCAATGCTCTGTTGAATTGTTACCGTCAAGTCCTTACTTTCCAGGCTCTCAGTCCAATGATTCTTTAGTGTGTTTAAAGTGTTAGTCTCAATTTGAGTTAACAGTGTCTTGTATATCCCTGAGATTGTGAAATTGTCCAGTCTGAAGGAGCCCACTGCTACACCAAGCGCATGCGACTCCCAAAACGGATCCTCTCTAATCAATTGAGTAATATAGTGACGCATTTGTAAGAAGGCATAAAAGTGAGCCCTCGGCAGTCCAAACTGAGTTTGCAGTTCGGCAAATGATTTTATGCATTTTCTAGAAAGATCCAGAGCGTCCCCCACCGAACGTATCCCCTTGGCCTTCCATATGGCGAACAGGGAGGTGTCAATCCCCGGGGGGAATGCCGTATTATGCTGCAGCGGGATCATTCTTGAGGACACACATTGGTGCCCCACATGCTTGAGGGTCGAATGCCATGCCCTCAGCACATCCCTATATAGGAGGTTGTCCCTGATCGTTGAGGGAATATCGTTAATCGGGGCGTAGGGTAGGTAAGAAAGATCAAACGTTCCCAAAGCCCAAACTTCCAAATCTGATGAATAGAAGTGTTCGGTTTGTAATTGCCACTCAAGCATGAGGTGATTAAGAGCTGCCCAGTTGTAAAGTTTTAAGTTGGGTAAACCCAACCCACCCTGCGAGAACTTCGCATATAGTTTCGTAAGCGCTATTCTGGGCTTGCCTCCCCTCCACAAGAATTTCGTGAGAGCACGTGTGTAGAGTGTCATGTCTTTTTTAGTGATTAAGAAGGGTAGCATTAGGAGGGGATACAGAATTCGCGGCAAGATTACCATTTTAGGTTAATCCGACCCGTGAGTGAGACAGGCAGATTTTTCCAGCCCTCTAAGGTCTGTTCAATATCTAGGCATTATAGCAAGAAGGAAGTGGATAGAAGATCCACTGACAGAATGCAGCTAGCACTCTATGCCTAGGCTGAAAAGGCGTACGATCCGGTTATAGTTAAAACATAACTTTTATTAATATGTTGATTAAAATACGCACAAACATACATACATATATTAAAATAACCACTCTGTTGCGAGATTCTGTATAAAGGTGATGGCTAGATATTTTTAATGTGGGCCTAAGGTATTGGATGCCGTCACCTATAGAAATATAATAATTAAGATTTAGTAAATTAGGGGATTCGTTCTCGTCACCTGTGATCAAGTAAATGTAATGTAGGGAGACAGAGTTAACTTGCTAATTTTACGTAAATCCAATGTATATTACGATAATGCTCAGTCTGAACTCAGCTCCCCTACATATATATGTCTGTTAGTATTATGGTGTACACAATATCTTGCACAGTGGGTTTTATGAAGAAACCAATACTTAATCTTGTAATAGACTAAATATTCCTGACTGGTAATTCTGTGAGTTTTAGAATACCTAGGCGTTAGACACCTTCAATAAATAAATGCATATATTCACGCCTGTACCGTTCTGTCAGGAGTAAATCTTGTGATCCACTGTGTATTTATCAGGTATAATCTGATTCTATTAGATTCCTAAGATAATGCATTCCGTGTGTGACTGTTGGGTTCGTTTAGAAAATAATATTAGTTGTTAGCGGTTGTCAGGGTCAGATTAATTCAATGTCTGGTGTTGTATGTTAGAGACAATCTGGACAATTTATATTTTGATTGTACCTTCTAAATAAATGGTACTTAGTAATATGTTGTCTCATCCCTTGCCAGAATTGCGATATACGTCTTTGTTGCACTGAGTTAATTCTGCTGTATACCCGCTTTTACCGATCTTATAATATATTCCTGTTTATATACACAGGTTATGGGTTTTCATCTTTATTACACAGAGTTGATTCTATTTGACATTTATTTGACATTTACTTAGACTCCTCAATCATATCATATTTTCCTGTTTATGCACACAGGTTTATAAGTTGTACATCAATGCTTCAATTCACTAACTAGGTTAGTACTGACATGGAAAAGGTCCCTGTGTTCTGTGTGCGCCGAATATAAAATTAACATCAATAGTTCACATATGTTAACTGTGTAAATATCTATATAGGAGGGTCCCTTTTTGTTCTAATAATTCTAAAAGACACAGAACTAATGGTGTACTTTGTTTTGTGTGATCACGGTATTCTGTCAGTAACAATCTGTTAGTTTCAATCACAGTTTCTATCACAGTATCTGTCAGTATCGGTCTGTTAGTTTCTATCCTGTGATTCGAACTCTTTAGTGATGTACTATTCACAGTTCATGTTTGATTTTCGTAGGCACTTGATCTTTCTGAGTAGCTATATGTAAATATGATTAATTTATCAGAAGGTTTCTGAATAGTTCATATATGTATTATAGTTCTACAATATCTCGATATAATACTATAGTAGCGGTAGTTAAAGCGCTACACCTTCATGCTACGTTATGCTTACGCTTTAGGGAGCGTTGGTATATCTGAGTGAGTATATCAGATATTAATCAATCTTTTATCTGGTAAGTATAATATAGAGTTTCTTTCTATGTAACTTAAAGATTGGCAGTTCTCCCCTTAAATAAAATATTCTATCCTGATATTGACACAGTGATGAGTTCCAGTACTTTTAGGGATACTACGTTAACTAACAATGTCGTTTCTTTGTCATATTGTGTACTAAGTAAAATATCAACTTTAGTATATTAGAGATTGTCACGTCTCTCTGCCTAGCTATACACTGTGATACTGCTGATTGCAGTTCAGCGTTATAAGTGACAGGCTGTAGTAACAGCTAATTGCGATTCAGCGTTATGCTTAGCAGGCTATAGTGACCGAGTAGTTTCACGAGTTACCCCAGAATGAAATTCCAAACTAATACATTTTAAATTCTAGTTACCCGCGAAATGTTAGTGATATAGGCTTTGAGTATTTGTAGATAATCGGATGCCCAGATAGGTCATGGTGGGGCTAGCTTCCTGAAAGGGATAAATAGTCTGCTGTGTCTTACATCTCCGAAGCCACAGGATTTCTGACTTGGTTTAATTTATCCTGTATCCCGAGAACGACCCAAATGTCTCAATGGTTGCTAGAATCCTTCGGACATGTTCCGCCGGATGCTCCACAAATAGGAGCATGTTGTCTGCGTAGAGTGCGAGGTGCATTCTCGCCTCCCCCAATATGATGCCTGGGTATACTTGGCGTAATTTAATGGCTAGGGGTTCTAGAGCTAAGTTAAATAGGAGGGGGGAGAGGGGGCATCCCTGACGAGTGCCCCTCTGTAATACAATGCGCGGGGAAAACAGACCATTAGCCATGATATAGATCCATGGGTCCGCATATAAGTTTCCAATATATTGTAAGAATGACCCTGAGAAGCCGAAACGGTGCAAAGAGTTCAAGAGATGACTCCATTCTACTCTGTCGAAGGCCTTCTCTGCGTCGACCGACAGCAGGAAGGCCTCCGTTTCCCCCCGCAGCCCCAGAGTCCCGGAATCAGGCGCAAAGTGCACCATGGCGTGTAGCACCCTTCGCACATTGGTCACCGAGGTTCTGTGGCACATAAATCCGGTCTGATCCGGATGGATGATGTCAGTCAGTATTACTTTCAGCCTGTCGGACAAGATTTTCATTAGTATCTTGTAGTCCGAGTTGAGGAGGGAGATAGGGCGGCAGGATTCAGACAGACCAGGATCCTTTCCAGGCTTCGGAATCAGGGACACATGTGCCATTGTAAAAGTCTTAGGAGGGGGGACCAAATCTCTATAGTATTGGTTATATACGCCAGCTAGGATAGGCATAACTTGGGGTTTAAGTAGTTTAAAGAATTCAATGGGTAGGCCATCAGGGCCTGCTGCATTCCCGTTTGGCATAGAGGAGATGGTCTTCAGAATCTCCTCCGGGGAGATGGGGGCATTAAGTGTAGTCAACTGGTTGGCTGTAATCTGTGGGAGATCTAGATCATTCCAGAAGGATGCCACGGTCCCTGGAGGGGGCATCTTTTGACTAGTGTAAAGCTTGGCATAGTATTTCGCCAGGGCCTCCACTATGGAGTCAGGGGTCTTATGCGTTTATTGCCATAGGTAATGGCTGCAATCGGTTTGCGAGCTGTTTTCTTATTTATAAGGGAAGCGAGCAGCCTACCAGACCTGTCCCCTCCTCTATAGTAAACAGCATTGGACCTTAAGAGGTGCGTGACTGCCTGATGGTTCAGGAATACGTCAAGCTCATTTTTACTGGTGAGGTTACCGCAGTATGCCTGGTAAGACTCCGTCAATGCTTCTTGTAGCTTTTGCAATTTATCCTGTGCTTTCCTCTTTAACGCTGCTACATAGGAAATGATGTTTCCAGTCAGAACCGCCTTAGCCGTGTTCCAAAACAGCTCTGGGCTATCCCTGTGAGCACAATTATTTGTATAGTAGTCATTCCACGCATGGGTTAAGTGCTTAGAGAAAGCGTCCAAGGTATAAAGATACCCTGGGAATCGTAGCCTGAGCCTGTGGGTGTTGTTGCACCAATCGATACACCCAGCTCGACCGGGGCATGGTCAGAGACCACTACGTTGTGAATCTTCGCTGTGTTCACTCTCGAGATTACATTGGAGGAGATCATAAAAAGTTCAATGCGAGATAGCGTCGGTGTTGCTCTCGAGACGCAGGTAAAATCTCTGCTCTCAGGATTCCTCAGTCTCCAGACATCAACAAGCTGGAGTGAATCTGAGAGCCGAGAGAAAATCTTCCGCTCAAAGGCACACCCCCCCCTCCAGGTCTGCTCCCCTCTGATAGACGTTCTGGATTAAAGTGGGGTTTGGGGCCAGATTGAAATCTCCCCCTAATATTATATCCAGGCCTAAATATAGAGTAAGTATTTGGATAAGCCCAGTCCAGAAAGCTGTGGACCTGGAGTTTGGGGCGTAGATGTTACAAATCACAAATATCCTCTGGTTTACTCTGACCTTAACCACGAGGTATCTCCCCTCAGAATCTTTGTGTGTGGCTAAAACCTCTGCATCCCTTTTTTCCCTGAAAAGAATCGCAATACCCCTACTGGAGTTAGTGTACGAGACATGTTCCATCGAGCCCACCCAGTCCCTTTTGAGTTTTTCGTGCTCCCCCTCCGAGAGGTGGGTCTCCTGCAATAATGCGATATCAGTCCCCAACCGCCTCAAATGTGTCAGTATAGTACTTCTCTTAGTAGGGGAATTAATCCCACCCACATTCCACGTTATAAATTTTACCGCCATTTAATTATCTCTAAACCAACTAATCCGACCGGCCGCTTGCAACAAGAAGGGGGGCAGGAGGGCGAGAGAAGGGAAGAGAGAGGAGGGGAAGAAGAGGGGGAAGGGAGGGAGAGAGGGTGAGAGAGGAGGAGAGAGAGAGAAAAAAAAAATTTCCACAAAAGTTTTTATCAATACTAAGCAATCCTCTGCTAATAAATACAACATTTATCCACCACCTCACCTGAGAATATGGTAGAATACCAATCACTCTAGAATGGAGTTTGTGTTTTTCATCTTCATTGTCGTGAAAATCTAAACTAATAAACCCTGAATACGCCACATCCAGGTAAAGATCCAGTGTTCCATTCTTTAATGAGAATAGTAAAAGTTTGGTTGTGGTGTGTAAAATGTGTGAGATACACCAATATAACATACAAATGTGAATAATTAAATAACATTTAAATGACTCAATTTGGCCTGACCATAGTGTCTGTTGCTCCCGTGGTTGTGGAGACGGTGGCTCGTTCATTTTGGTGAGAGCAAATAAGCTAAGGGCCCAAGGTCGTACCACTACATGATGAGGTATATTTGGCGTAACCTTCTGGGGGCGGCTAAATGACAGGCCTATCAAATCAAATGTTTCAAGTGCAACTTGAAAAAGTAAAATATAAAAAACAATACCAACTTCCCTATTAAACCTAAGTATATAACTCCTTAGAATTACTGTAAGGAACATAGTCACCCCTGCTTAGGGTGATTGTTGAGAAACCATTAAGGCGTTCCCGCCCCTATCCTTCAACCTGGGTCAGAGTGAGGGATCTAGGTGCAGCTACTCCCTCTACCTCTCATGTTGCTTAGATATTCATTAATTTCTTGCGGGGATTCAAAAAACTTAGGACCAGAGGGAGTCAGCAATTTCAGCCTAGCTGGATACAGGAGATACACTTTTTCCCCTTTTCTGTTCAATTCAGAGCAGATTGGTGAGAATTCCTTATGCTTTCTCATTAGCTCAGATGAATAGTCTTGAAATATTAAAAGTTTAGAGTCTTCAAACAGTATGGGGGAGGCTTTTCTATAGGCTCGTAACATCTCTACTTTGAGCTGAAAGTGTAACAGTCTGATCATGACCTGCCTGGGTTGTGTATTGCCTCTATCTGTTTGCCTCTCTGGACCTACCCTATGGGCTCGCTCTACACTGCCTTTAAATACCGTTGGGGTAAATTTAAGGAGCCTGGGCAGAGTGTCTTCAATAAAGCGGATCAGGTCTTTAGGTTTTACTATTATTTTTCCTCGATTGCTCTTCCCTTTGCAAAACTTACCCTTGTTATTGTCGAAAACTGATTTAAGTAAATTAAATGCAAGATTCTCGCAGTTTATTTGGCAGGGTAAAAAAAAATCACGTATCGCCTTGAGGAAGTTGATGCTTTTACGGGATACGGCAGGCCTAGCATTACCGGATATTAAGCATTATAATATTGCCGCTCTAGGGAAAATCACGGTAGATTGGATGGCAGAAACTGAGTGGTTTTCGTCAAAAGAAATGGAGAATGTCATAGTCTCTCCTTTTTCCCTTAAATCTTTATTGCATATAAATTTGAAAGAACTTCCTAGCAACATCTAGAAGCTAATTTCAGTCAAGAATGTAATAAATGCATGGCAATTGATTTGTATCTCTATAGGGGCAGATTATTCCTTTTCAAAGTATCTCCCTTTACTGGGTAACCCAGAGTTTTCCCCGGGAATTAATCAGAAAACCTTTAGAAGATGGGTTAATAAGGGTCTTAAGGAAGTACATCAATTTTTTACTGAAGATGGACAAATTAGGTTGTTTGACAACTTAAAATCTCAGTTTGATTTACCCAATAACAACTGCTATTCATACTTACAAAGTGATTCCTTGTTAGAAAATCTTACTGAGAAATGGAGATTAATAATCCCTAGGATTGATCAAGATAAAATAAGAAATAGTTGTAAGTTAGTCAATAAACTCCATATACCTATGAGCTGGAAAGAGAGCCATATGAAACTACTGCATGATTTTTATTATACTCCTCAGAAATTGTCTAAAATATTTCCAAATTCAACTTTCTCTTGTTAAGTGTAGTCAGTCCACGGGTCATCCATTACTTATGGAATATATCTCTTCCTAACAGGAAGCTGCAAGAGGATCACCCAAGCAGAGCTGCTATATAGCTCCTCCCCTCACATGTCATATTCAGTCATTCTCTTGCAGCCTAACTAAAGATAGGTCGCTGTGAGAGGTCTGTGGTGTTTTTTAACTTAGTTTATTTCTTCAATCAAAAGTTTGTTATTTTAAATGGCACCGGAGTGTGCTGTTTGTTCTCAGGCAGCATTAGAAGAAGAATCTGCCTGCGTTTTCTATGATCTTAGCAGACGTAACTAAGATCCACTGGCTGTTCTCATCTGAGGAGTGAGGTAACTTCAGAAAAGGGGAATAGCATGCAGGGCCCCCCTGCAAAAGAGGTATGTGCAGTAAATTATTTTTCTGAGGAATGGAATTGACTGAGAAAATACTAATACCAATGTAACGTAAGTTCAGCCTTAAATGCAGTGATAGCGACTGGTATTAGGCTGATGAGTGTGTGTACACTGAATGTATTTTTCTAAGGAATGGAATTGACTCTGAAAATACTGTTAATACTGAAGTAATGTATGAGCCTTAACTGCAGTAAAAGCGACTGGTAGCAGGCTTATTAATAACACTTCATAACTTTTAAAATGTATGTTTAAAACGTTTACTGGCATGTTAATCGTTTTTTGTGAGGTACTTGGTGATAAAACTTATTGGGGCATGATTTTTACCACATGGCCATCTTTGTTTTCTGCTGATTGCAGTTCAGCGTTATAAGTGACAGGCTGTAGTAACAGCTAATTGCGATTACAGTACATGACCACAGTGGACTTAAAGGATGCCTAAAGGATGCCTACCTTCACATACCGATTCACAAGGATCATTATCGGTATCTAAGATTTGCTTTCCTAGACAGGCATTACCAGTTTGTAGCTCTTCCCTTCGGATTAGCTACGGCTCCAAGAATCTTTACAAAAGTTCTGGGCTCACTTCTGGCGGTACTAAGACCGCGAGGCATTGCGGTGACTCCGTACCTAGACGACATTCTGATACAAGCGTCAAGTTTTCAAACTGCCAAGTCTCATACAGAGATAGTTCTGGCATTTCTGAGGTCGCATGGGTGGAAGGTGAACGTGGAAAAGAGTTCTCTATCACCACTTACAAGGGTTCCCTTTCTAGGGACTCTTATAGATTCTGTAGAGATGAAAATTTACCTGACAGAGGCCAGGTTATCAAAACTTCTAAATGCTTGCCGTGTCCTTCATTCCATTCTACACCCGTCAGTAGCTCAGTGCATGGAAGTAATCGGCTTGATGGTAGCGGCAATGGACATAGTACCATTTGCGCGCCTGCATCTCAGACCCCTGCAATTGTGCATGCTAAGTCAGTGGAACGGGGATTACTCAGATTTGTCCCCCCTGCTAAATCTGGATCAAGAGACCAGAGATTATCTTCTATGGTGGCTTTCTCGGCCACATCTGTCCAAAGGGATGACCTTTCGCAGGCCAGATTGGACGATTGTAACAACAGACGCCAGCCTTCTAGGCTGGGGCGCTGTTTGGAACTCCCTGAAGGCTCAGGGACTATGTACTCAGGAGGAGAAACTCCTCCCAATAAATATTCTGGAATTAAGAGCAATATTCAATGCTCTCCTAGCTTGGCCTCAGTTAGCAACTCTGAGGTTCATCAGATTTCAGTCGGACAACATCACGACTGTGGCTTACATCAACCATCAAGGGGGAACCAGAAGTTCCCTAGCGATGTTGGAAGTCTCAAAGATAATTCGCTGGGCAGAGTCTCACTCTTGCCACCTGTGAGCGATTTACATCCCAGGCGTGGAGAACTGGGAGGCGGA
Source organism: Bombina bombina (assembly GCF_027579735.1). NCBI lineage: Eukaryota > Metazoa > Chordata > Amphibia > Anura > Bombinatoridae > Bombina > Bombina bombina. The sequence continues at coordinate 203,486,358 of NC_069501.1, read as the reverse complement.
TTTTCTAAGTCGCCAGACTTTTCATTCGGGGGAGTGGGAACTTCATCCGGAGGTCTTTGCTCAACTGATTCATCGTTGGGGCAAACCAGATCTGGATCTCATGGCGTCTCGCCAGAACGCCAAGCTTCCTTGTTACGGATCCAGGTCCAGGGACCCGGGAGCGGTGCTGATAGATGCTCTGACAGCCCCTTGGGTCTTCAACATGGCTTATGTGTTTCCACCATTCCCGATGCTTCCTCGTTTGATTGCCAAGATCAAACAGGAGAGAGCTTCGGTGATTCTGATAGCGCCTGCGTGGTCACGCAGGACCTGGTATGCAGACCTAGTGGACATGTCGTCCTGTCCACCGTGGTCTCTGCCTCTGAGACGGGACCTTCTAATTCAGGGTTTTTTCAACCATCCAAATCTAATTTCTCTGAGGCTGACTGCATGGAGATTGAACGCTTGATTCTATCAAAGCGTGGCTTCTCGGAGTCGGTTATTGATACCTTAATACAGGCTAGGAAGCCTGTTACCAGAAAAATTTACCATAAGATATGGCGTAAATATTTATATTGGTGCGAATCCAAGAGTTACTCATGGAGTAAGGTTAGGATTCCTAGGATATTGTCCTTTCTACAAGAAGGTTTAGAAAAGGGCTTATCTGCTAGTTCGTTAAAGGGACAGATTTCTGCTCTGTCTATTCTTCTACACAAACGTCTGGCTGAAGTTCCAGACGTTCAGGCTTTTTGTCAGGCTTTAGCTAGGATTAAGCCTGTGTTTAAGACTGTTGCTCCGCCGTGGAGCTTAAACTTAGTTCTTAACGTTCTTCAAGGCGTTCCATTTGAACCCCTTCATTCCATTGATATCAAGCTGTTATCCTGGAAGGTTCTGTTTTTGATGGCTATTTCCTCGGCTCGAAGAGTCTCTGAGTTATCTGCCTTACATTGTGATTCTCCTTATCTGATTTTTCATTCAGACAAGGTAGTTCTGCGTACTAAACCTGGGTTCTTACCTAAGGTAGTTACTAACAGGAATATCAATCAAGAGATTGTTGTTCCATCACTGTGTCCTAACCCTTCTTCAAAGAAGGAACGACTTTTGCATAATCTGGACGTAGTCCGTGCCCTGAAGTTCTATTTGCAGGCAACTAAAGATTTTCGTCAAACTTCTTCCCTGTTTGTCGTTTACTCTGGACAGAGAAGAGGTCAAAAGGCTTCGGCTACCTCTCTCTCTTTTTGGCTTCGTAGCATAATACGTTTAGCCTATGAGACTGCTGGACAGCAGCCTCCTGAAAGGATTACAGCTCATTCTACTAGAGCTGTGGCTTCCACCTGGGCCTTTAAAAATGAGGCCTCTGTTGAACAGGTTTGCAAGGCTGCCACTTGGTCTTCACTTCACACTTTTTAAAAATTTTACAAATTTGACACTTTTGCTTCTTCGGAGGCTATTTTTGGGAGAAAGGTACTACAGGCAGTGGTTCCTTCTGTTTAATGTTCCTGCCTTGTCCCTCCCTTCATCCGTGTACTTTAGCTTTGGTATTGGTATTCCATAAGTAATGGATGACCCGTGGACTGACTACACTTAACAAGAGAAAACATAATTTATGCTTACCTGATAAATTTATTTCTCTTGTAGTGTAGTCAGTCCACGGCCCGCCCTGTCTTTAAGGCAGATCTAAATTTTAATTAAACTCCAGTCACCACTGCACCCTATGGTTTCTCCTTTCTCGTCTGCTTTTGGTCGAATGACTGAATATGACAAGTGAGGGGAGGAGCTATATAGCAGCTCTGCTTGGGTGATCCTCTTGCAGCTTCCTGTTAGGAAGAGATATATTCCATAAGTAATGGATGACCCGTGGACTGACTACACTACAAGAGAAATAAATTTATCAGGTAAGCATAAATTATGTTTTTTCATGTCCCCGTTGTCTTTATATCAAAGCGGACATATTACATATGTTTGTATCTTGTCCTAAGATCGATCAATTCTGGAAAAAAGTAGCTTTTTGGTTCAATAGACTATATAGAACAAACATCCATTTTAATGTAAACACTATCTTTTTTTTTTTTAACATACTACCTGTGAAACTTCCCAGCAAAAAAAAACCTTAAATGTAATCATAATACTTGTTAGACATTTAATACTTGCTAACTGGAAAGCTAGAAGAATACCAGGTTTCGCATTATTTATCAAAGAAATCCAGATGCAAATAATTTTTGAATCATTTCATTTGAAAGCAGCAGGTGAAAATGAAATTAGGAAGTTTCTATGGAAATGGCTACCAATAATTAAGATACTCTTGGAAAGTATTCAAAAAGCTATTTTAACACAATTTCTAAGTTCAGACAGCTTTAGTGACTTAGTATTATTAGGTGACTTTCCTGTAGATTGGATAAGGAGCTACAGAGACGCATAACAGTTTGTTTATGTAATTATAGCAATGAGGACAAAGCTTTTTCGGTTGACACTGGGAAGTGTGAGGGGTCTTCTTTTTTTTTTTTTTTTTTCTCTCCCCCTTCTTCCTTCTTCTCTTTTTCTTTTTTTTTTGTGTCACAATGAAAAATGATGCCATCAGTGTTAAATGCAGGTATAGCAACATTTATGTTACAAGAGATGACTGCGTTCTGTATAGAAACAAAAAAAGAAGAGGCGCTCTGGTGCAGATGATCCTTGGCTACAAATGATTCTAAACTAACAGTTCAGAGTAATACTCACAAAGATGTTTGCACATGCAGTGCAATAACAGGTGAGCCGAAGCTTCAGAGCCGCTCGGCTGACTCGCTAGAGGGTGAAATCAGCTGTTCACTGGGTAATCACTTCACCAACGATGTGGGGAAAAAAGATACCTATGACATAAAATATAGATACCGCCCTTGGTGCAGATTATCCCAGGCACAGAATGCACATACAACAGATGTCGAGAAGTTATACTCACAAACGGAGTTGCACAAGCAGTGCAATATCAGGCGTGCCGAATCTTAAAGATGTAGCCTGATGAAACGGCATGTTAGCCGAGAAACGCGTTGCTAAGTAATTTTTATATTTTTAATAAATACTTTTATTTTGTCTACCTTGCTGGTGAATTGTTCTATTTGCCTTATTGATCCCTTGCTTGGATCAACCTCTATCGGCATATCCACCTTTATTTTCCACCACTCCTCCAACGATCCAGGAGCAGCTGTACAGGCCTCAGGGAGTCAGCCGAACGGCTCTTTAAGATTCGGCACGCCTGATATTGCACTGCTTGTGCAACTCCGTTTGTGAGTATAACTTCTCGACATCTGTTGTATGTGCATTCTGTGCCTGGGATAATCTGCACCAAGGGCGGTATCTATATTTTATGTCATAGGTATCTTTTTTCCCCACATCGTTGGTGAAGTGATTACCCAGTGAACAGCTGATTTCACCCTCTAGCGAGTCAGCCGAGCGGCTCTGAAGCTTCGGCTCACCTGTTATTGCACTGCATGTGCAAACATCTTTGTGAGTATTACTCTGAACTGTTAGTTTAGAATCATTTGTAGCCAAGGATCATCTGCACCAGAGCGCCTCTTCTTTTTTTGTTTCTATACAGAACGCAGTCATCTCTTTTTCAACATCTTTGGAGAGAGCAGCTATCGTTTGGGACATCATTTCCAGATTGGACATCACTCTATATTGGGACTTTCACTTGCATCTATGGATGTATATTTCCTAACCATATGACTGTGGTGACTATTGTTATGTATTTGTATTTATAATTATACAGTTCATATTGTTTATTTTTTGTAAGATATAAAACTTAGGATCTATCCATATTATCACTTTTTTGAAATAGCATAAATTAGGCGCACCTTATTTCTGGACACACTACTTAGATATAGTAGAGCCCCATTGTTTTTGTATTTATGTTACAAGGTTCAAGATTAAGTGAAAGTAGAGAAAAAAATATGTTTCTGTACAGGTTCGCTGCTTTGTATTTTTGATTTTTTTTCTTTGTAATTTTATTTGTATTCATTTAAGATGAGGCCCTGTGTGGCGTCTTGACTATTATAATATTGTATAACTAATAACACTGTTGGCTATCTCAATAAACAAATTATAAAAAAAAAAAAAAAAAAAAAGGTTTCACGCTTTCAGGGACTCCTAGAATGCGCAAGTTATTGCGGCGCAACCTGTTTTCTAGGTCCTCTAACCTCTGGTGCAGATTTATATTTTGTTTCAGTAAGGCATCTGAGTGTCATGTGTTACTACAGTATCCTCGAGCCCAGACACCCTATCCTCCATTTCAGTAAACCTAACAGAAAATTGATTCATTTCACCTGTTAGATGATCCAACCATTTTTGCAGATTTTCTATCTTTGGGAGAAAGATGGAGGAGAGCTGCTGAACCACCACATGTGTGTCCATAGAATTTACAGTGGACTGCTGCCCACTGGAGGGCGCGTCCTGTGGGTGATCAGCAGCTCCCCTGCCCTTGTTCACATTTTTATTCTTGCCAGACATTTTACCTCCAGTCAAGAATCTATCCATGTACCAATACAGTATAACCCCGTTATCCTTGCAGGTAGATAATGAAAGAATGAACACACAGTAAATACATACAAAAGGAAAGAAAAAAAAAAAGTACAGTGACTTGGTACATAAAAATCTTTCTTTTCCTCAACAATAGGAGGGGTGCAATGACCCGGTTCTTCGAAGCAGGCCCCCAGGCAGGGGTTAGGCTCCCAATAGTTTAGTCATGTATTAATTATTCAGTGTCTTTAATAACATTACTGGGGCCAGCAAAGTGTTAACCTGAATGTAATGAAAGGGACTTTCCTGCAATGCCCTTTGAAAGTTCCGTATAGGGCTGTGAAGTTTAGTAAAGTTCAGTTCAGGCCCTCCACTAAGGCCCAGACTACTCCCAAAGGGCAGTCAAAGTGTTTTAGGCTGTTCTCAGACACAGCTTATGTGGTGTATACAGAGTGTATGCCGGGTATCTATCCTCCCGGCTTCTATAAGCTCAACGCTTGTGGGCCCAGGCAGTACAAACCCCAACAGTTCAGATATAGTACTGAGCCCTTTAATTTAATGGCTGAAATGTCTGAGGTGTGGGGCCACAAGATATTCGCAGTGCCCAGCCTGTATTATGCAAATGTCCCTCAGTTATAACGGAAGGGCCTGTGTGGAAGTGTGAGTGGCATGCCTTGAATCGGAGCCAGAAGGGGATCTGCTTCAGTGTATCTTAGCAGTCTCCAGGTGATACGCTGTCTGGACACTTTCCGGAATCTGCTCCGGGCTGTTGTGTGAGGAGGGAGAGCGCCATCTACTCAACTGCGTGTGGGGCAAGATGGCGTCTGGGCGCTTTCGCACCTTATAGAAGCTGTTGCTGAAAACGGTGAGTCCGACCGCCCCAGGCGGCGTTGATGTGCAGCTCCGGTCTCTGTCTTGTTTAGTATCCCTTCCGGGAGAATCAAATGGCCTCCATCCTCTCAGCCCTGATGCTTGGGCTCAACCCCTGCTTCCCGCGTGGCCTGTCTATTAGGTGTATGGGTGGGGTGGGGGCTTCTCTCACCGCGGTTTAGCCGGGTTCCACCCTGGGGCAGAAGACTCCGCTCCAGCTTCGGTCTCTGACACAGTCGGCGGATGAAAGTTCTGGTCTGCCACACCACTCTATACATGTACACTACATGTGCTAACGATCTTGCAGCGGGGGTAGTTATTGTGAACAGGTGCCTAAAGTTGCCGGGTACCCAGTGTACCAAGGCTAGGGTGCACCCGGGCTTCTAGGAGAGTAAAGTGTCCCCACAGGATGGGTATTTAACTAGAGTAAATCACTTATTAAAAGTTTCCAGCTCTGGAGCTCTCACTCCAAGCTGCTTTCTCCTTGGCCCGCCCACCGGAAGTCCGACTGTGTTTATTTTTAATGTAAAAGAGCTGTTTAACTTAGGTCAATGCCCTACAAAAAGCCCTTTTAAGGGCTATTGTTGGTTTAGCATTAGATTAGCGGGTGTTTTTATTTTGTGGGGGCTTTTTTATTTTCATAGGGATTAGGTTTCATTTTTTTACTTTGGATATTGAGTATTTTTTTCTGTAGTTCTATGTTTTATTTTTTGTATTTACAACACATAGACATACAAGCTTGACATAATTTTTTATCAGGGATTTACATGGGGAAATACAGCATTTGTAAGATACTAAAAAAGACTTATGTTGTGATTTATTTTGAATGTGCAGCTGTACGTTAACAAATAGGACTACCGTTATATTGTAAACTCTCTTGAATGGACCTTTTAAAGATAAACTAACAACAATAACAATAAACCTTATCTACATTATAAGAACAATTGAAAATTTTAGAAATATTGAGGTTAAAGGGATGGTATACACCAATTTTCATGTAACTGCTTGTAGTAGATTCTACTATAAAAAGAATATGCACAGATACGGATATAAAACCTTTTAACAAAACTTACTTAAAATCTCCCAGTTTAGCACTGTTAATGAGGTTAGGCTGGAAAAGCAGGAAGGGTAGACACTACCCCACCCCTCCCCTGCATATGAAAAGATCCATTACCCATCCAGGAGTCTGTAGACATCACTATACATCTAAAACTTTGGGCTTGGTTAGGAGTCTGAAAATCAGCACAATGTAGTGTACAATGTCCCTATAATGATGATATCTTAACTCTGTCATGAAAGTTTTAGAGTAAATACCTTATTGCAAAACGTTTTTCCACATTATGTGTAAAACCACGGAATTTGGACATATCAAAGGAATTAAAAGATTTATGCAAGTGACTTTAATACTTGTTTTAAATAAAGTGTTGAGCTAATTTTAAACTGAAATTCAGCAAAGTGATCATTGTTTTAAGTGCTTAAGCCAATCGGATGTAGCTTTACATCATGCGGTACATAGCCCATCATACCGCATAACATAGATCTACGTCTGACCTTTAGGCAGGCCATGCAGTCTTGGTTGTCAAATGACAGCCAATAGTTGCTGTTGATAGGCTGGAGGAATCTGCCTTCATATGGTAATGAAGCATGATCAGTGCTCCGTTACCATATAAAGGCAGATTGCCAGATCGTTACAGACAGTGACACTGTTTGTGTCACTCTATTTAATGATCATCCATTGGTGTAGGTGGGAGGGAAGGAGGGTGGGTGGCCCAGTGGCAAAGAGAGGGGTGGTACACTATGCTACAGAAAATACATTTTGAAGGGGGGGACACACTGCACTACAGAAAAATGGGAAATCTGTGGGGGTGTCCTACAAAATGATCGTGGGGACCCCTACTCTACAGAAAAAAAGTATTAATAATTAAATAAAACAAAAGAAATATGATAAACTAGGTACTAGTAGACAGCTGCCAGTACCTAAAGTGGCTGCCACTAGTTGGAGGGGAGGGTTAGATAGCTGTTTGGGAGGGAGGTGGGATCCCTACACTGCAGAAAAAAAAAATCTAAACTGCATACTGGCACACTTGGGAGGGATCAGGGAGGTGGGGAGGGTAATCCCTACATTACAGTACTATATATATATATATATATATATATATATATATATATATATATATATATATATATATATATATATTGTGACAGAAAGCAAGGTCTGGTTCTAAATGGAAGATATTTAAGACCAAGCATTGTACATGCTATTTCTCCTTTCAGTTAAAACCCCAGGGAGAGAGAGTGTGTATTTGATTATGCAGTTGATAAACTTTGTTCTGGGTCCCTGGGGTTTGGGATAATTGGAGAGAGGGTGGGCCATTATCCCAGACAGCTGTGAAGCTGTCCAGCAGCTAATCACAGGTGTGGCTAATTGGAAGTTGTGAGGGTTTAAATAGCAGCCTCACTCAGGCCTAGAGAGAGAGTTACACAGCTACAGAAGCTGGTGTGTGTGTTTGTTACACTGTGTTAAAAGACTTTTGTTCCTGTGAACTGTAAAAGGACATTATTTTGACAAAGCACTTGTGGAATGCTGTGAAGTGCTGAGACTTACTTGTAAGTACTGACATTTACAAAAAGTACTTAACATTGCTGCAGAGGAACTGCCTGTTTGTTATTGCTGTGAAAAATAAAACCTTTTAAACTACAGTGGACTGTCCTTTGCTGCATTTGTGCCCTAGAAGACCGTGGTTAAAAGTTTTCCTGTTACACTTGGTGGAGAATCTGGGTAACCACGTTGTATGTCTGTGGGCATAATAATCTGCAAGCAACATGGAGGAAGTCATTAAAGCTTTGATCCATTCTAATGCTATACAGCAGGAGACTAACAGAAAAGCTGCTGAAAATAGTGCAGCACTGCAACAGTTGGTCTTGGCCCAGTCAGAGAGTGCTATGCTGCTGGCTAAATCACAGGAGAACACTGAATTGTTGATTCAACAGATGGCTGCTGTGCAAGCTGAGACATTCAGGAAGACCCGGGAAGAGCAACAAAGTGCTACACAAACTCTGCAACGAGAGGTTCAAGCCATATCAGAAAAACTGAACTCTGAATATGTTGGTGGCAGCCAAGGTTCCAGAGTAATAAGGGCTAGTCAATATCTTCAAAAAATGACAGCAGCTGATGATGTTGAGGCGTATCTTTTGGCATTTGAACGCACAGCAGAAAGAGAAAAATGGCCGACATTTGAGTGGGCGAGTATACTTGCGCCATTTCTTAGTGGTGAACCTCAGAAGGCCTACTATGATTTAGAGCCAGCACAAGCCAGTGACTATGAGAAATTGAAAGCAGAAATCCTTGCACGCCTGGGGGTGACTTCGGCAGTCCGTGCACAAAGATTCCATTCCTGGATGTTTTCATCTCATAATGCTGCAAGATCCCAGATGTTCGACCTTATACACCTTGCCAGGAAGTGGCTGCAACCAGAGGTTAATTTGGCTACCAAAATAGTGGAACTACTGGTGATGGACCGGTTTCAGCGTGGATTACCTGCTTCCCTGCGGCTGTGGGTTAATCAAGGTGATCCTCAAACAGCGGATCAGTTGATTATATTGGTCGAAAGATTTATAGCTGCAGGAGAAGTTTTGCAACGATCTTCAATGGATCAGCCCCACAATCCCAAAGCTCTACAAGAACTGGTAAGACTGTTCAGGGGATAAAGGGGATAAGAGAGCAGCAGGTGTATAGGCAAAACACCAGAGACATTTCCCCAGGAATTAAGGAAACATTTAAATATAACCAACCTGTAAGATGTTTTAAATGTAATGAGGTTGGGCATATTGCTAGAGACTGTGATAAAGATGAATGTATGGACTGTAATGTTGCACATTCACTATTGTCTAATAGCAACAGCTCTGTTAATAATGATTCCCATTGGTGTACTGTGACGGTTAATGGTAAAGTGTCTAGGGCTTTGCTTGATTCAGGAAGTATGGTCACACTAGTGGCTAAATCTATAGTACCAGATGCAGTATTAGATTATGGGGAAAAAATGGGAATTATCTGTGTTCATGGAGATAAACGGGAATATCCTACAGCTGAGGTGGAGATTGAAACTCAGTGTGGTAAATTAAAATATTGTGTGGTTGTGGTACCAAATTTAGCCCATGAGGTGCTGATAGGGAGAGATTTTCCAAAATTTCTGGAGTTATGGGAATCTCCAGAAATATGTCAAACTTCTGATATTTATGTATTTCCTTTCTCTGAAACTGATTTTGAAGGGGGTTCCATTGAAAAGGAGAAAAAAAAAAGATTTATTGCCCTATGCCTGTATTAGTAGGTGATCAACCTTCTCAGAGTAATGAAGTACCAAGTACTAGCTCAGAAAATATTGATGATTTGATAGATCTGGTTGGTGGCCCTGGTAATTTTAAAAAAGCCCAATGGGAGGATCCAGCATTGGTAGAGGCAAGAAATAATAGGGTTATAAATGATGTTGTGACACAGCCAGGAAATGTATTACCCTATCCTTATTTTGAAGAAGTTAATGATTTGGTATATCGTGTAGAGAAGAAAGGAACAGACATTGTTAAACAACTTTTGGTGCCCCAGACTTTTAGAAACACTATTAAATCTTGCACATAACCACATTCTAGGGGGGCATTTGGGAGTTGAGAAAACCAAAGAGAGAGTTCTTAGAAGGTTTTATTGGCCAGGGATATTTGTAGCCATCAAGGATTATTGTGCTTCATGCCCTAAGTGTCAACTTACAGCTCCTGCTAAAGATTTTCGTAACCCTTTAGTGCCCTTGCCTATAATTGATGTGCCTTTTGAAAGAATTGCTATGGACTTGGTGGGTCCGCTGTTTAAATCTGCTAGAGGACATCAGTATATACTGGTAATCCTTGATTATGCTACACGCTATCCTGAGGCAGTTCCCCTTCGTAACAGCTCTGCAAAGTCCATAGCAAAAGAACTCATGCTAATGTTTAGCAGGGTCGGGATACCTAAGGAAATTTTGACAGACCAAAGAACTCCATTTATGTCCAGGGTTACAAAAGAATTGTGTAAGTTGTTTGGCATAAAACAACTAAGGACCTCAGTATAATCACCCTCAGACTGATGGTTTAATAGAAAGGTTTAACAAAACTCTCAAAAGTATGCTAAGAAAGGTAATTGACACAGATGGGAGAAATTGGGACCTTCTGTTACCCTATTTAATGTTCTCTATCAGGGAGGTTCCCCAGGCTTCTACAGGTTTTTCCCCATTTGAACTGTTATATGGGCGGCATCCCAGGGGATTACTAGAAATAGTTAAAAAGACTTGGGAGCAAGAAACAACACCTTATCGAAGTATTATTGAACATATTTCCCAAATGCAGGATGGTATGGAAGCTGTAATGCCCATTGTAAGGGAACATATGGGAAAAGCACAGGAAGCACAAAAGTAGAGCTACAACCGTAATGCTAGAGCCAGGGTGTTTCAACCTAGGGATAGGGTGTTAGTTTTGGTCCCTACAGTTGAAAATAAATTCTTGGCTACTTGGCAGGGCCCATATGAGATAATTGAGAAAGTGGGTGATGTTAATTACAAAGTAAGTCAGCCAGGGAGAAGGAAACCTGAGCAAATATATCATATAAATCTGTTAAAACCTTGGAAAAATAGGGTAGTTTTAGTTGCCTTAAAACCTACAGAACTCCCTGTAACTGAACCAGATGTAAATATATCTGAAACCCTATCTGTACATCAGAAGCGAGAGGTCAAGGATTTTATTAGGATAAACAAAGAGGTATTTTCTGTGGTACCGGGAAAAACTAATGTTATTAAGCATGACATCATAACAGAACCAGGGAAGAAGGTCTGCCTTAAACCCTATAGGGTCCCTGAGGCTTGTAGAAAGGCTATTAAACTGGAGGTAGAAAAAAATGTTAAAGCTTGGGGTAATTGAGGAATCACAAAGTGAGTGGAACAGTCCAATCGTACTTGTTCCAAAGCAGGATGGTTCATTAAGGTTCTGTAATGACTTTCGTAAGCTTAATTGTGTTTCCAAATTTGACACGTACCCAATGCCTAGAGTAGATGAGTTGATAGAAAGGCTAGGAAAAGCACGTTATCTCACTACAATTGATTTAACAAAAGGGTATTGGCAGGTGCCTCTCACTAGTCAAGCAAAGGAAAAGACAGCTTTTTCAACCCCAGAGGGCTTATTTCAGTATACAGTGTTGCCATTTGGTTTACATGGGGCCCCGGCAACATTCCAGAGGATGATGTATAGAATTCTGAAACCCCATGTTCGTTATGCGGCAGCATATTTGGATGATGTTATAATTTATAGTACAGATTGGGAATCCCATCTTCTAAAAGTTCAAGCAGTACTTGATGCAATACGGTCCGCTGGGTTAACTGCCAATCCTGCAAAATGTACTGTTGGTTTACAGGAAGCTAAGTACTTGGGTTATACTATTGGTAGAGGATTAGTTAAACCTCAGACAACAAAAGTAGAGGCCATACAGAACTGGCCGCAGCCTCTAACTAAAAAACAAGTAAGAGATTTTATTGGGATAACTAGTTATTATAGAAGGTTTATCCCGAATTTCGCTACAATTGCGGCACCCTTGACAGATCTCACAAAAGCAAGGGCCCCAATTATGATAAAATGGTCCCCAGAAGCAGAACAAGCTTTTAAGCATTTGAAAGATGCCCTTTGTGCCCATCCAGTTTTGGTAACCCCCAATTTCTCTAAAGATTTTATTGTACAGAGAGATGCCTCTGATGTTGGTTTAGGAGCAGTTCTCTCGCAGGAGTGTCAGGGAGAAGAGCATCCTGTCCTTTTCCTAAGCAGAAAACATATTTCACAGGAAAAGAACTATTCTATAGTGGAGAAAGAATGCCTTGCCATTAAGTGCGCTTTAGAGACCCTTAGGTACTATCTGTTGGGAAGAAAATTTAAATTGATAACAGATCATGCTCCTCTCACATGGATGAATCAGAATAAGGAAACAAATTCAAAGGTTACTAGGTGGTTTCTTAGCTTGCAACCCTTCAATTTTACTGTTGAGCACAGGGCTGGTCTTTTGCAGGGCAATGCTGATGGTTTGTCTCGGGTACATTCATTGATGTCCATGGTCGCTCAACCCACTGGGTGTGAGCTGGGGGGGGGGGGGGGAGGATATGTGACAGAAAGCAAGGCCTGGTTCTAAATGGAAGATATTTAAGACCAAGCATTGTACATGCTATTTCTCCTTTCAGTTAAAACCGCAGTGAGAGAGAGTGTGTATTTGATTATGCAGTTGATAAACTTTGTTCTGGGGTTTGGGATAATTGGAGAGAGGGTGGGCCATTATCCCAGACAGCTGTGAAGCTGTCCAGCAGCTAATCACAGGTGTGGCTAATCAGAAGTTGTGAGGGTTTAAATAGCAGCCTCACTCAGGCCTAGAGAGAGAGTTACACAGCTACAGAAGCTGGTGTGTGTGTTTGTTACACTGTGTTAAAAGACTTTTGTTCCTGTGAACTTTAAAAGGGCATTATTTTGACAAAGCACTTGTGGAATGCTGTGAAGTGCTGAGACTTACTTGTAAGTACTGACATTTACAAAAAGTACTTAACATTGCTGCAGAGGAACTGCCTTTTTGTTATTGCTGTGAAAAATAAAACCTTTTAAACTACAGTGGACTGTCCTGTGCTGCATTTGTGCCCTAGAAGACCGTGGTTAAAAGTGTTCCTGTTACAATATCTATATCTATATCTATATCTATATATATATATATATATATATATCCCAGAATTTTGTTTCTAAACTATTTTTAAATGTATACAAGGTATTGGCATTTACTTTTTTTTTTTTTTTTAGAATCAAAGATTTTTATTGAGGCAATACGAGAAAAAGAAAGAACATATACAGAATATACTTTTTGCATTACTTTGGTAAATTTTGCATACAAGACATTGTTTATCCATTGAACAATGAAACCTTTTCATATAAAAGAATAAAGAAATCTTAATTCAGATATCATACATGTATCTCACCAAAAGAACGTAATGAAAATGAAGGGCATTGTATGCGAATACAAAATCAAATACATATAATCAAGCATTACCTCTTTTTTCTTTTTGTTTCTTATATAAACACATAACCAAGTGATAGAATTTAAACAGCCTGAAAATCTTATACTTCTTATAGGATGGTAGATTAATTATAATATGGATGTATTAATTATCTGGAAATGGACAAATTATAGGGTGTCACAACAAGTTGCTCCTACTAAATGCACGTTATTGGAGGACAAGTTGCCTCATTTTCTTTATAGACAAAAGCATAAGAGCAACTTAGAACAGTACAATATCAATAGCGGGTAAATACCGCTTGTTTGTCCACCTAAAATAAGGGTGGACGGGGGCGGAGCTTGACGCTCAACAGAGATGGCGGCGAATTAGAGGAGCTCCGCTAACCACTGCTAAATAAATGACCACAGAGGGCAAACAACTGGCCACAAACAAGTGTGGAAGCTTATGAAGGCACACTGATTGATCGGAGAAGGAAGGCAGCGACTCCGAAAGTGAGACATAGAGGCAATCTGTAAATAGACAGAAGATCATGCGGAGACATCCGCCATCTTGACCACGAGGTCTAACAGCTAACGGAGCCGACGGACCCTGAAAAACAACTAGAAACTCGCATAGGAGTTCAACAATTCAGTGGTACTTAGTGACGGACCCTCACCTGGCAGCCAAGTAAACGACACTAAAGAAAGCGGTCAATGTAAAAGTCGGGAGGCTGCAAAGAAAACCTTCAACACAGACCGGAAGGCTGATGCAGGGAACAAGCTGAGCGAACACGAGCAGAGACATGTAAGGTGAGGGGAAAAGTCACCCGGCCATACTATCAACCACTCAGATGTAAACGGAGGTTTGAGGGACCATGACAATGGGGCCAACACTCTACATAACTTAATAAACATACAACCAAGGCCCGAGATACAGAAAGGGGAGTAATATGTCGGCTAAATGAATAAGCAGCAAATGCTCTGATGCACTCCTGATAAAGCGATCAAAAATAGGGGATATTATTTTGATTTATTGTGTTGCTGTGACTGAACATATAAATTAATAAAAATCACCTAACCCAAAGCATCACACCAACATTAGAAGGAGACGATGCTGCTAACTCAGGGCTATGATGAAAATAACAGCAAAACAAAGAGGGAAATATAATGACTGACAGCAGCTGCAAAGCAATATGAATGTATGGGGATTTTTTTCTTTTTATTGTCTGCAATAACTGTTAACAAGATCACTTATATTCTGGTAGAAGAAGTCTAATCACTCCACGCATTTATCCTCAATAATAAGGGACTATACAAGATTGAATGGTTATGTATAAATCGATATTTTCTATGAAATAACCTATGCTTGCGTGGTTTTGAACACTCACAGCTACTATGACAGCCAGAAAACAAACTAAATCCTCTCAGGGAACTAAAACACCAGCAGCTGCCTTGTTCTTTAAACCTCATAAAGAGAAAATGTTAGAATCCACAGTCAATGCTACAGAGGAAGATATAGACTCTGATTCAGATTCACAGATGCAAGAAGATGACTCTATCCCTGTAACAAAAGCAGACCTGAGAACCCTTGTCTCTAAAAAAGACATTAATAAAAACTTTGAGAAACTTTGGGATAAATTTGATGCATTCCAGAATACAGTAACTAGCAGTTTAACTGAAATAAAACAAGATGTCACAGAACTGGGTTCTAGAGTAATGGCCCTAGAAGAAGCTGAAACCTCAGTAACAGAGGATCTTACTAATGTTACCCAACAGATGTCTGCACAACAGCAAGAGATCAACGATTTACAGGACAAATTAGAAGATCTTGAAAACAGAAGCCGCAGATGCAATCTGCGTTTAAAAGGAATCCCAGAATCTATCTCAACAGAGGAACTAAATATCTATCTATTCCAGCTCTTTCAAGCTATTACAGGTGACACAGAGGAGGGAAAATTCCAACTGGAAAGAGTACACAGAGCACTACGAGCCAAACCAAAGGGAGAAGCTCCACCAAGAGATGTAGTAGTTAAATTCACTAGATTTCCAGAAAAAGAAGAAGTCCTGACAGCAGCACGGAAGAACCCCACATTCAAATTTCAAGGATCGGTGATCCAATTCTACCAAGATCTATGTCTCAAGACACTGCAGCGAAGAAGCTATCTAAGACCTCTTACATCACTATTAAGGAAACACCAGATCAGATATAGATGGGGGTTCCCTTTTAACCTACACATCGCACACAATGGTAAAGCATTGAACCTCAGAGAACCATCAGAGATACCAATGATTTGTAATAAACTCAATTTGGAAACTCCTGAACTACCACAAACAGAGCAGACAGAAGACAGACCACAGCCATCCACTGGTTTGAACCAGTCGCAAAGACAAAAATGGACAAGGGTTGCAAAGAAAAAAGCTAAGACATGACGCTCTGATACAAAACACAAACATGAGAGTTCACGAATCCAAGAAGTAATAGATGACAAGCCAAATTGATCTTTAAGATACTCAAATGGGTAACTATTTGCCTGGTCAGATCAGGCCTATCAAAAACAAGTTAAATGAGATTCAAGATATGGTTTATCTGAATTAGGGACGAATGCTAACTATGCCCATAGACTTTCTAACAGCAGTGGGAAACTAATGTATTAACATTATAATTTCTATAGGGAGAGGGGGAGAAGAGGTGGAAGGAGGAGTTCTTGTTTTCATTTTTATGGTTTTTCTTTTACATGTAGTTAGAAACTGTGAAAGAAACTTGTTTTATATTAATTGTACTGTCTTTAAAAAAGATGCAGGAAATGCTGAACCAAGATTAATATGTATCCTACCTGTGAGCAAGCTCGCTTTTGATTGTCTATGTCATTTATCCGAGGTACATGTGAAACTCAAGGAGGGGATAAAGAGAATGAAAGGTGACATAGCTATCAGCCCTAAGAGAGAAAGGAAAAGATCAATGAGGTGGCGGATCCAGAGGGGAGAGCCCCCGACACCAAACTGTAAGTAAATGACGGGTGACATACATTTAATTTCACACAATGTGAGGGGCCTCAACACAGACCATAAAAGAAGGACTGCATTGACTCAATACTTGCGACTTAGAGCTAACATAATATTTTTGCAAGAGACCCATTTCATTAAAGATGTGATCCCTAAATACTGGACAAAGTGTTTTACACAACATTACCATTCAACTACAGACAAAAAAAAGAGAGGGGTGTCGATTCTAATACATAGATCCCTAGGGTTTGTAATGGAGGAAATGACTAGCGACCCTGACGGGAGATACCTAATAGTGAGAGGGAGGCTTAGAGACAAACATATTACTCTATGCAATATATATGCACCCAACGAAACACAAATTTCATTCTTCTCCCACATTTCATACCTATTGACACAATGGTCACAAGATAGGATAATATTAGGAGGGGATTTCAATGTTGAAATATATGCACACCAACCACAAAATAACTCTAAACTAACTCAAAAGCAGATGAGGCACAACTCCATAGTTAAAAAAATTAAAGAAGTCTTTCTCTCACAGAACATTATGGATTCATGGGACACCCTATACGGGAAGACACTAGATTACACCTACTACTCACATGTACATAAGAAATACTCAAAATTGGACTATGTTTACTTAAGCCAAATATGGATCCCAGACTTGGTATCATCCACTATACATGCGTGTGCGTGGTCTGACCACTCCATTGTTCAGGTGACAATTAAAGATACATTTCACATTAGCTCAGCAAGATCATGGAGTTATGATCCTAGCGTAATACAGAAACCAGGCATACTAGACTCCACCACGCAAGCTTTAAACGAATATTGGACTCTGAATATGGGTACCACAGCTAACTCACTCTATACATGGGCGGCACACAAACCCTACTTAAGGGGGTTACTAATAAAAGAAAAAGCGATCATATCCAAAACTAATAGGACTCAAATTGACTCCTTACAGACTCAGATAAACGCCCTCACTAAACTGCACCAACAACAATTATCAAATACAACATTCCAAGAATTACAAGCTAAGAGACTAGAATTAACAACGATCTTAAATAGGATGTCTATTAGAGCAGCCCATAGGCTGAAAGCATTTTATTTTCTATACTCCAACAAACCGGATAAATTTTTAGCACATAAACTCAGGGAACAAACTAAATCTTTCTCCATTCCAACTATACAGAGGAATGATGGCACATACACCTCAAATCCACAAGAGATAGCGGATGAATTTGCTACATATTATGCCCACCTATATGATGGGAAAAAAACAGACCAAAGTGATCGGAAAAGACAACTGGTACATACCTTTTTAGACAACTCCAAACTCACACAAATAGATACTACAGTCAATGATGCACTAAACGGAGAGGTGTCAGCTAGGGAGGTCCTGACAGCGATCAAGGAACTTAAGCCAGGGAAGGCGGCTGGTCCGGATGGATTCCCGGGGGAATACTATAAACTCTTTAAATCAAGTCTAACTCCCCACTTAGTTAAATTCTGTAACGACATACTACAAGGAAAAGAAATCCCGAAAGAGATTTTACAAGCTAAAATAATCGTCATACCCAAACCAGGTCGCAACCCAAAAGTATGCCAAAGCTACAGACCAATATCCTTGATTAATCAAGATATAAAGATTTTTACTAAAATCTTGGCAAACAGACTTAAGACACATTTACCAGCCCTAATTCATCCGGACCAGGTGGGGTTTATTCTAGATCGAGAGGCCCCAGACAATATTAGACGCACAATATCCCTGATTGACTATTTAAACAAAACACGGACGCCTTCTCTGCTTCTATCGCTGGATGCGGAGAAGGCGTTCGATAGAATAGATTGGGACTACATGCTAGAGGTCATGGCCAAGATGGGATTTGAGGGACCCTTTGTTAAAGCTCTAAAAAGTATATACTCATTTCCCACAGCACACATAAGAGCAGCGGGCTATCAATCTAAAAGGATAGACATTAGAAACGGCACAAGGCAGGGCTGTCCCCTGTCGCCACTCCTGTTTGCAATTTGCATTGAACCTCTAGCAGCAAGGATTCGCCTAGCTACAGAAATACATGGGATCCTAATAGGGGGGGAGGAATTCAAAATCTCACTATTTGCAGACGACGTTCTCCTCACTCTCACAAAACCACTAATATCCCTACCACATCTATATCAAATTATACAAGAATATTCCACTATTTCTGGGTACAAAATTAACCAAGACAAGTGTGAAGCATTACCCATCGCCCTCCCAACTCACACAAAAAAACTAATTGAAACCAATTTCTCACTTATATGGGCCAAAGAGGCAATTAAATACCTAGGAGTTAAGATCTCTAACGACTATACACAACTATATAAACTGAACTATGTCCCTTTGTACAAGGGTATTAGGAAAGAGATTAAAAATTGGAGGGGAGGGGGTTTCTCATGGTACGGCCGACTGACAGCGATTAAAATGAATATCCTCCCAAGACTATTATATCTCTTCAGGGCTCTGCCAATTAAAATCCCCTTACCAGAACTCAATAAACTCCAGACAGATTTGGTTGGCTTTCTCAGAGGGAACAAGAAAGCTAGAATACCCTCACAGGTATTAATGCAACACAGACAACTTGGGGGAGTTGGAGTTCCAAATTTGACTAATTACTACTATTCAGCAAGATTGGCGCAAACTACACTGCTGGGGCAAAAAAATAACACTATGACATGGGTTAAGATTGAGGCCCTGATGATGGGCTACGAACACCCAGATGATATATTATGGGACAGAGAGAAGCATAAACAGAAAAGGCCAAACACTCCAAAAACTATAGAAGAAATGTCGGCATTGTGGTACTCACTAAACACTAAATTAGGGCTGCTCCCAACAGACTCACTAAAAAGACCGTTAAGGACATTGATATGCCAAGACTTCCATAGACAAATAGGGAAATGGGTGAATAAAGGGCTCTACAGGGTGGCGGACTTTCTCCACAAAGGTAAAATAGCTACACATCAACAGATACAAGAAAAAATACTACCAGATAAATTGCATTGGTTTTTGTACTTACAAATAGCGTCAGCGATCACTAAGGTATTGCCTCAAATAGAGAGGAAAAACCTGACTACAATTGAAAAGCTATGCAGCACTGACTCCAGACATAAAAAACTAATTTCTACTATCTATCTCACACTGCAAACAACCAAGTCTATTTCAAAATCTCCTTTGATGGCCAAATGGGAACGAGACACTAACACTGTACGCTCAAGGGAAGAATGGGAAGAGACATTATATAACTCAGGAAAGGGTATGATTAGTGCAGACTTTAGGGAAAACTGCATAAAAACAGTATTCAGGTGGTATTTAACCCCGGTTATCACGTCACACTATACTCAACATAGAAGTAAGGATTGCTACAGGGGATGCAAGGAATTAGGCACATATAGTCATATGTGGTGGGATTGCCCACAGATACAACAAATATGGACTAATCTATCTAGGCTACTGAGCGAGGTGCTCTCTGAAGATATTACTTTAACAATGAATCAAGCTCTATTAAATGAACGAGTGAAACCATTCAATTCAGCAACAAACACATTCATACGCATACTTTGCACAGCCACCAGGATAAGTGTAGCTCGATATTGGAAAACGGGGATACCCTCGTGGGGGGAGGTAATGGAGAAAATTAAGGTAACATATAGATTATGTGAGTCGGCATCATTTATTCAAGCTAACCATGAACAACATCTTAAGATATGGAACTATTGGATACTAAGTGGCCATTAACTATCATTTAGGAAAGGGAATGCATCAATATGGGCAATTGAAGGCTTGGGTATACATGGGGAGACGAAGGACAGGGGGTGACACCATATGACATTTTTAAATCTAGGTTGAAAGGGGCTCTCTCCCTGGATCGGCGACAGGATCAAAATGAAGACAGGCAAGTTTTTGTTTAGGTTTAAGTTTAAAGGGGGAGGGGGGATGGGAGAGTTTTATTGGGTGTTATTTGAGTTTTATAAAAATGCAGCTGCACTAAATAGAGGAAAAGAATGCTCAGGGAAATCTGAACCATTCCAACAGTTCTACAGACACATCCTCTATTCTCAATCAATCTCAAAGATGAGATGTAACACACACAGCAAGTGATAACTTCCTGATCCATATTAATCAAAGTTCAAGGTGTAAAGATAGAGACTGCTAGCCCGCTGGACTAGGCCTCTTAAATCACAACTGAGGTGATGAACTCTGAACTCAAAAGACTCTTATTGCTAGAGAAGGGAGGGGGAAGGTCGTAATGGAAATTGTAAAAGATGTGTTGTACTATATATATGCTGTTCAATAAAAACCATTTCAACTAAAATAAGGGTGGACGGTAGCTAAATATTGTGGGCGGGGGGGGGGGGCGGAGCCATAAGTGATATTGGAGCCAACAAATTTCCCAGGTTGTTATTATGTTGGCTGATCTTTATAAGTATGCTTAAGAATACATTGGTAGTAATAAACAGCATGTAAATATGGGCTATACTAGACGATATTAAAGATAAAAATTGGGTATTATTGTATATTAATCCTTCATTAGGGTATATGATATATCTGATAAAAATGAGTAAAGTGAAATCATTCTAAACATTAAGTATATACATGGCTAACCCCTTTCTATCATAGTAGCATAGGGTCTAGCAGGTATAGGTATATAGTTGTGGTACTTACATATAAGTGTACCTTTAAGATAGATTATAATAATCTACAAAATTAGGAAATAGCTATATGTCCGGTGTGGGCCAAGGACTGCAGTACCATATGTATTTCAGAACGTCAATATAACTCTGGCTAATACTTAGTGTGGTAGCTTTATATGTTGTGAGCCAGTATGTAGCATTCAGCAGTAGTAAAAATAGTGTCATAAGGATAGTTATCCTGCTCTTTGGGAAACTAAAGACTGTAGATATAATTATATGAATCAATGGTGCCACTGCAGTGATTTTGTTTGACAAGTATTGCACTCAGTTTGATATGTTATGTAATTCACATCGTTGTTACTGTATGTGGTACTGGAAAAATAAAGTATTTAAATAATTATATGGTATAAAATTACATTGTTTAACTACAGAGAGGTTATAAAAAGAAATATGTGAGATGGCTAGAACAGTAAACAACATGACAGATATCAGTTGCGTAGAACTATATAAACACAATATAGAGAGAACCAAATACAATTCCAGAGAAATATAGCGAAAATAATATACGCAGCACCTGCCTACATCTAGATATTGTCTATGCATGTGCATACCAAACTGCAATATGCACAACTACTGTACTGCACCTATATGAAATATTTAAATCTCTTGCAAAGATTAAACTGTACAGAGCTATAATAAGCTGATGTTAAACAGAACATTCTATACTAAAACATTGTGCATAATCTCCCAAATTGCAGCAAATCATAGAGGACTGTCATTATGTTACATGAGGTTATGTATGCGTCAAAAAAAAATAAAAAATATCACAGTAAAGATAATCTAAATCTCTTCTAGTGCAACAAACTCAGCAGGTGATATCTACGTGACACTAGAGGGTTAAATTAGTGAGGGCATAATAGCTGTGCTCATGAATGGGCAAAAACATCTTTAACTAATCCTTTACATTTGGATAAAGAAGGCCTTAATAACACACACGAACATGCTAAGACAATAAGTAGTGGCAGGCTACTGCAGAGCATAACACACAGAATATGATATTATATGATACTATGTGATATAGTATCGTTGATAGCATTATTATAGCTTGGATGTGGTTTACATATTATGAATAAAGGAGAGCATTAGGTTATAAAAAATACTCTGAGCTCAATCTAACATTAGGATAACATGGAAAAATTATTGATATGACAGACGGATGGAGACAATGAAATGTAACAGGAAAAACTGTGACGATAACTAACTAAAGTGAACCTATGCGCTGTCATATTAAGGTAAAAATATATGATATAGACTTCTTGAGTAAGTCCTCTCAAGCTATATTGTATCAGCAACTAATAACATGGCAGCAGTATCAAAACTATAGTGGAGAGTCCTCAGGCGACCCTATCTACAAGGAAGTTCATGGCCCACTGTTAGGATGAAGTTAGAAAGTTAACGGGCCAGGGCAGATCCGGAGAACACTGACACAGCTCCGAGTACAGTTCTATGCGGGGTATGCGTAACAGAGTAATGTTTAGTCATGCAGGGCTTGCACTGAACTAGGATAAAAATAAAGATGGTCTAATGTAAAAGATCTGTGTATAGATTTCCTTCTTAGTGAGAGCTCAGTTAGAGGGTCTCTAACAATAAAGGAGTGACCGGGTCCCCAGAATTACCCCACACCTCTCCTTTGTTGCCTCTCAAGCTGAAACAAATAGAAAATGCAAGTCCATTGCAGATTAGCCTGGGGAGGTTCCGAATTACTCAGATCGCCGTCTAAGTGCAAACCGGGGCTAATGTTCCAGGTCTCAACATGCAGTTGTGAACCACCCGTTAGCGACACATAAACATCAGGTAGCTGGGGGATATTTCCGGGAAATAGCACAGTCCCATATGGATATAGTAAGTCAGCGCTCCATCGCATTGCAACTACCGACGCTACCGACGGAGTTGGAGTAAGTGGATGTGATTTCATGTATATCTGCGATGTGTTCACTCTCCGTTCTAGAGGGATAGTTACATTTGTTTTTTTTGCGGGTAAGGTTAGCCGCAGGGTTAGCTCCTTGTGTTCTAAAGGCTCTTGCTCCCGGTGATGAGTATCTATCTCAAAAGATGGCTCATTTGCCCTAAACAGGGAAGTTTCGCTGTTCCCGTCAGGGTCTAGAGCAGTCGCCATTTTAGGTGTTAGATTGGTTTCCATGATATGCTGATCTCTAAGTATGAGCGTTAGCTCCACAAAGTTGTGATCCATCTTCTCCTCTAAATTATCCAACAGGGCTTTCATCTGTTTATAGAAATCCTCCATGTTTGAAATGTATAATTTAGGCTATAGAACACAGAGATCCTTCAGCCTCGTGGTTAGATCAGCCGGTACAGGGCCAAACAGATACCTCAGCGAATGTATAAACTTCGTTAGGTTAGGTTGTAGAAGGGCTGCTCCACTTCCCCATAGGTGTAGTTTAAAGATTCAGATGAGAAATGTATATTATGCTGTCTATATAGCTAGATATTTGCTAATTTTGCAGGAGCTCAAAGGCTGTGCGTCCTGTCTCTTCAGTGGCTAGCTCCGCCCCCCGGCATTTACTTTTTACTACCTCCTTGGGTAATTAGTTCCTCAATTTGATTGCTCTTAAAGTGAAAAAAATTTACGTTATTGAAGATTAAATATAATTTCCTCCATCCTTAAACAAAGACCTCTTGTCACAAACAATGTTCTTGGAATAAACAAAGCTTCTGCCATCTCTGTATATGAGCCTTGAACATATTTAAATAACGTAATTATGTCACCTCTCAAGCTTCTATAGAAAACAGACCCAGTTTGGCTAACCTCTACTCATAGCTTAAAGGGACATGGAACTCAATTTTTTTTTCTTTCATTATTCAGATACAACATACATTTTTCAATAACTTAACAATTAAATTATATTATAAAATTAGCTTTATTCTCTTGTTATCCTTTATTGAAGGTGCAGCAATGCACTACTGGGAGCTAATTGAACACATCAGTAAACCAATGGCAAGAGACATATATATGCAGCCACCAAGCAGCAGCTAGCTCCCAGCTACTGAGCCTACCTAGGTATCCTTTTCAACAAAGGATATCAAAAGAACATAGCAAACTAGATAATACAAGTAAATTGGAAAGTTATATAAAATTGTATGCTGTATCTGATCCATGGAAAAAAAAAAAGTTTGGTTTGTATGTTTTTTTTTATATTCTCTATTCTCCTTATTAGTTGTGTGGCCCTTCTCTGAACTTTTTTCTTAGTCTGCAATGTATTTTGTTGAGATTGGTCCCCAGAACTGCATTCCATACTCAAGGTGAGGTCTTACCAGGGATTTATATAGTTACATAATTATGCTTTGCTCCCTTGCATCAATGCCACTTTTAATACATGTTAGTATCTTATTAGCCTTAGAAGCTGCTGCCCTGCATTGGTCACCCATCTTTTGCTTGTTATCTATAAGTACTTTAAAATCCATTTTCTCCTGTTTTGCTAAGTGTAGTCTCCTTTAAATAATAGGTTGCCTGCATATTTTTACTTTCTCATTTTCCATTTACCTGCCTATTCTTCTAAATTTGTAGATCCCCCTTGTAAAGCAATTTCATCCTGCACTGACCTGATGACCTTACACAACTTTGTATCATATGTAAAAATAGAGATGTTGCTATTTAAACCTTGTCCAAAGTCATTAAAGGGATACTGAACCCAAATTCTTCTTTTTTTTTTTTATTTAGAATTGAGCATATTCATTCTCTTTTAAAATAAGTTTTAGTCACTTTAGGGATTGAAGAAGCTAAACCTTCTGATGATAAACCCTGTAATCAGCTAAATTCAGTATATAAAACTGTGGTCAATCTCCCGGAGATTTTTCCTGTTCCTGATGCTGTTTCTGATAAGATTGCTATGGAATCGTCTAAACCAGGTACTTATTTTAACCCTTCTTCAAGGTTTAATTTTTTTTATCCTCTACTTACTGCTAGTCTAGAGCTTTGGGAAACTATCCCCAAGGTCGATGGGGCAATTTCTTCTCTAGATAAACGTACTACTATTCCTTTGGAAGATAGTACTTCTTTCCTTTAGATAGGAATCTTATCTTAGGAGGGCTTATTTACATACTGGTTATGTCCTTAGACCAGCCATATCTATTGCTGATGTAGCTACGTCAACAGGCAAATCATTTTATTTGCTATGCAGTATTTAATATCATAAAAATCAATATTAAAATCATGTCTTAGTCTATTCTTTCCAGAAGAGCCTTATGGCTTAAATCTTGGAATGCTGATATGGTATCTAAAATGAGATTGCTATCGCTTTCTTTATAAAGTAAGAATCTATTTGGTTCTCAATTAGAAAAAAAAGTCAGTTTTTCTACCTCAAGACTATAAGTCTAAGGGGAATTAAAGGCTCCCAATCGTTTATGTTCCTTTCGGAATTAAGAAAATAAACCTTCCCCCTTTCCTAAAGCCTCTGGCTCTAACTGGAGACCAACTTCAAATTGAAATAAATCCAAACATTTCAAGAAACTGAATCCTGTCCAAAAGACGGCATGAAGGTGCGGCCCCCAACCCAGTTCTTCTGGTAGGGGGCAGATTAAAACTTTTTCAGGAAATTTTGTCAAAATCTGTCCAATATCCCTGGATCCAGAATATAATTTCTCAGGGATATCAAATTGAATTCAGAATCAAACCTCTTATGAGAAGATTTTTTTTAATTCATGTTTCAAAACATCCAATAAAAGCCCATGCTTTTCTAACATGTTTTTCGCATCTAGAACCCATGGGGGTGATTTTCCCAGCTCCTTTACAAGAACAAGGAAAGGGTTTTCACTCCAATCTCTTCATTGTACCAAAGAAAGACAATTATTTCAGACCAATTTTGGATCTGAAACCTCTAAACAGATTTTTTGAGAATTCCAACTTTCAAGAAACTATAAGGACTATTCTGCCTTTTGTTCAGTAAGGTCACTTTATGTCCCCAAGAGACTTATAGGATGCTTATCTTCACATCCCTATTCACCCAGAACATTATCAATTTCTGAGATTCTCTTTTTAAGAAAAACATTACGAGTTAATTGCTCTACCTTTTGGCCTAGCAACAGCTCCATTAATATTTTTAAAGTTTCTTCGTAATCTATCTGTAATCAGACCGCATGGTATTGCAGTGTTTCCTTATTTGAACAATATCTTGGTACTAGCTCAATCTTTTCGTTTAGCAGAATCTCACACTTACTGTTGTTGTTTCTTGATTCTTTAGATAAGTCACCTATTTGGGTTTCTAAATAATCTCAGTGTCCTGACAGAAAAGAGACAAATGAAATTGGTTATCTTGTTTTTATTCCTTGTGTTGGATGACTGTTATAATAAACTTTAAATTCTTACCTCCATGCCTGCTTTGTCTTGTTTATCATGGAGGTACTAGGCCTAATAATTGCAGCATCGGACGTGATCACTTCATATGAGGACTCTTCAACTTTGCATGCTATGCCAATGTTGCAAGGACTATACTCAAATATCACAACTGGTATTCTTCAATCCCAATACACGACTTTCTCTGGCTTGGTGATTAAACCACCACTTTATTCTTTAGGGGGCATCCTTTTCTCGTCCTACATGGTCTGTGATCACAACAAATTCAAGTCTTACAGGTTGGGGAGCAGTCTGGGGGTCTCTGACTGCACAAAGAGTCTGGAATGTTCGGGATACAAGGCTCCCGATCAATATCTTGGAAGTCTGTGCTCTATTCAGGGCTCTTCAGGCTTAGCCTCTATTGAAGAACGAGCCTTATTTTTGTTTTCAGACAGACAATATCACAAGTGGCATATATCAATAATCAACTCAAAGTTCCTTAGCCATGACTGAAGTATCTCGGATACTTTCTTGGGCGGAATCAAATTCCTTCCTCATCACTGTGATTCACATCCTAGGTGTGGACAACTGGGAGGCAGATTCTCAGTTGCCAGTCTCTACATCCAGGGTAGTGGTCTTTCCACCAGGATGTAGTCTTTCGAATTGTTCAAATATGGGGTCTTCCAGAAATAGATCTGATGGCCTCTGGTTTGAACAAAACTCTAGCAGTCCCTTGGTCATTCCAGTATGCTTACATATTTCCTCTTCTAGTTCTGCTGCCCAGAGTGATTTCCAAGATCATCAGTAATTCTGATATTCCCTGTGTGGCCTCTCAGAATTTTGTATGCAGATCTAGTTTGGATGTCCAGTTGTCCGCCATGGCCTCTTCTGTCTCCAAATCCTTTTTTCCATCCAGATCTCAAATCTCTAAACTTAATGGCAGGGAAATTGAAAACCTAGTTCTCAGTCACATAGGTTTCTCTGTGATTAGAACCATGATTCAGGCACGAAAACCTGTCTCAAAGAAAATATATTACAAAGTTTGGAAAACTTATATTTCTCCTGTTAAGTGTAGTCAGTCCACGGGTCATCCATTACTTATTATAACTCCTCCCTAACAGGAAGTGCAAGAGGATCACCCAAGCGGAGCTGCTATATAGCTCCTCCCCTCTACGTCATATCCAGTCATTCTCTTGCACCTAACTAAAGATAGTACGTGTGAGAGGACTGTGGTGTGTTAAACTTAGTTTTTATTTCTTCAATCAAAAGTTTGTTATTTTAAACGGCACCGGAGTGTGTTGTTTGTTCTCAGGCAGCATTAGAAGAAGAATCTGCCTGAGTTTTTTTATGATCTTAGCGGTCATAACTAAGATCCACTTGCTGTTCTCGGCCATTCTGAGGAGTGAGGTAACTTCAGAAAAGGGGATAGCATGCAGGGCCCACCTGCAAGGAGGTATGTGCAGTAAATTATTTTCTAAGGAATGGAATTGACTGAGAAAATACTGCTAATACCGATGTAATGTAAGTGCAGCCTTAAATGCAGTAGTAGCGACTGGTATCAGGCTGATATGTATGTATGTATACTCTGAGGTATTTCTGGGGAATGGAATTTCACTGAGAAAATACTGTCAATATTAAAGTAATATTTGAGCCTGCACTGCAGTGAAAGCGACTAGCAGCAGGCTTATTAATAACACTTCATAATTTTCAATTTTTAAAACGTTTACTGGCATGTTAATCGTTTTTTCTGAGGTACTTGGTGATAAAACTTTATGGGCATGATTTTTACCACATGGCTGTCGTTTTTTTTCTGAATAAAAACAGTTTACTGAGCTTCCCCACTGTTGTAATATGAGTGGGAGGGGCCTATTTTAGCGCTTTATTGCGCAGAAAAAATTTAGTCACAGTCTTCCTATTTCTTCCTCCATGATCCAGGACGTCTCTACAGAGCCCAGGGGTCTCCAAAATTAGTTTGAGGGAGGTAATCAGTCACAGCAGACCTGTGACAGTGTGTTTGACTGTGATAAAAACGTTTATTATTTCAACTGTTATCCGTTTTGGGTATTAAGGGGTTAATCATCCTTTTGCTGGTGGGTGCAATCCTCTGCTAATTTTATACATTTTCTGTTAAAATTTGGTTGTTTTAACATATTTGGTTCATTGTTAATTCAACTGTGTCACATTTTTATGTTTCTTAAAGGCACAGTAGCGTTTTTTATATAGCTTGTAAATTTATTTAAACGTTTTTTCCAAGCTTGCTAGTCTGTTTAAACATGTCTGACACAAATGAATCTGTTTGTTCACTATGTTTAAAGGCCAATGTGGAGCCCAATAGAAATTTGTGCACTCAATGTATAGATGTTACTTTGAATAAAAGTCAAACTTTATATGTTAAGAAAATATCACCAGACAACGAGGGGGAAGTTATGCCGACTAACTCTCCTCACGTGTCAGTACCTTCGCCTCCCGCTCAGGAGGTGCGTGATATTGTGGCGCCAAGTACATCAGGGCGGCCCATACAAATCACTTTGCAAGACATGGCTAATGTTATGACTGAAGTACTATCTAAATTGCCAGAATTAAGAGGTAAACGCGATCACTCTGGGGTAAGAACAGAGTGCGCTGATAATAGTAGAGCCATGTCTGATACTGCGTCACAATTTGCAGAACATGAGGACGGAGAGCTTCATTCTGTGGGTGACGGATCTGATCCAAGTAAACTGGATTCAGAGATTTCAAATTTTAAATTTAAGCTTGAGAACCTCCGTGTATTACTAGGGGAGGTATTAGCAGCTCTGAATGATTGTAACACGGTTGCAATTCCAGAGAAAGTATGTAGACTGGATAAATATTTTGCGGTACCGGCGTGTACTGACGTTTTTCCTATACCTAAAAGGCTTACAGAAATTGCTAACAAGGAGTGGGATAGACCCGGTGTGCCCTTTTCACCCCCTCCTATATTTAGAAAAATGTTTCCAATAGACGCCACCACACGGGACCTATGGCAGACGGTCCCTAAGGTGGAGGGAGCAGTTTCTACTCTGGCTAAGCGCACCACTATCCCGGTGGAGGAGAGCTGTGCTTTTTCAGATCCAATGGATAAAAAGTTAGAGGGTTACCTTAAGAAAATGTTTGTTCAGCAAGGTTTTATATCACAACCCCTTGCATGCATCGCGCCTGTCACTGCTGCGGCGGCATTCTGGTTTGAGTCTCTGGAAGAGACCCTTAGCACAGCTCCATTGGATGAGATTATGAACAAGCTTAAAGCCCTTAAGCTAGCTAATTCATTTATTTCTGATGCCGTAGTACACTTAACCAAACTTACGGCTAAGAACTCCGGATTCGCCATTCAAGCGCGCAGAGCGCTGTGGCTTAAATCCTGGTCAGCTGATGTGACTTCTAAATCTAAATTGCTTAATATTCCTTTCAAAGGGCAGACATTATTCGGGCCCGGCTTGAAAGAAATTATCGCTGACATTACTGGAGGTAAGGGCCATGCCCTGCCTCAAGACAGGGCCAAACCAAAGGCTAAACAGTCTAATTTTCGTGCCTTTCGTAACTTCAAGGCAGGAGCAGCATCAACTTCCTCCGCTCCAAGACAGGAAGGAACTGTTGCTCGCTACAGACAGGGCTGGAAACCTAACCAGTTCTGGAACAAGGGCAAGCAGGCCAGAAAACCTGCTGCTGCCCCTAAGACAGCATGAAGTGAGGGCCCCCGATCTGGAAACGGATCTAGTGGGGGGCAGACTTTCTCTCTTCGCCCAGGCTTGGGCAAGAGATGTCCAGGATCCCTGGGCGTTGGAGATCATATCTCAGGGATATCTTCTGGACTTCAAAGCTTCTCCTCCACAAGGGAGATTTCATCTTTCAAGGTTATCGGCAAACCAGATAAAGAAAGAGGCTTTTCTACGCTGTGTACAAGACCTCTTACTAATGGGAGTGATCCACCCAGTTCCGCGGTCGGAACCCGGGCAAGGATTCTATTCAAATCTGTTTGTGGTTCCCAAAAAAGAGGGAACCTTCAGACCAATCTTGGACTTAAAGATCCTAAACAAATTCCTAAGAGTTCCATCGTTCAAAATGGAAACTATTCGAACCATCTTACCCATGATCCAAGAGGGTCAGTACATGACCACAGTGGATTTAAAGGATGCCTACCTTCACATACCGATTCACAAGGATCATTACCGGTATCTAAAATTTGCCTTCCTAAACAGGCATTACCAATTTGTAGCTCTTCCCTTCGGGTTAGCTACGGCTCCAAGAATCTTTACAAAGGTTCTGGGCTCTCTTCTGGCGGTACTAAGACCGCGAGGCATAGCGGTAGCTCCGTACCTAGATGAAATTCTGATACAAGCGTCAAGTTTCCAAACTGCCAAGTCTCATACAGAGTTAGTTCTGGCTTTTCTAAGGTCGCATGGGTGGAAGGTGAACGTAGAAAAGAGTTCTCTATTGCCACTCACAAGAGTTCCCTTTCTAGGGACTCTTATAGATTCTGTAGAAATTAAAATTTACCTGACGGAGGACAGGTTATCAAAACTCCTAAATGCTTGCCGTGTCCTTCATTCCATTCAACACCCGTCAGTGGCTCAGTGCATGGAGGTAATCGGCTTAATGGTAGCGGCAATGGACATAGTACCATTTGCGTGCCTGCATCTCAGACCGCTGCAATTGTGCATGCTAAGTCAGTGGAATGGGGATTACTCAGATTTGTCCCCTCTGCTAAATCTGGATCAAGAGACCAGAGATTCTCTTCTATGGTGGCTTTCTCGGCCACATCTGTCCAAGGGGATGCCCTTCAGCAGGCCAGATTGGACGATTGTAACAACAGACGCCAGCCTTCTAGGTTGGGGCGCAGTCTGGAATTCCCTGAAGGCTCAGGGATCATGGACTCCTTCCAATAAACATTCTGGAATTAAGAGCAATTTTCAATGCTCTTCTGGCTTGGCCTCAGTTAGCAACTCTGAGGTTCATCAGGTTTCAGTCTGACAACATCACGACTGTGGCTTACATCAACCATCAAGGAGGAACAAGGAGTTCCCTAGCGATGATGGAAGTCTCAAAGATAATTCGCTGGGCAGAGTCTCACTTTTGCCACCTATCAGCGATCCACATCCCAGGCGTGGAGAACTGGGAGGCAGATTTTCTAAGTCGCCAGACCTTTCATCCGGGGGAGTGGGAACTTCATCCGGAGGTGTTTGCCCAACTGCTTCATCATTGGAGCAAACCAGATCTGGATCTCATGGTGTCTCGCCAGAACGCCAAGCTTCCTTGTTACGGATCCAGGTCCAGGGACCCGGGAGCGGTGCTGATAGATGCTCTGACAGCACCTTGGGTCTTCAACATGGCTTATGTGTTTCCACCTTTCCCGATGCTTCCTCGATTGATTGCCAGGATCAAACAGGAGAGAGCATCTGTGATTCTAATAGCGCCTGCGTGGCCACGCAGGACCTGGTATGCAGATCTAGTGGACATGTCGTCCTGTCCACCATGGTCTCTGCCTCTGAGACAGGACCTTCTGATTCAGGGTCCTTTCAAACATTCAAATCTAATTTCTCTGAGGCTGACTGCATGGAGATTGAACGCTTGATTCTATCAAAGCGTGGATTCTCGGAGTCAGTGATTGATACCTTAATACAGGCTAGGAAACCTGTTACCAGGAAAATTTACCATAAAATATGGCGTAAATACTTATATTGGTGCGAATCCAAGAGTTACTCATGGAGTAAGGTTAGGATTCCTAGGATATTGTCTTTTCTACAAGAAGGTTTAGAAAAGGGTTTATCTGCTAGTTCGTTAAAGGGACAGATTTCAGCTCTGTCTATCCTTTTACACAAACGTCTGGCAGAAGTTCCAGACGTTCAGGCTTTTTGTCAGGCTTTGGCTAGGATTAAGCCTGTGTTTAAGACTGTTGCTCTGCCGTGGAGCTTAAACTTAGTTCTTAACGTTCTGCAAGGTGTTCCGTTTGAACCCCTTCATTCCATTGATATCAAGCTGTTATCTTGGAAAGTTCTGTTTTTAATGGCTATTTCCTCGGCTCGAAGAGTCTCTGAGTTATCGGCCTTACATTGTGATTCTCCTTATCTGATTTTTCATTTAGACAAGGTAGTTCTGCGTACTAAACCTGGGTTCTTACCTAAGGTAGTCACTAACAAGAATATCAATCAAGAGATTGTTGTTCCATCATTGTGCCCTAACCCTTCTTCAAAGAAGGAACGACTTTTGCACAATCTGGACGTCGTCCGTGCCCTGAAATTTTATTTGCAGGCAACTAAAGATTTTCGTCAAACTTCTTCCCTGTTTGTCGTTTATTCTGGACAGAGGAGAGGTCAAAAAGCTTCGGCTACCTCTCTCTCTTTTTGGCTTCGTAGCATAATACGTTTAGCCTATGAGACTGCTGGACAGCAGCCTCCTGAAAGGATTACAGCTCATTCCACTAGAGCTGTGGCTTCCACTTGGGCCTTTAAGAATGAGGCCTCTGTTGAACAGATTTGCAAGGCTGCAACTTGGTCTTCACTTCACACTTTTTCAAAATTTTACAAATTTGACACTTTTGCTTCTTCGGAGGCTGTTTTTGGGAGAAAGGTTCTACAGGCAGTGGTTCCTTCCGTGTAAAGATCCTGCCTGTCCCTCCTGTCATCCGTGTACTTTTAGCTTTGGTATTGGTATCCCATAAGTAATGGATGACCTGTGGACTGACTACACTTAACAGGAGAAAATATAATTTATGCTTACCTGATAAATTCATTTCTCCTGTAGTGTAGTCAGTCCACGGCCCGCCCTGTTTTTACGGCAGGTCTAAATTTTAATTAAACTCCAGTCACCACTGCACCCTATAGTTTCTCCTTTCTCGTATGGTTTCGGTCGAATGACTGGATATGACGTAGAGGGGAGGAGCTATATAGCAGCTCTGTTTGGGTGATCCTCTTGCACTTCCTGTTAGGGAGGAGTTATAATCCCATAAGTAATGGATGACCCGTGGACTTACTACACTACAGGAGAAATGAATTTATCAGGTAAGCATAAATTATATTTTCCTGGTGTTCCAATCATGATTATTCCTGGCATTCCTTTAGAATTCCTAGACATCTTTTCTTCAGAATGGTTTAGATAAAGGTTTGTCTGCCAGTACCTTAATGACAAATATCTGCTCTTTCTATGATGTTTCACAAAAAAACTGCTCATCTTCCAGACATTCATTGCTTTGTTCAAGCTTTAACTCATATAAAACCTGTTATTAAATCTATTTCTCCTCCATGGAGTCTTAACCTGATGTTAAAGATCTTACAGGCTCCCCCTTTTTGAGCCTATGCATTCTTTGGACGTTAAAGGGACAGTCTACATCAGCATTTTTATTGTTTAAAAAGATAGATAATCCCTTTATTACACATTCCCTAGTTTTGCATAACCAACACAGTTATAGTGATACACTTTTTACCTCTGTGATTACCTTGTATCTAAGACTCTGCAGACTGCCCCCTTATTTCAGTTCTTTTGACAGACTAGTGTTTTAGCCAATCAGTGCTGACTCCTAGGTAACTCCATGTGTGTGAGAACAATGTTATCTATATGGCACACATGAACAAACACCCTCTCGTTGTTAAAACCTGTCAAAATGCATTCAACTAAGAATACCAAGAGTACAAAGCAAAATTGATGATAAAAGTGAATTGAAAAGTTGTTTAAAATGACAAGCCCTATCTAGTCAAAAATAAACTTTCATGATTCAGACTTTCCGTTTAAACTTCTTTCTTGGAAAGTTGTGTTTCTTTTGGTTATCTCTTCTGCTAGAAGAGTTTTTGAATTGTCTGCTCTCTCTTGTGAGTCTCTTTATTTGATTTTCCATCAAGATAAAGCAGTTTTTCAAACTTCTTTCAAATTTTTAATAGGGAAATAATTGTTTCCTCCTTGTGTCCTAATCCTAAGAATGATACTGAAAGGACTTTACATTCTTTGGATGTTGTTAGAGCGTTGAAATGTGATGTTGATGCTACTAAAGATTTTAGAAATACTTCTAGTCTGTCTGTTCTCTTTTTCTGGTTGAAAGAAAAGTCAGAAAGCTTCTGCTATTTTTTTAGCCTCTTGTTTAAAACTTCTGATTCACAAAGCTTATTTGGAGGCGGGCCAGTCTCCACCTCAAAGAATTACAGCTCATTATACTAGATCAGTTGCCACATCTTGGGCTTTCAAGAATGAAGCTTCAGTTGATCAAATTTCCAAGGCAGCCACTTGGTCTTCTTTGCATACTTTTACCACATTTTATCATTTTGTTGTTTTTGACTCTTCAGAAGCAGCTTTTGGTAGAAAGGTTCTTCAGGCAGTTGTCACTATTTGATACTGGTTTCTATATTTTTTTTTTATTTTTTTTAGTCTTTAAAGACTTTTTTTTTAATTTAATTTCTCAGCCAAAAAAAGCTGTTTTTATTTTATCCCTCCCTTTATTTGTCAGTCGTGGACTTCCACATCTTGGGTGTTAAATCCCATACGTAACAGCTTGTGGACTCTCGCCAACTATATGAAAGAAAATATAATGTAAAAACTTGTCTGATAAATACATTTTTTTCATAGTTCATGAGGCCCCACCCTACTGTGGGTTATTTTTGTTTAATTGCACATCTTTTTTCCTGTTCCTCTTTTTTTGGCTTTTTTACACCTTAAAGGGACACTGCACCCAATTTTTTTTCTTTTGTGATTCAGATATTGCATGCAATTTTAAGCAAAGTTCTAATTTACTCCTATTATCAAATTTTCTTTATTCTCTTGGTAATTTTATTTGAAAAGCAAGAATGCAAGTTTTGATGCCGGCCCATTTTTGGTGAACAACCTGGGTTGTCCTTGCTGATTGGACAGCACCAATAAACAAGTGCTGTCCATGGTTCTGAACCAGAAATTTGCTGGCTCCTTAGCTTAGGTGCCTTCTTTTTCAAATACAGATAGCAAGAGAACGAAGAAAAATTGATAATAGAAGTAAATTAGAAAGTTGCTTAAAATTGCATGTTCTATCTGAATCATGAAAGAAAAAAATTGGGTTCAGTATCCCTTTAAATACCTCACCACTTGGCTATACGATAAACAAACTTAGGTATGAGTGAGGTGGGTGGGGTATTTATAGGCTTTGAGGTTTGGGAAACTTTGCCTCTTCCTGGTAGGAATGTATATCCCATACATAACAGCTTGTGGAGGTAAGTTCTTACATAAATTATGATTTTCATGTGCTTTCTGCTGCGCTTTCCTTCAAACTTTCTAATGTGACATTTCCTAAGTGTACCCTTTTGTCATCCCTTCCTTGAGATATTCTAGGTGTGTCATATTTACAGACTGATCTGTCTGTTCTATTATGTTTGGACTGACCTCCCCCCACCCTTTGTTAGTTTGAAAGATTCTCTAAGCGTGCTACCATCCTCTCCCCAACACAGCTGCAACTAAGTCATTCAGATGCTATCTATTCTTACTGTATACATTGCACCCAACGGAAAAGTCAGCCCAGTGCTCTAAAAAGTCACACCCCTAATTTTTACACCATGTTTTTAACCAGGAATTAACTGACCGTAGCTCATTCTGCCTTACTGGGTTAGCACATGGCAGTAGTAATATCTCAGAAAATATTACCTTGGAGGTCCTTGCTTTAAGCTTGCTACCTAACTCCCTGAAGTCAATATGCACCATGACTGCAGGATCAGACCCAGATCCCTCTAACAGTCTATCAATAGGCTCCATAATATGCCTAACACAAGCCCCTGGAAGAGAGCAAACTGTTCTATTTAAGGGATCTGGATGACAAATTACCGCATTAACCTTCCTAATAATAGAGTTTCCTACAACTAGCATCTGTCTTAGGCCCAGGCTTGTATGCCCTTCTTCCATGACTGAAGGACTGTTCACTATATTAGACAGAATAGCCTTTAAAGGGATAGTCTAGTTAAAATTAAACTTTCATGATTCAGATAAAGCATGCAATTATAATTAACTTTCTAATTTACTTCTATTATTAATTTGTCTTTGTTCTCTTGGTATCTTTATTTGATAAATCAAGAATGTAAGCTTAGGAGCCAGCCCATTTTTGGTTCAGCACCTAAATTTATCCAACAATCAGCAAGTGCTACCCAGCATTCTGAACCAAAAAAAGGGTCGACTCCTAAGCTTACATTCCAGCTTTTTGAAATAGATACCAAGAGAGGAAAGAAAAATTGATAATGGGAGTAAATTAGAAAATTGCTTTTATATTTTATTATTTAAAAGTGTGAGAGCAGTATTTTTAAATTGTCAATAAACACAATATTTTCTATTTTTGTATTTTATAAAATATTAACTGAGTACTTGGAAAAGTCCAAAGCTCCTATAAAAAGGTGCTGGAAAAACTATTAGTATTTATAATATTGTAATACTACTGTCAAATTATCCTCCATGTAAGGTATAGTGTTCTTGTGCCACAAATGCATTTGAAAAGTCTGTGATAAATATTTTTTTTATATTTTTTATTAATGGGCATTGCATAACTGTTTATGTTGTTAACCCTTTAAGTGCGAATGACAACCACGTTTCATCATACATGCTTGAGGGGTGGGGCGCTAATGGAGCTAATTGTGCCCCAACCTGCACTTACCCGACATCTCTGGTGGTCTAGGGTTCTGGCATTGTCTGAGTAATCCGGAGATGTTGGTGACATCACCACGCTTGTTCTCAGTCCCCCTAAGCCCAAGAAACCCCCAAGGCCCAGATATTCAAAACTCTTCGCTCGGGTGAGGTAATCTAAAATGATCCTCTAGCACTGCAAAATCCCTAGTGAAATTTCAAAAGGTTAAAAAAAAAAAAAATGAACGGAGATAGAGGGATGGGGAGCTACACTACAGAAAAGTCTGGGAATGAGGGTTGGGAGTCCCTAGTTAACTGTCATCGGGAGGGGGGAGGACCACACACTACAGAATAAAAAAAAACAATATATAAATAAAAAAATATTAATAAATATAGCCATAAATTCGGTACTGGCAGGCAGCTGCCAGTACCAAAGATGGCTGCTATTAGTGTGAGGGGGAGAGTTAGAGAGCTTTTTTTGAGGAAATCAGGGAGGTGGGTGGGTTGACGAGGATCGTTACACTACAGAAAAAAAAAAAACCTAAACTGTACTGGCAGACTGTCAGCCAATAGCTAAGATGGTGGGGAAGAATGGGGGGTGAGAAAGAGAGCTGTTTGGGTGGGAGGGTAATCTCTACAGTACAGATAAAATTAACCTTACAAGCTACCTGCTTAATCCCTTAACTGCCATGAATAATAGAAGTGTGGTGCGCAGCTGCAATTAGCAGCCTTATAATTACCAAAAACCAATGGCAAATATGGTTGCCACCTAGGCCCTGTTTTCCTAGACACTTATAAGTTACACATGCTGCAGGGAGGAACATGTATTGTGCTGCTTGTAAAGTGTCCGTCGCCAGTTGCGCACGCATCCTCAAAGGAATGTTCTTTCACCACCCTGCCACTTTCGGAATCCATCTGGATGCAGTGTAGGCAAACCCGAAGCCTTAAAAAAAAACAACAAACAAAAAAAACAAAAACCATGCATCGGCCCACACAAAATAACTAAAAAACATGTAACCGCCCACAAGAAATAAAAACATGTGCCCGCCCGAACGAATTATAACAAAAAAAAACTAACCCCCCGCACGAAGTATTAACAAATACCTAACCCTTAATCCGCAAATAACATAATTAACATATTAACCCCTTAACCGCCAACCACCCACATTGCAAGAAACCTAATTAACCTATTAACCCCTAAACCTCCAAACACCCACATCACAATAACCCTAATTAACCCCTAAACCCCCATCACAATAACCCTAATTAATATATTAACCCCCATACCGCCAACCCCCCTCACAACGCAAATAACTAATTTAATTACTAATCCCCCTAACCTAACATCCCTGCAATTAACCCCAATTACTACTAAATTACAAAAAAAAAAAAAACCTAACATTAAATTACAAAAAATAAAAAACATTACAGAAAAAAATAAACAAAAATAAAAAAACATCTAAACCTAATCCCTATGAAAATAAAAAAGCCCCCAAAAATTAAAATAAAAAAGCCTAAACCTAAGCCCCAAATAGGTACTCACTGTTCCTGAAGTCTGGCGGAGAAGGTCTTCCAGACGGATCCATCATCTTCTATCTTCATCCGGAGTGAAGGTGGCGGTGAGCGGAGGTGCGGAGCTGAGGTTCCAGGCATCAGGAACACAGCTCCGCACCTCCGCTCAGCGCCACCTTCACTCCGGATGAAGATAGAAGATGATGGATCCGTCTGGAAGAAGACCTTCTCCGCCAGACTTCAGGAACAGTGAGTACCTATTTGGGGCTTAGGTTTAGGCTTTTTTATTTTAATTTGTGGGGTGTTTTTTTTTTTTAGATTAGGGTTTTTTTGGGCTTGAAAAAGAACTGATTGCACTGCCCATACAAATGCCCCTTTTAGGGGCAATGGGTAGTTTAGTTTTTTTTAGTGCTAGGTTTTTTTTTATTTTGGGGGGTTTGGTGGGTGGGTTTTTTTTTACTGTTAGGGGTACTTAGTATTTTTTAGAGGTAAAAGAGCTGTTTAACTGAGGGCAATACCCTACAAAAGGCCCTTTTAAGGGCTATTGGTAGTTTAGTATTAGATTAGGGGGTGTTTTTATTTTGGGGGATTTTTTATTTTATTGGGGTATTAGTTTTGGTTTAAATTTTTTATTTTGGATAGCTTTGTTTATTTTTTTTCTGTAATTTTACTTTTTTATTTTTTAACTTTAGCTTGAGGGTTTGTATTTTTTAAACATAGACTGACCTCTGGGCAGGCTTATCGCCTAGTTTTTATTTATATGCAAAGAGGCTTATTGGAGCACCTATGTGCTGATCAAAACTCCATAACTATACTGAAAGGCACTTATTTGAGGATAACCCTTTCTTTAGGGGGGGGGGGGGGAGAACACACACTATTTTATGTATAGCATTTGTTTATTAAAACTTCAATTTAAAAAACATGCATGTTTTTTTCTAACTCAATGTGACTGTAGATTTAGACAGTTTTAGCATATTTTATTTCTAGCTTATAGTAAGTATTGGTTTTGTAGCTGTTCTTACTTCTACATCCTAATAAAGCATTTAGAGAAAAAAAAAAACACCTCTCTTCAGTATGAACAGTATAGGGGCTCCCCCTGGTGTACAAAGAATGATGTGGTTGTCACTTGTCACTGTAAACAGCTTCAGAAGGGTCCCGTGGATTTTCACCAACAAGGCATTAGCTGACTCACCTCTGGGCCTGCTGCACAGGTAACACAAACTGGGCTTCATTCCCCTATGATTGTCCGAATGTACCAAATGCTGTACACATTTTATAGCAATACTGCGTTGCCTGTTTGAGCTGCATGCACTTGGTAGCTTAGCTGGCGCTGCAAGTAAATGTCAGACTCAGTATTTCCCTCCCACTCGTGACGAAATTTCATGATTACGTTTGATCAAACATATTATTACCACCCTGCATCTGCCGTGCAGCATGAAATCCTTAATCCAATGAAATCCTTAGTGTCATGTTGCCTCTGCAGTCTCACAGTTCCACAGCAATGTGTTTGCTAGACTTGCGGCACAGCAGGGAAAGGTTTACTGTGCAGAGTTCGGAAAGTGAAAAGAGTAGAAGGTACATTCGTATCATATTTATCGGTCTATTGCAGTAAATGAAGGGGAAAGGTGAACATTATTTACCTGTACATACTATAGATTTACAGACTCGGTCCAGTAGTGCACAAAAATTACTTTACCTGTTCAGATCTAAACATTTTGTTTAGTCAGCTGAATAAATAATACGTAAGTGGTGTATAGAAGCATTGTAATTTATACACAGAATTTATGTGATATGTTTGTACACTAGAACTAGTGTAATTTGTCACTAGATCCATCCATTAATGATATGGTGTATCTCTCCTTTTTATTTATACCCCTTCATTCTATATATACCCCTTCATTCTATATATATACCCCTTCATTCTATATATACCCCTTCATTCTATATATACCCCTTCATTCTATATATATACCCCTTCATTCTATATATACCCCTTCATTCTATATATATACCCCTTCATTCTATATATACCCCTTCATTCTATATATATATACCCCTTCATTCTATATATACCCCTTCATTCTATATATACCCCTTCATTCTATATATATACCCCTTCATTCTATATATACCCCTTCATTCTATATATACCCCTTCATTCTATATATATACCCCTTCATTCTATATATACCCCTTCATTCTATATATACCCCTTCATTCTATATATATACCCCTTCATTCTATATATACCCCTTCATTCTATATATACCCCTTCATTCTATATATATACCCCTTCATTCTATATATACCCCTTCATTCTATATATATACCCCTTCATTCTATATATACCCCTTCATTCTATATATACCCCTTCATTCTATATATATACCCCTTCATTCTATATATACCCCTTCATTCTATTTATACCCCTTCATTCTATATATACCCCTTCATTCTATTTATACCCCTTCATTCTATATATACCCCTTCATTCTATTTATACCCCTTCATTCTATATATATACCCCTTCATTCTATATATACCCCTTCATTCTATTTATACCCCTTCATTCTATATATATACCCCTTCATTCTATATATACCCCTTCATTCTATTTATACCCCTTCATTCTATATATATACCCCTTCATTCTATATATACCCCTTCATTCTATTTATACCCCTTCATTCTATTTATACCCCTTCATTCTATATATATACCCCTTCATTCTATATATACCCCTTCATTCTATTTATACCCCTTCATTCTATTTATACCCCTTCATTCTATATATATACCCC
The DNA here is from genome assembly GCF_027579735.1 of Bombina bombina. Taxonomy (NCBI): domain Eukaryota; kingdom Metazoa; phylum Chordata; class Amphibia; order Anura; family Bombinatoridae; genus Bombina; species Bombina bombina. The sequence goes on along the minus strand of NC_069501.1, from coordinate 203,445,065 downwards.
TTCATTCTATATATACCCCTTCATTCTATTTATACCCCTTCATTCTATTTATACCCCTTCATTCTATATATATACCCCTTCATTCTATATATACCCCTTCATTCTATTTATACCCCTTCATTCTATATATATACCCCTTCATTCTATATATACCCCTTCATTCTATTTATACCCCTTCATTCTATTTATACCCCTTCATTCCATATATACCCCTTCATTCTATTTATACCCCTTCATTCTATTTATACCCCTTCATTCTATATATATACCCCTTCATTCTATATATACCCCTTCATTCTATTTATACCCCTTCATTCTATATATATACCCCTTCATTCTATATATATACCCCTTCATTCTATATATACCCCTTCATTCTATTTATACCCCTTCATTCTATTTATACCCCTTCATTCTATATATACCCCTTCATTCTATATATACCCCTTCATTCTATTTATACCCCTTCATTCTATTTATACCCCTTCATTCTATATATATACCCCTTCATTCTATATATACCCCTTCATTCTATTTATACCCCTTCATTCTATATATACCCCTTCATTCTATTTATACCCCTTCATTCTATTTATACCCCTTCATTCTATATATATACCCCTTCATTCTATATATACCCCTTCATTCTATTTATACCCCTTCATTCTATATATATACCCCTTCATTCTATATATACCCCTTCATTCTATTTATACCCCTTCATTCTATTTATACCCCTTCATTCTATATATACCCCTTCATTCTATATGTACCCCTTCATTCTATATGTACCCCTTCATTCTATATGTACCCCTTCATTCTATTTATACCCCTTCATTCCATATATACCCCTTCATTCTATATGTACCCCTTCATTCTATATATACCCCTTCATTCCATATATACCCCTTCATTCTATATGTACCCCTTCATTCTATATGTACCCCTTCATTCTATATATACCCCTTCATTCTATATGTACCCCTTCATTCTATATGTACCCCTTCATTCTATTTATACCCCTTCATTCTATATGTACCCCTTCATTCTATATGTACCCCTTCATTCTATATATACCCCTTCATTCTATATGTACCCCTTCATTCTATTTATACCCCTTCATTCCATATATACCCCTTCAAGCTATGTATACTAGTGTCTTTCCAGTCCACAATTCATACTATTTAGAGAGATAAAAGGGAAATAGTTTTGAACATTAATTTGGTAAACAGACAGGCATAGGACATGTAGAAACAAGTGTTTCAGTAAATTTCATGTTCAAAATTCAGATGGAACATGCAATTTTAAACAAGTTTACAAATGACTTCTGTTAGGAAATAGTGCTCCAGAAATGGGCCGGCTCCTAAGCATACATCCACGCTTTTCAACAAAAGATACAAAGAGACCGAAGAAAAATTGCTAATAGAAGTAAATCATAAGGATCTGGATCCTCTACACATCCTTATCATTGTTTTATTGTAATATTTTATTGTGATACAGTGTTAAGAATAAGCTCATTCTCACACCCATACTTTATTGCTTTATATATCATTTATATTTCTTTGCATACTATAATTGTTTAATTCATTGTAATCACTATTTGATATAACATTAAACCTGCATTTGAAGTCCACACTCACTAGCTATTAGGTATCACCCATCTATAAATTTATATATCATAGTAGGTACCCTATTGCTTCTCTTAGCGCTGCTCCCCTTCTTTGCTTTATGTTTCTCCATTAACCCTTAGGGAGATTAGTTTTTTTTTGCGAATCCTAGCAATATAAGGAATATAATGCGAGGAAGTATTCATTTCCCCCCCCCCCATGACATTCCTTAAACCCTAGCACATTAAAGGGACAGCATGCACCAATTGTCATATAACTGCATGTAATAGACACTACTATAAAGAAGAATATGCACTGATACTGACATAAACCTCCAGTATAAAACCTTTTAATAACTTACTTAGACGCTCCCAGTTTAGCACTGTTAATGAAGTTAGTCTGGGACACCCAATACAAGGAGCTGAGAAAACAAAAAGCGCAGACCCTCCCCCCTACCCGCATAGGAAACGACAGATAACAAACAGGAGCCAGCAGGAGTCTATAAACGTGTGTATACATCTGACACTGTGTGGCTTGGTTAGGAGTCTGTAAATCAGCACAATGTTCTTAAAAAAAATAAATAAGCAAAACTATACATTGTTACAAAACACTACCAGATGAGCTTTATAAATGGATCATCTACAAAACATTTATGCAAAGAAACATCTGGTGTACAATGTCCCTTTAAGGACATTTTATGTGATATCATCAATTATATTACTAAAAACATTGGATGTGACATCATGAATGAATTCACATATCTTATCAGTTCATATATGCTGCAGCTGATTGATTTAAAGTGACAGAAAAGTGAAAATTATATGTTCAAAATTCAGATGGAACATGCAATTTTAAACATTACTTCTATTATGGAATTTGCTTTGTTTTCATTATCCTTTGTTGAAGAGTAAATATAGGTAGGCAGATAGATGTTTAGGAGTGTATATGTGTCATTCTATGGCAACCGTACTTGCAACTATATATAACTTATAAATATTGCTGCAAACACTGCTATCAGATGTCTGAGGACACATGCACTCTCATGAGCTGACCTAGGATTATTTTTTGACATAGGATACAGAGAGAACTAAGCAGCATTGATAATATAAGTAAATTGAAAGCTGCTTAAAATCTAATGTTCTATCCATTCCACTTAAAGGGACAGTCAACACCAAAATTGTTATTGTTTCAAAAGATAACTAATGCATTTACTACCCATTCCCCAGCATTACACAACCAACATTGTTATATTAATATACTTTATAACATTTAAAACTCTAAATTTCTGCCTGTTTCTAAGCCACTACACACAGCCTCTTATCACATGCTTTTTGCTTTTCACAACAGGAGACTGCTAGTTCATGTAGGCCATATAGATAACATTGTGCTCACGCCCGTGGGTTGTGGATGACTGCACTAAGTGGCTAAAATGGAAGTCAATAGATAATAAATAATAGCCATGTGATCAGGGGCTGCGAGAAGAGGCTTAGATACAAGGTAATCACAAAAGTATATTAATATAACTATGTTGGTTATGCAAAACTGGGGAATGGGTAATAAAGGCATTATCTATCTTTTTAAACAATACAATTTTAGGAGTTGACTGTCCCTTTAAGTTTACACTTGATGCATTTGAATGCTATTTTACACTTATTTAAAGAGTTCTCAATGCAAATCAAGTATACAATTATATCTTATGTAAGTATAAAAATATAAAATCATGTCAAAGCTTGGTTGCTCAATTTGAATCATGAAAGAAAAAATGTGTGTTTCATGTCCCTTTAAAGTGAAAGTAAATCCTAGCGTTTTACAAATGCTAGGATTTACTATTGAAACAAATAAAGGGCACTAAGATACTTCATGTAGAAAGCTCCTTTATTTGATTCAATCGATCACCGCTTTTAGCTCCTACAGCAGCCCATGGCTAAAAAATGTTTTGACTAAGAGGTGACGTTTTCACCTCTTAGCCAATAGCCGTGCAGTAAATCGGGCTTGGTGCCCATGGGAGCCGGATTTACTGCACGGCTATTGGCTAAGAGGTGAAAACGTCACCTCTTAGCCAAAACATTTTTTTAGCCATGCGCTGCTGTAGGAGCTAAGAGCTGCGATTTACTTTCACTTTAAGCAATGTATTCAAACAATGTGGTGTATTCTGGTCTTCCAGAAGAGATTTTCACTGTTGGTTCAAATTCAAAGCTATGCTAATCCTTAAAAAAAACATGTCAATTGTTTTTCTGAGGATTTTGCTACTTGTTAAAGGGACAGTACACTGTAAAATTGTTTTTCCATAAATGTATTTTAAATGACTTGTTATACCAACTGCAGAGTATAAAATATTTGATAAATTGCATTTTCAGGTTTATTTGTGTATCTGAAGTAGCTGGTTTTGTGCTTTGAAACCACAGCCTATTACAATGGGTTGAGCTTCAGGTAATATCAGATCTCATTATGTTATCACTTTCATGTACACAGACTTGCTTCTTATCTTATATTTGTCTGGAACACCAACTCAATACATAGAGAGAACAATGGAAAATTATCATTTTATTACTTAACTATCCTGCATCCCACTGGGAGTGTAATCTCTTCTGCTGGCTGTGTTTACTTAGGCTTGTCAATAGCGTATACGCCAGTATCAAAACTTTCAGTATAGGTTGGGAAACCACAAGCTAAATCAGCTATTTCAAATGGTGAAATATGAGTAAAGGAGCTACTTGCAACTAATTTAATACACTCTAGCAGGTAAAAAGGATCATTGGGAATAATTTAAAGGGGAGAAAGTTTTTGGGTGAACTGTCCCTTTAATTTGACAACTGCTGATCATTAAAGGGACAGTCTACTTGAAAAGTTTTATTGTTTAAAAAGATAGATAATCCCTTTATTACACATTCCCCAGCTTTGCATAACACAGTTATAATAATACACGTTACCTCTGTGATTACCTTGTATCTAAGCCTCTGCAGACTGCCCCCTTAATTCAGTTCTTTTGACAGGCATGCATGTTAGCTAATCAGTGCTAACTCCACGGGAGTGAGCACAATGTTATCTATTTGGCACACGTGAACTAGCAGTATCTAACTGTACAAAATTTGTCAAAATGCACTGAGATACAAGGCAGTATTCAATGGCTTAGAAATCCGTTTATGAGCCTACCTAGGTTTTAACGAAGAATACCAAAAGAACAAAGCAAACTTGATGATAAAAGTAAGTTGGAAAATTGTTTAAAATTGCACACCCTATCTGAACAATGAAAGTTTAATTATTTTCTTGACTGTCCCTTTAAGACACTATTTTATAGATGTGTGCATTTGGGCTTCGGACGAATGTAAATTAGAATTTTTCTGATGTGTTGAGTCATTTGGTATACGAACATCTGAATACATTATTGGATGAAAAGCAAATGATTGTGTGACAAAATCGATTTGTTCATTCGTTCATGCTGTTTGGTGCCAAAAAAGGTACAGATATTGGGGAGATGAAGTTATATTGTTTGGTTAATAAGCTCCTTTGTAATGATGTACAGGGGCTCTTAACAATTCATTTGTCCATTGTCCCCTGTCTAAACCTGCAATAGTATTACTAATAATTAAGGGTAGGGACAGCCGGTCAAGCACTAAATGCTGTATTTTAGTCATACAGAATATTTATGATCTTTTAACATTGAAAAATAGGTTCTTTTATTTGTTCGAATCCTATAATGTACAATTTGTGTTAACCCCTTGATGACCTTTCTATGGGAGTGCCGGTTTTAATAGCTGCTTTAGCAAGCGTTCCGGAGGGAGGGTCTAATAGCAGCAAGACCCACGCTATTATAGCCACACAATCTCTTAACGACCAGCAACGTACAGGATATGTCGCGGTCAATAAGGGGTTATTATTAATTGTCTATATTAGCTTTTTCTATTGGAAATAACGGAAACATATCTTAATCCAATATTTATCTGAACCAAATGCTGGAATGGATAAATTCGGTCGAACTGAACAATTTTAAAAATCCGAAGCAAATCATTCGTACTAAACAAATTTTTTGCCTGTGCACATGTCTACTATTTTACTTCACCAGAAAACACATTTTCTGCAACAATTTTCTAAAAATGTGTTTCAAGACCTTTATCTTGTTGAAAACTTATTTTGAACAATAAATAAAACAAAAAGTCCGGAGCTGCAGTTAAAATTTCTTGTTTCTTTATTAATCCTTCTAAAAGCGGTTACATGTACATATACAAAACATGCCCTTAGTGTTCAAGCTTACGCGTTTCGGCAGGAACGCCGTACTCATAGCTCTCTGATATTTTGAACAATGCCGCAATGTGAATGTCTCCATGTAGAATGCTCATCCTCCTTGCAATTAGGATCAGTATTAAGTGAAGCTGTATCAGAGCATTTAAGTTGGGTGGGACAGGGCTAGTGTTGGCCAGTTCTGGAAGGAGATGTGCGACATTACATCTTTAGCCTGGGTAATTCACTACTTTTTAGAGGGTGTTTGCATTGCATTACATATTATATTTGTGTACATGTTTATTACTAACCCTTTCAAAAATGATCTGCCAAGAAAAAAATATTTTGCAGGTGCCTAAAATATTGTCTGTGCTGGCTCACCAGTTAGAGGGACAGTAAAGTCCAAATTAAACTTTCAGATAGGGCATGTAATTTTAAACAACTTTACAATTTACTTTTATCATCAAATTTGCTTAGTTCTGTTGGTATTCTTAGTTGAAAGCTTAACCTAGCTCATATGCTAATTTCTAAGCCCTTGAAGGCCGTCTCTTATCTGAATGCGGTTGACATTTTTCACAGCCAGAGGGTGTTAGTTCATGTGTGCCATATAGATAAAATTGTGCTCACTCCCGTGGGGTTATTTAAGAGTCAGCACTAAGTGCCTGTCATGCAAGTTCTGAGATACGGGGGGATTCTGCAAAGGCTTAGATACAAGGCTATCACAGAGGTAAAAAGTGTATTAATATAACTGTGTTGGTTATGCAAAATGTCCATTTAATGATGTTTGAGGGTAGTTTCTATTAGGTCAATTTACAAACAGTCATCAGTGGTTGTTGGTTAACTAGGCAATGGGTAATAAAGAGATTATCAATCTTTTTAAATAATACATTTTTTGGTGTTTACTGTCCCTTTAACTTCTGTTGCTTATTTCATATCTTCCTCTTCATTCTATCCCTTTTCCTGTTTTCATCCTTACCCTTGCTTCAATCCCAATTGCATTAATCTTGTTCCTCAAGGAATCTTACGTTTCCTAATTTTATTTTCAGTTGTAGGTTTCATTATTCTTCCCACCAGCTGTTTCATCATCTGTCCAATTTCATTACCCATCCCATTTGATAATCTGTAATTTCATTCCCCTCTGCAAATTAATATATTTACTTTCTGTTGTCATCACTTTTCTTTGGTGAGTGAGTATGTTGACTAGCACAGCCCAGTAAAATAGATACATTTAAAGTTGAATTACTGGTTTGCTCCTGAATTATATCCCTATAGTAATTTTAATTTTGAGTTTTCGATTTTTACCATTTTCAAATGTTATTCCTGTTAATACACAATATATGCATATGTCCTTCATGAAAAATATACTCTAAATTATTGTACAATGTTTAACACCAAATCATTTTGTTAAAAGTATTTTGTTTTTATTTTTTTTTTTTTGTTGCTTTTCAGAACTTTATTTAAGAAATTCTGCACAAATGAAGTACATATTGGTGACTGGGGGAGTCATTTCAGGAATTGGCAAAGGAATCATAGCAAGCAGTATTGGCACCATCTTAAAGTCCTGCGGACTGCGAGTAACTGCAATTAAAATCGACCCTTATATCAATATTGATGCTGGAACATTTTCACCGTATGAGCATGGTAGTGTGATAATATTTTAACAAAACATTTATGTCACAAAGAAAATGTCCATTTAATGATGTTTGAGGTTAGTTTCTATAAGGTCAATTTACAAACAGTCATCAGTGGTTGTTGGTTAATTGTGTAGAAAAACAAAAGAACAGAATACCAGAGATAGTAATATGATTCTAGTCAGACGTTTTATTTTTTTCTTCTTCATCATCCTAGAATTTCGGCAGTGATGAAGATAATAAGGTGAGGATTAGAGGAAGGAGATTTGGAAAGGGTAATAAAGGCTCACACTTGAAGTTATACGATTATATGTAAATTACAGGTAATTGATAAATCATTACTTTATATCGGTATTGTTACTTACTAATACAATTCTTCTTTTGCCAGCCCAATTATTCTACTTCTTTTCCATTTTTTTCTCTCAAATCCAGACAGTAATGTTTGTAATCTTTTTTCCTGATCAAACTTTTGTCAGTTTCAGTTGTTTGTGGTCTCTTTAAGTTCTTTTTACAGGAAGAATTTTGGGCACCTACATAAATAATGTTACCGCCCAGCTTGGTTAAATTAGATGGTGGGCAAACAAAAGGAAATCTAGATCTGTTTTAGACCCTATAACTGACAAAAATCACTACTTGCCATTCCTCTTTGACACTGGTTTAGCTTCCCATCACAATTAAATTGTAAAACTCATCTGCAAATATTCCCTTTCCCCAACTGCACTTAATTACGACCTCTGGATCATATCCACATTTAAATGGATCAATTTGAAATGTTTTTTCAAATTCAAACTTTATATCTCTGTAGTCATAATGATCCTCAAACCCACAGCTAACCAACTAGCTTTTTAATATCAACCCAGTGAAAAAGGCCAACTACTGTAATATATCATACTAAATATTATTCTAGCCATAAGGGGCCTGCACCCATAAAGGACTCCATCTATAAAGGACTCCCATCTTAAAAAGAACTTCACCCACTGGATGTTATTTTACAAGATAGCTACCTCACCAAACATTTAGGTCTCTACCTTCAAACCTATTCTGGAATTTTAGGCTTTTGAACCCATAATAATTTGTAATTTTTATCCTGAAAAACATGGTGCAGTTTTTTTCTAAAGGGCTTTTTTATTTAAACATAATGTATCAGCAAGTAAGGGATGCAAAGACCTGCTTGCAAAATGTCATTATAAAGTAATTAGAGAATTACCTGATTTGATGTCTGACACCAACAGAGCAGGAGATGGTCTACGTGCACATGTAGAGTAATCCGTAGAGTAATCCGTAGACAACAGAGGATCTGTCCAAGGCCAAGTGTTACAGCAATAGAAGAACGCAATCTCTTTACCAAGAAAACAGTCCCGAGGGTCTTTAGCCAATAAACCAGTCCACAGGTAACAGCACAGGTACGGGTCAGACAGGAAATGTTAGAATAAGAGGAGCAGGATGGACACAGTATTGCTTCAGTCTTCTATCGAAATAACCAAGCACTGAATGGAAGTCAGAGATAACTTTTTAACACATCTCATTCAGACTTGGCGCCAGGAACATTGTCAGGGTCACTTCGGATAGGGAAACAATAGTGTACTCACTTTCAGTTCAACATCAATAAACTCCAGGTTGCTGTCCTAGCTAAGCTGAAGCTCTTTTTAGCGCTGCACCAGACTTTCTCAGCAGCCTTCCTCAAATTAGTGCTGGCCTCATTAGTCACAACAGCACGGCTCTTAATGTCCTTCAAGACCTGATGTTGTGTAAGTATAACCAGGGGCAAAACTTACCATTAGTGGCACTGGGGCCCAAGTGATGTGGGGGCCATAGCAGCCAGTGTATAAACAGGCATATGTAGAATGTGTACAATCCTAATGCAGGAGAGCCTTTTATTACTGCAGGTTGCTATTCTATCTATCTATCTATCTATCTATCTATCTATCTATCTATCTATCTATCTATCTATCATCTATGCTCAAAATCATTATACAGAGCAGCATGTATAGTATTAGTTTTGCTTACTACTGAGCTACCTTTGAGGGTTCAAAAAAATTATTTTCACCAGGACCCTGTGTTGAATAGGTCCGCTACTAAGTATATCATGGCTCCTACCTAATATCAGGGTTTTAATTTTACTTTGTTTTCTAACATGCCACTTGAAAAACCTTTTGAGTATATTTATCTAAACTCCTTTCCTGTGGACAATAAGGGGCAAATATACTGATTAATGATTCCCTGTCTAGCAAATTGCAGGGTCAAGATTCAGAATTCTGCAGTGTGTGTGCTCTAACTTATCTGGGGGCAGTGATACAAATACTTTTCCTATATACATATTACTAAGCATACTTAACCCCTTTTAGCATATTTAATTTGAGCTTGTTGTTTTGCATGCCCCCATTACTCATCTTTAGCATTTTGCCAATCTGACTTTGGGAAAATAACATATTTTTTAATATTTACCTGACCATATTCTTGTGAACCAAAACTGGCATATCCATATTGTACTATAATATTATATCTGATTTTTCTACATGTCTACACATTGTGACCATTTACTATAGTGGTTAACTTTGCTCACTTTGGTTTGTATTTGTATAGAATGTTTATAATATATTTATATGTTCCCTGATAAACACCCTTGAAACAAAAAATATTTTCAAATATTTTAGGATCCTCCCGTGTCCCCTGATGACATTTGCAGCTTCCTACTACTGTATTCAGGCTATTGCCATCTACAACAGTGTTTCTGAACTCTGACTATTTCACCTGTGCTCTAGGTCAGTATCATGAAATTCTGGCCTGTAGTTGGAGTTGAGAAACACTGATCTACAACTTTAAATGGGAAAAGTTGTCTCCGCTTTATAATGTGTATGCACTTTTCATAGCCCAGAAAAAATGAAGACCTCCCCTATTTCTCATATTGTATGTGTTCCCTTTTCTTATTTGCAGGAGAGGTTTTTGTGCTGGATGATGGTGGTGAAGTTGACTTGGATTTGGGAAATTATGAGAGATTTTTAGATATCAGCCTTTACAAAGACAACAATATCACCACAGGGAAGATTTACCAGCATGTAATCAACAAGGAACGCCATGGAGATTACCTGGGGAAAACCGTACAAGGTAACATTTTACTAGCTGCTACTCTGTATATAAAATTGAAAACAAAAATACTTTAGTAAAGATCCATTTACAAATGTACAGTATATGAATAAAAGACTTCATGGAGTCTAATGTGTTTCACCTAAAAAAATGTACTCATAAACTTTATTCTGTGGAGTCTTGGGTCCATTAAATTCTACTCTTCTAAAAACAAAACAAACTTCGCCCATAATTTAACCCTTTCTTGTCCAGATATATATTTCCTTCCTTGTGGTAAAATATATATCAAAGCATATGTAATATATCTTAATATATTGGGATCCATATCAGCTAACAGTTATTATACATAATATTGTTTATAAAACATAACATCCATTATTAAATATTCACTACTACTAATATAGAGTATCCACAACATCAGCTCATAAAGGCCCCGATGATTAAACAAAGCCTAGCATTGAGAGAAATCACACATAATCTTTGCTTTTTTTATAGCATTATATTATAAAATACGTGTATCCCCTTCGCACCCAGAACCCTGCATAGAAAGATAAACAGCTTTCAAACTATAATGTGTTTTCCTAAATATTTTTCACATACCTCACAGTACTGATGAGACTTGTTAGATAATCTCACCTGAGCAGATAACTTTAGATTATTGCCCCAAAGTGTCTTTCTGTGACCTTGGATAAACACTAACATATAGTATTATAATATACATTATCAGTGGTCATTGCACAGGCTGATCTTTCCAAAGATAAGGGTTTTGGTTAAACTTTCGTTGCTACTTATATTAACTGTTAACAACATTGTTCCTGATGTCAGCAGAGGTTTCAAGGCAGTTAAGATTGCACAAGAAGTTTCTTGTGCAATCCCGTCCCTGCAGTCACCAAACAGCAAAGGTTTGCCCCTGGTCAGATTAATCAGCAGTCATTTAGTTAATATGCAGTCATCTTAGGCCTCTGCTTCTTGATTTGTGTATCAGCGAGTCTGATTTGCAAGGGCTCAGAAGCTGTGTCTGCAGCTTCATAAAACGGAGCTCATATGTTATCTTTTTATAACCATTAATAAACACTATCTCATGCACTATCAGTATATTACAAGGATATTCCTTATTATGGCACAAATAATAGCTCCTGAAAAAAAATATAACATTTAGTATTCTATAAACAATAATATCATTCATATATTTTTGTTGCAAATTCACTCAGTAATTAATCAGATTAAAAGTAAACCATAGGGAATTCTACTATTTAGCATGAATATCCAAAAGACTTTTCTTGTCTTACCCAAAGACTTGCCTAATAGCATCTTCCTGTCTTTACCTTTCTTACTTAATATGGATCTGTTAATAATTGTCCAAGTAAAAGAATATACATTTTATTGTGAGCATTAATGAAATGTTTTTTCTGATGGAGAATGTCATCTGTTTTTGTCAAATGTCGTCTTATACTGACCCTTGTTTCATCTGTAGTTTGAAATACATACTGTAGGTGGCAGTGTATACAAGCGATTAAGGATGTTGTACATGTAGACCAATTTTCACATATAGTTGTATTATTTTTATTGGTGACAGCAGATTGAAAGTTTTGACCAACCGTCACACATTTAGATGCCCTAGAACTGATTCCCCCATGTGTATATACTGCTCCTAAACTCAACTTAAAACCTGGAATGTTTAATGGGGGGAAACATCTTAAGATTCTTAGTAGAAGTAGTGCCTCAGAAAGTGTGCACATAAAAAGACTGTGCACAATTTAATGATAGAAGTAAATTTGTATATTTGTATTTTTAGTGCATGCTTTATCTGAATCATGAAAGTTTATTTTTGACTATATTGTCCCTTTAAGAATTTTGTCACAAATACGATCATACAGGAGTGTAAATATTTGAACCGCTTGTTTATAAGTAGACTCATCTGGGCAATTTCTCTTTAACCCCTAGGCGCAGTTAAGACATTCCATGCTGTTCTAACAGCATTGGGCTTTAATGCTGTTAGGGCGGAATGGAATATCCTACCTTTTTTGGCGTCCTGCCCCCTCCTCCTTTTATTCAATGGGAAATCTGACTGGGGAGCTGACCTAGCATTGTAGGCAGTCCTCTATGATCCGAGTCCAACCTTAAAATCAAGTAATTGCATTGGCGATCCCGTGATTTCATTTTTCATATGAGAGCTTTGTTCCCATGTTAAACACTTTCTGGCATGGATGGATTAATCCGATGAATCGTCTTTTAGCTATTGCATGTGATGCTTGCCTTTGATTACTTTATTCATGCAATAATGAATGTCTAGAAATAAGCTTATAAAAAAAATAAGTTTCTGTTATATTTGTCTGCTAATTCACCACAAGGGAGAGATCAAAATAATTTTTATATCTCCACAATATATATTCTAGAAAGGAGGTTGAGAATGTACTATACGTGGCTAAATACTGTTGCTGAAGCAAAAAAAACAGCAAAATCATTCATGTTACTGTGATCTGTGTGTTTAAACTGAATCTTTTGATTATTATTTTTATTATTATTATTTTTATTATTATTATTATTATTATTATTATTTTTATGCTTTATATTTATTCCTCTGGCAAAAAACAAAACAAAAAAAGGGAGGTTTCTTTGTGGGTAAACAATTCTTATTGGTTAGCATTTTTAGTGCTCAAGGATGAGAGCTCAATCCTTATTGGCTGGATTAGTTTAGCTGTATTTTAATTCTGTTAAAGTTAGGGGGGGTTAGGGTTTAATATAGTTTAATTTAGCTTGTTGCAATGTGGGGGGGCTGGCGGTTTAGGGGTTAATAGGTTTATTTAGTTAATAATTGTAAATTTAATTTTGCTATATTTTTATTATGTTAAAGTTAGTGGATGTTCGGGTTAGGTTTAAGGTTACGTTAGGGTTAGGTTTAGTGGTTAATGGATTTATTTAGTGGTAGTGATGTGGGAGGCCAGAGGTTTAGGGGTTAATAACTTTGGTATAGTGGCGGCGACATCTGGAGCGACAGATTAAGGGTTAATAATTTTATGTAGCTGCCGGCGATGTTGGGGGTGGCAGATTAGGGGTTAATAACATTATTTAGGTAGCGGCGATATCGGGAGCGGCAGATTAGGGGTTAATAACTGTAGGCAGGTGATGTCGGGGGCAGCGGATTAGGGGTGTTTAGACTCTGGGTTTATGTTAGGCTGTTAGGTTTAAACGTAACTTTTTCTTTCCTCATAGACATCAATGGGGCTGCATTATGGAGATTTTCTTTCCGCGATCGCAGGTGTTAGACTTTTTTTTGCCAGCTCTCCCCATTGATGTCTATGGGGAAATCGTGCATGAGCACGTCAAAGCAGCACTTGTATTTGGGTGTGGTATGGAGCTCAACGCCACCATATCGCCTGCACAAGCCTGCCTTTTTAAAACCTGTAATAGCAGCGCTATAAGGAGATGAAATAACGCCGCTTTTGTGGCGGTCGTTAAAATCCCTATAAACTTGTAATCTAGCTGTATGTTACTTAAGTTTAAACAAAATGATATATTTTCACTGTTATATGTGTTGATTTCACTCAGACTCAGCAGCATATAAAAATACCTGTGGGTTTAGAGCAATGTGTACATAAGTGTATATTATATTAGCACCTAAGGCATATATCATTTCTGTAAATGATGATTTTATAGACATTGTTTGTATCCCATACAAGCCATGTGGAGTGTAAGTTGAACAAATGAATTCATAAAAGTACCGAGTATATTTTGAGTGACTGGTCCTCAGCATTTCATGTTCCTGCTGTTCCACCTGGCAGTCTACTCCACCATTCACTGCAGCAGGGCGTGCGGTGATCAAGGTATGCTCACTACCCACTGCAGTCTTATAAGAGCGGCTAAAGTTTTGTGGATGTCAAACATCCACAGCCATTAGTGAAGCAGCTTGCCTCCCTATTTTTAGCACCTCCGCCCCCTTCCCACTTAGCTTGCATTGCCTCTTAATTTCCCTGCACCTCTTACATATAAAGTGCAAAATTTTCAAGACCAGGGTCTGAACTTAAAGGGACACTGTAGTCAGAATTTTGAATGTTCTATTTCAAAACAATACATGTAAATAAATGTTTTTTCAATGTGGTTAATGTATCAAATATTTAACGTTTACCAAATATATATGTTTGAAATATATATATTTTCCAAACCCACTGTGTTGTCTTGCGTTACGGATTTCCAATCCGTGCTCACAACTGCAGTTGTAAGATGGCGACTCCGAGACGCAATGCGCATGCGCGAGTTACCGCAACGTCATCGGATACCACACCATCTTATGTGGAAGAAGACACGGTCAATCAATAGTGAACCAGACGACTTCGCTGCGCAGTAAACGTAAGTACTTAGCGTCTGAGCTCTTCGAGAATCGCCCTAGAATAAATGAGCAAACAATATATAGTTTGTAACAGTATTGAATATTTTGGGGACATTGCAATTTTCATTATTTGTAATTATATTATAAAAAAATGGAATCTCCCTAGGAAGGACGAGCAAAATAACAAATAATTACAATAAATAAATTATTTAAAATAGCTTAAAATATAGGATTCTATTATTTTATTAGTAATAAATTTCATCCACTGTATTAGTATATGTGTTTTGTCAATGCTAACTAATATGCATCTATTAGATTTTATTTCTATGTACAATTACATGGCAGAATCAATTGTTATAAGCTATATTGCCTTTAGCGATTCAATTTGAGGACTGAAAGCATTGAAATGTATTAGAGAGTAGAATGTCTTGAATACCTATCGCATCGATTGAACTTTTAAATGCGCATGCGTTTTTTTCCAACAGTTAGCTCTCATGTCGGGTTGAATGCCGGAATATGCGCATGCGAGAGCAAGATAATTGTATTGCGCATGCGTTGAATGAGGAGACTGTAGTATAATTATATGCAAATAATGCACATCCTATTGGCGAGATTGTTAGCCCTTAGACTGCCGAAATTTGAGGGCTGGATGACGTGATGTCATCGGGATTAAAAGAAATATAATTTTAATGCTAAACGGAGCTTCATTTCATAAAATCAGAAGGAACATTACATTGCCATGTTATTTTAAATGTAAAATGTTTGTTACTTTTTGCAGATAAAAAAAAAAGATAGTAATCCTTTAAAATGTTGGGGTGAGGAAGTAAGGCAGGCAGCTGCTAGTACCTAATTTATAGATTTTTTTTTCATTTTTTATTTAATATATATATATATATATTCTGTAGTGTAGTGGATCCCCTTCCCCACCCGGCGATCGTTACTTAGGCCACCCCCTCATTCCACCTCTTTTCTGTAGTGCAGACGGTGTATAATATGTATGGGTGTCCTTAACTAGATAGTGGACAATAAAGGGACATGTCCCTTTATGGTGAAACTGAGAGTAAGCAAAAATGTTTTAATCATGGAAACTGGGAAAAATCTTGGTCCCTAAGGGGTTAAGAATAGTGCAGTTGTTTTTTGGACTTTCTAAAATGCAAACTTGTTTCAAAAAAGAGGGCCCTTTTTCTGATGCAAATGTAGTGAGGCTGAGCAGTAACAAGGGGGCTGGAATGAAGGTCTGCAGTGTGTAGGACAGCATTGTGATCTACAACTGTTAATTACTACCAAAGAAGAAATAGATCTGTGAATTTTTTTTTATACATGAGGAAAAAAATCATTATCTTTTTTTAACTATTTTAAAAAACCTTATAATCAAAGGATAATACAATCATTCATCAAACTTGTTTCACATGTCAGATACTTACTGATTATTTTGTTTCACAAGCCTTAGGCAACATTGTCAGGTTTGTAGCTATGAAAAGGTGGTAAGAGTCCATGAGCCATAACATTTGGGATTAAGCTCTCTCCACTGGGAGGCAGGCAAAAATTACCCAAAACATCAAGAGGAAAACAGACAAAGGGTGAAATGCTGTTAATTTCTTCTGTTAAGTGTGATCAGTCCACGGGTCATCATTACTTCTGGGATATTACTCCTCCCCAACAGGAAGTGCAAGAGGATTCACCCAGCAGAGCTGCATATAGCTCCTCCCCTCTACGTCACTCCCAGTCATTCTCTTGCACCCAACGACTAGATAGGATGTGTGAGAGGACTATGGTGATTATACTTAGTTTTTATCTTCAATCAAGAGTTTGTTATTTTAAAATAGCACCGGAGTGTGTTATTATCTCTCTGGCAGAGTTTGAAGAAGAATCTACCAGAGTTTTTGTTATGATTTTAGCCGGAGTAGTTAAGATCATATTGCTGTTTCTCGGCCATCTGAGGAGAGGTAAACTTCAGATCAGGGGACAGCGGGCAGATGAATCTGCATAGAGGTATGTAGCAGTTTTTATTTTCTGATAATGGAATTGATGAGAAAATCCTGCCATACCGATATAATGTCATGTATGTATACTTTACACTTCAGTATTCTGGGGAATGGTACTTCACTAGAATTACACTGTAAGAAATACATAAAGCTGTTTAATAACTAGAGATTATGTTTAACGTTTTTGCTGGAATGTAAAATCGTTTTCATTTACTGAGGTACTGAGTGAATAAATGTTTGGGCACTATTTTTCCACTTGGCAGTTGCTTAATCTGTTTTCTGACAGTTTCTGTTCTCCCTCACTGCTGTGTGTGAGGGGGAGGGGCCGTTTTTTGGCGCTTTTACTACGCATCAAATATTTCAGTCAGCAACTCATTGTATTCCCTGCATGATCCGGTTCATCTCTACAGAGCTCAGGGGTCTTCAAAACTTATTTTGAGGGAGGTAATTTCTCTCAGCAGAGCTGTGAGAATTGTAGTTTGACTGAGATAAAAAACGTTTATTCTGTAATTTGTTTCCTGCTTCAGAATTTGTTATCTTTGCTAATGGGATTAAACCTTTGCTAAAGTTGTGTTGTTTACAAGGATATAACTGTTTCAATTTATTAATTTTCAACTGTCATAGATCTTCTGTGCTTCTTAAAGGCACAGTACGTTTTAATATTATTCTAATTGAATTGTATTTCCAAGTTGCAAGTTTATTTGCTAGTGTGTTAAACATGTCTGATTCAGAGGATGATACCTGTGTCATTTGTTGCAATGCCAAAGTGGAGCCCAATAGAAATTTATGTACTAACTGTATTGATGCTACTTTAAATAAAAGTCAATCTGTACAAATTGAACAAATTTCACCAAACAACGAGGGGAGAGTTATGCCGACTAACTCGCCTCACGTGTCAGTACCTACATCTCCCGCTCAGAGGGAGGTGCGTGATATTGTAGCGCCGAGTACATCTGGGCGGCCATTACAAATCACATTACAGGATATGGCTACTGTTATGACTGAGGTTTTGGCTAAATTACCAGAACTAAGAGGTAAGCGTGATCACTCTGGGGTGAGAACAGAGTGCGCTGATAATATTAGGGCCATGTCAGACACTGCGTCACAGGTGGCAGAACATGAGGACGGAGAACTTCATTCTGTGGGTGACGGTTCTGATCCAAACAGAAAGATTCAGATATTTCAAATTTTAAATTTAAACTGGAAAACCTCCGTGTATTACTAGGGGAGGTGTTAGCGGCTCTGAATGATTGTAACACAGTTGCAATACCAGAGAAAATGTGTAGGTTGGATAAATATTTTGCGGTACCGATGAGTACTGAGGTTTTTCCTATACCTAAGAGACTTACTGAAATTGTTACTAAGGAGTGGGATAGACCCAGTGTGCCGTTCTCACCCCCTCCGATATTTAGAAAAATGTTTCCAATAGACGCCACCACAAGGGACTTATGGCAAACGGTCCCTAAGGTGGAGGGAGCAGTTTCTACCTTAGCTAAGCGTACCACTATCCCGGTGGAGGATAGCTGTGCTTTTTCAGATCCAATGGATAAAAAGTTAGAGGGTTACCTTAAGAAAATGTTTGTTCAACAAGGTTTTATATTGCAACCCCTTGCATGCATTGCGCCGATCACGGCTGCAGCGGCATTCTGGATTGAGTCTCTGGAAGAGAACATTGGTTCAGCTACTCTGGACGACATTACGGACAGGCTTAGAGTCCTTAAACTAGCTAATTCATTCATTTCGGAGGCCGTAGTACATCTTACTAAACTTACGGCGAAGAATTCAGGATTCGCCATTCAGGCACGCAGGGCGCTGTGGCTAAAATCCTGGTCAGCTGATGTTACTTCTAAGTCTAAATTGCTTAATATACCTTTCAAAGGGCAGACCTTATTCGGGCCCGGGTTGAAAGAGATTATCGCTGACATTACAGGAGGTAAAGGCCATGCCCTGCCTCAGGACAAAGCCAAAGCCAAGACTAGACAGTCTAATTTTCGTTCCTTTCGTAATGTCAAAGCTGGAGCAGCATCAACTTCCTCTGCACCAAAACAGGAAGGAGTTGTTGCTCGCTACAGACAAGGCTGGAAACCTAACCAGTCCTGGAACAAGGGCAAGCAGACTAGGAAACCTGCTGCTGCCCCTAAAACAGCATGAATTGAGGGCCCCCGATCCGGGATCGGATCTAGTGGGGGGCAGACTTTCTCTCTTCGCCCAGGCTTGGGCAAGAGATGTTCAGGATCCCTGGGCGCTAGAGATAATATCTCAGGGATACCTTCTGGACTTCAAATACTCTCCTCCAAGAGAGAGATTTCATCTGTCAAGATTGTCAACAATCCAGACAAAGAAAGAGGCGTTTCTACGCTGCGTACAAGAGCTCTTGTTAATGGGAGTAATCCATCCAGTTCCACGATCGGAACAGGGACAGGGGTTTTACTCAAATCTGTTTGTGGTTCCCAAAAAAGAGGGAACTTTCAGACCAATCCTGGACTTAAAGATCCTAAACAAATTCCTAAGAGTTCCATCGTTCAAGATGGAGACTATTCGGACAATTTTACCTATGATCCAAGAGGGTCAGTACATGACCACTGTAGATTTAAAAGATGCTTACCTTCACATACCGATTCACAAAGATCATTATCGGTACCTAAGGTTTGCCTTCCTAGACAGGCATTACCAGTTTGTGGCTCTTCCATTCGGATTGGCTACAGCTCCAAGAATCTTCACAAAGGTTCTGGGTGCTCTTCTGGCGGTACTAAGACCGCGGGGAATCTCGGTAGCTCCATACCTAGACGACATTCTGATACAAGCTTCAAGCTTTCAAACTGCCAAGTCTCATACAGAGTTAGTGCTGGCATTTCTAAGGTCACATGGATGGAAGGTGAACGAAAAGAAAAGTTCACTCGTTCCACTCACAAGAGTTCCCTTCCTGGGGACTCTTATAGATTCTGTAGAAATGAAGATTTACCTGACAGAGGACAGGCTAACAAGACTTCAAAGTGCTTGCCGCACCCTTCATTCCATTCAACACCCGTCAGTGGCTCAATGCATGGAGGTAATCGGCTTAATGGTAGCGGCAATGGACATAGTACCCTTTGCACGCTTACACCTCAGACCACTGCAACTGTGCATGCTAAGTCAGTGGAATGGGGATTACTCAGATTTATCCCCTTCTCTGAATCTGGATCAAGAGACCAGAAATTCTCTTCTATGGTGGCTTTCTCGGCCACATCTGTCCAGGGGGATGCCATTCAGCAGACCAGACTGGACAATTGTAACAACAGACGCCAGCCTTCTAGGTTGGGGTGCCGTCTGGAATTCTCTGAAGGCTCAGGGACAATGGAGTCAGGAGGAGAGTCTCCTGCCAATAAACATTCTGGAATTGAGAGCAGTTCTCAATGCCCTCCTGGCTTGGCCCCAGTTGACAACTCGGGGGTTCATCAGGTTTCAGTCGGACAACATCACGACTGTAGCTTACATCAACCATCAGGGAGGGACAAGAAGCTCCCTAGCTATGATGGAAGTATCAAAGATAATTCTCTGGGCAGAGTCTCACTCTTGCCACCTGTCAGCAATCCACATCCCGGGAGTGGAGAACTGGGAGGCGGATTTCTTAAGTCGTCAGACTTTTCATCCGGGGGAGTGGGAACTTCATCCGGAGGTCTTTGCCCAAATACTGCGACGTTGGGGCAAACCAGAGATAGATCTCATGGCGTCTCGACAGAACGCCAAGCTTCCTCGTTACGGGTCCAGATCCAGGGATCCAGGAGCAGTCCTGATAGATGCTCTGACAGCACCTTGGGACTTCAGGATGGCTTACGTGTTTCCACCCTTCCCGTTGCTTCCTCGATTGATTGCCAGAATCAAACAAGAGAGAGCATCAGTGATTCTAATAGCACCTGCGTGGCCACGCAGGACTTGGTATGCAGACCTGGTGGACATGTCATCCTGTCCACCTTGGTCTCTACCTCTGAAACAGGACCTTCTGATACAGGGTCCCTTCAAACATCAAAATCTAACTTCTCTGAAGCTGACTGCTTGGAAATTGAACGCTTGATTTTATCAAGACGTGGGTTTTCTGAGTCAGTTATTGATACCTTAATACAGGCTAGGAAACCTGTTACCAGAAAGATTTACCATAAGATATGGCGTAAATACCTATATTGGTGTGAATCCAAAGGTTACTCTTGGAGTAAGGTTAGGATTCCTAGGATATTGTCTTTTCTACAAGAAGGTTTAGAAAAGGGTTTATCTGCTAGTTCATTAAAGGGACAGATCTCAGCTCTGTCCATTCTGTTACACAAACGTCTGTCAGAAGTTCCTGACGTCCAGGCTTTTTGTCAGGCTTTGACCAGGATTAAGCCTGTGTTTAAAACTGTTGCTCCACCATGGAGTTTAAACCTTGTTCTTAATGTTTTACAGGGCGTTCCGTTTGAACCCCTTCATTCCATTGATATAAAGTTGTTATCTTGGAAAGTTCTATTTTTAATGGCTATTTCCTCGGCTCGAAGAGTCTCTGAATTATCAGCCTTACATTGTGATTCTCCTTATTTAATTTTTCATTCGGATAAGGTAGTCCTGCGTACTAAACCTGGGTTCTTACCTAAGGTAGTTACTAACAGGAATATCAATCAAGAGATTGTTGTTCCTTCTTTATGCCCAAATCCTTCTTCAAAGAAGGAACGTCTACTGCACAACCTGGATGTAGTCCGTGCTCTAAAATTTTACTTACAGGCAACTAAGGAATTTCGACAAACGTCTTCTCTGTTTGTCATTTACTCTGGGCAGAGGAGAGGTCAAAAAGCTTCCGCTACCTCTCTTTCTTTTTGGCTTCGTAGCATAATTCGTTTAGCTTATGAGACTGCTGGACAGCAGCCTCCTGAAAGAATTACAGCTCATTCTACTAGAGCTGTGGCTTCCACTTGGGCCTTCAAGAATGAGGCCTCTGTTGAACAGATTTGCAAGGCTGCAACTTGGTCTTCGCTTCATACTTTTTCCAAATTTTACAAATTTGACACTTTTGCTTCATCGGAGGCTATTTTTGGGAGAAAGGTTCTTCAGGCAGTGCTTCCTTCTGTATAAAGAGCCTGCCTATCCCTCCCGTCATCCGTGTACTTTTGCTTTGGTATTGGTATCCCAGAAGTAATGATGACCCGTGGACTGATCACACTTAACAGAAGAAAACATAATTTATGCTTACCTGATAAATTCCTTTCTTCTGTAGTGTGATCAGTCCACGGCCCGCCCTGTTTTTAAGGCAGGTAAATATTTTTTAATTTATACTCCAGTCACCACTTCACCCTTGGCTTTTCCTTTCTCGTTGGTCCTTGGTCGAATGACTGGGAGTGACGTAGAGGGGAGGAGCTATATGCAGCTCTGCTGGGTGAATCCTCTTGCACTTCCTGTTGGGGAGGAGTAATATCCCAGAAGTAATGATGACCCGTGGACTGATCACACTACAGAAGAAAGGAATTTATCAGGTAAGCATAAATTATGTTTTTAGACTGAAAGGGTTCTCAAATTGCCTGTGAGACCTGTCTAACCTCCTCAGGGAACCAAGAAGCGCTCTGAGGGGTGTACAGGAGTACCAAGGCTAGTGAGTGTAAATCTCTTGCCAGAATTGTTCACCAGCCTGCTACGGTGGTCACTAGGACTGGTCCTGAGTCACCTAATGTTTTGTTGCATCAGGGTACTTCCTATCAGAGATCTTGAGTTGGTGTCATCTAACTTGGATGAGGGCATTGCTGCAGGACACATGTAAGTGCAGCAGTGTGTGCACACAAGGTAAGTAGAATTGTTTTACTCTCATAGCCCTCACTCTTGGTTGGACAGTGTTACAGGAGTACTGCACAGAGCCAGGGGGAGTCATTTTAATAAGCACTTAATTATGGCAAGGGTAGGGACTGAAAGACTGACCCACATTGGGCTGTGGCATAGCTCAGACATGGGAGATTACTTCAGGAGGGCCCACTTTATTAGCACTGGGGCCCAATTGGAACGTTTGTATGTGCTGTATGCTTAACTATCACCTCAGGAGAGTTCAGTTTAATAGCGCTGGAGCTCAATAAGGACATGTATGAGAATGTATGTTTAACGGTTGTGGGCTTATGATTATGTGCTTGGTGCAGGATTTTACTCGAGCACATCATTTTGTGTGAGCGAGTCTATGTATTTTGCCCTTAGAGCGCTGAGGGACAATTTTGCTAGGCACTCTGGAGCAGAGGGAGTTAATTGTTGTTTGTGCTCTTCTGTAGCTCTCCCGCCTTCCTCCTTTTTCTCAGTGCAGCGACTCCATCTTCAGTGCTGATGGAACTGTCATGGATTTTTTGGCAGCTTCATTTCTTCAATGGTTCCTTAGGGAATGATTCAGCAGAGGGGTGCAACAGGTCTCCAGGGCTGCTGAGGGGGTAATGTACCCACACATCAGGAGCTTTTTGTAGGGGTATTAATCTCACAGCAGGGGGTGTTAAGAGTTTTGCATTATCTCTACTCATACCGTTTGCTAGTTATTGGCATATACATACTTAAAGTTATATGTGATACAGATTTAATTATCACTGTGTGAGAATCTATTGTGATATAATTTTTCTGCAAATTGGTAACAAAAATGTAATTGTATTTTTGTATATTTATACAACTTTTGTCTGTTATTTTCTATTTGACAATATTTTTTCTTTATTATGGGGCAGTCCAGTGCTGTCCCCTCTCCCCTTGCTTAATCAGTCTCAACTGAAGAGGGTTCTGGGGAAATGAACCCTCCTTTCAAGTGTTTCCTTTGTAAGCTTGTCCAAGTTTGTCCCCAGTGAATTCATATCATAATTGCGCAGTAGGGATTACTAATTCTCAGACCATATTGCAAGTATTTCCCTCACAGGGGATTTGTCCATCTGCTGTATATACATATCATGAAGGAGGTGTGGATTTTTCTCCTGACTTCCTAAGCATAACCTTGGTCCCACATTAAGGAGTTGTTGGGGTTATACCGTCTTAAAGTAAACGTAAACGTATGGCTTTAGAAGGCAAAGCTTGTGCAATTACTGACAAGGCGCCTGGTCCTTCTAACAAAAAGAGGCCTTTTGTTGTCTAGGGAGTCAGAGTCTGCAGACTCAAACTCTTTTTCTGAAGGTAAACCTTAAGCGTACAAGAATCACCCTTAACTGAGACTCCTTTCAGTGAAGACCCATTACTAAACCAGCAGAGGTCTTTCCAGTTTTGGAGGTAATTTCTCAGATTATTTCTAAGGAATGGGATAAACTGTGTATCTGTGTTTTCTATCTCCAAAGTTCAAGAAGATCTTACCTATTACTGCATCCTTTTCTGAGGTTTGGAAGTTCATTCTACTCGGCTAAGTGGGCCATAATTCCTTTAGAGGGTAGTACCTCTTTTAAGCATCCCAGGGATAGGAAGCTGGGGGTTTGTTTGAGAGAGGCTTTTCTTCAGGCAGGTTTTTCTTTTCAAGCCAGCTATTAGCATTGCCTGTGTGGCAGGTGTGATTACCTTATGGTTTGATTATTTTTTGTAGTTAATCACTGAAGAAACTTCCCTAGAAGAAGTACAGGATCACTTCAGATAACTATAGACAGAAGTAATCTTAAAGGTCTGACTGCACAAAATCATTTTGGAAGTCCGGAGGTTCCTGGAATAAAGAAAAGTAGTCTAAGGCACCTTCATCAACATCTTCCATATCAACATGAAGGTTTGCCCCATGTCAGAGTAATATCTGGTTGGGGGCAGATAGAGCCTTATATAAACAGGCTTGGTCCAAGTCTGTTCAGGACCCTTGGGTTCTAAACATCATCTCAAAGGGTTACAGAATAGGTTTTCAATTCAGGCATCCTTGAGAAAGGTTTATTCTGTCTTATTTTTCCAAAAATCTTTTGAAAGCATCAGTTTTCCTTTAATTAATTCAAGATTTGGAGCAAATGGGGGTGAATGGGCCAGTTCCATTAGACGAACAATGTCAGTGATATTATTAAGATCTTTCATAGTGCCAAAGAAGGAGGGTACTTTCAGACCCATTCTGTATTTGAAGTCTCTGAACAAATTCCTGAGCGTTCCTACCTTTAAAATGGACACAATCTGCACAATCCTACCTTGGTTCCAGAAGGGTCAATTCATGAACCTTATAGATCTGAAGATGCTTTTTAGCACATTCCCATTCACAGAGATATTTTAAAATTTCTGAGGATGTATATTTCGGGACAAGCTCTTTCCCTTGTTCTGGCTCGTCAACATTGGAATATCAATTGTCCAAACAGTTACTTGTGCATAGATTCCAGAGTTTAGTTTCTGGAATGGTTTTAGACTATGTCTCTATGCATCTTTACCTAATGGAGAATTGCAAATGGAAGTGGCAATAGACTTGTGTAGTTCTTAAATTTCGGACCGTCCTGCTATCTCCTTATTCAGTGTTTCATCAAGACAAAGACAAGGCAGTGCAAAGAACTCACTTTGTTTTCTTACCTAAGGTGGTTTCTTCATCAATTATCAATCGAGAGATTGTTTTTCCTTCTTTGTGTCCTTCTACAAATAATTCATAGGAATTTTATTTAGACAATCTAGATGTTATTTTTTAGCATTGGCAATTACTTTAGCTTCTTGTATAATTCGCAAGGCTTACTTGGATCCAGGGAAAGCTTCACCACCTTGAATTATAACTCAGTCTACTAGATCTGTTTCAACATATTAGGGTTTTAGAAATGAAATGTGTACTGAACAAATTTGCAAAGCTGCTAGTTGGTCTTCTCTCTTTACTTTCAAAAAGTTTTATCATTTTAAAGTTTTCACCTCTTTGGAGACTTCGTTTGTCAGGAAGGCTCTCCAGGCAGCAGTGTCTGGTCAATGGTGTGCCTGCTCACTTAGTCCCGCCCAACAGTTTTCAATGGTATTGTGGACTCCACTGCTTATTTTATGGCTATTGGACTCTCTCCACCTTATAAAAGAAAGCTTAATTTATGCTAACCTGATCAGTTCCTTTCTTTCATGGTGGTGAGAGTCCACATAACTCACCCAATATTATTGGCAGTTCTGGCATGCATATCATTACCCTGCTTTGTTCTTCCTACTTTTCTGTTTTCTTCTACTTTTTTGGCTATATGGCAGACTGTGGGGAAGCAGGAAGTGTGAGGAAAACATGCTCTTGTGGTTTTGGGTAATGTTTGCCACCTCCCTGGTGAAGGGAGCGTAATCCCAAATGTTATGGCTTATAGACTCTTACCACCCTGAAAGAAAGAAATTTATCAGGTAGGAATAAATTATCAGCTATATTACGAGTTTTGTGTTATGAGTAAAAAAGCAGCATTATGTCTTATAACGCTGCTTTTTTACTACCGCTGCTATTACGAGTCTTTTTTGGCCTTAACGCAAATTAACTTACGCAATTTGCGTAAAGTCTTTTTTCAATGGGACTTCCATAGCGCCGATATTACAAGCTTTTTCTGGGAGGCCAAAAGTGAGCGGTACAGCCTACCCCGCAAGATTTGTAACGCAAGTCAGTAGTTATGAGTTTTACATTACAAAGCTGTAGCATAAAACTCATAACTAAAGTGTTAAAAAGTACACTAACACCCATAAACTACGTATTAACTCCTAAATCCCACATTGCAAACACTAAAATAAAATTATTAACCCCTAATCTGCCGCTCCCGACATCGCCGTCACTATAATAAACATATTAACCCCTAAACCGCCGTACTCCCGCATCACAAACACTAGTTAAATGTTATTGACCCCTATTCTCTCGCCCCTAGCATCGCCGCTACCTACCTACATTTATTAACCCCTAATCTGCCGTCCCCAACGTCACCGCCACTATACTAAATTTATTAACCCCTAAACCTAAGTCTAACCCTAACACCCCCTAACTTAAATATAATTCAAATAAATCTAAATAAAACTTACAATTATTACCTAAATAATTCCTATTTAAAATGACATACTTACCTATAAAATAAACCCTAAGCTAGTTACAATATAACTAATAGTTACATAGTAGCTAGCTTAGGGTTTATTTTTATTTTATAGACAAGTTTGTATTTATTTTAACTAGGTAGAATAGTTACTAAATAGTTATTAACTATTTACTAACTACCTAGTTAAAATAAATACAAATTTACCTGTAAAATAAAACCTAACCTGTCTTACACTATCACCTAACTTTACACTACAATTAAATCAACTAACTAAATTACACAAAATAAAAAAAGAAATGATCAGATATTTAAACTAATTACACCTAATCTAATAGCCCTATCAAAATAAAAAAGCCCCCCAAAATAAAAAAAACCCTAGCCTAAACTAAACTACCAATAGCCCTTAAAAGGGCCTTTTGCGGGGCATTGCCCCAAAGAAATCAGCTCTTTTACCTGTAAAAAAATACAGTAAAACCCACCACCCACACAACCAAGCCCCCAAATAAAATCCTAACTAAAAAAAAACTTAAGCTCCCCATTGCCATGAAAAAGGCATTTGGATGGGCATTGCCCTTAAAAGGGCATTTAGCTATTTTTCAATTTCCCAAACCCTAATCTAAAACTAAAACCCACCCAATAAACCCTTAGAAAAACCTAACATTAACCCCTGAAGATCGGACATCCATCCTAAACGAAGCCGGGAGAAGTCCTCAGCGAAGCGGCAAGAAGTCCTCAACGAACCCGGGAGAAGTCTTCATCCAAGCCGGCAGAAGTGGTCCTCCAGACGGGCAGAAGTCTTCATCTGGACGGCATATTCTATCTGCATCCATCCGGCACGGAGCGGGTCCATCTTCAAGGCATCGGGCGCGGTTCCTTTAAATGACGTCATCCCAGATGGCGTCCCTTTAATTCCGATAGAATTCTATCAGCCAATCGGAATTAAAGGTGAAAAAATCCTGTTAGCTGATGCAATCAGCCAATAGGATTGAGCTTCAATCCTATTGGCTGATGCAATCAGCCAATAGGATTGAGCTCACATTCTATTGGCTGTTCCAATCAGCCAATAGAATGCAAGCTCAATATGATTTTTTCACCTTTAATTCCGATTGGCTGATAGAATTCTATCGGAATTAAAGGGACGCTATCTGGGATGACGTCATTTAAAGGAACCTTCATTCGTCTTTAGTCGTCGGAAGAAGAGGAAGCTCCACGCCGGATGTCTTGAAGATGGACCCGCTCCGCGCCGGATGGATGAAGATAGAAGATGCCGTCTGGATGAAGACTTCTGCCCATCTGGAGGACCACTTCTGCCGGCTTGGATGAAGACTTCTCCCGGCTTCGTTGAGGACTTCTCCCGGCTTCTTTTAGGATGGATGTCCGGTCTTCAAAACTGTAAGTGGATCTTTAGGGGTTAGTGTTAGGTTTTTTTAAGGGTTTATTGGGTGGGTTTTAGTTTTAGATTAGGGTTTGGGCAATTGAAAAAGAGCTAAATGCCCTTTTAAGGGCAATGGCCATCCAAATGCCCTTTTCAGGGCAATGGGGAGCTTACGTTTTTTTTATTTTGGATTTTATTTGGGGGGTTGGTTGTGTGGGTGGTGGGTTTTACTGTTGGGCCCTTTTAAGGGCTATTGGTAGTTTAGTTTAGGCTAGGATTTTTTTTTATTTTGGGGGGGCTTTTTTTATTTTGATAGGGTTATTAGATTAGGTGTAATTAGTTTAAATATATGATCATTTCTTTTTTTATTTTGTGGAATTTAGAGGGTTTTTTTTGTTGTAATTTAGGTAATTGTATTTAATTTAGGTAATTGATTTAATTGTAGTGTAAGGTTAGGTGTTAGTGTAAGACAGGTTAGGTTTTATTTTACAGGTAAATTTGTATTTATTTTAACTAGGTAGTTAGTAAATAGTTAATAACTATTTAGTAACTATTCTACCTAGTTAAAATAAATACAGGTGGCCCTCGGTTTACGCCGGTTCAATTTGCGCCGTTTCAGAATAACAACCTTTTTTTCAGTCATGTGACTGCTATTGAAAAGCTTTGGAAAGCAATGCACTAATTAAAATAGCCAGGTGGAGCTGTCCGCTTGTTTTGCAGCAAAATTATGCAACTTAACAGCCTTAAATTGATCTGTGTACACAGATCAGACCAGATCTATCAAGCAAAATTTAGCAGGCACTTCCCTATTATTTTCCTGTACAGCAGCTTGAGGTGAGGGTGCCTAACTGCTTATTAATCACTGCAGATTGAAATGCATAGAATAGGTGCAGACCCAATATTATATAACAATGCAGAGAACTGATTGCAGAAAAATACAAGTAAAAAAAGTTTTTGTTTATTAAACTTAGTTTGATGATGATGCAGTCTGTTGTGTAATTATTTTATTAGGTGATATTTAGCAAATGTTTTTTGTTAATTAAACTTAGTTTGATACAATCTATATTATTAGGTTTATAATGCTGTTTAGCATTTAAAGTTTTCATTTCAAAGCTTTAAAAATAATGTATTTGGTGTTACTTATGACAATTTTGAGAGGGGCCTGGAACCTAACTCCCTCACTTCCCATTGACTTACATTATAAACTGGGTTTCAATTTACAATGGTTTTGATTTGCAACCATTCCTCCTGGAACCTAACCCCGGCGTAAACTGAGGGCTACCTGTACAAACTTGCCTGTAAAATAAAAATAAACCCTAAGCTAGCTACTATGTAACTATTAGTTATATTGTAGCTAGCTTAGGGTTTATTTTATAGGTAAGTATTTAGTTTTAAATAGGAGTTATTTAGGTAATAATTGTAAGTTTTATTTAGATTTATTTGAATTATATTTAAGTTAGGGGGTGTTAGGGTTAGACTTGGGTTTAGGGGTTAATAAATTTAGTATAGTGGCGGCGACGTTGGGGGTGGCAGATTAGGGGTTAATAAATGTAGGTAGGTGGTGGCGATGTTAGGGGCGGTAGATTAGGGGTTAATAATATTTAACTAGTGTTTGTGATGCGGGAGTGAGGCAGTTTAGGGTTAATATGTTTATTATAGTGGCGGCGACATTGGGGGCGGCAGATTAGCGGTTAATAAGTGTAGGTAGGTTGCGGCAACATTGGGGGCAGGAGATTAGGGGTTAATAAGTATAATGTAGGTGTCGGCGGTGTTGGGGGCAGCAGATTAGGGGTTAATAAGTATAATGTAGGTGGCGGCGATGTCGGGCGGCAGATTAGGGGTTAATAAATATAATGTAGGTGTCTGCTATGTCGGGGGCGGCAGATTAGGGGTTAATAAGTGTAAGATTAGGGGTGTTTAGACTCAGGGTTTATGTTAGGGTGTTAGGTGTAAACATAAATTTAGTTTCCCCATAGGAATCAATGGGGCTGCGTTATGGAGCTTTACGCTGCTTTATTGCAGGTGTTAGGCTTTTTTTCAGCCGGCTCTCCACATTGATGTCTATGGGGAAATCATGCACGAGCACGTAAAACCAGCTCACTGCTGCCTTAAGCAGCGCTGGTATTGGAGGGCGGTATGGAGCTCAATTTTTCTCTACGCTCACTTCGTGCCTAATAACGCCGGGTTTCTGAAAACCTGTAATACCAGCACTGTAGGAAAGTGAGTGGTGACAATAACGTGCAAATTAGAACCGCAAAACTCGTAATCTAGCCGTATGTTTTTTTATAATATTGGTTAATACTTCTGCAAACCACATGAAAATAAATACTAGAAGATCAACAGCTACTAGAATTAGCTAACAGCAAGCCTAGTTTTTAAATACCATGAATGTTTTGATTGTGGTGCACATTAATAAAATTTCTATAATCTGCTCAGCTGCAATTTTGCTTAGTACAGCTTTAGGTTGTAAATCACACACTGCCAGCAATAAACTGACATTTTAGAAATTTGAATTGTGCATAATACATTTGTTTGCTCATTTTAACGGTAACAATGACTTTAATTGCACCTGTGCTGATAAAATGAAGGTATTGTATGGAGACTGGTTAGAGAATAATAGCTGACAGAAATAAGCAGTAATAGGATTTACATTACCAATATGATTGTGAGTGCCTTGGCTCTATAATAGTCTTTTACTTATCTAAGGTACCCTATTTTCTTTGTTTTCTAGTGGTTCCACACATTACAGATGCCATCCAGGAATGGGTAATGAATCAAGCAAAGGTTCCTGTGGACAGAGATCAACAAGAACCACAAATATGTGTGATTGAGGTAAGTAAGAAATGTTGCTCTCTACAAACCATTTCACCCTTTGACTTTGAAGTATGTTTTCGTATATATTAATAATTTTTGCTGTTTCCCCACTTCATGTTCTTCATTTTCTATCACATATTGTGGCTTCCATGCAATACAATCAGTTGGATATGCAAACACGTTACATACCACCCTGGTAGTTACCTGGGATGCTCTAAAGCATTGTTTCTCAGGACCCTTAACAGGCCAGATATTCATTATATCTTAACTAGAGCACAGCTGAAATAATCAGCTGATCAGTTACCATGGTTACTAACTGGCTCTCATCCTCCAGATGATTATTTCACCTGCGCTCTAGTTTAGATATTATTAAACGTTGGCCTGTTAAAGGGACATAATACTCATATGCAGTATAACTGTAAAAATCTGACAGGAAAATAGCGCCTGAGCATCTCTATGTAAAAAAGGAAGATATTTTACCTCACAATCTCCTCAGCTCAGCAGAGTAAGTTCTGTGTAAAAAGTTATACTCAGCTGCTGCCCAGCTGCAGGTAAAAAAAAAATTAACAAATGAACAGCAGCCAATCAGCATCAACAGTGCTGAGGTCATGAACTCTTTTACTGTGATCTCATGAGATTTGACTTAAAGGGACACTGTAACCAAAATTTTTCTTTTGTGGTTCAGATTGAGCATGAAATTTTAAGCAACTTTCTAATTTACTCCTATTATCAAATTTTCTTCATTCTCTTGGTATCTTTATTTGAAATGCAAGAATGTAAGTTTAGATGCCGGCCCATTTTTAGTGAACAACCTGGGTTGTCCTTGCTGATTGGTGGATAAATTCATCCACCAATAAAAAAGTTCTGTCCAGAGTACTGAAACCAAAAAAAAGCTTAGATGCCTTCTTTTTCAAATAATGATAGCAAGAGAACGAAGAAAAATTGAAAATAGGAGTAAATTAGAAAGTTGCTTAAAATTTCATGCTCAATCTGAATCACGAAAGAAACATTTTGGTTACAGTGTCCCTTTAACTCTCATGATATTTCATAGTAAACTTCCTTTAAACTGAATAGGGAAATAACATGAGAGTGCACAAGGCTCATCCCTTCCGCTGTCCCGGGACAGACATACTGATATGCTGCTTAGAAGTCCTTTACAATGGGAGGTGGCTACTGAGGAACTTTTGAGGTAAAATATCTTTCTTTTTTACATAGAGACGTTCAGGGGATATTTTCTAGTCCGCTTTTTACAGCTATGCTGCATCACTTTCAAGTGTTTCAACATTTGGGTATTATGGCCCTTAAGGGTCCTGAGGACTGGAGTTGAGAAACAATGCACTAAAGAAAAGGACTGAACCTCTGTCCTCTGTACACTTTTTGCTGTTTGCAAATTGGAACCTCTGGAAAGCAGCTTCTATCAGGCATTTCCAGTATTAATATGGCTGCACCTAACATTGCTAATCATTGCTATGTGTGAAATCAAATACAAATTAGAGTTTAACACGTTTCCTATACATTATTTTGCTTGAAGACACGCATGCTAGTATACTACTGCTGGCATAAATGACCTATTGCATTGACTCACAGCTAATGGAAGTGGAATACATTCACACAAAAAAAAACACTGCAAGGCGCATAGGGCAGATTACGAGTGGAGTGCGAATGTTTGTGCAAGCGATATCGGGTTTTCATGATAGTTTGCGAGCAGGTTATCATTTTTATTAGATGGTGTTATGAGTGTAACTGTACTTTGTAATGCATTTTTTATGTTTTTTGTGACACTTTTTTGTTTTGCAAAACAGTTAACCAGAGCTCTGTGGGCGCGGTAATCATTCTAGCTTGATAGTAATCACGTTTACTTTCAACTCGTAATACCAGCAATAAGCCCCACAAGCGCAAACCCCTGGGATAAACCCCTTATCACTCACACACAAACGTTTGCGCTCCACTCGTAATCTGGTTCTATTCATGTCTGACTTTATATTTAATTTTTTTGTATCTTAGCCACAATTTAAATTTGTTTGTTTTTTATTGGCTATATATAATGCCCTACTTAATTGCATGATCCTGCTCTTCAAATCTAGAGATGCTTGGATTGTCCCTAAGTGAACAACAGAGATAATTATAGGATTTTTAATTGATTGAGTTCTGGCGCATGAATAGCAAAGGAACAAACTACTTCATTGCGCTCTTCAGTATAAAGTACCTTACTCTGTGATCAGCACTTCTTGTACTCCTCGAGCCTAGACACGATCTGATTGGTGTGCATGAGAACATACACAAGTGTACAGTGGGAACTAAGAACGCTCTGAGATTGACTGCTGACTGAGAAGCTGATCTATGTGTTTAAAAGGACAGAGACAAGTATTGCAAAGAACTATTTACTATTGTGTTGCTTGATTGGATATGCCCTTTATGTGCTAGCATTTTCAGTTTGACTTAAAGGGATAGTAAACACAAATCTTATTTTTTAAAAAGATAGATATTCCCTTTATTTACCATACCCCAGTTTTGCATAACCAATACTGTTATAGAAATATACTTTTTACCTCTGTGATTACCTTGTATCTATCTTCTGCAGACAGTCTCCTTATCTCAGATCTTTTGACAGACTTACATTTCAGGCAATTAGTGCTGACTCTTAAAGGGACAGTAAAGTCAAAACTAAACTTTCATGATTCAGATAGGGCATGCAATTTTAAACAACTTTCCAATTTACTTTTATCATCAAATTAGCTTTGTTCCCTTGGTGGCATTTTTGAAAAGCTAAACCTAGCTAGGCTCAAACTGATTTCTAAACCATTGAAAACCGCCTCTTAGCTCAGAGCAATTTGAAAGTTTTTCACATTTAACAGTGTTAGTTCATGTGTTTCATATAGATACCATTGTGCTCACTCCCATGAAGTTATTTAGGAGTCTTCACTGATTGACTACACTGCATGTCTGTCAAAAGCACTTAGATAGGGAGGCTGTCTGCAGAGGCTTAGATACAAAGTAATCACAGAGGTAAAAAGTATATTAATATAACTGTGTTGGTTATGCAAAAATGAGGAATTGGTAATAAAGGGATTATCTGTCTTTTTAAATAAGAAAAATGTTGGTGTATACTGTCCCTTTAAATAACTTCACATGCCTGAGCACAGTGTTATCTATATGAAACACATGAACTAACGCCCTCTAGCGGTGAAAAACTGTCAAATGCAGAGGCGGCCTTCAATGGTTTAGAAATTAGCATTTGAGCCTACCTAGGTTTAGCTTTCAACTAAGAATAACAGGAGAACAAAGTAAATTTGATGATAAAAGTAAATTAAAATGTTGTTTATAATGACATGCCCTAAAAATGAAAGTTTAATTTAGACTTTACTATCCCTTTAACAGCATCCCATCTTCAGAGCCATGGGTTGTGAGCACCGTCAAACATCTTATGTCCTCTATTTTGAGCAGCTGTCTCCCCAGGGTGAAAAATACATTAATAATGATGATGTTTCTAACTGCTTTAGATAAACTAGCACAGAAGGAATATTTATATATTTATGAAAAGAAGTTTTATTTTCTCTGCTGTACTGCTGGCATGCAATAAAATACAATAAAATGTAATTATTCTAACAGTAATACTTACTGAAATGTAGTGTGAGCCTTGGTATGTTCAATGCCGTTGTCCTATTGTGCACAGAAGTCCTTCCATTAACAAAAAAAATGGTGTTGTGCTTTTTTAATCCACTAGAGGGCAAAGTTGCCTTTTAAATATAACAAAGAGGAGACTAAATGAGTTATTTTTTTGTAAACTTGTTTATATGTGTTTTTATTTTAAATTTCAGCCTCCACTGCTTACTTTTTGTGTATTTTGGTGTGACTCATTCGACTAACATTCTATTTTAATACTAAAGAGTATTGTGTGCTTATTATGGATCTCCAAGGAACATTATTACAATATAATCTCTAAAAGCAGTGCAAACTTATTTCTATGGCATTTCTACTGCTTTGTGCTCCTGTTACACGGTCCCAATGTTTCTTGGTAACTTATTATTTTTTTATCTGCCTTTTGCTCTAACCTTGATATAAATCCTGTAGAAAGACGATCACCGAATGCATATTTATCATCATTTATCAGTACTTTCAAGGTGATATTTTTTTCGGATTCATTTTGAATTCTTTCTATAGTCATACACTGAACAGATCCATAAGGATACATTGTTTTTTCTTACAGGAAATTTAATTTATTGCAAAAACAAAGAAATGGAGATATTCCCAGATGTTTTTCTGCATTAAGCCAAAATTGTACTTCTAGTTATAGAAGGGAATTAATGAAGTGATACCTTATTCTGTATCTCTGCTGTATGCATTTTAAATGTTCTTAAAGGAACGTTGTACTGAGAACAATTCTATTGTTTATATAAAGGAGCAGCCTTTAACAAACAATAGTAAGTGAGAGCTGTTACTAATAGAGTAGTATCAGTTGTATACTTTCTACTAATGGTCACTGGCTGATAAGACCAAATCAGGAGAGTAACATGAGCTAAAATTACTCTCTGTTACATATTATGAATCACCTTGTTTTCGACTACAAACGATCTTTCATTAAATCTTTTTATGGTTTAGCTAACATAAAGCTTAAAGCCAGGCAGAAATCCTAAATGATCAATTTACCATAATATAAAGTACCTCGACATCAGTGTTATTGTTTCAAAGTGGATGAAAGCACTTAAACTACCTTTTATATATGTCCTATTTAATTTGACATCCTCTGCATCAATAGGTGTATTCCCTGCAGGTTCTTACAGTATTGATGTGTTCTCTGTGCTTGAAGTGAGACAAATGTTTTTTTTTTGCAACTTCAAATATATAATACAAGCTTTTTATAGCTTTTGCATTATAGCATTACATGGACAGCATTGGAGTTGATTTTTTTTTGCCCTCCCACCTCTTTCAACTTAAAATATTGGTCTGTTTTAACATACTGATTCTTATACTTCTCCAAGATATACATCTGCTGTTGTACAGTTATTCCTAATGAGCTTTATTTTTTAAGACGATTCACCATTTTAGGTTACCTACCTTGAATTTTTGACTTGTGATACGTAAAACTTTGTTATGAATTTAGTATCCTTTGTCAGTTCATATTACTCATATGTTTTTGCCTGTAAAGTACCTCTATACGTCACAATGTGTATTTTATTATAAGTACTTTGTGTATATCTAAATGATCTTATTAGCCTGTAAAATGGATTACACATATATATTTTTTATTATTTTAAATACCTTTAGTTTTTTTGTAATAATCTTTATATTGTTAGATAATGCTTTGGTATTGCTAAGACATGTTTTCTTTCATAAAGTCCATGAGCCATCACATGTGGGATTATACTCCATTCCACTAGGAGTCAGGCAAAAAATACACAGCATACCAAGCGCTCTTAATCTTCCCACTTCCCTGTTTACCTCAGTGAAGTGAAGTGATTCAATGTCAATGTTGATTGGGCTTCTCAGACTGATATGAAGCCCATTATCCCTCTCTGAGGGACGTGCATAGGACAGAGAGGTGTAAAGTAGTACATTTGGCAGTGAGAGTAATTCTCCCACAGGACTTTGTCACTAGCCTGCCACAGGTGTCGCTGGGATTTATCCTGCAGCCTCCTTCTGTTGGTGCGTTGATATGCTCCTTCCTTAGATCCTGTGGTATTGCATACTACACAGGATGGGCTCCTCTACTGGAAGGTCTCCTGCAGTTGGGTAAGCTTGGTAGAGTGGGTGCTTATAGGTAAGTATGTTCTAGTACACACACAGCCCACAAACTATTAATAAGTACATTATACATGTACTCCATAGCCAGAGGACACACAGTCACTTGTACACACAGTGGTAGGATTAAGAGCACTTTTTTTTTAATATTTATTGGGACACTTAATGTGTATTGAGTTTGAGCTTTACTGTGTACCTTTTTTGAAGGGGCATTTTTCTTTAAGCATACTACTATTTGTATATGCAGGGATGCAAATCTACTATAGCAGCTGTGCTAGCATGGGGTGTCATCTGCTGCACTTATAGTTTTTAATGCTGCAGTGGTCGCAGAGGGGGTTGTTTCTCATTGCTAGGTGGATGCATAGCTAGCAGGTATTTTAACGCTGTTAGTGTTTGTCTCCTTATATATTAGTTAGAGTTTTTGGCGTCCATACCTCCTACTGTTCAGGAGGGTACAACTAAAGAAGATTCAGCCCTCTCCTTTTTTCTCTCATAAGGAAAAGAGGATGTTGGACCTGTTAATAAATTAAACATTGATAATTCATATGAAAGAGAGCTTTTGTCAGATGATCAAGATTCTTTAGTGCAGGAGACAGAGTGCTTTTGTTTCTTTTTAAGCTCTTGAATCTTAGGGGCTTAAGAGCCCATATTTCCTGGGAAAAAGTCTATTAAACAACTTTTGTTTAAACCTCAATCCAAATCTGCTGAGGTATTTTCTTTTCCAGAAGCTGTTTCAGATATTATATCTAAAACATGGAACAAACCTGGTGTTCCTTTTGCACCTTTCATGAAATGTAAAAAGATGTTTCTAGTAACTCAAACAAATATAGCACTTTGGGAAACTATGCCAAAGGTTGACAGGGCTATTTCCACCCTAGCCAAGCTTACTAATATCCCTTTAAAGAAAGCACCTTCTTTAAGGATCAGATGGTCAGGAAGCTTGAGGCTCATCGGCAAGGGCTCCTGTTTAGACCAGAGGTTAGCGTTGCTTGTGTGGAAGGTGCTCTAACCCTGTGGTGTGATTCTTTGTCTGAGATGATATCACAGGAGATTTCTCTTTATGAAATCCAAGACTGCTTTAAGATGATTAAAGTAAAATTATTTTATTTATGAGGTTATTTTGGAAATAACTGCATTAATGCAAATAACACAGCTTTGGCTGTGATTACCAGAAGAACTTTTTGGATAAAATCTTGGTCTGTAGACATGGTATGTAGGGACTTTTACCTCTTCCTTTCAGGGAAAGATTATGTTTGGTCCAGGTCTCAACACCATTATCACCAACGTTACTAGAGTTTTTTTTACAAAATACCTAAAGGCAAGAACTGATTGCCTTATCTTGGCCTCAACTTAGTTTGCAGATCTGATTCAAATGTCTAATTGTCCACCTATAAATCTTCTTCTACAGGAAGATTTCTTGTCTTAAGGTCTGTTTTTTCATCAATAACTAAAGACTCTGAATTTAACAGCTTTGATATTGAATGCTTGATTTTAAGTCAGAGAGGTTTCTCTGATTCAGTCATTGACACACTTATTCAAGTCAGGTAGCCCGTGATTAGAAAGTTTTACCAAAAGATTCGGATCACCTTTTTTCTTGGTGTGGTCATAAGAGTTTGGTTGGAAATTTTTTGTTAATTTCTTGAGTTCTTCAGTTTCGTAGAGAAGGGGTTTTTCGGCAAGTTCCTTAAAGGGTCAAATTCCAGCTCTTTCTGTTCGCTATCATAATATAACTAAGTTGATTGAAATTCAAGATTTCATTCAGGCTTTGGTTAGGATTCAACCTGTGTTTAAACCAGTATCTCCTCCTTGGAATTTTTAAATTCAGCTCTAAGAGTTTTGCAGGATATTCAGCTTCTGTCCATAAAGGTGTTGGTCCTTCTAGTTATTTTTTCAATGTAAAGATTTTCAGAATTATCTGCTTTGTCATGTGATCATCCTTATTTTATCTTTCATCAAGATAAGGCAGTTTATTATGGTTTTCTACCTAAGGTGGTTTATTCAGACACATCATTATTCCCTCATTATGTCCAGCTCCTAAAAATTCTAAAGAACGTCTTATGGATAACTTGGACATGGTGAGGGCTCTGAAGATTTATTTAGGATTTGTGTAAATATTTATCTTCATCCTGTAGTCGTCTGACCTTGTAAGGGTCAGAAGACTACAGCAATTTCTCTAGCTTCTTGGCTACAGCATTTAATTAGAAAGTCTTACTTAGTTGTGGGGAAAACTCCTCTTAAGAGTATTACAGCTCATTCTGTTATGTCAGCTTCCACTTCTTAGCCTCTTAGTAATTTTTTTTTAATAGAACAAATTTGCAGTGTCTTGTACTTAGTATGCATGGATTTAACTTCATATCCCACCCATTTTCATAGTGATCTCATAGACTTCATAGCTTAGGTATTAGATCCCTCATGTGGTGGCTTGTGGACTCTCACCACCTTATGAAAGAAAACAAAATTTGTGCTTTCTTGATAAATTAATTTATTTTACAGTGGTCAGAGTCCATTCATTTTTATATTCAGTTGGCGATAGTTTTAGTTTGCATTCTATTAACCCTGCTTTGTCATTTCCTTTTTTTTTTTATTACTCTTCTTTTCTCGGCTATATCTTAGACTGAGATATACAGGGAAGTTGGAGGGATTAAAAGCTCTTGTTATGTTGTTTTTTTTTTGCCTGCCTCCTAGTGAACTGGGGAATCCCTGGGGAAGCCTGTGACATGTGTCACGCAAAGCTTTATTAAAGGCTGTTTATATAATAGAGATTATATTGTTTAATTCATTGAATTTCTAAAATGTATTATGCAGCCTCATATGTGAGACAAAATGTCCAGTGTTTTGGATCCCAGGCACATCTAATCCTTCCCTACTGTAGGCAAAATTCAATTTTCATGATTCTGATAGGGCATGTAATTTTAAACAACTTTCCAATTTACTTTTATCATCAAATTTGCTTTATTCTCTTGGTATTCTTAGTTTAAAGCTAAACCTAGGTAGGGCCATATGCTAATTTCTAAGCCCTTAAAGGTAGCCTCAAATCTCACTGAATTTTGACAGTTTTTCACTGCTAGACAGCGCTAGTGCATGTGTGCTATATAGATGTATATACCTATGCGTCAGAACTGATTTGGCTAAAATACAAGTCTGTCAAAAGAACTGAGATAAGGAGGCAGTCTGCAGAGGCTTAGATACAAGGTAATCACAGAGGTAAAAATTATCTATACTATAATCTCGTTTGTAATGCGTCAGTCACCGTCGCCAGTTGCGCACGCATCCTCTAAAGAATGTTGGCTGCGCAAGGCAGGGTGGTGAAAGAATCCACAACAGGTAGATTCTTTCACCACCCTGCCATTTTTGGAATCCACCTGGATGCAGCTTAAGCAAAAAAAGCTTTATAAAAAATAAATATGCAACCGCCCACACGAAATAACGAAAAAGCAAATAACATAATTAAAATATTAACCCCTAAACCGCCAACCCCCACATCACAATAAACATAATTAACCTATTAACCCCTAAACGACAACCCCCCACATCGCAATAAACCTAATTAACCTATTAACCCCTAAACCTGCCAACCACCTACATTGCAATAAACCAAATTAACCTATTGAGAAGCATAAAAAATGCAGAGAACCTCAAGGCAGGGAAAACTCTTTGCTTTATTCCGAAATAGATTGGAACAACAAGAAAAAGCATTAAAAGCTTTATAAAACAAACAGCATTCTCTCAGTCAATCTGACGCGTTTTGGCTACACAGCCTTAGTCGTAGATACCACTGTAGTGCTCATGGGTGTTTAAATAGCACTGTGATTGGATTGATTGACAGAAGCTGCAAACACTCACTGCTAATTAGTGTGTCAATACTTGTTAGACTGGGGATTACCATGACAACCTTAGTAACACAAGTCTCAAATTCCCTTTTCAATGAATTCTTATAAACACATAAATATAATTAAACAATCACAATACAGCCATTTAGTGGGCAATAGAGTATATATAATGTGAGTGTAATAATATGGCATATTAAAAGAATATTTTTAATCGGTACATGGGCACAAGGTTGTCAAATGGGAGATAGTATACAGATTCTGTTACTGCTAACAGTTAAATGCGTTTCCAAAAGTTAATAATGTCACCATCTATGTTCAGTCCAAGTGGTCTCCTAGTTCTAAGGAGAAAAATCCAGAACGCTTCCCTATATAAGAGTTTGGCCATTCTGTCTCCACCCCTTGGACCACCATGTATACGCTCAATAAAATACGATTGGGAAGTGCTGACATCTTTGTTATGTTAAAAAATAAAGTGACGTGCCAAGTCTGAGCAATCAGATCCATGCTAAATGTTGTTGAGATGCTCTCTAATGCGTGAGCGCGCCTCTCTTGAGGTACACCCAACATATTGCAGCTTACTTTGAGAGCATTCTGCTACATATTCTA
The DNA here is from genome assembly GCF_027579735.1 of Bombina bombina. NCBI lineage: Eukaryota > Metazoa > Chordata > Amphibia > Anura > Bombinatoridae > Bombina > Bombina bombina. Next base: position 203,403,944 of record NC_069501.1, on the reverse strand, counting down.
CAAACTTGGTACGGCAATTAGTACATTCTGTCATGTTAAAAACCTTTTGGGTCACACAAGATTGAAAAATCTTAGTAGATTTGGTATGGCTGCAGGCTATACATTTAGTGTAGTGACAGTTGTAGTGTCCCTTAGTGCTAAGCCAGCTACTGATTGTTGTTATCTTTTTCTTAATCATACTAGGTGCTAGAATGTTACCAAGAGTGCGTCCTCTTTTAGAAACAAAATTGCACCCCCTAGACACAAAGTTTTTTAAGCTAATTAACCTATTATCCACTAAACCGCCAAACCCCCACGTCGCAATAAACCTAATTAACCTATTAACTCATAAACCGCCAACCCCCAACAACGCAAATAACTCATGGCTAGATTACGAGTTTTGCGTTATGAGCAGCTCGGTGCTAACTTGCAAGTTATTTCCACCACTCACCTCCCTATAGGTCTGCTATTACAGGTTTGCAAAAACCCGGCGTTAGCAAGCAATATGGCAGCGTTGAGCTCCATTGAGCTGCATACCACACCTAACTACCAGCGCTGCTTTGAGGTGGTTTTACGTACTCGTGCACGATTTCCCCATAGACATCAATGGGGAGAGCCGGCTAAAAAAGCCTAACACCTGCAATAAAGGAGCCTAAAGCTCCGTAACGAAGCCCCATTGATTCCTATGGGGAAAGAAAAGTTATGTTTACACCTAACACCCTAACATAAACCCCGAGTCTAAACACCCCTAATCTGCCGCCTCCGACATCGCTGACACCTACATTACACTTATTAACCCCTAATATGCCGCCACCTACATTACAGTTATTAACCCCTAATCTGCTGCCCCAACATCGCCGCCACCTATCTACACTTATTAACCCCTAATTTGCCGCCCCCAACGTCGCCGCCACTATACTAGAGTTATTAAGCCTAACCCTAAGTCTAACCCTAACACCACTAACTTTAACATAATTAAAATAAATCTAAATAAAAATTACAATTAATACCTAAATAATTCCTATTTAAAACTAAATACCTGTAAAATAAACCCTAAGCTAGCTACAATATAACTAATAGTTACATTGTAGCTATTTTAGGTTTTATTTTTATTTCACAGCTAAGTTTGTATTTATTTTAACTAGGTAGACTAGTTAGTAAATAGTTATTAACTATGTACTAACTACCTAGTTAAAATAAATACAAATTTACCTGTAAAATAAAACCTAACCTGTCTTACACTAACACCTAACATTACACTACAATTAAATCAATTACATGAATTAAATACAATTAACTAAATTACACAAAATAAAAAAGAAATTATCAAATATTTAAACTAATTACACCTAATCTAATAGCCCTATCAAAATAAAAAAGCCCCCCCAAAATAAAAAAAACCCTAGCCTAAACTAAACTGCCAATAGCCCTTAAAAGGGCTTTTTGCAGGGCATTGCCCCAAAGAAATCAGCTCTTTTACCTGTAAAAAAAAAATACAACAACCCCCCAACAGTAAAACCCACCAACCACACAACCAAACTCCCCCAATAAAATCCTATCTTAAAAACCTAAGCTCCCCATTGCCCTGAAAAGGGCATTTGGATGGGCATTGCCCTTAATAGGGCATTTAGCTCTTTACCATTGCCCAAAGTTCCTAATCTAAAAATAAAACCCACCCAATAAACCCTTAAAAAAACCTAACACTAACCCCCGAAGATCCACTTACAATTTTTAAAGACCGGACATCCATCCTCATTAAGCCGGGAGAAGTCTTCATCCAACCAGGCAGAAGTCCTCAACAAAGCCGGGAGAAGTCTTCATCCAAGCGGCAAGAAGTGGTCCTCCAGGTTGGCAGAAGTCTTCATCCAGACGGCATCTTCTATCTTCATCCTTTCTACGCGGAGCGGCTCCATCTTCAAGACATCCGGAGCGGAGCATCCTCTTCTGTTGATGGCTACTGAAGAATGAAGGTTCCTTTAAGCGACATCATCCAAGATGGTGTCCCTTGAATTCCGATTGGCTGATATAATTCTATCAGCCAATCGGGATTAAAGTTGAAAAAATCCTGAGCTTCAATCCTATTGGCTGATCCAATCGAGGGTTAGTGTTAGTTTTTTTTAAGGGTTTATTGGGTGGGTTTTATTTTTAGCTTAGGGTTTGGGTTGAAAAAGAGCTAAATGCCCTTTTAAGGGCAATGCCCATCCAAATACCCTTTTCAGGGCAATGGGGAGCTTAGGTTTTTTTTTTAGATAGGATTTTATTTGGGGGGTTTGGTTGTGTGGGTGGTGGGTTTTACTGTTGGGGGGGTTGTTTGTATTTTTTTTTTACAGGTAAAAGAGCTGATTTCTTTGGGGCAATGCCCCACAAAAGGCCCTTTTAAGGGCTATTGGCAGTTTAGTGTAGGCTAGGGGATTTATTATTTTGAGGGGGCTTTTTTATTTTGATAGGGCTATTAGATTAGGTGTAATTAGTTTAAATATTTGATCATTTCTTTTTTATTTTGTGTAATTTAGTGTTTATTTTTTTTATAATTTAGTTAATTGTATTTAATTAATGTAATTGATTTAATTGTGGTGTAAGGTTAGTTGTTAGTGTAAGACAGGTTAGGTTTTATTTTACAGGTAAGTTTGTATTTATTTTAACTAGATAGTTAATAACTATTTACTAACTAGTCTACCTAGTTAAAATAAATACAAACTTACCTGTGAAATAAAAATAAAACCTAAGATAGATGCATTACAATGTAACTATTAGTTATATTGTAGCTAGCTTAGGTTTTATTTTATAGGTAAGTATTTAGTTTTAAATAGGAATTATTTAGGTATTAATTGTAATTTTTATTTATATTTATTTTAATTATGTTAAAGTTAGTGGGTGTTAGGGTTAGACTTAGGGTTAGGTTTAGGGGTTAAAAACTTTAGTATAGTGGCTGCGATTTTGGGGGCAGCATATTAGGGGTTAATAACAGTAATGTAGGTTGCAGCGATGTTATGGACAGCAGATTAGGAGTTAATAATATTTAACTAGTGTTTGCGATGCGGGAGTACGGCGGTTTAGGGGTTAATATGTTTATTATAGTGGCGGCGATGTCGGGAGCGGCAGAATAGGGGTTAATAATTTTATTTTAGTGTTTGCAATGCGGGAGGGCCTCGGTTTATGGGTTAATAGGTAGTTTATGGGTGTTAGTGTACTTTTTAGAACTTTAGTTATGAGTTTTATGTTACGGCTTTGTAACATAAAAGCCATAACTACTGACTTTCAGTTTACAGTACAGATCTTGTAGTTATAGGCTGTACCGCTCACTTTTTGCTGGACAGGCAAACTCTTAATACCGCCGCTATGGAAGTCCCATTATTAAAAGGACTTTTTGAAAGCTGCGGTAGTTACGTTCAGTTACGGCCAAAAAAGTGTGCGGTACAGACCTGCAAGACTCGTAATACCAGCGGTAGTGAAAAAGCATCGTCATGAAGCTTTTTCACTCATAATGCAAAACTCATAATCTAGTCGTCATTTAATTACTAAGCCCCCTAACCTAACGCTCCCTAAATTAACCCCAATACTAAATTAAAATAAAAATAAAAAATCCTAAGATTAATTTAAAAATAAAACCTAACATTAAATTACAAAAAATGTATCTAAAATTACAAAAAATAAAAAAGTCTAAAAATACAGAAAAAAATAAACAAAATTATCAAAAGTAAAAAAAATTAAACCTAATCCCTATGAAAATAAAAAAGCCCCCCAAAATAAAAACACCACCTAATCTAAACTAAACTACCAATAACCCTTAAAAGGGCCTTTTGTAGGGCATTGCCCTAAGTTAAACAGCTCTTTTACATGTAAAAAATACTAAGTCCCCCCTAACAGTAAACCCCCCCCACCCACCAAACCCCCCAAAATAAAAAAAACCTAACTCTAAAAAAACCTAAACTACCCATTGCCCCTATAGGGGCATTTGTATGGGCATTGCCCTTAAAAGGGCAATCCGCTCTTTTACAGCCCAAAAAACTCCTAATCTAAAAAAAAAGCCATTCAAAAAAATAAAAAGTTTAAGACTAAGCCCCAAATAGGTAGTCACCATTTTCTGAAGTCCGGCGGAGAAGGTATTCTTCCCTGCGGCTCCATCATCTTCTATCTTCATCCGGAGCAAAGGCGGCACTATGTGGAGCTGGCTTCCCAGATGCGCGGATCCTCAGCGGCGGTCCTCAGCGGTGGTTCTCAGCGGGGGTCTTCAGAGGCGGCGGTCCAAAGCGGCGTGGAGGCTCCTCTTCATGCGATCGTCCGCCTCACACTGAAGATTGAATGTAAGGTACCCCATTTTTATTGGGGTACCTTGCATTCCTATTGGTAGAAATTTTGAAATCAGCCAATAGGATGAGAGCTACTGAAATTTTATTGGCTAATTTGAACAGCCAATAGGATTTCATTAGCTCTAATCCTATTGGCTGATTTAAAAATATTAGCCAATAGGAATGCAAGGTACCCCAATTTGAATGCAGTACCTTACATTCAATTTTTAGCGTACGACGGAGATCGGATGAAGAGGAGCTTCCACGCAGCTGAGGACCGCCGCTCCGGATCAGCGAATCAGGGAAGACTGCTCCGCACCTCTGCTCTGCGCCGCCTTCGCTCTGGACAGATGAAGATAGAAGATGATGGAGTCGCCTAGAAGAAGGACTTCACCGCCGGACTTCAGGAACGGTGAGTACCTATTTGGGGCTTTTTCTTTTATTTTTTTTGGGGTTGCTTTTTTTTTTTTTAAGATTAGGGTTTTTGGGGCTGTAAAAGAGCTGATTGCCCTTTTAAGGGCAATGCTCATACAAATGCCCCTTTAGGGGCAATGGGTAGCTTAGGTTTTTTAGACTTAGTTTTTTTATTTTGGGGGGTTGGTTGGGTGGGGGGGGGGTTTACTGTTAAGGGGTAATTGGTAATTTTTATAGGTAAAAGAGCTGCTTAACTTAGGGCTATTGGTAGTTTAGTATTAGATTATGTGGTGTTTTTATTTTGCAGGGGATTTATTTATTTTTTTTAAACAATTTTTATTGAAGTCATAAACAAATGTAACAATAGTGACACATCCAACAACAGTGACAGATAAGAAGAATACAGTGCTAATACAATGATATTGCCAAGTCAACAATACAAATTATGCCAACCTAATATGCATTTATGAGTTTAAAGAGTGGTACTCGATGAGGATTATTAATAGGGTGAAGAAGCTATAATTGGCTAGAGATTTGAAAAAGCAAGAAGGTTGACTAGGCAGTAGGGCTAAATAGAAGGGGCATATAAATCCCGTTTATTAAAGGCATTAGCAAAGAGTTTGGACTATCAAAATTAAGACTTCAGTTTTATATTTTATATAATATATATATTAGAAGTGACCCCGCCTTGTGAAAGATAAACATACCATAAAATATTTATTTAAGAAATATAGAAGCAAGGGGGGGGGGTGGTTTCATGGGATTAGGGGAAGGGGAGATATAGAGTATATTCTCCACATTGCCATAAAGAACATTTATAACGTTATATAATCTAGTAAAAGTGGGGCAAATGTGTATTAGTTTATGTTTGGCCGCTTATGGACCAAATTAGCGGGGAGAGGGGTAAGGGAGTGCAGCGGGCAAGAGCCGCTCAAAGTGGAGTGGGGAAGGGAATGGGGGGCGGAGCCATACAGGACAGGAGAATAGGTAGTGGAGGACTTACTATATAGTTACAAAGGTGGGCTTCAAGGGAAGGACCTGTTTATATAACTAATATGGAGGGGCATAGCTTTATCAGAGTAAAGTAATTAACTAGATAAGGTGTTTCTAGTGCGTATGATAAATCTATACAACCATATAACAATACCTGACTGTCTCCAAGTATTTAAGAGGTAATCAGACCAAACATGCTGGATGTCTGTAATCCTGTGGGTCTCAAGTAGTAAGGTATATTGATATTTATAAATAGTCAGGTCCATCTCAAAGTGTGACTAAATAGAGGGACTCAGAGATAAATTAACTTCCCTTAGTAGCTAGAAAATCTTTGAACATAGTTATAGTTATAGGGCATGTATAGGCGAAGCTTATGGCAATATTATCAGTATATATGATTAAAAAGGATTATCAGTAGGGAGCTTGGTATCTGGTGAAAGCCTAGTAACAGTTGTGGGGGAGAAAGCTGATATAACACATTAGTTTGCTTTAGTGAGTATTATACATAGAATTCTCCCAGAGTCTCCTAAGGAGGGCATCTTACTTAAGTTGGTCTAGAGCTAACCCCCTAAACAACGATGATAGGTGATCTAAAGGTATCAGGGGACTGTCATATGGGCTTACTAATATGTAAATGATGAGCATACAAGCATAGAGATCCCAAAAACTTATTGAGGAGAATTTAAACTCCAATGGACATTAACTAGGCCACGAGTTCCGTTCACAAGAGAGATACAGTAGTAATATATAACAACCTAAAATTGTAAAACTTAATAGTGTGCCTAGGTGCCTTTAAGCTTAAAACTGGAGAAGGGTAGCTTAAGTAGACATAGCAACTTTTGGACTGGCCTGGTACGCCTGTGACTATATTGTGAACTAGTTATATTTTCCACACCCCCCCGACTAGCTAATCTCACTTAGTGATACAACATATAATTACAGGCTTGAGAGAAACATCATGTTGTGAGGTCCCTTAAAAAAAAGAGGCAACGTAAATATTGTAGATATTCCTCATTAGCATATAGTTAGACAGAAATATATGTAGGGTATAATACGTACAAAAATAGCCTTAATAAAACATACTAAACAAAGACTGTGAAACAAACATGTTACTGAACATTAGGGGTATGTAAACTTGAAGAACAGGTATGGGGATAGAAGTATCTCTCATCAACACCTGTCATTCAGAGGAAACATATAAGTGCAGATCCCAAATTTATGCTTGTATGTGCAGTCTATAGTAGAATTACTTAGAATTTTTACGTCTCCTCTTCAACCTATGTCACATAAGACAAGTAAATCAACATTTGAGGTGAGACAGGGAAACATAAATATATCTTAACATTCACTTCTAATCGGTAAACTGTGGATATGATAAGGGGGTACAGACAATAAAACTCCATATTATTGGTTAGCTAAAGCAGATTTAGATAGACCCTGTAGGAATCTGCATAGAAAAGCCTCATAGAGCTGTAAAGTCTTTCTCAACATGAGGGATAAGTCAATAACACTGCACTCTATGTTAATGTAGAAAAGCCTTAAAATATAGTTTGCAGACTAGGCTTGTAGTTTCTATGCAGGAATAGAAATTTTTGAACTCTCACAAGCTCATCATGAATAGTGGGGGTTAAACATTCAGGTACAAGCCTTCCAGCCTACACTAACATAATAGAATATCATCAGAAGGAATGTCTCCACTATTTTCTGTGAGCATAGTGTCTACTAGTTAAAAGTCACTATAAACGCTACAATAAGAAGCAGTTCATCGACCCTGGGAAAGCACACATAGAAAGACCCCATAGCACTGTAAAGTCTTTCCACGCGTGAGGGTTAACATAATAAGGCTAACCTATATCCATTAGTACATAATAGATGTAGAGTTTATCTTGCCCTTCAGCTTTCTTTGGGCCCAATCTACTCGTTGTAAAGGACTGCGGCGTAACCAAGCCAGCCCTCCAGATAAAATGGTGATCTCCCTTCATATATAATGTGCCAACCTGATGTGATATGGATGTGGCATCGACTTCCAGAGGTTGCGCATAATTAGGGCAATCACAACCCGGGCATGATTCCGGTAACAACGGTGCCGATCCTGTCGCATCAATCAATATTCCAGCAGACGCTCCACAAGTGGACTGCTCCGTCTCAGGTTTCCATTCCTCCATCCCACTGCTATAAATGGATTCCGGAGAACTCAGGTGGTAGGTAAAGATCCCTCGATCATGCGGGACCTCCATATCAGCGCCATCGCCGTCTCTCTCAATCTCCTCCTTGCTGTCGGTCATATCTCTCAAAACGAGAGCTGAGGTAAGATGTACAGGATTTGTATCCGAGGTTCGCAACGGGGCAGCTGGCACACGCTCTCCCGTTGATTGCCTCATTTGGGTTTCTCTCTTCCGGCCTTTAGCCTCAGCATACACCCCAGGTTTAAAGATGGTCGACACCACGTGGGTATCCCTAAGGATACAGTGTAGGGCTTCAAACTTTCTAGACATATTTAGCTCAAAATTTAGCAGCATCTTGCCGATAATAGTATTATCTTCCTCCATGGTCATGGAAAAACAAGGCTACAATAGTATATCCAATATAGTTAGAGTCCAGTGCTTGAAGGTATTAGTGCAGTCAGGTTGCTAGGCCACAACTGTTTAGCTTAGTTCACACCAAATTCTTGAGGTAGACCTGCAGCAAAACTGACCCCAAGGCAGTCGACATCAGTAGATTAAAGGTTATTCAACTTTTTAAGTAGTTTCCGTGATGTGGATGGCCAAAATTAACTTTTTAAACCAAAAAGATAGTGGGAGCTCCTCTCAGACACATCTGCTTTCCCTGGACGTTGGCTCCGCCCCCCGAGATTTTTTATTTTTATAGGGGTATTAGTTAAGGTTTACATTTTTTATTTTGGATAATTTGTTTATTTTTTCTGTAATTACCTGTGGGGTTTGTATTTTTTTTTTAACATAGATTGCCCTAAGGGCAGGCTTATCGCCTAGTATTAAAATAATTGTGTTCGTTATACAAAACTGGGTAATGGGTAATAAAGGGATTAGCTATCTTTTTAAACAATAAAAATACTTAAAAGTAGCAAGCTGTTTACAGGATAGTGTGTCTTATTCTGACCTTCTATGCTAATTAATCATTTGTTTTCTGTACTGTGAGAGTTTCTTTATGGACTCTCCTGTTCCTATTGCTTCAGTTGTGATGCACATAGTAAATTACTCGGTGACCTTGAAAATGCTTTTCCATAAAGCCTTCATATATCTTCAAAATGAAATAAAAGATTTATACTTTACATAAGCACAGTAGTTTCTAACATGTATTCAGTGATGTCTTCCTTCACTATAGGTTATTGAACATATTCATTTCAGTGGTGACAAAAGACTGCTTTTGTTTGTTATAGTTAGGTGGCACGATTGGAGACATTGAAGGAATGCCATTTATTGAAGCTTTCAGGCAGTTTCAGTTCAAGGCAACGAGAGAGAATTTCTGCAACATACACGTCAGCCTAGTGCCGCAGGTAGGTGATATCTGCCAGAATAAAATATGTGAGAAAGAATTTACCAGATAGGACACTATTATTTTCTGTCTATTTGAAAAGGATGTATCAATCATCAAGGTTATCTATAATTTATAATACTCTGGAGTCTTGGTCTGTCAACCAAAATAAAAACAGACTATAAACATAAAGGGATATATAACAGTTTGAAATTGTAATATAAAATGTTTAAAGGCACAGTAAAGTTAAAATTAAACTTTAATGATTGAGATAGAGCATGCAGTTTTCAACAGCTATATTTAATGTATTTATATTATCTTTGCTTCATTCTCTTAGTATCCTTTGTTGAAAGGAATACATAAGTAGACTTAGGGGTTAGCAGTGCACTACTTGGAGCTAGCTGGTGACTGGGGGTTGCACACATGCCTCTTGTCATTGACTCACTGACTGTTCAGCTAGCTCTCAGTAGTGCATTGTTTTTTCTTCAACAAAGGATACCAAGACAATGAAGCGAAATTGAAGTATCATATCCCTGTAATGATGTGTACTATTAAAAAATAACACCATATGTTTTCAGGATATATTTTGTTTTCCGTATTTGTTGGGTGTTCCAATTTTGAGAATTAAAAACACACACTGCAGACCTCATAAGCCTAGTCCTGCTACATATCTGCAGCTAGATAAGATTCTTCAAAATATTGCAAGTGACACTAACATGACAGCAGTAGCAAACCTTGTCTTCCCAAATAATGCAACTGGTAGAGGAATATTGGACATTAAGAAAAATATGTATTGTTGAAGTTTTCACACTTGTCTGATGCATTAAAGGGACATTAAACCTACATTTTTTCTTTTATGATTTAGAAAGAGCATGCAATTTTAAACAACTTTCTAAATTTACTTCTAATTTGCTTAATTCTCTTGATATTCTTTGCTGAAAAGCATATTTAGATATGCTCAGTAGCTGCTGATTGGTAGATGCACATAGATGCCTCGTGTGATTGGCTCACACATGTGCATTGCTATTTCTTCAACAAAGGATATCTAAAGAATCAAGCAAATTAGATAATAGAAGTCAAATAGAATGTTATTTAAAATTGTATTCTCTACCTGAATCATGAAAGATATATTTTTGGTTTAGTGTCCCTTTAATATATTGCAAGATTACAGAAAGGTCTTGTAAGTATAAGGTATTTTACTTCCCATAAAGATAAATATTCAGACTTTACAGGTTATGTAACGGTCATATTAAATGAAAATAAAACAATTGTGGGTGTCCACAGAAATTGGGGCATAAAACATTTCCTGAACATAAAATTCATGAATACCACTGGGAGGTTAATATAACTGCTGCCTCTTGTTTACATAGAGTTTCTGTTCCCATTACTGTAGTACTGAATTTTTCAGTATAGTGGCAGTTTCAAAGAGACAAAGCAGTAGTTTCAAATGACAAAATAAATGTAAAGGTGATATTTGTAAACATAGTAATACAGTCCAGCTAGTAAAATATATTCAGCCGTTTGAGCAGATATGCTGTAACTTCTCTTAGCTGCAATTTGGGGGGAAAAAAACAACCAATCAACTTCATCAATGCTGATTTCATACTTTGCTTTACTGTGATCTCATGAGATGTCATAGTAGACTTCCTTAAAGGGACAGTTCACTTGTTTTTTTTTTTGTTTGTTTAAAAAGAGAGATAACGTGTTTATTACCCATCCCCCAGCTTTGCACAACCAACATTGTTATATTAATATATTTTATAACCTCTAAAGATCTGCCTGTTTCTAAGCCCTTGCAGGCCTCCTCTTATCTCAGTGCATTTTATTAGATTTTTAGCAGCCAGAGATTGCTAGTTCATGTGTGCCATATAGATAATGTGCTCCCTCCAGTGGAGTTATGCAGGAATCATCACTAATTGGCTAAAATAAAAGTTTGCAGAGGCTTAGATACAAGTTAAAGGGAAACTAAACCCAAAATTGTTCTTTCATGATTCAGTTAGAAAATTTAATTTTAAACAACATTCAAATTTACTTCTATTATCTAATTTGTTTTATTTTTTAGATATCCTTTGTTGAAGAAATAGTAATGCATATGGGTGAGCCAATCACACGAGGCATCTTTGCGCACCCACCAATCAGCAGCTACTGAGCCTATCTAGATATGCTTTTCAGCAAAGAATATCAAGAGAATGAAACTATTTAGATAATAGAAGTAAATTAGAAAGTTGTTTAAAATTGCACACTCTTTGTAAATCATGAAAGAAAAAATTTGGGTTTCATGTCCCTTTAATCACAGAGATAAAACGTATATTAATTTAACAGTGTTAGTTATGCAAAACTGAGTAATGGGTAATAAAAGGATTTTCTATCTTTTTGAACCATAACAATTTTCAAGTAGACTATTCCTTTAAACTGAGGGTGGACATAACATAACTGTCGGCTAGATTACAAGTTTTGTGTTATGGTGAAAAAGCAGCATTATCAGGTTATAACGCTGCTTTTTCACTACCGCTGCTATTACGAGTCTTGCAGATTTAGGGGCACCGCACACTTTTTTGGCCATAATGCAAATCAACTTACGCAAATTGCGTATAGTCTTTTTTCAATGGGATTTTCATAGCGCCGATGTTACAAGCTTTTCCTGGGAGGCCAAAAAGTGAGCGGTACACCCTATACCGTCAAGATTCGTAACACATTCTAAAGTCAGTAGTTATAAATTTTACGCTACAAAGCTGTAACATAAAACTCATAACTAAAGTGCTAAAAAGTACACTAACACCCATAAACTACATATTAACCCCTAAACCGAGGCCCTCCCGCATCGCAAACACTAAAATAAAATGATTAACCCCTAATCTGCCGCTCTGGACATCGCCGCCACTATAATAAACATATTAACACCTAAATTGCCGTACTCCCGCATCACAAACACTAGTTAAATAGTATTAACCCCTAATCTGCCGTCCCTAACATCACCGCCACCTACCTACATTTATTAACCCCTAATCTACCGCCCCCAACGTCGCCGCCACTATACTAAAGTTATTAACCCCTAACCCTAAGTCTAACCCTAACACCCACTAACTTAAATATAATTAAATTACATCTAAATCAAACCTACTATTAATAACTAAATAATACCTATTTAAAACTAAATACTTACCTATAAAATAAACCCTAAGCTAGCTACAATATAACTAATAGTTACATTGTAGCTTGCTTAGGGTTTATTTTTATTTTACAGGCAAGTTTGTATTTATTTTAACTAGGTAGAATAGTTATTAAATAGTTATTAACTATTTACTAACTACCTAGCTAAAATAAATACAAATGTACCTGTAAAATAACACCTAACATACCTTACACTAACACCTAACCTTACACTACAATTAAATAAATTACCTAAATTAAATACAATTACCTAAATTACAAAAAAAACAACACTAAATTACACAAAATAACAAACAAATTACAAGATATTTAAACTAATTACACCTAATCTAATAGCCCTATCAAAATAAAAAAAAGCCCCCCCAAAATAAAAAAAAAACCCTAGCCTAAACTAAACTACCAATAGCCCTTAAAAGTGCCTTTTGCGGGGCATTGCTCTTTTACCAGTAAAAAAATTCAAACAACCCCCCAGCAGTAAAACCCACCACCCACACAACCAAACCCCCCAAATAAAATCCTAACTAAAAAAACCTAAGCTCCCCATTGCCCTGAAAAGGGCATTTTGATGGGCATTGCCCTTAAAAGGGCATTTAGCTCTATTGCTGCCCAAACCCTAACCTAAAAATAAAACCCACCCAATAAACCCTTAAAAAAACCTAACACTAACCCCCAAAGATCCACTTACAGTTTGAAGAGCCGACATCCATCCTCAACGAAGCCGGGAGAAGTCCTCAGCGAAGCGGCAAGACGTCCTCAACGAAGCCGGGAGAAGTCTTCATCCAAGCTGGCATAAGTGGTCCTCCAGACGGGCAGAAGTCTTCATCCGGATGTCTTGAAGATGGAGCCGCTCCGCGCCGGATGGATGAAGATAGAAGATGCCGTCTGGATGAACACTTCTGCCCGTCTGGAGGACCATTTCTGCCGGCTTGGATGAAGACTTCTCCTGGCTTCGTTGAGGACTTCATGCCACTTCGCTGAGGACTTCTCCCGGCTTCGTTGAGGATGGATGTTGGCTCTTCAAACTGTAAGTGGATCTTCGGGGGTTAGTGTTAGGTTTTTCTAAGGGTTTATTGGGTGGGTTTTATTTTTAGGTTAGGGTTTGCGCAGCAATAGAGCTAAATGTCCATTTAAGGGCAATGCCAATCCAAATGCCCTTTTCAGGGCAATGGGGAGCTTAGTATTTTTTAGTTAGGATTTTATTTGGGGGGTTTGGTTGTGTGGTGGTGGGTTTTACGGTTAGGGGTGTTGTTTGTATTCTTTTTGTTTTACAGGTAAAAGAGCTGATTTCTTTGGGGGCAATGCCTCCCAAAATGCCCTTTTAAGGGCTATTGGTAGTTTAGGCTATGGTTTTTTTTATTTTGGGGGGCTTTTTTATTTTGATAGGGCTATTAGATTATGTGTAATTAGTTTAAATATCTGATAATTTGTTTTTGTGTAATTTAGTGGGGTTTTTTTGTTTGTAATTTAGGTAATTGTATTTAATTTATGTAATTTAGTTAATTGTTGTGTAATGTTAGGTGTTAGTGTAACTCTGGTTAGATTTTATTTTACAGGTAAATTTGTATTTATTTTAGCTAGGTAGTTAGTAAATATTTAATAACTATTTACTAACTAATCTACCTAGTTAAAATAAATACAAACGTACCTGTAAAATAAAAATAAACCCAAAGCTAGCTACAATGTAACTATTAGTTATATTGTAGCTAGCTTAGTTTTTTTTTTTACAGGTAAGTATTTAGTTTTAAATAGGAATTATTTAGTTATTAATTATGTTAAAGTTATGGGGTGTTAGGGTTAGACTTAGGTTTAGGGGTTAATAAATTTAGTATAGTGGCGGCGATGTTGGGGGCGGCAGATTAGGGGTTAATAAATGTAGGTAGGTGGCGGCGATGTTAGGGACGGCAGATTAAGGGTTAATAATATTTAACTAGTGTTTGTGATGAGGTGGTTTATGGGTTAATATGTTTATTATAGTGGCGGTGACATTGGGGGCGGGAGATTAGGGGTTAATAAATATAATGTTGGTGTCTGCGATGTTGGGGGCAGCAGATTAGGGGTTAATAAGTGTAAGATTATGGGTGTTTAGACTCGGGGTTCATTTTAGGGTGTTAGGTGTAAACATAAATTTAGTTTTCCCATAGGAATCAATGGGGCTGCGTTACTGAGCTTTACGCTGCTTTTTTGCAGGTGTTAGGCTTTTTTTCAGCTGGCTCTCCCCATTGATGTCTATGGGGAAATCGTGCACAAGCACGTACAACCAGCTCACCTCTGACTTAAGCAGCGCTGGTATTGGAGTGCGGTATGGAGCACAGTTTTGCTCTACGCTCACTTCTTGTCTTTTAACGCCGAGTTTATAAAAACCTGTAATACCAGCGCTGTAGGTAAGTGAGCGGTGACAATAACTTGCAAGTTAGCACCGCACCCCTCATAACGCAAAACTTGTAATCTAGCCGTTTGCTTGCAAATGCCAGATGCACGCTTCCTTGCAAGTCCTGGGACTAGCATCCTGATTGGCTGCTTAAAAGCCCTTTACAATGGGATGTGGCTACTAAGGAAATTTTGAAGTAAAATATCTTCCTTTTTTACATAGAAATTTTCAGGTGATATTTTCTAGTCAGCTTTTTACAGCAATGCTGCATCACTTTTAATTAAGTGCTTCAACATTTGGGGTATCATGTCTCTTTAAATGGGAGAAACTTTTATAGTACACTGTCCTTTTAAATCCATTAACATATTTATGTTTTGTATGCATTTTTGCAGGGGAGTATGTAATTGCTGATATATGCAAATATTTTATCTATCTTTCGATCTATATTTCCATCTATCTATTACTTTAATGCCCCTTTAGACAACCACAGTAGAAGAGCAGTCTGAAAACTTGCATTTTATTACTATACCTCACATAATATTTAAATCATAATATTTTAGGTTTATAAAGAACTATTAGCTACTGTATATTTCTGTCATTGTTCAAGAAATAAGAAGAGAAAGAAAGAGTGCGCTTAAAGGGACAGTCAAGTCCAAAAAAAACTTTCATGTTTCAAATAGGGCATGTAATTTTAAACAACTTTCCAATTTACTTTTATCTCCAATTTTGCTTTGTTCTCTTGGTATTCTTAGTTGAAAGCTAAACCTAGGAGGTTCATATGCAAATTTCTTAGACCTTGAAGGCCACCTCTAATCTATATGCATTTTGATAGTTTTTCACCACTGGAGGGCATTAGTTCACGTGTTTCATATAGATAACATTAAAAGGCCAGTAAACCTAAAAAATAATGTTATATAATTCTGCACATAGTGCAGACCCGCTCTCTGTGCTCTTCTGAGCGGGTCTGTTTTTATCACAGACCCGCTCAGAAGAGCACAGAGAGCGGGTCTGAAAGACGGTCTTTTTTAAAAAAATTCACAGGGAATATTAGGTTTTATAAAGCTGCTGCTAATATAATGTTATATAATTATAACTGTGTTGGTTATGCAAAACTGGGGAATTGGTAATTGAGGGATTATCTATCTTTTAAAACAACAAAAATTCTGGTGTTGACTGTTCCTTTAAAGCTGCATCACAATATTTAAAATATGAATAAAAATAGATTAATATAATTTAATAATTTTAATCGTATAAATCACTTTGTGTATACCTTTAGTACCACCTGTGGTTATTAAAAATTTAATAGTTCCTTCAAAAATCCCATTATAAAGTCTCTTGGAATATGGTGTAAGGGTTTAAAAGTGAAAAAAGTATATCCAGTAAAGCTTGAAAAGTGCTGTAAATATTGTTGTAGTCTTACATAAATTTTAGAAATCAGCACTTATATTACAGTACATATAGTGTATTACTAATACCCTCAATGTAAGTACCGTAATATTATTGTGCAGTTTTCCAAATCAATCCACAACTTTCATTGTTGTTGTAGTATATATGGCCCACATGAATTAGCAGTCTCTTGTTGTGAAAAGCTAATAAAAAAGCACGTGATAACAGGCCGTCTATTGTGGCTTAGAAACAGGCAGAAATTTAGAGGTTTAAATGTTATAAAGTATATTAATATAACAACACAGAAATTTTACCTTGCGGTTTTCATGGGTGGTGCTTAAAAGCCAGCTTTGTCTTTGAGTCGAAGAGTGTCACAATTCATTGAGTAAGCCTATAGTTAAATATACCAGATGAGGAGCTGACTACATATCTGCTTTCAAAATTTCCCAGGGTAGCCAACTTCAGGATAGTCCCTAAGATACATAGAGATCTAGCCTGTCCCCCAGGGAGTCCGATAGTCTCAGGTATTGGGGCGTTAGGTGAACACCTGGGGGAGTGGCTAGATAATATTCTACAACCATTGATGATGAAGCTACAAGGTTTCTTGAGGGACACAAAACATCTACTCCAAAAGGTGGAAAAAGTCAACTAGCAGTCATCATACAATTGGCTAACCATAGATGTGAGTTCTCTGTACTCGTGCATTTCACACTATTTGGGTAAAGAGGCAGTGGTGGACTTTTTTCTAAAACAGTTTACCACCTATGATGATGAATTAATTGCATTTGTTATACAGGTGTTAGATTTCTTATTGACACATACTTTTTTCCAATTCAATGGCCAGTTCTATCTCCAAAGATGTGGAACTGCTATGGGGGCAAAATTTTCCCCCTCTTACGCAAACCTCTTTTTGGGGTGGTTTGAGCGCCTCTACATCTTTGGAGATAGAAATCCCTTTGGTGAACATATATGCAAGATATATAGATGATATTGTAGTCATCTGGGAAGAGGATCAACAACAAGCCAATTAATTTCTAAAGTACCTGAACCACAATGATTACAATCTAAGATTTACCTTAGAATTTTCAAATAAAACTGCAACATTTCTTGATGTAGTTCTACACAGTGTTGAGGAAACATGCAATATACAAGTGGAGCTATATCATAAAGAAATTACTGGAAACACAATTTTGAGAGCAGACTCCTGTCATCCAGGACATCTAAAAAGGTCCATACCTAAGGGGCAACTAATTAGGATTAGGAGGAACTGCACTACTCTCAATTTTTATGACAAGCATTTACTAGCATTAGTTGAGAGATTAACTAAGTGAGGATATAAAACTATAAAAAAAACTATAGTCTCTAATGGTTGTAATTTTATTGCAAGATGAGCTCCTACTCTAGGTGACAATCTTGTAGAATATGTATATCAGGACAATACAACTTGTTCTAGGGGTACAAGAGAATGCTGGTTGAGTAGAAAAGGGTCTTTTAAATGTGGCAGAAGACCGTGCCTTACCTGTAAATACATGGAGGTAAATGACAGTTTTACATCAACCAATACACAAAAATCCTATAAAATCAGGTTTAGGTTGGATTGTTGTTCTAAATATATTATATATCTTGTCACATGTAAGGTGTGTAATAGACAGTACACAGGTTGCACCAGTACAATGGCTAAGGATCGTATAAGGAAACACCTCAGGGACATAGAGAGTGAGTACCCTTCAACACCAGTAGCCAAACATTTTGCCACACAAAGTAATAGATTTTGAACCGCCAAATAGAAGAGGAGGCAATAGGTTTATATACCTCCTTAACAAGGAGACTGAATGGATCTTTTACTTAAATACGAGAGAACCCTATGGCATAAATAAAAGGTGGCATGTAGACTTGTTCCTAGGCTGATAAGATAAGTTAATAAGTTAACAACTAAGTATTCAGTGTAAACTTGACATCAATTAATGATCTCCTTTCATAACAATATGAGGTACAAATATTTGATAAGATGATGAAAAAGGATGGGTGTGAATATATGTTTAACTTTGCACGGACCACATCAATCTAACTAACAATGATAAGAAACAGCTCTCTATACTATGGAGTAGAAAAATATATAATCAGATTAAATACCCTTCAATGATATGATATCACACCATATAAGTCCATATTTGGGATTTATTGAATGTAAATCAAGTTTTTCATTTTTTGGTTTTGGTTTTATTAGTTAATCACAGGTTTATAGTAATCTATTTTGTAAGTAAATGGTTTTTACCATTGTTCAGGGTTTTCAAAAGTCTTGCAGTAAGGGGATCTTGTTTTGCTACTATAGATTTCTCTTGTAAGGTGTATCCAGTCCATGGATCATCCATTACTTGTGGGATATTCTCATTCCCAACAGGAAGTTGCAAGAGGACACCCACAGCAGAGCTGTTATATAGCTCCTCCCCTAACTGCCATATCCAGTCATTCTCTTGCAACTCTCAACAAGCATGGAGGTAGTAAGAGAGAGTGGTGAAATATAGTTATTTTTTTTCTTCAATCAAAAGTTTGTTATTTTTAAATAGTACCGGAGTTGTGCTATTTTATCCCAGGCAGTAAATAGAAGAAGAATCTGCCTGAGGTTTCTATGATCTTAGCAGGTTGTAACTAAGATCCATTGCTGTTCTCACATGTGTCTGAGGAGAGAGGTAACTTCAGCGGGAGAATGGTGTGCAGGTTACTCTGCTATGAGGTATGTGCAGTTACAATTTTTTCTAGAAATAGAAAATGCTGCTGATACCGTATTAATGTAAGTTAAGCCTGAATACAGTGATTTAATAGCGACTGGTATCATGCTTACTCTCAGGGGTAATACCCTTTTAAAATTGCAATATAAAACGTTTGCTGGCATGTTTAATCGTTTTTTATATATGCTTTGGTGATAAAACTTTATTGGGGCCTATTTTTTTCCACATGGCTGGCTTAAATTTTGCCTAGAAACAGTTTCCTGAGGCTTTCCACTGTTGTAGTATGAGTGGGAGGGGCCTATTTTAGAGCTTTTTTGCGCAGTTAAAATTACAGACTGAGATATCTAGCTTCCCTCAGAAGTTCCCTGAATGCTATAGGACATCTCTGAAGGGTTCAACGGCTTTCCAAAATCGTTTATTGGGGAAGGTAGGGCCACAGCAGGCTGTGGCAGTTTGTTGTGACTGTTAAAAAACGTCTATATCGTTTTTTTTAATCCGTTTTTTGAACTAAGGGGTTAATCATCCATTTGCAAGTGGGTGCAATGCTCTGTTAGCTTATTACATACACTGTAAAAATTTCGTTTGATTTACTGCCTTTTTTTCACTGTTTTTCAAATTTTGACAAAATTTGTTTCTCTTAAAGGCACAGTACCGTTTATTATATTTGCTTGTTAACTTGATTCAAAGTGTTTTCCAAGCTTGCTAGTCTCATTGCTAGTCTGTATAAACATGTCTGACATAGAGGAAACTCCTTGTTCATTATGTTTAAAAGCCATGGTGGAACCCCCTCTTAGAATGTGTACCAAATGTACTGATTTCACTTTAAGCAATAAAGATCATATTATGTCTTTAAAAAAAAAAATGTATCACCAGAGGAATCTGACGAGGGGGAAGTTATGCTGACTAACTCTCCCCACGTGTCAGATCCTTTGACTCCCGCTCAAGGGACTCACGCTCAAATGGCGCCAAGTACATCCAGGGCGCCCATAGCGTTTACTTTACAAGACATGGCGGCAGTCATGGATAATACACTGTCAGCGGTATTAGCCAGACTACCTGAATTTAGAGGTAAGCGAGATAGCTCTGGGGTTAGACGAAATGCAGAGCATACTGACGCTTTAAGAACCATGTCTGATACTGCCTCACAATATGCAGAAGCTGAGGAAGGAGAGCTTCAGTCTGTGGGTGATGTTTCTGACTCAGGAAAGATACCTGACTGATATTTCTACATTTAAATTTAAGCTTGAACACCTCCGCGTGTTGCTCAGTGAGGTTTTAGCTGCTCTGAATGACTGTGATACAATTGCAGTGCCAGAGAAATTGTGTAGACTGGATAAATACTATGCAGTGCCGGTGTGTACTGATGTTTTTCCAATACCTAAAAGGTTTACAGAAATTATTAATAAGGAATGGGATAGACCAGGTGTGCCGTTCTCTTCCCCTCCTATTTTTAGAAAAATGTTTCCTATAGACGCCACCACACGGGACTTATGGCAGACAGTCCCTAAGGTGGAGGGAGCAGTTTCTACTCTAGCAAAGCGTACTACTATCCCTGTCAAGGACAGTTGTGCTTTTTTAGATCCAATGGATACAAATTTAGAAGGTTACCTTAAGAAAATGTTTATTCAACAAGGTTTTATCCTACAGCCCCTTGCATGCATTGCTCCTGTCACTGCTGCTACGGCATTCTGGTTTGAGTCTCTGGAAGAGGCTTTACAGGTAGCGACTCCATTGGATGACTACTTGGCAAGCTCAGAGCACTTAAGCTAGCCAATTCTTTTGTTTCTGATGCCATTGTTCATTTGACTAAACTAACGGCTAAGAATTCTGGTTTTGCTATACAGGCGCGCAGGGCGCTATGGCTTAAATCATGGTCAGCTGACGTGACTTCAAAATCTAAGCTGCTTAACATTCCCTTCAAGGGGCAGACCCTATTCGGGCCTGGTTTGAAGGAGATTATTGCTGATATCACTGGAGGAAAAGGTCATGCCCTTCCTCAGGACAGGTCCAAATCAAGGGCCAAACAGTCTAATTTTCGTGCCTTTCGAAACTTCAAGGCAGGTGCGGCATCAACTTCCTCTAATGCAAAACAAGAGGGAACTTTTGCTCAGTCCAAGACGGTCTGGAGACCAAACCAGACCTGGAACAAAGGTAAGCAGGCCAAAAAGCCTGCTGCTGCCTCTAAGACAGCATGCAGGAACGGCCCCCTATCCGGTAACGGATCTAGTAGGGGGCAGACTTTCACTCTTCGCCCAGGCGTGGGCAAGAGATGTCCATGATCCCTGGGCGTTGGAAATTATATCCCAGGGATATCTTCTGGACTTCAAAGCTTCTCCCCCAAAAGGGAGATTTCACCTTTCACAATTATCTGCAAACCAGATAAAGAGAGAGGCATTCTTACACTGTGTACGAGACCTCCTAGTTATGGGAGTGATTCATCTAGTTCCAAAGGAGGAACAGGGACAGGGTTTTTACTCAAATCTGTTTGTGGTTCCCAAAAAAGAGGGAACCTTCAGACCAATTTTGGATCTAAAGATCTTAAACAAATTCCTCAGAGTTCTATCATTCAAGATGGAAACTATTCGTACCATCCTACCTATGATCCAGGAGGTTCAATATATGACTACAGTGGATTTAAAGGATGCTTATCTTCACATTCCGATACACAAAGATCATCATCGGTTTCTCAGGTTTGCCTTTCTAGACAGGCATTACCAGTTTGTAGCTCTTCCCTTTGGATTAGCTACAGCCCCAAGAATCTTTACGAAGGTTCTAGGGTCACTTCTGGCAGTCCTAAGGCCGCGGGGCATAGCAGTGGCCCCTTATTTAGACGACATCCTGATACAGGCGTCAAACTTCCAAATTGCCAATTCTCATACGGACGTAGTACTGGCATTTCTGAGGTCGCATGGGTGGAAAGTGAACGAGGAAAAGAGTTCTCTATCCCCACTCACAAGAGTTTCCTTCCTAGGGACTCTAATAGATTCTGTAGAAATGAATGAAAATTTACCTGACGGAGTCCAGGTTATCAAAGCTTCTAAATTCCTGCCGTGTTCTTCATTCCATCCCGCGCCCTTTGGTGGCTCAGTGTATGGAAGTAATCGGCTTAATGGTAGCGGCAATGGACATAGTGCCGTTTGCACGCTTACATCTCAGACCGCTGCAACTATGCATGCTCAGTCAGTGGAACGGGGATTACACAGATTTGTCCCCTTTACTGAATCTGGACCAAGAGACCAGGGATTCTCTTCTCTGGTGACTATCGGGTCCATCTGTCCAAAGGTATGACCTTTCGCAGGCCAGATTGGACAATTGTAACGACAGATGCCAGCCTTCTAGGTTGGGGTGCAGTCTGGAACTCCCTGAAGGCTCAGGGATCGTGGACTCAGGAGGAGACACTCCTTCCAATAAATATTCTGGAACTAAGAGCGATATTCAATGCTCTTCAGGCTTGGCCTCAGTTAGCAACTCTGAGGTACATCAGATTTCAGTCGGACAACATCACGACTGTGGCTTACATCAACCATCAAGGGGGAACAAGAAGTTCCCTAGCGATGTTAGAAGTTTCAAAAATAATTCGCTAGGCAGAGATTCACTCTTGCCACCTATCAGCTATCCATATCCCAGGTGTAAAGAACTAGAGAACTGGGAGGCGAATTTTCTAAGTCGTCAGACTTTTCATCCGGGGGAGTGGGAACTCCATCCGGAGGTGTTTGCACAATTGATTAATCGTTGGGGCAAACCAGAACTGGATCTCATGGTGTCTCGCCAGAATGCCAAGCTTCCACCATTTCCTCTGCTCCCTCGACTGATTGCCAAGATCAAGCAGGAGAGAGCATCAGTGATTCTGATAGCACCTGCGTGGCCACGCAGGACCTGGTATGCAGATCTAGTGGACATGTCATTCTTTCCACCATGGTCTCTGCCTCTGAGACAGGACCTTCTACTTCAGGGTCCTTTCAACCATCCAAATCTAATTTCTCTGAGACTGCCTGGAGATTGAACGCTTGATTTTATCAAAGCGTGGCTTCTCCGAGTCAGTCATTGATACCTTAATACAGACACGAAAGCCTGTCACCAGGAAAATTTACCATAAGATATGGCGTAAATACCTTTATTGGTGTGAATCCAAGGGTTACTCATGGAGTAAGGTCAGGATTCCCAGGATATTATCCTTTCTCCAAGAAGGTTTGGAAAAAGGATTGTCAGCTAGTTCCTTAAAGGGACAGATTTCTGCTATTCTTTTGCACAAGCGTCTGGCAGATGTTCCAGACGTTCAGGCATTTTGTCAGGCTTTAGTTAGAATCAATCCTGTGTTTAAACCTGTTGCTTCTTCATGGAGCTTAAATTTGGTTCTTAAGGTTCTTCAAGGAGTTCCGATTGAACCTCTTCATTCCATAGATATCAAACTTTTATCTTGGAAAGTTCTTTTTTTGGTAGCTATTTCCTCGGCTCGTAGAGTCTCCGAGTTATCTGCCTTACAATGTGATTCTCCTTATCTGATTTTTCATACGGATAAGGTAGTCCTGCGTACCAAACCTGGGTTTTTACCTAAGGTGGTATCTAACAAGAATATCAATCAAGAGATTGTTGTTCCATCCTTGTGTCCTAATCCTTCTTCAAAGAAGGAACGTCTATTACACAATCTGGACGTGGTTCGTGCTTTAAAGTTTTACTTACAAGCTACTAAAGATTTTCGTCAAACATCTGCTTTGTTTGTTGTCTACTCTGGACAGAGGAGAGGTCAAAAGGCTTTGGCAACCTCTCTTTCTTTTTGGCTAAAAAGCATAATCCGCTTAGCCTATGAGACTGCTGGACAGCAGCCTCCTGAAAGGATTACAGCTCATTCTACTAGAGCTGTGGCTTCCACTTGGGCCTTTAAAAATGAGGCTTCTGTTGAACAGATTTGCAAGGCGGCGACTTGGTCTTCGCTTCATACTTTTTCAAAATTCTACAAATTTGATACTTTTGCTTCTTCGGAGGCTATTTTTGGGAGAAAGGTTTTACAGGCAGTGGTACTTTCCATTTAAGTACCTGCCTTGTCCCTCCCTTCATCCGTGTACTTTAGCTTTGGTATTGGTATCCCACAAGTAATGGATGATCCGTGGACTGGATACACCTTACAAGAGAAAACACAATTTATGCTTACCTGATAAATTTATTTCTCTTGTGGTGTATCCAGTCCACGGCCCGCCCTGTCATTTTAAGGCAGGTAATTTTTACATTTAAACTACAGTCACCACTGCACCCTATGGTTTCTCCTTTCTCGGCTTGTTTTCGGTCGAATGACTGGATATGGCAGTTAGGGGAGGAGCTATATAACAGCTCTGCTGTGGGTGTCCTCTTGCAACTTCCTGTTGGGAATGAGAATATCCCACAAGTAATGGATGTTCCGTGGACTGGATACACCACAAGATAAATAAATTTATCAGGTAAGCATAAATTGTGTTTTCTATGTCTTAGCAACCGTTCTGACAAGTGGTTACTCTAGTTAGTACAATTTAAAAGTGCAACAGTATATGATAAATACTTTGAAACAACTATACACATGGAAAATGTGGAACTCTTGCAATTTAAGATTCTACACCAGAGGTCTGTCAGCTAGCTATCTCACCTAGTAACGAATGAGTCATATGACTATGTTATGTTTTCTTTTTTTGGATTGGCTGAATAGGCCGATATGTCACTTCCGGTACACAGCAGAGAATAAATGCAATACGTAAAAAGCTAGTTTTTTCTAGAGCGAAAGCAAAGTAAAAAGTTGCGATACTATAAAGAATCAATTAAACGCTTGGGGTATTTTATATGTATAAAGTTGTAAGTATATCCTGTTTTTCTTCTCTGTTTTCCTCTGTAATAATGAATAGGAGTTGTTAACCATTAACACCTGAGTTAAACACCACTCCGCCTGAACACCAAATGTATATAATGTTGCATTGGCCAGTGCATTCAATATCTTTAATAAAGCACGGGTTCCGTGTGAAATGCGTCAGAGTATATGGGCATTAGGATCAATGTGTCTATATTTTTTAAAATTGATTTTCCCCCCGGCTTACTCAATAAATTGTGACACTCTTCGACTCAAAGACAAAGCTGGCTTTTAAGTACCACCCATGAAAACCGCAAGGTAAAAGTTGTGTGTTTCTATTTGCTACGATGTCCGTGGAAGGACGGGACCTGGGTGGCGGGACTATACGTAGCTTATTCATCGTTGAACGTTGAATGGTGAGTGCTTTCATTATTTCTTCCAAATTATTTATGGACTGTTAATATAACAATGTTGGTTGTGCAAAGCTGAGAAATGGGTAGTAAAGGCATTATCTATCTTTTTAAACAATAGCAATTTAGATGTAGACTGTCCCTTTAATAAATAAAAGAAATGATGGATCCTATTTTTAAAATCCCTTTTCAATCATTTGCTTTAAAGTTAGGTTGGTAGCACCAGACGTTAGTGTATATCAAAGCCCTGTCTCAGGCTGCACCAAAGACATCCCATCAAGGCATTTCTGCTGTGATAGCCTTTTTCAAGATCTTTAGATTTATAGATCTAACACCGAAATTCCACCACACTACAGAGCGAATAGGTGAATCAGTTGACATGGCAAATCCAGATCACATGACAGTGATTTCAGCATGTACATTGAGTGGCACAGAAAAGCCATAGCTGCGGAGAAGCAGCAAAGCCGGTAAGAGTTGCTGAGAGTAGATGGCAGACCGTGAGTAAGAGAACGTTGTATCTACAACATTTTATGTCATACTACAACAACGGTGAAAGTTGTGGATTCATTTGGAAAACTGCACAATAATACTACAGTACTTACATTGATGGTATCAGTAGTACGCTATATGTACTGCAATATGAGTGTTGAATTATAAAACGTCTACAATAATATTTACAGCACTTTTCAAGCTTTACTGGATATATTTCTTTTGCAAGATGTACCAAGTCCACGGATTCATCCTTACTTGTGGGATATTATCCTTCCTAACAGGAAGTGGCAAAGAGAGCACCACAGCAGAGCTGTCTATATAGCTCCCCCCTTAACTCCACCCCCCAGTCATTCTCTTTGCCGGCTCTAAGCAGGAAGGGTAAAGTGAAAGAGGTGATAAACTGTTAGTTTTTATTTTATCTTCAAGCAAGAGTTTGTTATTTTTAAATGGTACCGGTGTTGTACTATTTACTCTCAGGCAGGAAATAGATGAAGAATTCTGCCTGGAGGATGATGATCTTAGCATTTGTAACTAAGGTCTACTGCTGTTTTCCCACAGAAACTGAGGAGTACAGGAAAACTTCAGTGTGAGGAACGGTTTCTTAGTATACAGCAATGAGGTATGTTCAGTCATTTTTTCTGCAGAGACTGTGATAACTCAGAAAGGCTGACCGTATCCCAATAAGGGGTAGGGTAAGCAGTAATCCTAGTCTTAGAAGGGGCTTTACTAGCTTGCATAAAGGGCTTAACTTATGGGCACGCAGTTTGAAGGATTTATAACAAACATTTGTTTGTTCTGGGAGTAACATTTTTATTATCTGAAGGGACAATTATATGAGGGTACACTTGGCTTTTTTGGGGTTTTAATAACCCACATGGCTGAAAAAACGCTTGGTAGCTTTTTCTAAAGGCCTCAGTAACATCGAGTGCGGTGGGCGAGGCCTAATTTCGCACCTCAGTTGCGCAGTTGTTTTCCATAGACAAGCAGCAAGCTTCAACACCGGAGGGTCCTGGGGAACTTCTTGGGCCTAATCGAAGCTTTATCCCCACATTATCGATCCCTAAGGGCAGGTAGGCGCCACAGCAGAGCTGTGGCAAGGTGCTGACCAGGGTTTTTACCTGTTTTTGGCACTTTGTCAATCTGGTTTTCTTATTTGGGGGTTAAACGTTAAATTGCTTGTGGTGCAATCTTACCATAGCTTAATGTGTCTACTGCAAAAATTTCTGAAAATTTGAAGTAATTTTAAGCAGTTTTGCAGTTTGTGTATGCCTTTTTTTCTCTTAAAGGTACCGTTTTTGAAAATTGTGCTTTTTTTTCATTAAATATGTCTATAAATTGCAAACAGCATATTTTGACTTATAAGAGTTTGGCACTTGATGATTCTCAGACAGAAGGAAATCAGGTTTTGCCATCTAGTTCTCCCCAAGTGTCACAACCATTAACGCCCGCACAAGTGACGCCAAGTACCTCTAGTGCGTCTAATTCTTTTACCTTGCAAGATATGGCCGCAGTTATGAATACTACCCTCACAGAGGTTTTATCTAAACTGCCTGGGTTGCAAGGGAAGTGCAGTAGCTCTGGGTTAAGAATGAATGCTGAGCCTTCTGACGCTTTAGTAGCCGTATCCGATATTCCCTCCCAATGTTCAGAGGTAGGGATGAGAGATTTGCTCTCTGAGGGAGAGATTTATGATTCAGGAAAAATGTTCCCTCAGCCAGATTCAGATATGACGGCATTTAAATTTAAGCTAGAACACCTCCGTTTATTACTCAGGGAGGTTTTAGCGACTCTGGATGATTGTGACCCTATTGTAGTTCCAGAGAAATTGTGTAAAATGGACAAATATTTAGAGGTTCCTGTTTACACTGATGTTTTTCCGGTCCCTAAGAGGATTTCGGACATTGTAACTAAGGAGTGGGATAGACCAGGTATTCCGTTCGCTCCCCCTCCTGTTTTTAAGAAAATGTTTGCCATATCTGACACCATACGGGACTCATGGTAGACGGTCCCTAAGGTGGAGGGAGCTATTTCTACTTTAGCTAAGCGTACAACTATACCTATTGAAGACAGTTGTGCTTTCATAGATCCTATGGATAAAAAATTAGAGGGTCTCCTAAAGAAAATTTTTGTTCATCAGGGTTTTCTTCTTCAGCCTATAGCGTGCATTGTTCCTGTAACCACTGCAGCTGCCTTTTGGTTTGAGGCTCTGGAAGAGGCTCTTCAGGTGGAGACCCCACTAGATGATATTCTAGACAGAATTAGGGCTCTTAAGCTAGCTAATTCTTTCATTTCAGACGCCGATTTTCATCTCGCTAAGTTAGCGGCAAAGAATTCAGGTTTTGCCATTTTAGCGCGTAGAGCGTTATGGCTTAAGTCCTGGTCGGCTGATGTGTCATCAAAATCTAAGCTTTTGACCATCCCTTTCAAAGGTAAGACCCTATTCAGGCCTGCACTGAAAGAAATTATTTCAGACATCACTGGGGGGAAGGGTCATGCCCTCCCTCAAGATAAGTCAAATAAGACAAGGACCAAACAAAATAATTTTCATTCCTTTCGAAACTTCAAGGGTGGTCCCGCTTCCTCCTCCCCTGCTGCAAAGCAAGAGGGGAACTTTGCTAAATCCAAGCAAGTCTGGAGACCTAACCAGGCTTGGAACAAGGGTAAACAGGCCAAGAAGCCTGCTGCTGCCAGTAAGACAGCATGAAAGGGTAGCCCCCGATCTGGGACCGGATCTAGTAGGGGGCAGACTCTCTCTCTTTGCTCAGGCCTGGGCAAGAGACGTTCAGGACTCCTGGGCCGTAGAAATTGTAACCCAGGGGTATCTTCTAGATTTCAAAGATTCTCCTCCAAGGGGGATATTCCATCTTTCTCAATTGTCTGTAAACCAGACAAAAAGAGAGGCGTTCTTACGCTGCGTAGAAGACCTTTTTACCATGGGAGTGATCTGCCCAGTTCCGAAAGCAGAACAGGGACAAGAGTTCTACTCCAATCTGTTTGTGGTTCCCAAAAAAGAGGGAACCTTCAGACCAATTCTAGATCTCAAGATCCTAATCCAATTCCTAAAGGTTCCATCCTTCAAGATGGAGACCATTCTGACTATTTTACCAATGATCCAGGAGGGTCAATATATGACCACAGTGGACTTAAAGGATGCATATCTACACATTCCTATCCACAAAGATCATCACCAGTTCCTCAGGTTTGCCTTTCTGGACAAGCATTACCAGTTTGTGGCTCTTCCCTTCGAGTTGGCCACGGCGCCAAGAATCTTCACAAAAGTGCTAGGGTCCCTTCTGGCGGTCCTAAGGCTGCGGGGCATAGCAGTGGCGCCTTATCTAGACGACATCCTGATTCAAGCGTCGATTTTCCAACTAGCCAAGTCTCCCACAGACTTAGTGTTGGCCTTTCTAAGATCTCATGGGTGGAAGGTGAACGTAAAAAAGAGTTCTCTTATTCCTCTCACAAGAGTTCCATTTCTGGGAACTCTGATAGATTCGGTGGACATGAAAATTTTTCTGACGGAGGTCAGGAAATCAAAGATTTTAACCACCTGCCGAGCTCTTCATTCCATTCCTCGGCCGTCAGTGGCTCAGTGTATGGAGGTAATCGGACTAATGGTAGCGGCAATGGACATAGTTCCGTTTGCTCGCTTGCATCTCAGACCACTGCAACTATGCATGCTCAAACAGTGGAATGGGGATAATGCAGATTTATCTCCTCAGATAAATCTGGATCAAGAGACCAGAGACTCTCTTCTTTTGTGGTTGTCACAGGATCACCTGTCCCGGGGAATGTTTTTCCGCAGGCCAGCATGGGTTATAGTGACGACGGACGCCAGCCTACTGGGCTGGGGTGCAGTCTGGAATTCCCTGAAAGCACAGGGTTTGTGGACTCAGGAGGAGGCCCTCCTACCGATAAATATTCTGGAATTAAGAGCGATATTCAATGTTCTTCAGGCGTGGCCTCAGCTGGCTTTGGCCGGATTCATCAGATTTCAGTCGGACAACATCACGACTGTAGCTTATATCAATCATCAGGAGAGAACAAGGAGTTGCTTGGCGATGATAGAAGTATCCAGGATAATCCAATGGGCAGAGACTCACTCTTGCCATCTTTCAGCGATCTATATCCCAGGGGTAGATAACTGGGAGGCAGATTTTCTAAGTCGTCACACTTCCATCCAGAGGTGTTTGCTCAACTGGTTCAGCTATGGGGCACACCAGAATTGGATCTGATGGCGTCTCGTCAGAACACCAAACTTCCTTGTTACGGATCCAGGTCCAGGGATCCTCAGGCAGTACTGATAGATGCTCTAGCAGTACCCTGGTCGTTCAACCTGGCTTATGTGTTTCCACCTTTCCCTCTCCTTCCGCGTCTGATTGCCAGAATCAAACAGGAGAGAGCTTCGGTGATTTTGATAGCACCTGCGTGGCCACGCAGGACTTGGTATGCAGACCTGGTGGACATGTCATCTCTACCACCATGGACTCTGCCACTAAGACAGGACCTTCTGATTCAAGGTCCGTTGAATCATCCAAATCTAATTTCTCTGCAACTGACTGCTTGGAGATTGAACGCTTGATTTTATCAAAGCGGGGTTTCTCTGAGTCGGTCATAGATACCTTGATTCAGGCTCGAAAGCCTGTCACCAGGAAAATCTATCATAAGATATGGCGTAAATATCTTTTTTGGTGCGAATCCAAAGGCTACTCATGGAGTAAGATCAGGATTCCTAGGATTTTGTCCTTTCTTCAAGAGGGATTGGAAAAAGGATTGTCAGCTAGTTCCTTAAAAGGACAGGTATCTGCTTTGTCTATTCTATTGCACAAGCGTCTGGCAGATGTCCCAGACGTTCGGGCTTTAGTTAGAATCAAGCCTGTGTTTAAACCTGTTGCTCCGCCATGGAGTCTAAATTTAGTTCTTAATGTTCTTCAGGGGGTTCCGTTTGAACCCATGCATTCCATAGATATTAAGCTTCTATCTTGGAAAGTTCTGTTTCTAGTTGTTATCTCTTCAGCTCAAAGGGTTTCTGAATTATCTGCATTACAATGTGACTCGCCTTATCTTGTTTTCCATGCTGATAAGGTGGTTTTGTGTACCAAACCTGGGTTCCTCCCTAAGGTTGTTACTAACAGGAATATCAATCAGGAGATTGTTGTTCCTTCTCTGTGTCCTAATCCTTCTTCTAAGAAGGAACGTTTATTGCACAACTTGGACTTAGTTCGTGCTTTGAAGTTCTATTTGCAGGCAACCAAAGATTTTTGTCAAACATCTTCTTTGTTTGTTGTCTATTCTGGAAAACGTAGGGGTCAAAAGGCTACGGCTACCTCTCTTTCCTTTTGGCAGACAAGCATCATCCGTTTGGCTTATGAGACTGCTAGACAGCAGCCTCCTGAAAGAATTACTGCTTACTGGCTTCCACATGGGCTTTTAAAAATGATGCTTCTGTTGAACAGATTTGTAAGGCTGCGACTTGGTCTTCGCTTCATACCTTTTCCAAATTTTACAAATTTGATACTTTTGCTTCTTCGGAGGTTATTTTTGGGAGAAAGGTTCTGCAAGCAGTGGTGCCTTCCGTTTAGGCTCCTGTCTTGTCCCTCCCTTCATCCGTGTCCTAAAGCTTTGGTATTGGTATCCCACAAGTAAGGATGAATCCCTGGACTCGGTACATCTTGCAAAAGAAAACAAAGTTTATGCTTACCTGATAAATTTCTTTCTTTTGCGATGTACCGAGTCCACAGCCTGCCCTGTCTATTCAAGACAGATAGTATTTTTATTGAAAACGTCAGTCACCTCTGCACCTTATAGTTTCTCCTTTGTCTTCCTTGGCCTTCGGTCGAATGACCGGGGGGTAGACAAAGGGGGGAGCTATATAGGCAGCTCTGCTGTGGTGCTCTCTTTGCCACTTCCTGTTAGGAAGGATAATATCCCACAAGTAAGGATGAATCCGTGGACATCGCAAAAGAAAGAAATTTATCAGGTAAGCATAAATTTTGTTTTTTTCACTTTTAACCCCTTACACCATGTATGGAATCACCATATAACTGGATTTTTAATGTATTTATAAATAGATATTCCCATATGCAGTATATCTGTATGTGTGTGTGTATATATATATATATATATATATATATATCTTTATAGGTATAGATATATATTGTACAAAAAATCATCAGATATATGTAGATGGCTTTTTTTTTTCATTTTTATGGGGTAATACAAAAACACTCACGCGATATTCTAACTTCGGCTTTTTGCGCTCGTCGGGTTAGTGCAAAAGTAAAAACAGTTTATGTTCAACTCATAATACGAGAGTAACCCGACGCGCACAAAAAGCTTACTTCTAGCACAATTACACTTGAGCGGGTTGTTAATTAGTACTCCATTTATACTCCATTTATAATCTGGCCCAACGTGTTTTATACGATTAAAATTATTAAATTATATTAACCTATTTTTATTAAATTTTTATAAAAAATAATATTGTAATGCAGCTTTAAGTGCACTCTTTCTTTCTATGCTTAATTCACATTAGGGATTGTTTAAGGCAAGATCCCTTAAGAGTTCTAAGTCATAACCATTTATCCCACAAGTATCCCTAGTTTGTATTAATTGTTCAAAAAATAGTCAAGCAAATCTAAATAGATCAGATATTCAGAATGTATTTTCCCAGCAAATTCAATGAAACCCATTTTTTTTTCCATTTATTATTTAGATAGAGCATGCAATTTTAAACAACTTTCTAATTTACTTCTATTATCTAATTTGCTTCATTTTCTTGATATCCTTTGCTGAAAGGTATATCTAAATAGGCTCAGTAGCTGCTGATTGGTGGCTGCACATAGATGCAATGTGTGATTGGCTCACGCATGTGCATTGCTATTTCTTCAACAAAAGACATCTAAAGAATGAAGCAAATTAGATAATAGAAGTAAATTGGAATGTTGTTAAAATTGTATTCTCCATCTGAATCATAAAATAAAAATTTGGGGTTTTATGTCCCTTTAAAGGTTCACATCTTCCCCAATAGGTACAGGGAAGTAAGAAAACATTTTTCAATAATACAATGAACTCATGTTTTAAACTGAACATATTGTTACCTCTTTGTACTTGTTATCTTTATTTTTTTTCCACTTGAAAAATCTGCATTGCTTTGAAATCAAGTACCGTTCTTAAGAGTATTGCAGTCTTTGTGATCAATATTATATGAAGTGGGAATCCAGGTCATTAAAGACTGACTTAAGAAATGCCAGCTGCAGTAGGAGAATAGGAACCTCCACTTTATATACTAATACAAAACTGAAAATCAGTAGTTCTATTTCACATATGATATCTTTAGCATATGTTATGAATAATGATGTATCAGACTTGCATTTTAATTCATTTATCTGCTATATGTTATTTGATATAAATTAGAGTAGGGTTCATAACAAATCAACAAATAAAATTAAGTATTGCGGTCAATGGTGAACTGTGTGTTACCTATAAATGTATATGCATATATATATTTATGTATTTACACATATTAACACATAAATACAGTATATATGTATATAATCATATAATATATATATTTATATTTGCTGCGTGGCTTACTCCCTTTACTGCGCTAGGATCTTTGCCGTGTCTGACGGCATAAGTACGTGGCTCCCATTGGAGCCTATGGAAGCGCTCTCTTGTGAATGCAATGCTTCCATGCAATATGAATGTGAGGTTGCGTTTGCATTGCGGCTAACTTGTAATACCAGCGCACATTTGCATGCGCTGTTATTACAAAGTGGAGCACAAATATCGCTTTTGCGAAAGCGATATTTTGTGCTTCACTTTTAATCTAGCCCTCAGTGTTAATATTATTCTAAAATTTAAATTTATAAATAAATTAGCATACTATTCCCATGCTTATCTTTGCTTTGAATACATCATTATATCTAGCATTTATTTACCTTTTAATGTCCCTTTAAATGGTTATGAAACCCATATGATTTCTTTCATAATTAATATAGCATACAATTTTCCAATATAAATCTATTATTAAATTTGCTTCATTCTCTTGGTATCCTTTGCATTACTGGGAGCTTGCTGAATAATCAGGTGAGACAACGACAAGAGGCATATATGTGCAGCCAGCAATCAGCAGTTAGCTCCCAGTAGTGCAATGTTGCTCTTAACCCTACCTAGGGATGCTTTTCAACAAAAGACACTAAAAGAACAACACAAACTGAGAAATGTTAAAATAACCTATGTCAAAATTACCATAAATGCCAATAAATAATGTAAACTACAGCACTGATAACCTAATATACCAAACACACCACAATAAAATACTTGCACTGTGTATTATAAAGTTTAGATATAACGCATATACTGTAGTTAACAGTAGCTATATATATATAAAAAAGAGGTTGACAAAAGCAAGTTGGCCTCTTACACTAAACTGTAGTAAAGTAACATTTCCAAAGACCTTTCTACATCTTCTCTGTGCCCCTACAACATCAAATGCTGCTCTGATGCGTAGCTGTGACACTTTATATGTATTTTTAAATATTTAACAGATTTCCAGAATGTGCTGTAAGCATGTGACTTCTGTAAAGAAACACGTCATTCATGACCCTAGTTAATGGGCATCTCAGACACTTCATCTTTTTCAACTTGTCTGGTGTAGAGAACATTTCTGAGGTGTTTTTACAGCACTTATTGTAAAAGGATATACAACGCCTGATTTAAAAGGGCAGACTTTCTTCATTCCAAGCCTCTAGATACTTCCTTATTGCTTTTGACATCATTGCACCAATTACTAATGTCGGATAGAAAAACAAAAGGAACTTCTTGTCGCATCTCATTTACACCCTAAAAACCAGCGCGGTAGGGAGAGGGGCATCTCAGATTGGTCTTCCACTTTACTGGTGTGAAAGACATATCTAAGATATCCCATATTATTTACATGCCTTATACAGAGGACATGACTGAGTTATACCTCAGCATTTACCTGCATCACCAGTTGTCTGTGATGCAGAGACTTTATTACAGTTTATATTATATGTCACAAGCAGTAAGGCAGAGGCACTTTCTCCAACATTGGTGTGTCCGGTCCACGGCGTCATCCTTACTTCCATTTATATGCCCCTGGTGTCCAGTTCATATGTTTATGAGGTAAAGGCTAAGGTATGGTCTCTGAAAGAGGGCCTCTTAGTACTACAAGCTGTAAGAAAACAGAATTTATGCTTACCTGATAAATTACTTTCTCCAACGGTGTGTCCGGTCCACGGCGTCATCCTTACTTGTGGGAATATCTCTTCCCCAACAGGAAATGGCAAAGAGTCCCAGCAAAGCTGGCCATATAGTCCCTCCTAGGCTCCGCCCACCCCAGTCATTCTCTTTGCCGTTGCACAGGCAACATCTCCACGGAGATGGTTAAGAGTTTGTGGTGTTTAGTTGTAGTTTTTTATTCTACTATCAAGAGTTTGTTATTTTAAAATAGTGCTGGTATGTACTATTTACTCTGAAACAGAAAGAGATGAAGAATTCTGTTTGTGAGAGGAAGATGATTTTAGCAGACAGTAACTAAAATCCTTTGCTGTTTCCACATAGGACTGTTGAGATGAAGTAACTTCAGTTGGGGGAAACAGTTAGCAGACTTTTCTGCTTAAGGTATGACTAGCCAGATTTCTAACAAGACTGTGTAATGCTGGAAGCCTGTCATTTCCCCTCAAGGGGACCGGTAAGCCATTTTCTTAGTCTCAAGCAGAATAAAGGGCTTAATATGGGCTATAAAACTGGTAGACACTTTTATGGGCAAAATCGATTGCTTTATTTGGGCATTTTATACATGTTTATGCTGGTATTTCACACTTATAAACTTGGGGAACGTTTTTTAACGTCAGGCACTATGTTAGACACCTTTCCAGTCAGGAAGGGCCTTCCCAGTTGTAGGCTGAGCCTCATTTTCGCGCCATTACTGCGCAGTTGTTTTTGAGAGCAAGACATGCAGATGCATGTGTGAGGACCTGAAAATAGTTGGAAAAGTTCCTAGAAGGCGTCATTTGGTATCGTATTCCCCTCTGGGCTTGGTAGAGTCGCAGCAAAGGCTGTAGCTGGGACTGTAGAGGGGTTAAAACTGTAACCGGCTCCGGTTTCGTTATTTTAAGGGTTAAAGCTCTGAAAATTGGTGTGCAATACTTTTAATGCTTTAAGACACTGTGGTGAAATTTTGGTAAATTTTGAACAATTGCTTCATATTTTTTCACATATTCAGTAATAAAGTGTGCTCTGTATAAAATTTAAAGAGACAGTAACGGTTTTGTTTTAAAACGGTTTTTGTGTTTTACTGACAAGTTTAAGCCTGTTTAACATGTCTGTGCCTTCAGATAAGCTATGTTCTATATGTATGAAAGTCAATGTGTCTCCCCCTTCTAAATTATGTGATAATTGTGCCAAAGCGTCCAAACAAATTAAGGACAGTACTTTCACAGATAATGAAGTTGCCCAAGATGATTCTTCAGATGAAGGGAGTAGACATGGTTCTACATCATCTCCTTCTGTGTCTACACCAGTTTTGCCCACGCAGGAGGCCCCTAGTACTTCTAGCGCGCCAATGCTTATTACCATGCAACAATTGACGGCTGTAATGGATAATTCCATAGCAAATATTTTATCCAAAATGCCTGCATATCAGAGAAAGCGCGATTGCTCTGTTTTAAACACTGAAGAGCAGGAGGGCGCTGATGATAATTGTTCTGTCATACCCTCACACCAATCTGAAGGGGCCATGAGGGAGGTTTTGTCAGATGGGGAAATTTCAGATTCAGGAAAAATTTCCCAACAGGCTGAACCTGATGTTGTGACATTTAAATTTAAATTAGAACATCTCCGCGCACTGCTTAAGGAGGTGTTATCTACTCTGGATGATTGTGACAACCTTGTCATTCCAGAAAAATTATGCAAGATGGGCAAGTTCCTAGAGGTTTTCGTGCACCCCGACGCTTTTCCTATACCCAAGCGGGTGGCGGATATAGTGAATAAGGAATGGGAGAAGCCCGGCATACCTTTTGTTCCCCCTCCTATATTTAAGAAATTATTTCCTATGGTCGACCCCAGAAAGGACTTATGGCAGACAGTCCCTAAGGTTGAGGGGGCAGTTTCTACTCTAAACAAGCGCACTACTATTCCTATCGAGGATAATTGTGCTTTCAAAGATCCTATGGATAAAAAATTGGAGGGTTTGCTTAAAAAGATTTTTGTACAGCAAGGTTACCTTCTTCAACCCATTTCGTGCATTGTTCCTGTCACTACAGCAGCGTGGTGTAGAGAGACTCCATATGAGGAGGTTATGGACAGAGTTCACGCACTTAAGTTGGCTAACTCTTTTATTTTAGATGCCGCTTTGCAAATAGCTAGATTAGCGGCGAAAAATTCAGGGTTTGCAATTGTGGCGCGCAGAGCGCTTTGGCTAAAGTCTTGGTCAGCGGATGTATCATCCAAGACAAAGTTGCTTAATATCCCCTTCAAGGGTAAAACTCTCTTTGGGCCAGAATTGAAAGAGATTATCTCAGACATCACTGGGGGAAAGGGCCACGCCCTTCCACAAGATAGGCCCTTCAAAGCCAAGAATAAGTCTAATTTTCGTTTCTTTCGTAATTTCAGGAACGGACCGGGCTCTAATTCTGCATCCTCTAAGCAAGAGGGTAATACCTCACAGACCAAACCAGCCTGGAAACCGATGCAAGGCTGGAACAAGGGTAAGCAGGCCAAGAAGCCTGCCGCTGCTAACAAAACAGCATGGAGGAGTAGCCCCCGATCCGGGACCGGATCTAGTGGGGGGCAGACTCTCTCTCTTTGCTCAGGCTTGGGCAAGAGATGTTCAGGATCCCTGGACGCTAGAAATAGTTTCTCAGGGTTATCTTCTGGAATTCAAGGAACTACCCCCAAGGGGAAGGTTCCACATGTCTCACTTATCCTCAAACCAAATAAAGAGACAGGCATTCTTACATTGTGTAGAAGACCTGTTAAAGATGGGAGTGATACACCCAGTTCCAACGGCGGAACAAGGAATGGATTTTTACTCAAATCTGTTTGTAGTTACCAAAAAAGAGGGAACTTTCAGACCAATCCTGGATTTAAAGATCCTAAACAAATTTCTCAGAGTACCATCGTTCAAGATGGAAACCATTCGAACGATTCTACCCACAATTCAGGAAGGTCAATTTATGACTACCGTGAATCTAAAGGATGCGTATCTACATATCCCTATCCACAAAGAACATCATCAGTTCCTAAGGTTCGCCTTTCTGGACAAACATTACCAGTTTGTGGCCCTCCCATTCAGGTTAGCCACTGCTCCAAGGATTTTCACAAAGGTACTCTGATCCCTTCTAGCGGTTCTAAGACCAAGGGGCATTGCAGTAGTACCGTACTTGGACGACATTCTAGTACAAGCGTCATCTCTTTCAAAGGCAAAGGCTCACTCAGACATCGTTCTGGCCTTTCTCAGATCTCACGGATGGAAGGTGAACATAGAAAAAAGTTCCCTGTCTCCGTCGACAAGAGTTCCCTTCTTGGGAACAATAATAGATTCCTTAGAAATGAGGATTTTCTTGACAGAAGTCAGAAAGTCAAAACTTCTAAACGCTTGTCAAGTTCTTCATTCTATTCCTCGTCCTTCCGTAGCTCAGTGCATGGAAGTAGTAGGATTGATGGTTGCAGCAATGGACATAGTTCCTTTTGCGCGAATTCATCTAAGACCATTACAACTGTGCATGCTGAAACAGTGGAATGGGGACTATACAGACTTGTCTCCAGTGATTCAAGTAGCTCAGACGACCAGAGACTCACTCCGTTGGTGGCTAACCCAGGATCACCTATCCCAGGGAATGAGCTTCCGCAGTCCAGAGTGGGTCATCGTCACGACCGACGCCAGCCTAGTGGGCTGGGGCGCGGTCTGGGAATCCCTGAAAGCTCAGGGACTGTGGTCTCGGGAAGAGTCTCTTCTCCCGATAAACATTCTGGAACTAAGAGCGATATTCAATGCTCTCAGGGCTTGGCCTCAGCTAGCAAAGGCCAGATTCATAAGATTCCAATCAGACAACATGACGACTGTTGTGTATCTCAATCATCAGGGGGGAACAAGGAGTTCCCTGGCGATGAAAGAAGTGACCAAAATCATACAATGGGCGGAGAATCACTCCTGCCACCTATCTGCGATCCACATTCCAGGTGTGGAAAACTGGGAAGCGGATTATTTGAGTCGTCAGACATTCCATCCGGGGGAGTGGGAACTCCACCCGGAGATCTTTGCCCAGTTGACGCAACTATGGGGCATTCCAGATATGGATCTGATGGCGTCCCGTCAGAACTTCAAGGTTCCTTGCTACGGGTCCAGATCCAGGGATCCCAAGGCGACTCTAGTGGATGCACTAGTAGCGCCTTGGACCTTCAACCTAGCTTATGTGTTTCCACCGTTTCCTCTCATTCCCAGGCTGGTAGCCAGGATCAAACAGGAGAGGGCCTCGGTGATCTTGATAGCTCCTGCGTGGCCACGCAGGACTTGGTATGCAGACCTGGTGAATATGTCATCGGTTCCACCATGGAAGCTACCTTTGAGACAGGACCTTCTTGTTCAGGGTCCATTCGAACATCCAAATCTGGTCTCCCTCCAGCTGACGGCTTGGAGATTGAACGCTTGATTCTATCAAGGCGTGGGTTTTCAGATAAAGGATCATCTGCAAGTTCTCTAAAGGGACAGATTTCTGCTTTATCTGTCCTACTGCACAAACGACTGGCAGTTGTGCCAGATGTTCAAGCATTTGTTCAGGCTTTGGTTCGGATCAAGCCTGTTTACAGACCTTTGACTCCTCCCTGGAGTTTAAATCTAGTTCTTTCAGTTCTTCAAGGGGTTCCGTTTGAACCTTTACATTCCGTAGATATTAAGTTGTTATCTTGGAAAGTTTTGTTTTTGGTTGCTATTTCTTCTGCTAGAAGAGTTTCTGAGTTATCTGCTCTACAATGTACTCCACCCTATCTGGTGTTCCATTCAGATAAGGTTGTTTTGCGTACTAAGCCTGGTTTTCTACCAAAGGTTGTTTCCAACAAAAATATTAATCAGGAGATAGTTGTACCTTCTTTGTGTCCGAATCCAGTTTCAAAGAAGGAACGTTTGCTACACAATTTAGATGTAGTCCGTGCTCTAAAATTCTACTTAGAAGCTACGAAAGACTTCAGACAAACTTCTTCTCTGTTTGTCGTCTATTCTGGTAAAAGGAGAGGTCAAAAAGCAACTTCTACCTCTCTTTCTTTTTGGCTTAAAAGCATCATCCGATTGGCTTATGAGACTGCCGGACGGCAGCCTCCTGAAAGAATCACAGCTCACTCCACTAGGGCTATAGCTTCCACATGGGCCTTCAAGAACGAGGCTTCTGTTGATCAGATATGTAAGGCAGCGACTTGGTCTTCACTGCACACTTTTGCCAAATTTTACAAATTTGATACTTTTGCTTCTTCGGAAGCTATTTTTTGGAGAAAGGTTTTGCAAGCCGTGGTGCCTTCCATTTAGGTGACCTGATTTGCTCCCTCCCTTCATCCGTGTCCTAAAGCTTTGGTATTGGTTCCCGCAAGTAAGGATGACGCCGTGGACCGGACACACCAATGTTGGAGAAAACAGAATTTATGCTTACCTGATAAATTACTTTCTCCAACGGTGTGTCCGGTCCACGGCCCGCCCTGGTTTTTTAATCAGGTCTGATGTATTATTTACTCTAACTACAGTCGCCACGACACCATATGGTTTCTCCTATATTTTCCTCCTGTCCGTCGGTCGAATGACTGGGGTGGGCGGAGCCTAGGAGGGACTATATGGCCAGCTTTGCTGGGACTCTTTGCCATTTCCTGTTGGGGAAGAGATATTCCCACAAGTAAGGATGACGCCGTGGACCGGACACACCGTTGGAGAAAGTAATTTATCAGGTAAGCATAAATTCTGTTTTCTTACAGCTTGTAGTACTAAGAGGCCCTCTTCCAGAGACCATACCTTAGCCTTTACCTCTTAAACATATGAACTGGACACCAGGGGCATATAAATGGAGGGTGTTGGAGCATTACAGATACCATAACCCCCTTCTATTTGTTTTACTTAGGGTGGAAGGAGACCCCTCATTTGAAAGAGGGAAATTATATGTAAGGTTGCCCTTCTAGCACCCTTCCTTACAATGGTGGTGTCTCATGCCTCTGTCTATGGTATGTGACAGTAGATGATCTGTAACAAAAAACAGTAACAGCATTTACAAGCAGTGAGGGAGTGTCACACCACAGCAAGACGAAGCAAATTGAAATAATTTACTTGCAGATTCTAGGTGTGTATATTTATATATGTTGTGTACATATCCTAGATTGTTTTTGTTAAATTGAGCTTGGTTTGTATGGGTTGCACTTTAAAAAGGACAGGGTTGGTTTGGCCAGAGCAAGCTTTAATAGGGGAAGGTATTACAGGATCAGAGTTATCTAGAGGGGAACTTATACAGTGAGCTCTGCTGCAAATGACATATTGGGGCAGAGAGCAGGACAATTGGGCTAATTTTGTTCTATATTAGGGATCTCTCAGGCTGGAACTGTCAGACAACATATTTGACTGTTGGGCTTATGAATTTCAACACATTATTTATTTTGCTTTGAATTTTACCACCATAAATATTAATTCAGAGGGTTTATGGAGATCTCTTTACGATTAAAAGATTAGTTTTGTATAGAATATTCAAAACATAATAAGTGTTAGATCATTTTTTACAAGGCTTGATGTATTGTGCATATATAATAAATATGAATCCCGTGTACAACGTGCTATAACCAAGCTGTACAGAACAGAATATAGCGTTTAAATGAGCAGGGAAAATCACTTTGTCGTGTCTGGTTCTGTGCAAAAATTGAATATTCACCTCTATTAATAAACATTGCGGATACTAAAGTACTGTTAGTAAGGAGTGTGAAATGTGGGAAATCCCCATTCCTTGAATAAAACAAGTATTGTAAAATAAAAGATAATATCAT
Organism: Bombina bombina; assembly: GCF_027579735.1. Classification (NCBI taxonomy): domain Eukaryota; kingdom Metazoa; phylum Chordata; class Amphibia; order Anura; family Bombinatoridae; genus Bombina; species Bombina bombina. The sequence goes on along the minus strand of NC_069501.1, from coordinate 203,362,380 downwards.
GCAGTGTTCTCTTACTTCCCCAGTATATATATATATATATATATATATATATATATATATATATATATATATATATATATATATATATACAGTATACATAACAACTGTATGGTGTAACATTGTTTGTATTAATTGGTTGCATTTACTTTTATTTAGCCAACTGCTACAGGTGAACAGAAAACAAAACCAACACAGAATAGCGTTCGTGCACTAAGAGGTCTTGGCTTATCTCCTGACTTGGTAAGTTCATACATCACTAATATTACATGTGAAATCTAGGTGAAAAAAAAAACACTTTCTCATCATACTCTATGTTTGAAATTTCAGTTACCAAAATGTCTACAGTGTAAAAATGTTAATGCTATCATGGGTTGGCAATGTAGGCAAGGTAGTGGGATCAAAAGTGGCGAATAACATTTTGAGCCCTGTGTGTGTGTGTATATACATATATATAATAAAGCAAACAAGTCAGAGAATTACTATTCTATAGCATAAGGCATTCAACCTTACACAGGTAGTTCTCCAGAGCAGGTATATGCCCACCAGTAACACAGGCAGGTCAGGCTATCCAATAGTAAGTCAGCATAGTCTATATCAGTCAGAATAGGGCATTAGGGCAGTATTCTGTCTACGATTAAGGCTCCCAAGGAGCTGAAACGCGTCAGACGCCCACCCCAGCCCCTTTTCTGCTGCCTATCATAGCCATTTGCCCAGTAATAATAATCTTAGAAGCTTTTATACTGTATTTGTCATATATAGTTAGTGTGCAAAAAAGATGATTATATACAGCGCTCTCAAGGGGGTGATAGTATGATAGTATGCCGAAAGCCAGAGGAATATAGTTAATAGTGGAAATTCAGGAGAAAAAAAAAGACAAAACAACATCATAGTGTAATATTGTCACTGCTGTGATAATGGGATGTGAGGTTAATTTCTCTCACCTAATTCAACCTCAACAGTATGAGGTATATAATGTGCACGTATGGGATATATAATCCCCATGTGGTAAAGTTGTATCAACTGCAATCCAGATATAAGTAATGCTTAAGAGCAAAAATTCCAAAAAACACTTTATTAACACTCGTTAAAAGCAACAGATGCTTAAAATTAATTAAAATTAAAAGTCTGTGTAAAAGTCCAGGTGGACTCAATGCGAATTGGTTCAGTAAAAAACAATAAAAAGTAAATCTGCTTCCACACTGACTTTTCAGAAAAGTAACGTTTAAGATTAATTTAAAGAAGAGACAAAACAATAGTCTTTCTTCTGTTATGTGTGATCAGTCCACGGGTCATCATTACTTCTGGGATATTATCTGCTCCCCTACAGGAAGTGCAAGAGGATTCACCCAGCAGAGTTGCTATATAGCTCCTCCCCTCTACGTCACCCCCAGTCATTCTCTTGCACCCAAAGACTAGATAGGAGGTGTGAGAGGACTATGGTGATTATACTTAGTTTTTATAACTTCAATCAAAAGTTTGTTATTTTACAATAGCACCGGAGCGTGTTATTACTTCTCTGGCAGAGTTTGAAGAAGAATCTACCAGAGTTTTTCTTATGATTTTAACCGGAGTAGTTAAGATCATATTGCTGTTTCTCGGCCATCTGAGGGAGGTAAAAGCTTCAGATCAGGGGACAGCGGGCAGTTGAATCTGCATTGAGGTATGTAGCAGTTTTTATTTTCTGAATGGAATTGATGAGAAAATCCTGCCATACCGTTATAATGACATGCATGTATACTCTACACTTCAGTATTCTGGGGATGGTATTTCACCGGAATTACTCTGTAAAAATACATTAAACCTTTTAATAGGTATTTAATTCATGTTAAACGTTTTTGCTGGAATGTAGAATCGTTTGCATTTCTGAGGTACTGAGTGAATAAATATTTGGGCATTATTTTTCCACTTGGCAGTTTACTTGTTTTGATTATGACAGTTTCGTTTCTCTCTCACTGCTGTGTGTGAGGGGGAGGGGCCGTTTTTGGCGCTCTTTGCTACGCATCAAAAATTTCCAGTCAGTTACTCTTGTATTTTCTGCATGATCCGGTTCATCTCTAACAGAACTCAGGGGTCTTCAAACTTCTTTGAAGGGAGGTAGTTTCTCTCAGCAGAGCTGTGAGACTTATGTAGTGGCTGTGTTTTAAAACGTTGCTCTATGATTTTTATGTTTAAAATTTAATTAGTGTTACTTTACTAATGGGAACAAACCTTTGCTAACAAGTTGTGTTGTTTTTAAAGAGTGATGCTATAACTGTTTTTCAGTTCATTATTTCAACTGTCATTTAATCGTTTAGTGCTTCTTTGAGGCACAGTACGTTTTTGTTAACTAAGATTGTAACCAAGTTGCATGTTTATTGCTAGTGTGTTAAACATGTCTGATTCAGAGGAAGATACCTGTGTCATTTGTTCCAATGCCAAGGTGGAGCCCAATAGAAATTTATGTACTAACTGTATTGATGCTACTTTAAATAAAAGCCAATCTGTACAAATTGAACAAATTTCACCAAACAGCGAGGGGAGAGTTATGCCGTCTAACTCGCCTCACGTGTCAGTACCTGCGTCTCCCGCCCGGGAGGTGCGTGATATTATGGCGCCTAGTACATCTGGGCCGCCATTACAGATAACATTACAAGATATGGCTACTGTTATGACTGAAGTTTTGGCTAAATTACCAGAACTAAGAGGCAAGCGTGATCACTCTGGGGTGAGAACAGAGTGCGCTGATAATTCTAGGGCCATGTCTGATACTGCGTCACAGCTTGCAGAGCATGAGGACGGAGAGCTTCATTCTGTAGGTGACGGTTCTGATCCAAGCAGATTGGATTCAGATATTTCAAATTTTAAATTTAAATTGGAAAACCTCCGTGTATTACTAGGGGAGGTCTTAGCGGCTCTTAACGATTGTAACACTGTTGCAATACCAGAGAAAATGTGTAGGTTGGATAAATACTTTGCGGGTACCGGCGAGTACTGACGTTTTTCCTATACCTAAGAGATTAACTGAAATTGTTACTAAGGAGTGGGATAGACCCGGTGTGCCGTTCTCACCCCCTCCAATATTTAGAAAGATGTTTCCAATAGACGCCACCACACGGGACTTATGGCAAACGGTCCCTAAGGTGGAGGGAGCAGTTTCTACTTTAGCTAAGCGCACCACTATCCCGGTGGAGGATAGCTGTGCTTTTTCAGATCCTATGGATAAAAAATTAGAGGGTTACCTTAAGAAAATGTTTGTTCAACAAGGTTTTATATTGCAACCCCTTGCATGCATCGCGCCGATTACGGCTGCGGCAGCATTTTGGATTGAGTCTCTGGAAGAGAACCTTAGTTCCGCTACGCTGGACGACATTACGGACAGGCTTAGAGTCCTTAAACTAGCTAATTCATTCATTTCGGAGGCCGTAGTACATTTAACCAAACTTACGGCTAAGAATTCAGGATTCGCCATTCAGGCACGTAGGGCGCTGTGGCTAAAATCCTGGTCGGCTGATGTAACTTCTAAGTCCAAATTACTTAATATACCTTTCAAGGGGCAAACTTTATTTGGGCCCGGTTTGAAAGAGATTATCGCTGACATTACAGGAGGTAAGGGCCACGCTCTGCCTCAAGACAAAGCCAAAGCTAAGGCTAGACAGTCTAATTTTCGTCCCTTTCGGAATTTCAAAGCAGGTGCAGCATCAACTTCCACTGCACCAAAACAGGAAGGAGCTGTTGCTCGTTACAGACAAGGCTGGAAACCTAACCAGTCCTGGAATAAGGGCAAGCAGGCCAGAAAACCTGCTGCTGCCCCTAAGACAGCATGAACCGAGGGCCCCCGATCCGGGACCGGATCTAGTGGGGGGCAGACTCTCTCTCTTCGCCCAGGCTTGGGCAAGAGATGTCCAGGATCCCTGGGCGCTAGAGATCATATCTCAGGGATACCTTCTAGACTTCAAATTATCTCCCCCAAGAGGGAGATTTCATCTGTCAAGGTTGTCAACAAACCAAATAAAGAAAGACGCGTTTCTACGCTGTGTACAAGATCTATTATTAATGGGAGTGATCCATCCGGTTCCGCGGTCGGAACAAGGACAAGGGTTTTACTCAAACCTGTTTGTGGTTCCCAAAAAAGAGGGAACTTTCAGGCCAATCTTGGATTTAAAGATCCTAAACAAATTCCTAAGAGTTCCATCGTTCAAAATGGAAACTATTCGGACAATCTTACCCATGATCCAAAAGGGTCAGTACATGACCACAGTGGATTTAAAGGATGCTTACCTTCACATACCGATTCACAAAGATCATTACCGGTATCTAAGGTTTGCCTTCTTAGACAGGCATTACCAGTTTGTAGCCCTTCCATTCGGATTGGCTACGGCTCCAAGAATCTTCACAAAGGTTCTGGGTGCCCTTCTAGCGGTTCTGAGACCGCGAGGAATTTCGGTAGCTCCGTACCTAGACGACATTCTGATACAAGCTTCAAGCTTTCAAACTGCCAAGTCTCATACAGAGTTAGTTCTGGCATTTCTAAGGTCGCATGGATGGAAAGTGAACGAAAAGAAGAGTTCTCTCTTGCCTCTCACAAGAGTTCCATTCTTGGGGACTCTTATAGATTCTGTAGAAATGAAGATTTATCTGACAGAAGACAGATTAACAAAGCTTCTAAATGCATGCCGTGTCCTTCATTCCATTCAACTCCCGTCAGTAGCTCAATGCATGGAGGTGATCGGCTTAATGGTAGCAGCAATGGACATAGTTCCCTTTGCACGCCTACATCTCAGACCGCTGCAATTGTGCATGCTGAGTCAGTGGAATGGGGATTACTCAGATTTGTCCCCCACTCTGAATCTGGATCAAGAGACCAGAAACTCTCTTCTATGGTGGCTTTCTCGACCACATCTGTCCAGGGGGATGCCGTTCAGCAGGCCGGACTGGACAATTGTAACAACAGACGCCAGCCTTCTAGGTTGGGGCGCTGTCTGGAATTCTCTGAAGGCTCAGGGACTATGGAGTCAGGAGGAAAGTCTCCTGCCAATAAACATTCTGGAATTGAGAGCAGTTCTCAATGCCCTTCTAGCTTGGCCCCAGTTAAAGACTCGGGGGTTCATCAGGTTTCAGTCGGACAACATCACGACTGTGGCTTACATCAACCATCAGGGAGGGACAAGAAGCTCCCTAGCAATGATAGAAGTATCAAAGATAATTCGCTGGGCAGAGTCTCACTCTTGCCACCTGTCAGCAATCCACATCCCGGGAGTGGAGAACTGGGAGGCGGATTTCTTGAGTCGTCAGACTCTTCATCCGGGGGAGTGGGAACTTCATCCGGAGGTCTTTGCCCAAATACTTCGACGTTGGGGCAAACCAGAGATAGATCTCATGGCGTCTCGCCAGAACGCCAAACTTCCTCGCTACGGATCCAGATCCAGGGATCCGGGAGCGGTTCTGATAGATGCTTTGACAGCACCTTGGAACTTCAGGATGGCTTATGTGTTTCCACCCTTCCCGCTGCTTCCTCGATTGATTGCCAAGATCAAACAGGAGAGAGCATCAGTGATTCTAATAGCGCCTGCATGGCCGCGCAGGACTTGGTATGCAGATCTAGTGGACATGTCATCCTGTCCGCCTTGGTCTCTACCTCTAAGACAGGACCTTCTGATTCAGGGTCCATTCAAACATCAAAGTCTAACTTCTCTGAAGCTGACTGCTTGGAAATTGAACGCTTGATTTTATCAAAACGTGGTTTTTCTGAGTCGGTTATTGATACCCTGATACAGGCTAGGAAGCCTGTTACCAGAAAGATTTACCATAAAATATGGCGTAAATACCTATACTGGTGTGAATCCAAAGATTACTCCTGGAGTAAGGTTAGGATTCCTAGGATATTGTCTTTTCTACAAGAAGGTTTAGAAAAGGGTTTATCGGCTAGCTCATTAAAGGGACAGATCTCAGCTCTGTCCATCTTGTTACACAGGCGTCTGTCAGAAAATTCAGACATCCAGGCCTTTTGTCAGGCTTTAGCTAGGATCAAGCCTGTGTTTAAAGCTGTTGCTCCGCCATGGAGTTTAAACTTAGTTCTTAACGTTTTACAGGGTGTTCCGTTTGAACCCCTTCATTCCATTGATATAAAATTGTTATCTTGGAAAGTTCTATTTTTAATGGCTATTTCCTCGGCTCGAAGAGTCTCTGAGTTATCAGCCCTACATTGTGATTCTCCTTATCTGATCTTTCACTCAGACAAGGTAGTTCTGCGTACTAAACCTGGTTTCTTACCTAAGGTTGTCTCTAACAGGAATATCAATCAAGAGATTGTTGTTCCATCCTTGTGTCCAAATCCTTCTTCTAAGAAGGAACGTCTTCTACACAATCTGGATGTAGTTCGTGCCCTCAAGTTCTACTTGCAGGCAACTAAAGATTTTCGCCAAACTTCTTCCCTGTTTGTCGTTTATTCTGGGCAGAGGAGAGGTCAAAAAGCTTCTGCTACCTCTCTCTCTTTTTGGCTTCGTAGCATAATACGTTTAGCCTATGAGACTGCTGGACAGCAGCCTCCTGAAAGAATTACAGCTCATTCCACTAGAGCTGTGGCTTCCACTTGGGCCTTTAAGAATGAGGCCTCTGTTGAACAGATTTGCAAGGCTGCAACTTGGTCTTCGCTTCATACTTTTTCCAAATTTTACAAATTTGACACTTTTGCTTCTTCGGAGGCTATTTTTGGGAGAAAGGTTCTTCAGGCAGTGGTTCCTTCTGTATAATGAGCCTGCCTATCCCTCCCGTCATCCGTGTACTTTTGCTTTGGTATTGGTATCCCAGAAGTAATGATGACCCGTGGACTGATCACACATAACAGAAGAAAACATAATTTATGCTTACCTGATAAATTCCTTTCTTCTGTTGTGTGATCAGTCCACGGCCCGCCCTGTTTTTTAAGGCAGGTAAATATTTTTTAAATTATAATTCAGTCACCACTACACCCTTGGCTTCTCCTTTCTCGTTGGTCTTTGGTCGAATGACTGGAGGTGACGTAGAGGGGAGGAGCTATATAGCAACTCTGCTGGGTGAATCCTCTTGCACTTCCTGTAGGGGAGCAGATAATATCCCAGAAGTAATGATGACCCGTGGACTGATCACACAACAGAAGAAAGGAATTTATCAGGTAAGCATAAATTATGTTTTGTTGTATACTATACAGATATGTATACTCATCTGCTTTTGCAAGGTCTTGTGCTGCAATGTCTCTTGTAGCAATAGAAACTCTGTTGTACTAATGTGGAGGAATCAAGTAAACAGCTACGGTACTGGTCTCTAAGCTCCAAGACCGCAAGACCGAATGTGACGCCACACGCTGTATAGCTTCGCCCTTACGCATTTCATGAGGCTCTCCTCACTTCGTCAGAGGGTCTTTAGGTAATCTGACTCCATCCTCCTACTATGTATATATATTTCTTTCATGTAATTAGCAAGAGTCCATGAGCTAGTGACGTATGGGATATACATTCCTACCAGGAGGGGCAAAGTTTCCCAAACCTCAAAATGCCTATAAATACACCCCTCACCACACCCACAAATCAGTTTTACAAACTTTGCCTCCTATGGAGGTGGTGAAGTAAGTTTGTGCTAGATTCTACGTTGATATGCGCTCCGCAGCAGGTTGGAGCCCGGTTTTCCTCTCAGCGTGCAGTGAATGTCAGAGGGATGTGAGGAGAGTATTGCCTATTTGAATTCAATGATCTCCTTCTACGGGGTCTATTTCATAGGTTCTCTGTTATCGGTCGTAGAGATTCATCTCTTACCTCCCTTTTCAGATCGACGATATACTCTTATTTATATACCATTACCTCTGCTGATTTTCGTTTCAGTACTGGTTTGGCTTTCTACAACATGTAGATGAGTGTCCTGGGATAAGTAAGTCTTATTTTCTGTGACACTCTAAGCTATGGTTGGGCACTTTTTTTATAAAGTTCTAAATATATGTATTCAAACATTTATTTGCCTTGACTCAGGATGTTCAACATTCCTTATTTCAGACAGTCAGTTTCATATTTGGGATAATGCATATGAATAAATCAATTTTTTTCTTACCTTAAAATTTGACTTTTCCCTGTGGGCTGTTAGGCTCGCGGGGGCTGAAAATGCTTCATTTTATTGCGTCATTCTTGGCGCGGACTTTTTTGGCGCAAATTTTTTTTTCTGTTTCCGGCGTCATACGTGTCGCCGGAAGTTGCGTCATTTTTTGACTTTCTTTTGCGCCAAAAGTGTCGGCGTTCCGGATGTGGCGTCATTTTTGGCGCCAAAAGCATTTAGGTGCCAAATAATGTGGGCGTCATTTTTGGCGCTAAAAAAATATGGGCGTCACTATTGTCTCCACATTATTTAAGTCTCATTATTTATTGCTTCGGGTTGCTAGAAGCTTGTTCACTGGCATTTTTTCCCATTCCTGAAACTGTCATTTAAGGAATTTGATCAATTTTGCTTTATATGTTGTTTTTTCTATTACATATTGCAAGATGTCCCACGTTGAAACTGAGTCAGAAGATACTTCTGGAAAATCGCTGCCTGGTGCTGGAGCTACCAAAGCTAAGTGTATCTGCTGTAAACTTATGGTATCTGTTCCTCCAGCTGTTGTTTGTACTGTTTGTCATGACAAACTTGTTAATGCAGATAATATTTCCTTTAGTACTGTTACATTACCTGTTGCTGTTCCGTCAACATCTAATACTCAGAGTGTTCCTGATAACATAAGAGATTTTGTTTCTAAATCCATTAAGAAGGCTATGTCTGTTATTCCTCCTTCTAGTAAACGTAAAAAGTCTTTTAAAACTTCTAATTTTTCAGATGAATTTTTAAATGAACATCATCATTCTGATTCTGATAATGGTTCTTCTGGTTCAGAGGATTCTGTCTCAGAGGTTGATGCTGATAAATCTTCATATTTATTTAAAATGGAATTTATTCGTTCTTTACTTAAAGAAGTCCTAATTGCATTAGAAATTGAGGATTCTGGTCCTCTTGATACTAAATCTAAACGTTTAGATAAGGTTTTTAAATCTCCTGTAGTTATTCCAGAAGTCTTTTCCTGTCCCTGGTGCTATTTCTGAAGTAATTTCCAGGGAATTTGGGCCATTCATTTACTCCTTCTAAACGTTTTAAGCAATTATATCCTGTGCCATCTGACTGATTAGAGTTTTGGGACAAAATCCCTAAGGTTGATGGGGCTGTCTCTACTCTTGCTAAGCGTACTACTATTCCTACGGCAGATGGTACTTCCTTTAAGGATCCTTTAGATAGGAAAATTGAATCCTTTCTAAGAAAAGCTTACTTGTGTTCAGGTAATCTTCTTAGACCTGCTATATCTTTTGCGGATGATGCTGCAGCTTCAACTTTTTGGTTAGAAGCTTTAGCGCAACAAGTAACAGATCATAATTCTCATAGCATTATTATTCTTCTTCAACATGCTAATAATTTTATTTGTGATGCCATCTTTGATATCATTGGAGTTGATGTCAGGTATATGTCTCTAGCTATTTTAGCTAGAAGAGCTTTATGGCTTAAAACTTTGAATGCTGATATGTCTTCTAAGTCTACTCTGCTTTCCCTTTCTTTCCAGGGTAATAAATTGTTTGGTTCTCAGTTGGATTCTATTATCTCAACTGTTACTGGAGGGAAAGGAACTTTTTTACCACAGGATAAAAAATCTAAAGGTAAATTTAGGTCTAATAATCGTTTTCGTTCCTTTCGTCACAACAAGGAACAAAAACCTGATCCTTCATCCTCAGGAGCGGTATCAGTTTGGAAACCATCTCCAGTCTGGAATAAATCCAAGCCTTTTAGAAAATCAAAGCCAGCTCCTAAGTCCACATGAAGGTGCAGACCTCATTCCAGCTCAGCTGGTAGGGGGCAGATTACGTTTTTTCTAAGAAATTTGGATCAATTCCGTTCACAATCTTTGGATTCAGAACATTGTTTCAGAAGGGTACAGAATTGGCTTCAAGATAAGGCATCCTGCAAAGAGATTTTTTCTTTCCCGTGTCCCAGTAACCCAGCGAAGGCTCAAGCATTTCTGAAATGTGTTTCAGATCTAGAGTTGACTGGAGTAATTTTGCCAGTTTCAGTTCTGGAACAGGGACTGGGGTTTTATTCAAATCTCTTCATTGTACCAAAGAGGGAGAATTCCTTCAGACCAGTTCTGGATCTAAAAATATTGAATCGTTATGTAAGGATACCAACATTCAAAATGGTAACTGTAAGGACTATCCTGCCTTTTGTTCAACAAGGGAATTATATGTCTACAATAGATTTACAGGATGCATATCTGCATATTCCGATTCATCCAGATCACTATCAGTTTCTGAGATTCTCTTTCCTAGACAAGCATTACCAGTTTGTGGCTCTGCCGTTTGGCCTAGCTACAGCTCCAAGAATTTTTACAAAGGTTCTCGGTGCCCTTCTGTCTGTAATCAGAGAACAGGGTATTGTGGTATTTCCTTATTTGGACGATATCTTGGTACTTGCTCAGTCTTCACATTTAGCAGAATCTCATATGAATCGATTTGTGTTGTTTCTTCAACATCATGGTTGGAGGATCAATTTACCAAAAAGTTCATTGATTCCTCAGACACAGGTAACCTTTTTAGGTTTTCAGATAGATTCAGTGTCCATGACTCTATCTTTGACAGACAAGAGACGTCTAAAATTGATATCAGCTTGTCGAAACCTTCAGTCACAATCATTCCCTTCGGTAGCCTTATGCATGGAGATTCTAGGTCTTATGACTGCTGCATCGGACGCGATCCCCTTTGCTCGTTTTCACATGCGGCCTCTTCAGCTTTGTATGCTGAACCAGTGGTGCAGGGATTACACAAAGATATCTCAATTAATATCTTTAAAACCGATTGTACGACACTCTCTGACGTGGTGGACAGATCACCATCGTTTAGTTCAGGGGGCTTCTTTTGTTCTTCCGACCTGGACTGTAATTTCAACAGATGCAAGTCTTACAGGTTGGGGAGCTGTGTGGGGGTCTCTGACAGCACAAGGGGTTTGGGAATCTCATGAGGTGAGATTACCGATCAATATTTTGGAACTCCGTGCAATTTTCAGAGCTCTTCAGTCTTGGCCTCTTCTAAAGAGAGAATCGTTCATTTGTTTTCAGACAGACAATGTCACAACTGTGGCATACATCAATCATCAAGGAGGGACTCACAGTCCTCTGGCTATGAAAGAAGTATCTCGAATTCTGGTATGGGCGGAATCCAGCTCCTGTCTAGTTTCTGCGGTTCATATCCCAGGTATAGACAATTGGGAAGCGGATTATCTCAGTCGTCAAACGTTACATCCGGGCGAACGGTCTCTTCACCCAGAGGTATTTCTTCAGATTGTTCAAATGTGGGGACTTCCAGAAATAGATTTGATGGCCTCTCATCTAAACAAGAAACTTCCCAGGTATCTGTCCAGATCCAGGGATCCTCAAGCGGTAGCAGTGGATGCATTGTCACTTCCTTGGAAGTATCATCCTGCCTATATCTTTCCGCCTCTAGTTCTTCTTCCAAGAATAATCTCCAAGATTCTGAAGGAATGCTCGTTTGTTCTGCTGGTAGCTCCAGCATGGCCTCACAGGTTTTGGTATGCAGATCTTGTCCGGATGGCCTCTTGCCAACCGTGGACTCTTCCGTTAAGGCCAGACCTTCTGTCGCAAGGTCCTTTTTTCCATCAGGATCTCAAATCCTTAAATTTAAAGGTATGGCGATTGAACACTTGATTCTTAGTCAAAGAGGTTTCTCTGACTCTGTGATTAATACTATGTTACAGGCTCGTAAATCTGTATCTAGGGAGATATATTATAGAGTCTGGAAGACTTATATTTCTTGGTGTCTTTCTCATCATTTTTCCTGGCATTCTTTTAGAATTCCGAGAATTTTACAGTTTCTTCAGGATGGTTTGGATAAAGGTTTGTCTGCAAGTTCCTTGAAAGGACAAATCTCTGCTCTTTCTGTTCTTTTTCACAGAAAGATTGCTAATCTTCCTGATATTCATTGTTTTGTACAAGCTTTGGTTCGTATAAAACCTGTCATTAAGTCAATTTCTCCTCCTTGGAGTTTGAATTCGGTTCTGAGGGCTCTTCAAGCTCCTCCGTTTGAACCTATGCATTCATTGGACATTAAATTACTTTCTTGGAAAGTTTTGTTCCTTTTGGCTATCTCTTCTGCCAGAAGAGTTTCTGAATTATCTGTTCTTTATTGTGAGTCTCCTTTTCTGATTTTGCACCAGGATAAGGCGGTGTTGCGAACTTCTTTTAAATTTTTACCTAAGGTTGTGAATTCCAACAACATTAGTAGAGAAATTGTGGTTCCTTCATTATGTCCTAATCCTAAGAATTCTAAGGAGAAATCATTGCATTCTTTGGATGTAGTTAGAGCTTTGAAATATTATGTTGAAGCTACTAAGAATTTCCGAAAGACTTCTAGTCTATTTGTTATCTTTTCCGGTTCTAGGAAAGGTCAGAAGGCCTCTGCCATTTCTTTGGCATCTTGGTTGAAATCTTTAATTCATCATGCTTATGTCGAGTCGGGTAAAACTCCGCCTCAAAGGATTACAGCTCATTCTACTAGGTCAGTTTCTACTTCCTGGGCGTTTAGGAATGAAGCTTCGGTTGATCAGATTTGCAAAGCAGCAACTTGGTCTTCTTTGCATACTTTTACTAAATTCTACCATTTTGATGTGTTTTCTTCTTCTGAAGCTGTCTTTGGTAGAAAAGTACTTCAGGCAGCTGTTTCAGTTTGAATCTTCTGCTTATATTTTCAGTTTTTTTCTTTATAAGATTTAAACTTTATTTTTGGGTGTGGATTTTTTTCAGCGGAATTGGCTGTCTTTATTTTATCCCTCCCTCTCTAGTGACTCTTGCGTGGAAGATCCACATCTTGGGTAGTCATTATCCCATACGTCACTAGCTCATGGACTCTTGCTAATTACATGAAAGAAAACATAATTTATGTAAGAACTTACCTGATAAATTCATTTCTTTCATATTAGCAAGAGTCCATGAGGCCCACCCTTTTTTTGTGGTGGTTATGATTTTTTTGTATAAAGCACAATTATTCCAATTCCTTATATTTATGCTTCGCACTTTTTTCTTATCACCCCACTTCTTGGCTATTTGTTAAACTGATTTGTGGGTGTGGTGAGGGGTGAATTTATAGGCATTTTGAGGTTTGGGAAACTTTGCCCCTCCTGGTAGGAATGTATATCCCATACGTCACTAGCTCATGGACTCTTGCTAATATGAAAGAAATGAATTTATCAGGTAAGTTCTTACATAAATTATGTTTTATGTACCTTGGAAAAGGGGTGGGACTGACTTTTTTGGTACCTACTACTCTATTGTTATGTATATTGTCGAAATATAAGTACATACCAGATTGGATCTCTTTGCAAAACAGAGGTAGTAATAAAACATTGAAATAAAACCTTTTGTATATTTTTTGGCACGTCCATTCATTTTGCATAAAGAAGAAAAAGTAAAGGAGCACCAATCACAATTGTCAGCTGTTAAGTGGAAAATCTACTGTCTCCGTACAATTAATCACATACTATAATAGCACAATGGATATAGGAATAAGTGATAAAATACGACTAAATGCAGACAGAATCTTAAAAACTATTTAATATGTACGCAAAATAAAATAAAATACTATACTATAAACCACCGGTGGTATGTTCTATTTATATATGATAAAACCTTTAAATATGCATACGAAACCCAAATTTATATTAAAAGAAGGGATAATGCTCAGGAATAAAATGTCCCATACAGAATCTCAGACTTTGTAGAACCAAAATCGTCAGTGTTATAATATCTGAGAGATAGACTTTGTACCGTATAATTCCTTGTGATATAGTCCTTTTTAGGGGTATATAAGATCCTTTACAAAATATATTCAATTTTGTTACCGGTTTAGCTAACAATTGCTCTAATAAAACCCCATGAATGAATGCATCTCTTGATGCCCCAGATTTCCTGCATTTAAAACAGTGCACAGGTTGAACAAACAATTGTTTTAACAAGAGTAAGTGTGTCATAGTATGTGTGGCTATTTGTATGCACAGGAACATTATTTTGTGTAAAGTAAAAAAGGTGGGGGGGAGAACATGGTCAGTACAAAACACACTAAGTGTTATAAAGTATGAATTATAAATTATAAAGTTGCATTTATATAGGGTATAAAATATAGGTCTATACTGCATTAAATATAAAAATACAATATGGACACTATTTCATATGATCTATGCTAACAAGAACTTAAAATAAAAAAGCTAAAATTAAGTTATGTTTAAAATTATTCTGCAACAACATAGAAAACACTCATAATATTTCAATTATTATTGTTAATATTTTTAATAATTAATAACAATTTTAAAGGAACACTGCCAGATCAATATCAGTGTTCAAACCTTGAGGTTTAAGCGTCTTTAGTTTATGTATCCAAAATGTCTCTCTGCGTCTTAATTCACTAAGCCTCTCTGATCCTTTGGATATAGGAATTTGTTCCACTGCTTTTATCTTACATTCATCTGGATTTTTGTTTTGAACCTCCAAAAAATGTTTGGAAATACCATATTGGAGTTCCCCACCTTTGATACTTTTAATGTGTTCTAAACATCTAGTTTTTAAAAGTCCTTTTGTGCGATCTACATATAATAGATTGCACGTACATTGCAGAATATATACAACGTGATCAGATCTGCAATTTAAAAAAGTTTTGATCGGTAGCTTATTACCTTCCACCACTGCAATAGTTTTATTAATTCCTTTTTTGGTGTCGGTATGTTCACAACATACACAATTTTTTCTTCCACATTTAAAGAAGTCTTTAATTGGAAGAGTTCTATCTATTCTTTTTTTTCTTTAGCTTAGTGGGAGCAAGAATGTTTTTATGTTCATGTTCTTTTTAAAGGTAATCGTGGGTTTGTTACTCAATTCATTCGCCGAAAGGGGGTCTCTTTGTAATACCCCCCAAAGTTTCTCTATTATTTTACTTATTTTATTGGATTCACAATTTCTCTTACTAGGTGTATCCAGTCCACGGATTCATCCTTGTGGGATATTCTCAATCCCTACAGGAAGTGGCAAAGAGAGCACACAGCAAAGCTGTCCATATAGCTCCCCTCAGGCTCTGCCCCCCAGTCATTCTCTTTTCCGCTCTAACAAGTAGCATCTCCACGGGAGGGTAAAGAGTATGTGGTGTTAGATTTGTAGTTTTTATTTCTTCAATCAAGAGTTTGTTATTTTAAAATAGTGCCTGTTTGTACTATTTACTCTGAGGCAGAAAGTGATGAAGATTTCTGCTGAGAGGAAAAAGATTTTAGCATGTTGTAACTAAAATCCATTGCTGTTCCCACACAGGACTGTTGAGTACCGGAGAACTTCAGTTGGGGGGAACAGTTTGCAGGCTTAACTGCTTAAGGTATGCTCAGTCATTTTTTTCTAACAAGACCTGGTAATGCTAGAAGACTGATAGAAATCCCCATGTGGGAAGGTAAGCCATTTTCTGAGACGCAGTATAGAAGGATGGCTTCAGTTAAGGGCTTAAATACTGGTAGACACTGTGATGGGCTAAATCGATTACTTTATTAGTGTAATCTTATATTTGTTCAAGTGTTTTAGATGTTGGAGAACACTTTTGTTTTTTTTTGTTTTTTTAATAATATTTTATTGAAGTCATAAACAAATACAGAGAGTAGGGTATGCCCCAAACATTTACAAGTCAATGTATACACAGCATAGTTGGGAGAGTATTGCATTCTAGTATCTCAAATATTACCAGAAAATGAGGACTATCACATAGAAAGACTTCAGTTTTGTGTTAGAGTGTCATAAACGTGATATAAGCAGAAAAGGTCCTCTCCTAGCTATGTACAAAAAAGAGTATGGTATCTATTCAAAAAAGGGTAAGACTAGGGAGGAGTTAACTCTATAGATTTATGGGGAAGGGGGGATGCAGCGGGCAAAAGCCGCTCAAAATGTAATAAGGGGGAGGGTGGAGGAGGGGGAGATGGAGGGCGGAGCTAGCTAGAATGTCCGCTCCAAAAGCAGATTTAGTTGGAACTAAAGAATTATTACTCAAAATAAACATTACTATACTCATCCAATCCTTTATACTCCTATAGAGGGAGCCTAAAAACATATATACACAAGCTAAAACCATGAGTGTAATTTGAGAGTGGTCAAGTTACACTCTACCAAGTTGTATAATGTGAAGGGGGGATATTAGATTATTTGGGGCCTAGGGAACGTCAGGGTGTGCCCCTCTCCTAGGGGAGTGCCACCTATAGGCAGTGTAGGAAAAAGGAGGAGGGATATGACCCGCAGGCAACAGGTACCAGCGGGAAAGGGAGGAGAGAGGCGTAACCGGAACAAATAATGTGTAAACCATATAATGGGGGGGAGGTGCAAATTATAGAAATACAATCAAAAGTGTCTGAACATCTATACTATCCCCTGTAAATATTAAAGCCTTGACCTACAACATCATTTGGCAGAAGGAATGAGAAAAAGGGTTTTTAGATAGTGAACAAGTTTCTTACATCTACTGGGAGCACAACATTAAAGTATGAGGAAAAAGGCTGTAAGGGGGAATTCAGCTCCTGTATAGAAAAGGATCACAAACTGGAATCCAAATTTAGAGAACTATAGCTTAATATATATAATTAAATCTACAAACAGGAGACTGTGCCCGACAGACAGGCCACATCTTATACACTAAATAGAATTGAACCTGAGACTAGAACCTATATCCCTAGTGAAGTTAAATGAGGAGCGACACTAAGATAGGCTACCTAGATAATAGAGCAGTTGTGATCTAAAACTATAGTTTACATGACCTCACACAAATGTCCCTTATGATAGGTATATCACCTAGATGTGGGGAACCTAAAGACGTATCTTAGTAGTATCCCAATAATGGTCCCAATGGGCGTAACTATGCAAGGTAAAAACCAAATGCTGCAGTCTGGCATGTGAGGGGAACACTAATGATGAATGTCCCATGGGCTTTGGCCTTATTATATGTCCACACAATCAGGTCCCTAGACTTCATGGGCC
This sequence comes from Bombina bombina, assembly GCF_027579735.1. Taxonomy (NCBI): domain Eukaryota; kingdom Metazoa; phylum Chordata; class Amphibia; order Anura; family Bombinatoridae; genus Bombina; species Bombina bombina. Next base: position 203,345,309 of record NC_069501.1, on the reverse strand, counting down.
TATAACATAAGTAAAGGGGGTCTAAGTAACATGGGGGATACAGTTGGGGTGTTTTATTGGGAGACTCTCTGTAGGACTCAGAGTAGAAGGGCATGTATGATGGGAGCAGGTATCTTTTGTAAATTCACGCAGTATGTATAGTATACATTACTAGTACCCATACAATGTGGAGGTTGTGTCAACTTCCAAGGATTAAAGCTTAAACGATTGTAGTAGTCCAGTAGTGTTAGAGATCTTCTAGGTTAGGGGTATAAGATAATAGATCACACAGACCCCACACATGGAACCTAACATTATATCATTATATATGAAAACTTGCAGGAAACATAAACATCGCTGAGTAACTTTGCTAAATAAGACCCCACAACAAAAATAGTTCTGAGAATATCACATAGGAGGTACATAATATAAAAGTCTATGTGGGATATTGGAGGATAAGTTATGCGAAATTTTGAACTGGAAATTACTGTTTATGATACTTGCAGTAGGGGGGAATATACATCAGGAACTAAAAATGTGGGGGGTAAATAGGCTTCTCTAGAAACTATAAACATATGTTTCAGGCATAAAGGTATGGTAAAGGGTAAGATGAGATCATGTAAGGCAACAGTTAAGAAAAAACATTCACAACAGAATTTTGGCGTCAATCCTGAATCAGTAAAAGTTATACTTATGCTACAGTCTCAGGAGAGAAAAGCTAGTTACATAACATTTTGAGCGTGGGTAGTTCCCTGGTTTCAGATCCTTAGACCGTCATGCGGGAGATATATTATGAGAAAGTTTGTGACCCAGGGTAGTCTCGACATCTCTGTAATGATAGAACAAAATTACCCCACACCGGATCTAGCTATGTGCAAAAAAGGCCGTTGAGTAAGCTGGAGGCAAGCAGCTTTCAAAATCCATCCTAGGATCCGTGGTTGTTCTCCGCTGCCTGTATCCGGATGCCTTGCTACATTCAAGAGGCTCAGGATAACTCGTATCAGCTCCGGGGGCCAACAGAGTCTCACATGATGGCAGAGCAATTAATAGGACAGAGCGTATGTACTCAGTGAGGTTGCAGCAAGACACTCTGTATTTATGTTCACACACGCCTGTAGTACACTGCACAAACCTTCCAGGCGCTGTCTCAGGAGTAGTATCTACAGTTAGATCTTTCATTTTCTTGGCTGCGTCTTCAGTACTGGCCATCCCAGAGCACAAGTCCTCACCTTCCCCTCCAGTGTCAAATGTGTGGTTTACGATCGGGCTGAGAACGAGAGGCGCCCGACCACCCGGCAGGTGTCTGAGTGAGGAAATAAACCGGTTTCCCTCCAAGTAGGCATTGCGGTCTATTGGGACTTCACTCTGCGGCTCTGTAGTCTCGGCAAGTGCCACCTGCATATATACGGCCGGATCCATGTGCCTGTCTTTTAACACCCTTTTGAGGCTGTCAAATTGTGCGGACATCTGGAGATCAAAGTCCATTAACATCGTATGGATGAGCCTGGGTATATGTCCGTCCTCCATGATCATGAGGGGGAGGTGTTGCGATGGCGCGGGTGACTGGAAAATCTTTAGGCACCGGGAGAGGTGGGAGTCTCAAGCAGTAGGCCCGTAGAAGGAAGTTTAGTACAGAGAATCTCTTCAGTTAGTATTCTGATGCTCCCGATCTTCTCCTGAGTCTTATAATAGCATTTTCGTTATAATAGTGGTCGTTAAATCATTACTTAAGGTGATTTATGAGAGTAAAGCCGCAGGAGCTTAGCCTCTGTGCGTCTACTCTTGTTGATGGCTAGCTCCGCCCCCCACTTTTGGGGTTTTTATTACGCCTGGCATATTGTAAGACACCTAATGTGACTCAGGAAGGCCCCATAACTCCGGAATGAAGAGGGAGGGGGCCTCATTTTCGCGCCTCAGTTGCGCAGTTGTTTTGCAAGGCAGCTTCATGCAGCTTCACGTGTAGAGTCCTGAGAGTGCAGGAGGACTTCAGGGAGGCTTATTTTCTTCTACAAATAACCCAAAAGGAAGGTAGGGCCACAGCAAAGACTGTGGCACCGTGCTGTAGGGTGTTAAACCGGTAGTTTACTTCAATTTGCTCTGGTTTGGGCAATAAGGGGTTAATTGATTTGAAAATTTGTGTGCAATCATTTCAAAGCATTGGGATCATGTGGTGAAAATTTCATAAAGATCGGATGTTTTTTGGTGATTTGGTAAAAAAGTGTGTGCTTTTTATTATTTAAAGGCACAGTAACGTTTTTTCAAAAAGTGATTTTTACTGTATTGTAGTGCTGTCTAAGTCTGTCAAACATGTCTGAGTCTTCAGATAGACCTTGTTCATTATGTTTAAAAGCCATGGCGGTACCCCCATTGCATTTGTGTATAAAGTGTGCTAAAACATCTAAGCATTTTAAAGACCATGCAGTGACACTTAAAAATGTAGCCCAAGATGATTCTTTAATGGAAGGTAATGAGGATAGTCCTTCTTCCTCTCCCCATGTGTCGACACCAGTTACGCCCGCGCAAGCGATGCCTAGTACCTCTAGCGCATTGGCTCCTATTACTTTACAACAATTAGCAGCAGTAATGGATAATTCCCTTGCAGCATTTTTATCCAAACTGCCAGTTTTTCCAAAAAAGCGCGATAGCTCAGTTTTAAATACAGAGGATGAGCAATCAGAAGCTTTGGATGATTTATCTGTAGTACCCTCACAACACTCAGAAGTAGCAGTGAGGGACGGTCTGTCTGAGGGAGAAATTTCTGACACAGGAAAAGTTTCTCAGCGGGCAGAGTCAGATTCCTTAGCGTTTAAATTTAAGCTGGAACACCTCCGCGTACTGCTTAAGGAGGTTTTAGCTACGCTGGATGATTGTGACCCCATGGTGGTCCCAGAAAAATTGTGTAAAATGGACAGGTTTTTAGAGGTCCCTGTATACACTGAGGCATTTCTGATCCCAAAGAGGGTGGCGGATATTGTGACTAGGGAGTGAGAGAGACCAGGTGTACCCTTTGTCCCCCCCCCTATCTTTAAGAAAATGTTCCCCATAAACGACCCCAGGCGAGACGCGTGGCAGAGGGTCCCTAAGGTAGAGGGAGCGGTTTCAACACTTGCTAAGCGTACAACTATACCAATAGAGGACAGTTGTGCTTTCAAAGATCCTATGGATAAAAAATTGGAAGGATTGCTGAAGAAAATATTTGTTCAGCAAGGTTTTCTTCTTCAACCAATTGCCTGCATTATTCCGGTAACTACTGCAGCGGCATTTTGGTTTGAGGCTCTGGAGGAGTCGCTCCAGAGGGAGACTTCATACGACGAGGTCATGGATAGAATTCATGCTCTAAAGCTGGCTAATTCTTTTATCACTGATGCCGCTTTCCAATTAGCTAAGTTAGCGGCGAAAAACTCAGGTTTTGCCATCATGGCGCGAAGAGCGCTTTGGCTCAAATCGTGGTCGGCGGATGTGTCGTCCAAAACGAAACTGTTAAATATTCCTTTCAAGGGGAATACCCTATTCGGCCCAGAGCTGAAAGAAATTATTTCGGATATCACTGGGGGAAAGGGCCATGCCCTTCCACAAGATAGGCCGTTTAAGGCCAAAAACAAGGCTAATTTTCGCTCCTTTCGCAACTTCAGGAGCGGACCCGCTGCAACCTCTGCTGCCGCAAAGCAAGATAACGCTTCACAGCCCAAAGCAACCTGGAAACCCTTGCAGGGCTGGAATAAGGGTAAACAGGCCAAGAAGCCTGCTCCTGCTACCAAGACAGCATGAAGGGGTAGCCCCCGATCCGGGATCGGATCTAGTAGGGGGCAGACTTTCTCTCTTTGCTCAGGCTTGGGCAAGAGATGTTCCAGATCCCTGGGCATAAGAGATAGTTGCTCAGGGGTACCTTCTAGAATTCAAGGATCCTCCCCCAAGGGGAAGGTTCCACATTTCTCGTTTGTCTTCAGACCAAACAAAGAAACAGGCGTTCTTACGCTGTGTAGAAGATCTACTAAAAATGGGAGTGATACACCCAGTTCCAATTGCAGAACAAGGACTGGGCTTTTACTCAAACCTGTTCGTAGTTCCCAAAAAGGAAGGAACTTTCAGGCCAATCCTGGATCTAAAAATTCTAAACAAATTCCTCAGAGTTCCATCTTTCAAAATGGAAACCATTCGGACAATCTTGCCGATGATCCAGGAAGGTCAATATATGACTACCGTGGATCTAAAGGATGCGTACCTACATATTCCTATCCACAAAGATCATCATCAGTTCCTAAGGTTCGCCTTTCTGGATATGCATTACCAGTTCGTGGCCCTTCCTTTCGGGTTGGCCACCGCTCCCAGAATTTTCACAAAGGTGCTAGGGTCCCTTCTTGCGGTACTAAGACCGCGGGGCATTGCAGTAGCACCTTACCTAGACGACATCTTAATACAGGCGTCGTCTTTTCACAGAGCCAAGGCTCATACGGACATTGTTCTGGCCTTTCTAAGGTCTCACGGGTGGAAGGTGAACGTAGAAAAAAGTTCTCTGTCCCCGCTCACAAGGGTTCCCTTCCTGGGAACACTAATAGACTCGGTAGAAATGAAAATCTTTCTGACAGAGGTCAGGAAGTCAAAGCTTTTGAATACTTGCCGAGTTCTTCATTCCATTCCTCGGCCTTCTGTGGCTCAGTGCATGGAGGTAATTGGTTTGATGGTTGCAGCAATGGACGTAGTCCCTTTTGCCCGAATTCATCTAAGACCACTGCAACTGTGCATGCTCAAACAGTGGAATGGGGATTATGCAGATTTGTCTCCTCAAATACAAATGGACCAGAAAACCAGAGACTCTCTTCTCTGGTGGTTGTCTCAGGATCACCTGTCCCAGGGAATGATTTTCCGCAGACAGGAGTGGATCATTGTCACGACCGATGCCAGTCTGATAGGCTGGGGTGCGGTCTGGGACTCCCTGAAAGCTCAGGGTCTATGGTCTCGGGAAGAATCTCTTCTCCCGATAAACATTTTGGAACTGAGAGCGATATTCAATACGCTCCAGGCGTGGCCTCAACTAGCGGAGGCCAAATTCATCAGATTTCAGTCGGACAACATCACGACTGTAGAGTACATCAATCATCAGGGAGGAACAAAGAGTTCCCTAGCGATGAAGGAAGTATCCAAGATCATCAAATGGGCGGAGGATCACTCCTGCCATCTATCTGCAATTCACATCCCAGGGGTAAACAACTGGGAGGCGGATTTTCTAAGTCGTCAGACTTTCCATCCGGGGGAGTGGGAACTCCACCCAGAGGTTTTTGCCCAGCTGACCCAGCTATGGGGCATTCCAGAATTGGATCTGATGGCGTCCCGTCAGAACACCAAACTTCACCTTTACGGATCCAGATCCAGGGATCCCAAGGCGGCATTGATAGATGCATTAATAGCGCCTTGGTCATTCAGTCTAGCTTATGTCTTTCCACCGTTTCCTCTTCTCCCTCGGCTAGTAGCCAGAATCAAACAGGAGAAGGCTTCGGTAATTTTGATAGCACCTGCGTTGCCACGCAGGACTTGGTATGCAGACCTAGTGGACATGTCATCGCTCCCACCATGGAAACTACAATCGAGGCAGGATCTTCTAATTCAAGGTCCTTTCAAGCATCCAAATCTAGTTTATCTGCAACTGACTGCTTGGAGATTGAACGCTTAATTCTAGCTAAGCGTGGTTTCTCTGAATCAGTTATAGATACTCTGATACAGGCCAGAAAGCCTGTCACCAGAAAATTTAACATAAGATATGGCGGAAATATCTTTGTTGGTGTGAATCCAATCTGCTCTGTCTATCCTGTTACATAAGCTTCTGGCAGCTGTACCAGACGTTCAGGTGTTTGCACAGGCCCTAGTTAGAATCAAGCCTGTTTACAAGCCTGTGGCTCCTCCATGGAGTCTAAACTTAGTTCTTTCAGTTCTTCAAGGGGTTCCGTTTGAACCTTTGCATTCCATAGATATTAAGTTATTATCTTGGAAAGTTTTGTTTTTAGTAGCCATTTCTTCTGCTCGAAGAGTTTCTGAATTGTCTGCTTTGCAGTGTAATTCACCCTATCAGATAAGGTTGTTTTGCGCACCAAACCTGGTTTCCTTCCAAAAGTGGTTTCTAATAAGAATATTAACCAGGAAATCATTGTTCCTTCTCTGTGTCCTAATCCAGTTTCTAAGAAGGAACGACTTTTACACAATCTTGACGTGGTTCGTGCTTTAAAATTCTATTTAAAAGCAACTAAAGATTTCAGACAAACATCATCCTTGTTTGTTGTCTATTCTGGTAAGAGGAGAGGTCAGAAAGCGACTTCTACCTCTCTTTCCTTCTGGCTGAAAAGCATCATCCGATTGGCTTATGAGACTGCTGGACAGCAGCCTCCTGAACGAATTACAGCTCATTCCACCAGAGCTGTGGCTTCCACATGGGCTTTCAAGAATGAGGCTTCTGTTGAACAGATTTGTAAGGCTGCGACTTGGTCTTCACTGCATACATTTGCCAAATTTTACAAATTCAATACTTTTGCTTCTTTGGAGGCTATTTTTGGGAGAAAGGTTTTGCAAGCAGTGGTGCCTTCCATTTAGGTTACCTGACTTGTTCCCTCCCTTCATCCGTGTCCTATTGCTTTGGTATTGGTATCCCACAAGTAAGGATGAATCCATGGACTGGATACACCTAGTAAGAGAAAACAGAATTTATGCTTACCTAATAAATTACTTTCTCTTTCGGTTTATCCAGTCCACGGCCCGCCCTGGCAATTAAGTCAGGTTCAAATTTATTTAGTAAAACTACAGTCACCACTGCACCCTATAGTTTCTCCTAACCGTCGGTCGAATGACTGGGGGGGCGGAGCCTGAGGGGAGCTATATGGACAGCTTTGCTGTGTGCTCTCTTTGCCACTTCCTGTAGGGATTGAGAATATCCCACAAGTAAGGATGAATCCGTGGACTGGATACACTGTAAGAGAAAGTAATTTATCAGGTAAGCATAAATTCTGTTTCTCCAACATAGGTGTGTCCGGTCCACGGCGTCATCCTTACTTGTGGGATATTCTCCTCCCCAACAGGAAATGGCAAAGAGCCCAGCAAAGCTGGTCACATGATCCCTCCTAGGCTCCGCCTTCCCCAGTCATTCTCTTTGCCGTTGTACAGGCAACATCTCCACGGAGATGGCTTAGAGTTTTTTAGTGTTTAACTGTAGTTTTTATTATTCAATCAAGAGTTTGTTATTTTAAAATAGTGCTGGTATGTACTATTTACTCTGAAACAGAAAAGAGATGAAGATTTCTGTTTGTAAGAGGAAAATGATTTTAGCAACCGTTACTAAAATCGATGGCTGTTTCCACACAGGACTGTTGAGAGGAATTAACTTCAGTTGGGGGAACAGTGAGCAGACTTTTGCTGCTTGAGGTATGACACATTCTAACAAGACGATGTAATGCTGGAAGCTGTCATTTTCCCTATGGGATCCGGTAAGCCATTTTTATTACAGAAAGAAAAAAAGGGCTTCACAAGGGCTTTTAAGACTGTAGACATTTTCTGGGCTAAATCGATTTATATATAAGCATATTTTATACTCCATAGCCTTGAGGAATTATTTTAATCTTGGAAATTATGTAAAATAACCGGCAGGCACTGTATTGGACACCTTATTCTCTAGGGGCTTTCCCTAATCATAGGCAGAGTCTCATTTTCGCGCCTCTATTGCGCACTTGTTTTTGGGAAGCATGACATGCAGATGCATGTGTGAGGAGCTCTGATACATAGAAAAGACTTTCTGAAGGCGTCATTTGGTATCGTATTCCCCTTTGGGCTTGGTTGGGTCTCAGCAAAGCAGATACCAGGGACTGTAAAGGGGTTAAATATAAAAACGGCTCCGGTTCCGTTATTTTAAGGGTTAAAGCTTCCAAATTTGGTGTGCAATACTTTTAAGGCTTTAAGACACTGTGGTGAAATTTTGGTGAATTTTGAACAATTCCTTCATACTTTTTCACAATTGCAGTAATAAAGTGTGTTCAGTTTAAAATTTAAAGTGACAGTAACGGTTTATTTTAAAACGTTTTTTGTACTTTGTTATCAAGTTTATGCCTGTTTAACATGTCTGAACTACCAGATAGACTGTGTTCTGAATGTGGGGAAGCCAAGGTTCCTTCTCATTTAAATAGATGTGATTTATGTGACACAAAATTTAGAGAAAATGATGCCCAAGATGATTCCTCAAGTGAGGGGAGTAAGCATGGTACTGCATCATCCCCTCCTTCGTCTACACCAGTCTTGCCCACACAGGAGGCCCCTAGTACATCTAGTGCGCCAATACTCCTTACTATGCAACAATTAACGGCTGTAATGGATAATTCTATCAAAAACATTTTAGCCAAAATGCCCACTTATCAGCGAAAGCGCGACTGCTCTGTTTTAGAAAATACTGAAGAGCATGAGGACGCTGATGATACTGGTTCTGAAGTGCCCCTACACCAGTCTGAGGGGGCCAGGGAGGTTTTGTCTGAGGGAGAAATTTCAGATTCAGGGAAAATTTCTCAACAAGCAGAACCTGATGTGATTACATTTAAATTTAAATTGGAACATCTCCGCGCTCTGCTTAAGGAGGTGTTATCTACTCTGGATGATTGTGAGAATTTGGTCATTCCAGAGAAATTATGTAAAATGGACAAGTTCTTAGAGGTCCCGGGGCCCCCCAAAGCTTTTCCTATACCCAAGCGGGTGGCGGACATTGTAAATAAAGAATGGGAAAGGCCCGGTATACCTTTCGTCCCTCCCCCCATATTTAAGAAATTGTTTCCTATGGTCGACCCCAGAAAGGACTTATGGCAGACAGTCCCCAAGGTCGAGGGGGCGGTTTCTACTCTAAACAAACGCACCACTATACCCATAGAAGATAGTTGTGCTTTCAAAGATCCTATGGATAAAAAATTAGAAGGTTTGCTTAAAAAGATGTTTGTTCAGCAAGGTTACCTTCTACAACCAATTTCATGCATTGTTCCTGTCACTACAGCAGCGTGTTTCTGGTTCGATGAACTAGAAAAGGCGCTCAATAATAATTCTTCTTATGAGGAGATTATGGACAGAATTCATGCTCTCAAATTGGCTAATTCTTTCACCCTAGACGCCACTTTGCAATTGGCTAGGTTAGCGGCGAAAAATTCTGGTTTTGCTATTGTGGCGCGCAGAGCGCTTTGGCTAAAATCTTGGTCAGCGGATGCGTCTTCCAAGGACAAATTGCTTAACATTCCTTTCAAGGGGAAAACGCTGTTTGGCCCTGACTTGAAAGAGATTATTTCTGATATCACTGGGGGCAAGGGCCACGCCCTTCCTCAGGATAGGTCTTTCAAGACCAAAAATAAACCAAATTTTCGTCCCTTTCGCAGAAACGGACCAGCCCCAAGTGCTACGTCCTCTAAGCAAGAGGGTAATACTTCTCAAGCCAAGCCAGCCTGGAGGCCAATGCAAGGCTGGAACAAAGGAAAGCAGGCCAAGAAACCTGCCACGGCTACCAAGACCGCATGAGATGTTGGCCCCCGATCCGGGACAGGATCTGGTGGGGGGCAGACTCTCTCTCTTCGCTCAGGCTTGGGCAAGAGATGTTCTGGATCCTTGGGCGCTAGAAATAGTCTCCCAAGGTTATCTTCTGGAATTCAAGGGGCTTCCCCCAAGGGGGAGGTTCCACAGGTCTCAATTGTCTTCAGACCACATAAAAAGACAGGCATTCTTACATTGTGTAGAAGACCTGTTAAAAATGGGAGTGATTCATCCTGTTCCATTAGGAGAACAAGGGATGGGGTTCTACTCCAATCTGTTCGTAGTTCCCAAAAAAGAGGGAACATTCAGACCAATCTTAGATCTCAAGATCCTAAACAAGTTTCTCAAGGTTCCATCGTTCAAAATGGAAACCATTCGAACAATTCTTCCTTCCATCCAGGAAGGTCAATTCATGACCACGGTGGATTTAAAGGATGCGTATCTACATATTCCTATCCACAAGGAACATCATCGGTTCCTAAGGTTCGCATTCCTGGACAAGCATTACCAGTTTGTGGCACTTCCGTTCGGATTAGCCACTGCTCCAAGAATTTTCACAAAGGTACTAGGGTCCCTTCTAGCGGTGCTAAGACCAAGGGGCATTGCAGTAGTACCTTACTTGGACGACATTCTGATTCAAGCGTCGTCCCTTCCACAAGCAAAGGCCCACACGGACATTGTCCTGGCCTTTCTCAGATCTCACGGGTGGAAAGTGAACGTAGAAAAAAGTTCTCTATCTCCGTCAACAAGGGTTCCCTTCTTGGGAACAATAATAGACTCTTTAGAAATGAGGATTTTTCTGACAGAGGCCAGAAAATCAAAACTTCTAAACTCTTGTCAAATACTTCATTCTGTTCCTCTTCCTTCCATAGCGCAGTGCATGGAAGTAATAGGTTTGATGGTAGCGGCAATGGACATAGTTCCTTTTGCGCGAATTCATCTAAGACCATTACAACTGTGCATGCTCAGTCAGTGGAATGGGGACTATACAGACTTGTCTCCGACGATACAAGTAGATCAGAGGACCAGAGATTCACTCAGTTGGTGGCTGTCCCTGGACAACCTGCCACAGGGGATGAGCTTCCGCAGACCAGAGTGGGTCATTGTCACGACCGACGCCAGTCTGGTGGGCTGGGGCGCGGTCTGGGGACTCCTGAAAGCTCAGGGTCTTTGGTCTCGGGAAGAATCTACTCTCCCGATAAATATTCTGGAACTGAGAGCGATTTTCAATGCTCTCAAGGCTTGGCCTCAGCTAGCAAAAGACCAAGTTCATACGGTTTCAATCAGACAACATGACGACTGTTGCGTACATCAACCATCAGGGGGGAACAAGGAGTTCCCTGGCGATGGAAGAAGTGACCAAAATCATTCAATGGGCGGAGACTCACTCCTGCCACTTGTCTGCAATCCACATTCCAGGAGTGGAAAACTGGGAAGCGGATTTTCTGAGTCGTCAGACATTTCATCCGGGGGAGTGGGAACTCCATCCGGACATCTTTGCCCAAATCACTCAACTGTGGGGCATTCCAGACATGGATCTGATGGCCTCTCGTCAGAACTTCAAGGTTCCTTGCTACGGGTCCAGATCCAGGGATCCCAAGGCGACTCTAGTAGATGCACTAGTAGCACCTTGGACCTTCAAACTAGCTTATGCATTCCCGCCGTTTCCTCTCATCCCCAGGCTGGTAGCCAGGATCAATCAGGAGAGGGCGTCGGTGATCTTGATAGCTCCTGCGTGGCCACGCAGGACTTGGTATGCAGACCTGGTGAATATGTCATCGGCTCCACCATGGAAGCTACCTTTGAGACGAGACCTTCTTGTTCAAGGTCCGTTCGAACATCCGAATCTGGTCTCACTCCAACTGACTGCTTGGAGATTGAACGCTTGATCTTATCAAAGCGAGGGTTCTCAGATTCTGTCATTGATACTCTTGTTCAGGCCAGACAGCCTGTAACTAGAAAAATCTACCACAAAATATGGAAAAAATATATCTATTGGTGTGAATCTAAAGGATTCCCTTGGGACAAGATAAAAATTCCTAAGATTCTATCCTTTCTTCAAGAGGGTTTGGAGAAAGGATTATCTGCAAGTTCTTTGAAAGGACAGATTTCTGCCTTGTCTGTGTTACTTCACAAAAAGCTGGCAGCTGTGCCAGATGTTCAAGCCTTTGTTCAGGCTCTGGTTAGAATCAAGCCTGTTTACAAACCTTTGACTCCTCCTTGGAGTCTCAATTTAGTTCTTTCAGTTCTTCAGGGGGTTCCGTTTGAACCCTTACATTCTGTTGATATTAAGTTATTATCTTGGAAAGTTTTGTTTTTGGTTGCAATTTCTTCTGCTAGAAGAGTTTCAGAATTATCTGCTCTGCAGTGTTCTCCTCCTTATCTGGTGTTCCATGCAGATAAGGTGGTTCTGCGTACTAAACCTGGTTTTCTTCCGAAAGTTGTTTCTAACAAAAACATTAACCAGGAGATAGTCGTGCCTTCTTTGTGTCCGAATCCAGTTTCAAAGAAGGAACGTTTGTTGCACAATTTGGATGTAGTTCGTGCTCTAAAATTCTATTTAGATGCTACAAAGGATTTTAGACAAACATCTTCCTTGTTTGTTGTTTATTCTGGTAAAAGGAGAGGTCAAAAAGCAACTTCTACCTCTCTCTCTTTTTGGATTAAAAGCATCATCAGATTGGCTTACGAGACTGCCGGACGGCAGCCTCCTGAAAGAATCACAGCTCATTCCACTAGGGCTGTGGCTTCCACATGGGCCTTCAAGAACGAGGCTTCTGTTGATCAGATATGTAAGGCAGCGACTTGGTCTTCACTGCACACTTTTACTAAATTTTACAAGTTTGATACTTTTGCTTCTTCTGAGGCTATTTTTGGGAGAAAGGTTTTGCAAGCCGTGGTGCCTTCCATCTAGGTGACCTGATTTGCTCCCTCCCTTCATCCGTGTCCTAAAGCTTTGGTATTGGTTCCCACAAGTAAGGATGACGCCGTGGACCGGACACACCTATGTTGGAGAAAACAGAATTTATGTTTACCTGATAAATTACTTTCTCCAACGGTGTGTCCGGTCCACGGCCCGCCCTGGTTTTTTAATCAGGTCTGATAATTTATTTTCTTTAACTACAGTCACCACGGTATCATATGGTTTCTCCTATGCAAATATTCCTCCTTTACGTCGGTCGAATGACTGGGGAAGGCGGAGCCTAGGAGGGATCATGTGACCAGCTTTGCTGGGCTCTTTGCCATTTCCTGTTGGGGAGGAGAATATCCCACAAGTAAGGATGACGCCGTGGACCGGACACACCGTTGGAGAAAGTAATTTATCAGGTAAACATAAATTCTGTTTTTTATGTGGTTATCAACCTATTTTGTTATTTCTTTCTGCTTACTTATTCATCTGTTTTCAAAGGATTTTGCGTTTTGACTCTTATAAGGTCATCTCTATCAGTCTCTTTAGCTCGCATATACGATTGTTCAATAATTTGGTGTGGATACTTCTTCTCTTTAAATCTACGTCTCAAAATAACAGAGGCACTAACAAAATCACTTTCCTTTGTACAATTTCGTTTCAACCTCCTGAAATTGTCCATAAGGAATATTTCTGATCCATCTGGGATGATGGTTGCTGGTTGCATGTAGGTAACCATTTGTGTCTGTAGATTTCATATAATTCTTTGTACACAAATGGTTATCTTCAGCAAAAATGGTGATATCCAAGAAATTTATTTGGACTTTGTTCAATTCATGAGTAAACTTTAAAAAGAAAAATGTATAATGTGTGTGACTGTGTCTACATATATATATATATATATATATATATATATATATATATATATATATATATATATATATATATATATATATATATATATATGTAAGGTTCAGTAGAATAGACTAACAGTGTAGCATGCAGCCTATGAGCACCGCTCCGTCTCACACCAAACCTTTAGACCTTATAAAGCATAAAGTCCAGTTCTTGCTCATAGACGTGAGGGGACTAAGGTTAGTCAGAAAATAGTGGAGGAGCAAGTGTATACAGAGTGACAAAGGAGGATTGAGTACCAGTGACAATAAAGGCTCCTTAGGTTAAGGAGTAAAAGCACAAACAAGCAGAATAGAAAAGTGTAACCAAATTAAGTAGAATGATACTTTATAGAGTGCTAGAAATGTGTCTAGATATGTACCTAGCAACAGTGTCTTACTGAGACTGGTAGACTGTTTACCCTGCTTTGCTAAAACTAAAAGCTTGTATCACAGTTCATAAGAGGCAGTCAGAAAAGACTCTTATCTTTCACAAGTCTCCCAGTAGTTACAGGGTTAAGCAGATATACAAATGTTAATGTTCATGCAAGGATTCACATAAGAGCTGATACTTGCGGTTCCGTATTAAGCTGAGTTGCGGGCTTGTGAGATGGAACAGCGTGGTGCTGGTAAGAGGTGGTTTTCAAGGTAGCTGACAGGCGAGCTGCAGACGCAGCGTGTGAATAGATCTCAGGGTGTGGGAGAGGTGTAGCGCTACAGAGTGCGGCTCCGTGTTCCAAGCACGCCAATTAGTCAGCGGGAGTTGAAGTAGCTGCGGCTTGCTGGGGGGAGGCTTATGATGTCAGATAGATGATTACTGCAGCGAAGTTTAGAGGTAAGAGCAGATATGGACATCAATTATTAGCACTTTGTCAAGTAGTAGAAAGTGAAAATGCCTTGAACGTTGTAACTTCGTTGGCTTGCAGACTATGGGGCCTAGTTATCAAGCCGTCAACCTCAAATACGCTGGAATTCCGCAGCGTATTTGTGGCGAGGCTGATTCGCCTTAGTTATCAAAGGCTTCAGACCGGCAAAAGTAGAATTTTGTGACGTAAGCTTCGATCCGCCGGACTCCGTCCGACACAGATCGATTCTTACGTCACTCCAGATGTTCCGCACACAAGTGCGGCACAATCTCACTACTTTTGCTAGCTATCAAAAAACTAGCAGGTACGCTCTGCACTTTTACGGCCCAGCGTACCTGGTTTTCAATCCGCCAGCCTGGAGGCGGCGAATCCCATAGGAATCAATGGGAGCCTGACCATAGCGAAAGTACAAGTTCGCTGCTGCCAGATATCCCATTGATTCCTATGGGAGCTGTTTACACCTAACACCCTAACATGTACCCCGAGTCTAAACACCCCTAATCTGCCCCCCCTACACCGCCGCAACTAAATAAAGTTATTACCCCCTAAACCGCCGCTCCCGGAACCCACCGCAACTATAATAAATGTCTTAACCCCTAAACCGCCGCTCCCGGAGCCCACCGCCACCTACATTATACCTATTAACCCCTATCCTGCCCCCCCTATACCGCCGCCCTCTGTAATAAAGTTATTAACCCCTATCCTGCTGATCCCGCACCTCACCGGAAATAAATAAATAGTTTAACCCCTAAACCGCCGCTCCCTGAACCCGCCGCAACCTATCTTAAATTTATTAACCCCTATCCTGCCCCCCCTACACCGTCGGCACCTATAATAAATTTATTAACCCCTATCCTGCCCCCCACTACACCGCCGCCACTGTAATAAAATTATTAACCCCTAAACCTAAGTCTAACACTAACCCTAACACCCCCCTAACTTAAATATTAATTAAATACATCTAAATCATATTTATATTATTAACTAAGTTAATCCTATTTAAAACTAAATACTTACCTATAAAATAAACCCTAATATAGCTACAATATAAATAATAATTATATTGTAGCTATCTTAGGGTTTATTTTTATTTAGCAGGTAACTTTCAATTTATTTTAACTAGGTACAATAGCTATTAAATAGTTATTAACTATTTAATAGCTTACCTAGCTAAAATAAAGAGAAATTAACCTGTAAAATAAAAACTAACCTAAGTTACAATTACACCTAACACTACACTATACTTTAATAAATTATTCCTATTTAAAACTAAATACTTACCTGTAAAATAAACCCTAATATAGCTACAATATAATTAATAATTACATTGTAGCTATCTTAGGATTTATATTTATTTTACAGGTAACTTTGTATTTATTTTAGCTAGTTAGAATAGTTATTAAATAGTTATTAACTATTTAATAACTACCTAGCTAAAAGAAATACAAAATTACCTGTAAAATAAATCCTAACCTAAGTTACAATTAAACCTAACACTACACTATCATTAAATTAATTAATTAAACTACCTACAAATAACTACAATTAAATACAATTACATAAACTAACTAAAGTACAAAAAATAAAAAAAGCTAAGTTACAAAAAATAAAAAATAAAAGTTACAAACATTTAAAAACATATTACAACAATTTTAAGCTACTTACACCTAATCTAAGCCCCCTAATAAAATAACAAACCCCCCCAAAATAAAAAAATGCCCTACCCTATTCTACATTAAAAAGTAAACAGCTCTTTTGCCTTACCAGCCCTTAAAAGGGCATTTTGTGGGGGCATGCCCCAAAGTTCAGCTCTTTTGCCTGTAAAAGAAAAATACAACCCCCCCCAACATTAAAACCCACCACCCACATACCCCTAATCTAACCCAAACCCCCCTTAAAATAACCTAACACTAATCCCCTGAAGATCATCCTACCTTTAGTTGTCTTCACTCAGCCGAGCCACCGATGGAACTGAAGAGGACATCCGGACCGGCAGAAGTTATCCTCCAAGGGGCGCTGAAGAAATCTTCCATCCGATGAAGTGATCCTCCAAGCGGCGCTGAAGAAATCTTCCATCCGGGCGAGGTCATCTTCCAAGAGGCGTTGAAGAAGTCTTCTATCCGGGCGAGGTCATTGTCGAAGCCGGGCTGATCGGAACAGCCAATAGAATGCGAGCTCAATCTGATTGGCTGATTGGATCAGCCAATCGGATTGAACTTGAATCTGATTGGCTGATTCCATCAGCCAATCAGATTTTTCCTACCTTAATTCCGATTGGCTGATAGAATCCTATCAGCCAATCGGAATTGAAGGGACACCATCTTGGATGACGTCCCTTAAAGGAGCCTTCATTCGTCGGTAGTTCGTCGGGAAAGGAGGATGTTCCGGCGGGATGAAGATTCAAGACCCGGATAGAAGACTTCTTCAGCGCCTCTTGGAAGATGACCTCGCCTGGATGGAAGATTTCTTCAGCGCCGCTTGGAGGATCACTTCATCGGATGGAAGATTTCTTCAGCGCCCCTTGGAGGATAACTTCTGCCGGTCCGGATGTCCTCTTCAGTTCCATCGATGGTTCGGCTGAGTGAAGACAACTAAAGGTAGGATGATCTTCAGGGGATTAGTGTTAGGTTATTTTAAGGGGGGTTTGGGTTAGATTAGGGGTATGTGGGTGGTGGGTTTTAATGTTGGGGGGGTTGTATTTTTCTTTTACAGGCAAAAGAGCTGAACTTTGGGGCATGCCCCCACAAAAGGCCCTTTTAAGGGCTGGTAAGGCAAAAGAGCTGTTTACTTTTTAATGTAGAATAGGGTAGGGCATTTTTTTATTTTGGCGGGGTTTGTTATTTTATTAGGGGGCTTAGATTAGGTGTAAGTAGCTTAAAATTGTTGTAATATGTTTTTAAATGTTTGTAACTTTTATTTTTTATTTTTTGTAACTTAGCTTTTTTTATTTTTTGTACTTTAGTTAGTTTATGTAATTGTATTTAATTGTAGTTATTTGTAGGTAGTTTAATTAATTAATTTAATGATAGTGTAGTGTTAGGTTTAATTGTAATTTAGGTTAGGATTTATTTTACAGGTAATTTTGTATTTCTTTTAGCTAGGTAGTTATTAAATAGTTAATAACTATTTAATAACTATTCTAACTAGCTAAAATAAATACAAAGTTACCTGTAAAATAAATATAAATCCTAAGATAGCTACAATGTAATTATTAATTATATTGTAGCTATATTAGGGTTTATTTTACAGGTAAGTATTTAGTTTTAAATAGGAATAATTTATTAAAGTAAAGTGTAGTGTTAGGTGTAATTGTAACTTAGGTTAGTTTTTATTTTACAGGTTAATTTCTCTTTATTTTAGCTAGGTAAGCTATTAAATAGTTAATAACTATTTATTAGCTATTGTACCTAGTTAAAATAAATTGAAAGGTACCTGTAAAATAAAAATAAATCCTAAGATAGCTACAATATAATTATTATTTATATTGTAGCTATATTAGGGTTTATTTTATAGGTAAGTATTTAGTTTTAAATAGGATTAACTTAGTTAATAATATAAATATGATTTAGATGTATTTAATTAATATTTAAGTTAGGGGGGTGTTAGGGTTAGTGTTAGACTTAGGTTTAGGGGTTAATAATTTTATTACAGTGGAGGCGGTGTAGTGGGGGGCAGGATAGGGGTTAATAAATTTATTATAGGTGCCTACGGTGTAGGGGGGGCAGGATAGGGGTTAATAAATTTAATATAGGTTGCGGCGGGTTCAGGAAGCGGCGGTTTAGGGGTTAAACAATTTTTTTATTTGCGGCGATGTGCGGGATCAGCAGGATAGGGGTTAATAACTTTATTACAGAGGGTGGCAGGATAGGGGTTACTAAGTATAATGTAGGTGGCAGCGGTGTCCGGGAGCGGCGGTTTAGGGGTTAATACATTTATAAGACTTGCGGCGGGGTCTAGGAGCGGCGGTTTAGGGGTTAATACATTTTTAATAGTTGCAGCGGGGTCTAGGAGTGGCAGTTTAGGGGTTAGTAACTTTATTTAGTTGCGGGGGGCTCCGGGGGCGCCGGTATAGGGGGTAGAACAGTGCAGT
Organism: Bombina bombina; assembly: GCF_027579735.1. Taxonomy (NCBI): domain Eukaryota; kingdom Metazoa; phylum Chordata; class Amphibia; order Anura; family Bombinatoridae; genus Bombina; species Bombina bombina. The sequence goes on along the minus strand of NC_069501.1, from coordinate 203,327,042 downwards.
TTATTGTGGGTGCTTAGTGACAGGCTAGCAAGAAAGCTGTCAAACAGCCGAAGAGCAGCGAGATCGGATGAGTGATAACTCTCACAGTCCGCTGCTCATCGCCCCGCGGCTTTTTGACAGCTTTTTTTGATAACTTAGGCGTATTTTTTCAGGTCCGCGGCGGCGATGTGAGGCGAGCTTAGGCGGGCGTATTGGGCCGACGAAGGCAGAAAAGTTGACGGCTTGATAACTACCCCCCCTAATGTCTTTGGAATGGCTAAGCAGAGACTTCTGTTGTCTCTATGTACCTATTGAATCAAAATACTTAGCAGTGAAACAGGATGAGGAGGGGCCATTTATAGACTCTTGTGTTATGCCTTAAAGGTACAGAACAGAACGTTACAATATATGTAGACACAGTCACACACACAGACATTATAAATTTTTCTTTTTTCAACCAATGCAGGTACATTAACTAATTTTTTTTTTAATGACACAATGAGTCCACGGATCATCTAATTACTATTGGGAATATCACTCCTGCCCAGCAGGAGGCGGCGAAGAGCACCACAGTAAAGCTGTTAAATATCACCTCCCTTCCCTCCTAAGCCAGTCATTCTCTTTGCCAACTTTAAGAGCAAGGAGGTGGTAAAGTAGGTGTTCGAAAAAGATTCTTCAATCAAAAGTTTATTGCTTTTAAAGTAGTGCAAGATTGTGCTGCTTTGTCCTAGGGTGTAGCCGTAGTCCATATCAGTCTCTTCAGTAGAGCAGTGGTGGCTTTAGAGCAGTGGGAACTTGTGGGACATAATTCTCACTGCGCCTCCCATATATTGATGCTACCCTAACCCTAAAAATCTGAGGGATATTTACTCAGGACTTTCTTTTATTTCTCAGGTCCATGTGACGTAGAGGACCTCTTAAACCTGGAACTGCCTTGCTGTAATATATGAGGTAAGTGCTGGCTTTATTTCTGGGGGTAAGAAAGACTCAGAAAAAGGTTGGGCACGTTATTTATTAAAATGGGACAGACCTCATCATAATTAGCTCTTTATATTGGCATAGATTTTCTGGGGCTGGTTGTACTTAGAACGGTGGTTTCACATCTCCCGGGCGGTTTTATAACTTATAATAGCCGACCGGGAGATTTCTTATGGACACGCCCACAATGGGAGGTACTTCAGGAAGCAGCAAGTGATTGCGCGCCCTTTCTGTTCACTCCGCTCCTTTGTAGAGGAAGTTGGACTTTTTTTTGGCATACTACGCATCTCCAATAATAGATGCGTGTGTTACAACGAAGTACGACTGTTGCGACTGCTACCAGGTTACGGAACGAAACGGCTCCTGCTCAGAGGAGGTAGGCACCTCAGCAAAGTGTTACTGAGGTATAGAGGTGTTTTGCTAGGATATTTTAGCTTTTTAAGCCTGTCTACACAAAAATTTATTAAACAAACTAAAAAAGTTACAGTTTATTATTTAAAGGGACAGTAATGTTTTTTTATGTATTTGAATTTTATTAGGAAAATGTAATCTTTTTATGTTAAATTGTTTAATTGGGAGTTAGTATGCACCAAGAGTGTCACTTGCTCTTTATGTTTTGATGCCAATGTGGAACCACCAATCCCTTTCTGTTCCTCATGTATTGAGAGAACTTTAAGCTACAGGAATAGACTTTTTTTCTGAGCCAACATTTTCTAAAGAGGATGCTGTTCAGGAATCTAATGACAATGTTCAATATATGCCGCAGCTTTCTTCTCAAGCGTCCCAGATTTTACCGCCCTCACATTCAGTGTCCTGCGCTTCCTCTCTAGCTTCCGCTGGAGTTACTTTAAAAGACATTGCTTCTCTCATGTCTTCTGCAGTTTCAGATGCGTTGTCTGCTTTCCTAATGTTGCAGGGAAAGCGTAAGAGGAAAATCAGACATTCAGTAAGCGAGGTTTCTGACGCAGTTGTTGCTATTTCAGATGTCCCCTCACAGAAGCCTGAGGAGGAGGATAACATAGTAGCATCTGAAGGTGAAATTTCAGATTCTGACAGTGTAATTCCTCTTGCTGATACTGAAGTTGTATCCTTCAGGTTTAAGCTAGAACACCTCCGTCTGTTACTTATGGAGGTTTTAGCTACTCTGGACGACAGCGACTCCACGGTCGTTGTTAATCCTAAGAAATCCAGTAAGCTGAACAAATATTTGGAGGTAACTTCCTCGATAGAGGTTTTTCCGGTACCAGACCGAGCTTCTAAGATCATTGCTAAGGAGTGGGAGAGACCGGGTATACCTTTTTCTCCATCTCCTATGTTTAAAAAGATGTTTCCCATAGCCGACTTGGTTAAGGAGGCTTGGCAAACAGTCCCCAAGGAGCTGTTTCCACCTTAGCAAAGAGAACTACTATACCCATAGAGGATAGTTGTGCTTTCAAACATCCTATGGACAAAATAATAGAGGGTTTACTCAAAAAGATGTATGTACACAAGGGCTTACAATGGCAGCCAGCTGTGTGAATTGCTACCGTACTACTGTGGCGGCATATTGGTTTGATGCGTTGTCTGATGCTATTAGGACAGAAACTCCCCTTGATGAAATCCAGGATAGGATAAAAGATGTTCAATTGGCTAATTCCTTTATTACAGATGCTTCCCTTCAAGTTATCAAACTGGGAGCAAAGATTTCAGCTTTCTCTGTTCTAACTCGCAGAGCCTTATGGTTAAAACCATGGTCTGCGGATGTATCCTCTAAGTCTAAGCTTTTAGTGATTCCTTACAAGGGGAAGACCTTGTTTGGACCTGACTTGACGGAAATAATCTCTGATATTACGGGAGGTAAGGGTCACCTTCTCCCTCAGGATAAGAGAAACAAACAAAAGGGACAACAGAGTAATTTTCGTTCCTTTCGAAATTTCAAGGGCAATTCTTCCTCTTCCGCCTCCAAGCAGGAACAGTCTTAACATTCATGGAGACCCAATCAGTCTTGGAATAAGGGAAAACAATTTAAGAAGCCTGCTATTGAATCAAAGACAGCATGAAGGGCCTGCCCCCGATCCGGGAACGGATCTTATAGGGGGCAGACTTTCCTTCTTCGCTAAGGCTTGGGTTCAAGATGTTCAGGATCCCTGGGCAGTAGAAATAGTGTCCCAGGGATACAAACTAGAGTTCAAAAGTTTTCCTCCCAGAGGCAGGTTTCTGCTTTCAAGATTATCTGTAGACCAGACAAAAAGAGAGGCGTTCTTACACTGTGTAAGAGACCTCTCCGACCTGGGAGTGATAGTTCCTGTTCCGATTTAGGAACGGGTCTGGGATTTTATTCCAATCTGTTCATGGTTCCCAAAAAAGAGGGAACCTTCAGGCCTATTTTAGATCTCCAGAGTCTAAACAAATTCCTCACAGTACCGTCCCTCAAGATGGAAACTATTCGTTCCATTCTCCCTTTGGTCCAAGAGGGTCAATTTATGACAACTGTGGATTTAAAAGACACGTACTTGCATGTTCCCATTCACAGGGATCATCACAAGTTTCTAAGGTTTTCCTTTCTAGATAAACCCTTCCAATTCGTGGCTCTTCCCTTTGGTCTTGCTACAGCTCCCAGTATTTTCTCAAAGGTTCTGGGTTCGCTGTTGGCGGTGCTTCGGTTACAGGGCATTGCAGTGGCGCCCTATATGGACGACATCCTAGTCCAGGCGCCATCCTTACAACAAGCTAGATCCCACACGGAAATGTTGTTATCCTTCCTGCAATCTCACGGATGGAAGGTAAATTTGGAAAAGAGTTCCTTAGTCCCAAAGACAAGGGTAACTTTCTTGGGAACCATAATAGTTTCCCTATCAATGAAGATTTTTCTGACAGAAGTCAGGAAATCAAAGATTTTCGATACATGTCTAGCTCTTCAGTCCACTCCTCGGCCATTAGTGACTCAGTGCATGGAGGTAATCGGGCTGATGGTGGCGACAATGGACATCATCCCTTTCGCTCGGTTCCACCTCAGACCTCTGCAGTTAAACATGCTCAGGCAATGGAACGGAGATTATGCAGACTTGTCTCCTCGAATACTACTGGAGCAGGAGACAAGAGATTCTCTTCAATGGTGGTTGACTCTGGATAATCTCTCCAAGGGGACCTGCTTTTGCAGACCATCTTGGGTGATTGTGACAACAGACGCCAGCCTTCTAGGATATGGAGGAGTCTGTTCTACCTATAAACATTTTGGAGCTGAGAGCGATCTTCAATGCTCTTCTGACCTGGCCCCAATTAGCCTCGGTCCAGTTTATCGGGTTCCAGTCGGCTCTTCTTCCTCGGGTCATTGCTCGAGTCAAGCAGGAGAGGGCCTCGGTGATCCTCATTGCACCGGCTTGGCCTCGCAGGATTTGGTATGCAGATCTGGTGGACATGTCGTCTCTGCCACCGGGGAGACTTCCATTGAGGAAGGACCTTAATTTTATCCAAGTGAGGCTTTTCAGACTCGGTCATAGAGACCATGATTCAGGCTCATAAACCTGTAACTAGAAAGATTTACCATAAGATATGCCGTAAATATCTCTATTGGTGTGAATCCAAGGGCTACTCCTGGAGTAAAGTTAGGATCCCTAGAATTTTGTCTCTTCTCCAAGAGGGTTTGGAGAAAGGATTATCAACAAGTTCCCTAAAATGTCAAATTTCTGCCTTATCTATTTTGTTACACAAAGTCTGGCAGATGTTCCAGATGTACAATCATTTTGTCAGGCCTTGGTCAGGATCAGGCCTGTGTTCAAACCAGTTACTCCTCCATGGAGTTACCTGCAGGCGAATAAGTTTTTTCGTCAGTCTTCTGCCTTGTTTGGTAAGCATAAAAGTTCTTTTTTTTAACAAAATGTCAAAATAACTTTTCATGAACTTGTAAATGCAGCCATTTTTGAGATGCCTCCGTATTACTTAAAAAAAAATAATATTTTCTGCAGTTTACAAATATTTGCTAGTCCTTAAAAAGTATATTAGGGATTAAAATTCATATATATATGTATAGACAGTAACAACGTTACACAAACCTACTTCTCCAGACTTAATTTCTAAGGGCTGTAGATCAATAAGGGCAGAAGGGTAAGCCCGTCCCACATAACCTCCTCACCTCTCCCAGAGCCTAGGACAACAAAGTGTGGAGCACTATTTAACCCCATGGCTACCAAAAAGGACTACAGTACATTGGAAGGAAATATACTGCAGTTCTCTCTGGTAGCCAAGGTAGCTCCACATGTTATCTTGTTCTGGCAACAGCACTGTTAACACTGAGCTGCCTGTTAGTGGTAGAACAGTGTGCATGCACCACTTGCCACACTGTTACAAGCCAGTAATATATTCCCTGTTAGCTCTCAGTCACGAAGCCGGCAGAAGCAGGGAAATGTAAAAGAACTAGCAGTTAAGTGCTCGTCTGAAAAGCGTTTGCCACACATGTTCCTGCTTCAGCCTGCTCTAAATTTCTGCAGCTCCTACAGGAAAGCACTGGCTTATAACAGCGTGGCAAGTGGTGCGTGCACACAGTTAAACCACTAACGGGGAGCTGTTCATGGGAGACGATGTGAGGGGGTCCAGGACACCAAAATTTGTTTGCCAGCATTAAACTTTAGGGAGGTAGAGGGAAAATTGAGGACTGGATTAGGGTTTTGTTTTACTTGCCCAGTTATACAGAATACAGCTGATTCTCTCCCTCTGCAGGCCACTTCTATTTCCCACTCTGAATAAGTTGCTCAAACCTAAACATTTGCATGTCTGGTGAGCCAGCATGGGGGGGGAGGGGCGCATGCGGCATACACTATTGCCCATTTTGCAGAGGCTAGAGCCAATTAACCCCTTAAGGACCAGCGACGTACCCTGTATGTCGCTGGCCTTTTTTTGGGACTTGTTTGTTTTATAGTGTGGTCTTGCCACCAGCGTTGAGACTGCTCTATTCCACAAAGCCTGCTGGAGGGAGGGCATTAATAGCGTGTTCTTGCTAGACTTGTGCTATTATGTCCTGAAAAAACCTTTAACGACCAGTGACATACAGGGTACATTGTGGTCATTAAGGGGTTAAGGCAGTTCAATTTTAAAGTAAAAACTGGTGGACAGGGCTAAGCTTACACGGTAGGCCCAGCTAACTTGTCGGCCGATCGGGAATTTGCCTGGAATTCCCAATGGCCAGTCCGGGCCTGACCCAAGGTATTGAGCTGTTGGTATATTTCATGCCATTGTTTCGCCGCCAGTTGTGATCATATTAAAAAAAAAAGTTAACTTTTTCACAAACTTTGTGTTTCTCACTGAAATTATTTACATGCAGCTTGTGCAATCATGACAAACTTATCTGGGGTCGCTTTTGTTCAGAAGTAGCAGATATGCATGGCTTTGACATTTTTGGTAATTAGAAGGCCGCTGCATACCCTACTTCTGAAATTACTGGTAGTGAAAGGGTTAATAAGCTGGTTTTCACACTAGAGTAGCAGCATATAAATAAATCTATACCCACTAGAAAATTATTTAATCATGGTGCAGACCCTTTAAAAAATATACTGAATACTAAGGGAGAAAGAAACCGTCTTAAAATCTGCACTGTGCAAAAGAAAGGGAATCCAGCACTCTTTTCATTATTCAAAATTTCATAATCATTTATTTAGTCATAAGATTCTTAGCGATTATCAATTTCTCCAACATAGGTGTGTCCGGTCCACGGCGTCATCCTTACTTGTGGGATATTCTCTTCCCCAACAGGAAATGGCAAAGAGCCCAGCAAAGCTGGTCACATGATCCCTCCTAGGCTCCGCCTTCCCCAGTCATTCTCTTTGCCGTTGTACAGGCAACATCTCCACGGAGATGGCTTAGAGTTTTTTGGTGTTTAACTGTAGTTTTTATTCTTCAATCAAGAGTTTGTTATTTTAAAAAAGTGCTGGTATGTACTATTTACTCTGAAACAGAAAAGTGATGAAGATTTCTGTTTGTAAGAGGAAAATGATTTTAGCAACCGTTACTAAAATCGATGGCTGTTTCCACACAGGACTGTTGAGAGGAATTAACTTCAGTTGGGGGAAACAGTGAGCAGACTTTTGCTGCTTGAGGTATGACACATTTCTAACAAGACGATGTAATGCTGGAAGCTGTCATTTTCCCTATGGGATCCGGTAAGCCATTTTTATTACATGAGAATAAAGGGCTTCACAAGGGCTTTTAAGACTGGTAGACATTTTCTGGGCTAAAACGATTGATATATAAGCATTTTTAATACTTCATAGCTTTGAGGAATTATTTTATTCTTGGGAATTATGTAAAATAACCGGCAGGCACTGTATTGGACACCTTATTCTCTAGGGGCTTTCCCTAATCATAGGCAGAGCCTCATTTTCGCGCCTCTATTGCGCACTTGTTTTTGGGAAGCATGACATGCAGATGCATGTGTGAGGAGCTCTGATACATAGAAAAGGCTTTCTGAAGGCGTCATTTGGTATCGTATTCCCCTTTGGGCTTGGTTGGGTCTCAGCAAAGCAGATACCAGGGACTGTATAGGGGTTAAATATAAAAACGGCTCCGGTTCCGTTATTTTAAGAGTTAAAGCTTTCAAATTTGGTGTGCAATACTTTTAAGGCTTTAAGACACTGTGGTGAAAGTTTGGTGAATTTTGAACAATTCCTTCATACTTTTTCACATTTGCAGTAATAAAGTGTGTTCAGTTTAAAATTTAAAGTGACAGTAACGGTTTTATTTTAAAACGTTTTTTGTACTTTGTTATCAAGTTTATGCCTGTTTAACATGTCTGAACTACCAGATAGACTGTGTTCTGTATGTGGGGAAGTCAAGGTTCCTTCTCATTTAAATAGATGTGATTTATGTGACACAAAATTTAGAGAAAATGATGCCCAAGATGATTCCTCAAGTGAGGGGAGTAAGCATGGTACTGCATCATCCCCTCCTTCGTCTACGCCAGTCTTGCCCACACAGGAGGCCCCTAGTACATCTAGTGCGCCAATACTCCTTACTATGCAACAATTAACGGCTGTCATGGATAATTCTATCAAAAACATTTTAGCCAAAATGCCCACTTATCAGCGAAAGCGCGACTGCTCTGTTTTAGAAAATACGGAAGAGCATGAGGACGCTGATGATATTGGTTCTGAAGTGCCCCTACACCAGTCTGAGGGGGCCAGGGAGGTTTTGTCTGAGGGAGAAATTTCAGATTCAGGGAAAATTTCTCAACAAGCTGAACCTGATGTGATTACATTCAAATTTAAATTGGAACATCTCCGCGCTCTGCTTAAGGAGGTGTTATCTACTCTGGATGATTGTGAGAATTTGGTCATTCCAGAGAAATTATGTAAGATGGACAAGTTCCTAGAGGTCCCGGGGCCCCCCGAAGCTTTTCCTATACCCAAGCGGGTGGCGGATATTGTAAACAAAGAATGGGAAAGGCCCGGCATACCTTTCGTCCCTCCCCCTATATTCAAGAAATTGTTTCCTATGGTCGACCCCAGAAAGGACTTATGGCAGACAGTCCCCAAGGTCGAGGGGGCGGTTTCTACTCTAAACAAACGCACCACTATACCCATAGAAGATAGTTGTGCTTTCAAAGATCCTATGGATAAAAAATTAGAGGGTTTGCTTAAAAAGATGTTTGTTCAGCAAGGTTACCTTCTACAACCAATTTCATGCATTGTTCCTGTCACTACAGCAGCGTGTTTCTGGTTCGATGAACTAGAAAAGGCGCTCAATAAAGATTCTTCTTATGAGGAGATTTTGGACAGAATTCATGCTCTCAAATTGGCTAACTCTTTCACCTTAGACGCCACTTTGCAATTGGCTAGATTAGCGGCGAAAAATTCTGGGTTTGCTCTTGGTCAGCGGATGCGTCTTCCAAGAATAAATTGCTTAACATTCCTTTCAAGGGGAAAACGCTGTTTGGCCCTGACTTGAAAGAGATTATTTCTGATATCACTGGGGGTAAGGGCCACGCCCTTCCTCAGGATAGGTCTTTCAAGGCTAAAAATAAACCAAATTTTCGTCCCTTTCGCAGAAACGGACCAGCCACAAGTGCTACATCCTCTAAGCAAGAGGGTAATACTTCTCAAGCCAAGCCAGCCTGGAGGCCAATGCAAGGCTGGAACAAATGTAAGCAGGCCAAGAAACCTGCCACTGCTACCAAGAAAGCATGAGATGTTGGCCCCCGATCCGGGACCGGATCTGGTGGGGGGCAGACTCTCTCTCTTCGCTCAGGCTTGGGCAAGAGATGTTCTGGATCCTTGGGCGCTGGAAATAGTCTCCCAAGGTTATCTTCTGGAATTCAAGGGGCTTCCCCCAAGGGGGAGGTTCCACAGGTCTCAATTGTCTTCAGACCACATAAAAAAACAGGCATTCTTACATTGTGTAGAAGACCTGTTAAAAATGGGAGTGATTCATCCTGTTCCATTAGGAGAACAAGGGATGGGGTTCTACTCCAATCTGTTCATAGTTCCCAAAAAAGAGGGAACATTCAGACCAATCTTAGATCTCAAGATCCTAAACAAGTTTCTCAAGGTTCCATCGTTCAAAATGGAAACCATTCGAACAATTCTTCCTTCCATCCAGGAAGGTCAATTCATGACCACGGTGGATTTAAAGGATGCGTATCTACATATTCCTATCCACAAGGAACATCATCGGTTCCTAAGGTTCGCCTTTCTGGACAAGCATTACCAGTTTGTGGCACTTCCGTTCGGATTAGCCACTGCTCCAAGAATTTTCACAAAGGTACTGGGGTCCCTTCTAGCGGTGCTAAGACCAAGGGGCATTGCAGTAGTACCTTACTTGGACGACATTCTGATTCAAGCGTCGTCCCTTCCACAAGCAAAGGCTCACACGGACATCGTCCTGGCCTTTCTCAGATCTCACGGGTGGAAAGTGAACGTAGAAAAAAGTTCTCTATCTCCGTCAACAAAAGTTCCCTTCTTGGGAACAATGATAGACTCCTTAGAAATGAGGATTTTTCTGACAGAGGCCAGAAAATCAAAACTTCTAAACTCTTGTCAAGTACTTCATTCTGTTCCTCTTCCTTCCATAGCGCAGTGCATGGAAGTAATAGGTTTGATGGTCGCGGCAATGGACATAGTTCCTTTTGCGCGAATTCATCTGAGACCATTACAACTGTGCATGCTCAGTCAGTGGAATGGGGATTATACAGACTTGTCTCCGACGATACAAGTAGATCAGAGGACCAGAGATTCACTCCGTTGGTGGCTGTCCCTGGACAACCTGTCACAGGGGATGAGCTTCCGCAGACCAGAGTGGGTCATTGTCACGACCGACGCCAGTCTGGTGGGCTGGGGCGCGGTCTGGGGACTCCTGAAAGCTCAGGGTCTTTGGTCTCGGGAAGAATCTCTTCTCCCGATAAATATTCTGGAACTAAGAGCGATATTCAATGCTCTCAAGGCTTGGCCTCAGCTAGCAAAGGCCAAATTCATACGGTTTCAATCGGACAACATGACGACTGTTGCGTACATCAACCATCAGGGGGGAACAAGGAGTTCCCTGGCGATGGAAGAAGTGACCAAAATCATTCAATGGGCGGAGTCTCACTCCTGCCACTTGTCTGCAATCCACATTCCAGGAGTGGAAAATTGGGAAGCGGATTTTCTGAGTCGTCAGTCATTTCATCCGGGGGAGTGGGAACTCCATCCGGAAATCTTTGCCCAAATTACTCAGTTGTGGGGCATTCCAGACATGGATCTGATGGCCTCTCGTCAGAACTTCAAGGTTCCTTGCTACGGGTCCAGATCCAGGGATCCCAAGGCGACTCTAGTAGATGCACTAGTAGCACCTTGGACCTTCAAACTAGCGTATGTATTCCCACCGTTTCCTCTCATCCCCAGGCTGGTAGCCAGGATCTATCAGGAGAGGGCATTGGTGATCTTGATAGCTCCTGCGTGGCCACGCAGGACTTGGTATGCAGACCTGGTGAATATGTCATCGGCTCCACCATGGAAGCTACCTTTGAGACGGGACCTTCTTGTTCAAGGTCCGTTCGAACATCCGAATCTGGTCTCACTCCAACTGACTGCTTGGAGATTGAACGCTTGATTTTATCAAAGCGAGGGTTCTCAGATTCTGTCATTGATACTCTTGTTCAGGCCAGAAAGCCTGTAACTAGAAAAATCTACCATAAAATATGGAAAAGATATATCTGTTGGTGTGAATCTAAAGGATTCCCTTGGGACAAGATAAAAATTCCTAAGATTCTATCCTTTCTTCAAGAAGGTTTGGAGAAAGCATTATCTGCAAGTTCTTTGAAGGGACAGATTTCTGCTTTGTCTGTGTTACTTCACAAAAAGCTGGCGGCTGTGCCAGATGTTCAAGCTTTTGTTCAGGCTCTGGTTAGAATCAAGCCTGTTTACAAACCTTTGACTCCTCCTTGGAGTCTCAATTTAGTTCTTTCATTTCTTCAGGGGGTTCCGTTTGAACCCTTACATTCCGTTGATATTAAGTTATTATCTTGGAAAGTTTTGTTTTTGGTTGCAATTTCTTCTGCTAGAAGAGTTTCAGAGTTATCTGCTCTGCAGTGTTCTCCTCCTTATCTGGTGTTCCATGCAGATAAGGTGGTTTTGCGTACTAAACCTGGTTTTCTTCCGAAAGTTGTTTCTAACAAAAACATTAACCAGGAGATAGTCGTGCCTTCTTTGTGTCCGAATCCAGTTTCAAAGAAGGAACGTTTGTTGCACAATTTGGATGTAGTTCGTGCTCTAAAATTCTATTTAGATGCTACAAAGGATTTTAGACAAACATCTTCCTTGTTTGTTGTTTATTCTGGTAAAAGGAGAGGTCAAAAAGCAACTTCTACCTCTCTCTCTTTTTGGCTTAAAAGCATCATCAGATTGGCTTACGAGACTGCCGGACGGCAGCCTCCTGAAAGAATCACAGCTCATTCCACTAGGGCCGTGGCTTCCACATGGGCCTTCAAGAACGAGGCTTCTGTTGATCAGATATGTAAGGCAGCGACTTGGTCTTCACTGCACACTTTTACTAAATTTTACAAATTTGATACTTTTGCTTCTTCTGAGGCTATTTTTGGGAGAAAGGTTTTGCAAGCCGTGGTGCCTTCCATCTAGGTGACCTGATTTGCTCCCTCCCTTCATCCGTGTCCTAAAGCTTTGGTATTGGTTCCCACAAGTAAGGATGACGCCGTGGACCGGACACACCTATGTTGGAGAAAACAGAATTTATGTTTACCTGATAAATTACTTTCTCCAACGGTGTGTCCGGTCCACGGCCCGCCCTGGTTTTTTAATCAGGTCTGATAATTTATTTTCTTTAACTACAGTCACCACGGTATCATATGATTTCTCCTATGCAAATATTCCTCCTTTACGTCGGTCGAATGACTGGGGAAGGCGGAGCCTAGGAGGGATCATGTGACCAGCTTTGCTGGGCTCTTTGCCATTTCCTGTTGGGGAAGAGAATATCCCACAAGTAAGGATGACGCCGTGGACCGGACACACCGTTGGAGAAAGTAATTTATCAGGTAAACATAAATTCTGTTTTTTAAGTTACTCTTCACGGGTCAGAAACCAAGTCCCCCCCCCCCCACACACATAAACCACACACAGAAATGAAATACAAGACAGATAGTACTCTATAGTACTCTAGTGTAAGGATTACCCTCCCACTTGACACCTCCAACCTCCCTGATCTGTCCCAAACAGCTCTTTCCCCCCCACCACCCATACTCCTCACCACCATCTTAGGTACTGGCAGACAGTCTGCCAGTTTTAAGTTTTAGGACTTAAAATATATATATTTTTTTTATTTAATTATTTTCTGCAGTGTAGGATACCTCTTACCATCCCACCTCCCTGATCCCTCCTAAACAGCTCTCTAACCCTCCCCTACTAATTGTGTCCGCCATCTTAGGTACTGACAGCTGTCTGCCAGTACCCAGTTTAGGTACTATTATTTTTATTTTTTTAATTATTTTTATTGAAGAGAGTTCAGGCATACAACAAGTACACAATTATATACATATAATCCATAATTGTGCAAAGACACACTTGCTGGAATTACAATAGAAATTGTCCAAAAGATACCTGGTGTTCAACAAATGAGAGTGAGAGATATTAATTTCAAGAGCTTACCATCCTGAGCAGTGCTGACCTCACACATGGTCATATACACAGAAAAGAAGTGAGTTTCCAAGACACAAGGTGAACTGAATTATGGGACAAGTGTCACTCAATACAGGTATAACATATTATCATAGCACATTTTCACCAGGACTTCTTCAATATCCGTTACCCAAACTCTCTAATTCTTTTAACTTATTATACTAAACTGAACATAAAACTAAACTAAGCATAACAATACTCAAACAGCCCTAAGAGTAAGTGTGTTAGTGCTATAGTAGGGCAGAATCTTAGCTAGATAGCTCTTAACTAGACATGGATGACAAGCTTAAGTGAATATGTTACTCTGCACAGTAAGACAGATATGTTTACAATTTTCAGAGACTCTCTACTTCACAGAAATATGTCAGATAAAAGTTATCACAAGAGTATCATCAATATTTGATAGGATATCATTCCACCTAGAGTGTATCTAGCAATCTCAGTGGCTAACAAAACAACTAAGTGGGCAAAGGTGAATCTGTGTATATTCATGGTACCTATTCGCATAATAGACTATCAATGTGGATTATAATGATGCTGGTCTCCAGTGTTAGAAGGTGGCATAGCCTGTGCACAGTGGACATAAATGTTAAGATATTGCTGCATAATAGACTCCGCAGTAAGAAAAGGAGGAGAATAAGCCTGCCCCTGTGTATCAAAAGCACCAAGATAACTATGCTATAGGCCAGAATATAATATGTCAGTATATGGCCGGGTTATAATACAATATGTTTAATAATTATCCTTTAAACTAAACTCCAATAAAATGCATATACAAAACCATAAAATTAAGTTCTTTTTATTAGTTAATATTTATAAACACATTGAACTATATTTGCAGAAAACCATATATGAATCAATACTATACACGTTTGAATTATTAAATTATGCTATGCAAAGATCATAAAAGTTTACCTTATTTATTCACAATTGAATTATATTAAAATACCATAATGAGACCAAGATATAGGTCACTAACATTCAGCAATACAATCAGCTATATAGCCACAATTGATTCTAATACAATTCTAATTTAAAGCATCAAAATAGTATCTATTATTTGTGCAAACAACCAAACTCCTATGCCAATTTATCTAAGATAAAATAAATTCTTAGTTACTTACAATTAAGACCAATTTTAAAATATATATATCAATATTTGCAAAGATGAATTACTTAGCACTAAGGATTTGTTTTAAAATATACAGGCTATGAAATACAAGATTAAAATACAATTTATTCCTCTAATTCTGCTACCTACAGCAACAATGGGTGTTTGTTTAAAAATTTAGCATGCCAAAGGCAAGCTTAAAACTATTCAGGACTATGAATATGACTCTAAAATATAAATATGCTCTTTAAATCTATCAGTTGTAATTTAACTGCAGCGACTATGCATATATTTTGTTTTAAATATGACATATATTCATCAACCTCTTATACTTTACCAGATATAAACAAATCAATATTCAACTTCCAATATTTCTCAACAGGTCCAATTTCACCTCAGAATACAAAGGGAGTATTTTGCATGTGGAAAAGAAAAAGTAGCTATTTTACTTATAATAACTGCAGCAGTTATCCGTCCAGGGTCTCAGCCAAAAGTTTTCCAGCCAAAGTTAGCAAAAGTTTTCTTTTCTCTCTCTATGCTTGGGGTTAAATCAGTTTCACACCTTAGCAAGAAAATGTTTCTTTTGAAGTGACCTTTATGATTCATGCTGTGTAATCAAAAGAAGGGGCTAAATTACACAGTGACATTTTGTAGGTTTAGAAATGAAATGAATTATTTGATGTACACAGCCACATAACCATTAAATAATAATAAGTATACCTGTGTACATCATCTAATAATATTTCAAATACCTTGACAATAAGATGCTTAGATTTTCATGTCTTATATGGTTGCAAACTTAAGTAGAATACTGCAGGTGGTTAAGTATCAAACGCAGTATGGGTAGGAATCTCATCTTTGCTCTTTTCCATTCAAATCTAGATTTGTCCTGATTATCAGTTAGTCAGTGTGTTGAGTTTACAAAAGTGTAAGCATAGCGCAGTGCTACACACAGAACTAAATTATAAGGTGTAAAGACAATTAGTCACTTTTAATCCTCAACTAAGGTTATACTAAGATAGGAATGCAGTATATTTTACAATTTGATCTAAACTAAGCTGTCCTGAACATAGTATTTGAAAAATAACTAAACAAAACTCCTCTGCTTACTCGTTTTCACATGATGACAACATAACAATAAGACATTAAAGAAACAATATAACAGGCCGATCAGCCATGTTGGATTGAGTATGCGGTCTTGTTGCAGTCTTGTTGTGATACATTCTTATATAATGTATAGGTCTTAATACACTTAGTATGATTATACAATATAGCAGAGGATTGGTTGTTACAGAAGGTTAATATCAGTATCACTTGGCCTTTTGCCTTGAGTTATAATAAACTTCAACTGGGAATATATGAAGTTGTTCAGGAATATTGAATATTTAACAACCTTTTCTGCAATAAGTTGTCACCAGCATGCTACTTGAGAAATAAAATAAAATTTCTTTCATGTAATTAGCAACAGTCCATGAGCTAGTGACGTATGGGATATACATTCCTACCAGGAGGGGCAAATTTTCCCAAACCTCAAAATGCCTATAAATACACCCCTCACCACACCCACAATTCAGTTTTTACAAACTTTGCCTCCGATGGAGGTGGTGAAGTAAGTTTGTGCTAGATTCTACGTTGATATGCGCTCCGCAGCAAGTTGGAGCCCGGTTTTCCTCTCAGCGTGCAGTGAATGTCAGAGGGATGTGAAGAGAGTATTGCCTATTTGAATGCAGTGATCTCCTTCTACGGGGTCTATTTCATAGGTTCTCTGTTATCGGTCGTAGAGATTCATCTCTTACCTCCCTTTTCAGATCGACGATATACTCTTATATATACCATTACCTCTGCTGATTCTCGTTTCAGTACTGGTTTGGCTTTCTACAAACATGTAGATGAGTGTCCTGGGGTAAGTAAATCTTATTTTCTGTGACACTCTAAGCTATGGTTGGGCACTTTGTTTATAAAGTTCTAAATATATGTATTCAAACATTTATTTGCCTTGACTCAGAATGTTCAACTTTCCTTATTTTTCAGACAGTCAGTTTCATATTTGGGATAATGCATTTGATTTAATCATTTTTTCTTACCTTCAAAAATTTGACTATTTTCCCTGTGGGCTGTTAGGCTCGCGGGGGCTGAAAATGCTTCATTTTATTGCGTCATTCTTGGCGCAGACTTTTTTGGCGCAAAAATTCTTTTCCGTTTCCGGCGTCATACGTGTCGCCGGAAGTTGCGTCATTTTTTGACGTTATTTTGCGCCAAAAATGTCGGCGTTCCGGATGTGGCGTCATTTTTGGCGCCAAAAAGCATTTAGGCGCCAAATAATGTGGGCGTCTTATTTGGCGCTAAAAAATATGGGCGTCGCTTTTGTCTCCACATTATTTAAGTCTCATTTTTCATTGCTTCTGGTTGCTAGAAGCTTGTTCTTTGGCATTTTTTCCCATTCCTGAAACTGTCATTTAAGGAATTTGATCAATTTTGCTTTATATGTTGTTGTTTTTTCTCTTACATATTGCAAGATGTCTCACGTTGCATCTGAGTCAGAAGATACTACAGGAAAATCGCTGTCTAGTGCTGGATCTACCAAAGCTAAGTGTATCTGCTGTAAACTTTTGGTAGCTATTCCTCCAGCTGTTGTTTGTATTGATTGTCATGACAAACTTGTTAATGCAGATAATATTTCCTTTAGTAAAGTACCATTGCCTGTTGCAGTTCCTTCAACATCTAAGGTGCAGAATGTTTCTGATGACATAAGAGATTTTGTTTCTGAATCCATAAAGAAGGCTATGTCTGTTATTTCTCCTTCTAGTAAACGTAAAAAATCTTTTAAAACTTCTCTCCCTACAGATGAATTTTTAAATGAACATCATCATTCTGATTCTGATGACTCTTCTGGTTCAGAGGATTCTGTCTCAGAGGTTGATGCTGATAAATCTTCATATTTATTTAAAATGGAATTTATTCGTTCTTTACTTAAAGAAGTTCTAATTGCTTTAGAAATAGAGGATTCTGGTCCTCTTGATACTAATTCTAAACGTTTGGATAAGGTATTTAAATCTCCTGTGGTTATTCCAGAAGTTTTTCCTGTTCCTAATGCTATTTCTGCAGTAATTTCCAAAGAATGGGATAAATTGGGTAATTCATTTACTCCTTCTAAACGTTTTAAGCAATTATATCCTGTGCCGTCTGACAGATTAGAATTTTGGGACAAAATCCCTAAAGTTGATGGGGCTATTTCTACCCTTGCTAAACGTACTACTATTCCTACGTCAGATGGTACTTCGTTTAAGGATCCTTTAGATAGGAAAATTGAATCCTTTCTAAGAAAAGCTTATCTGTGTTCAGGTAATCTTCTTAGACCTGCTATATCTTTGGCTGATGTTGCTGCAGCTTCAACTTTTTGGTTGGAAACCTTAGCGCAACAAGTAACACATCATGATTCTCATGATATTATTATTCTTCTTCAGCATGCTAATAATTTTATCTGTGATGCCATCTTTGATATTATCAGGGTTGATGTCAGGTTTATGTCTCTAGCTATTTTAGCTAGAAGAGCTTTATGGCTTAAGACTTGGAATGCTGATATGGCTTCTAAATCAACTCTACTTTCCATTTCTTTCCAGGGTAACAAATTATTTGGTTCTCAGTTGGATTCTATTATTTCAACTGTTACTGGTGGGAAAGGAACTTTTTTACCACAGGATAAAAAATCTAAGGGTAAAAACAGAGCTAATAATCGTTTTCGTTCCTTTCGTTTCAACAAAGAACAAAAACCTGATCCTTCATCCTCAGGAGCAGTTTCAGTTTGGAAACCATCTCCAATCTGGAATAAATCCAAGCCAGCCAGAAAGGCAAAGCCTGCTTCTAAGTCCACATGAAGGTGCGGCCCTCATTCCAGCTCAGCTGGTAGGGGGCAGGTTACGTTTTTTCAAAGAAATTTGGATCAATTCTGTTCACAATCTTTGGATTCAGAACATTGTTTCAGAAGGGTACAGAATTGGTTTCAAGATGAGACCTCCTGCAAAGAGATTTTTTCTTTCCCGTGTCCCAGTAAATCCAGTGAAAGCTCAAGCATTTCTGAATTGTGTTTCAGATCTAGAGTTGGCTGGAGTAATTATGCCAGTTCCAGTTCTGGAACAGGGGATGGGGTTTTATTCAAATCTCTTCATTGTACCAAAGAAGGAGAATTCCTTCAGACCAGTTCTGGATCTAAAAATATTGAATCGTTATGTAAGGATACCAATGTTCAAGATGGTAACTGTAAGGACTATCTTGCCTTTTGTTCAGCAAGAGAATTATATGTCCACAATAGATTTACAGGATGCATATCTGCATATTCCGATTCATCCGGATCATTATCGGTTCCTGAGATTCTCTTTTCTGGACAAGCATTACCAGTTTGTGGCTCTGCCGTTTGGCCTTGCTACAGCTCCAAGAATTTTTACAAAGGTTCTCGGTGCCCTTCTGTCTGTAATCAGAGAACAGGGTATTGTGGTATTTCCTTATTTGGACGATATCTTGGTACTTGCTCAGTCTTTACATTTAGCAGAATTTCATACGAATCGACTTGTGTTGTTTCTTCAAGATCATGGTTGGAGGATCAATTTACCAAAAAGTTCATTGATTCCTCAGACAAGGGTAACCTTTCTGGGTTTCCAAATAGATTCAGTGTCCATGACTCTGTCTTTAACAGACAAGAGGCGTCTAAAACTGATGGCAGCTTGTCGAAACCTTCAGTCACAATCATTCCCTTCGGTAGCCTTATGCATGGAAATTCTAGGTCTTATGACTGCTGCATCGGACGCGATCCCCTTTGCTCGTTTTCACATGCGACCTCTTCAGCTTTGTATGCTGAATCAATGGTGCAAGGATTACACAAAGATATCTCAATTAATATCTTTAAAACCGATTGTTCAACACTCTCTAACGTGGTGGACAGATCACCATCGTTTAATTCAGGGGGCTTCTTTTGTGCTTCCGACCTGGACTGTAATTTCAACAGATGCAAGTCTCGCAGGTTGGGGATCTCTGATAGCACAAGGAGTTTGGGAATCTCAGGAGGTGAGATTACCGATCAATATTTTGGAACTCCGTGCAATTTTCAGAGCTCTTCAGTTTTGGCCTCTTCTGAAGAGAGAATCGTTCATTTGTTTTCAGACAGACAATGTCACAACTGTGGCATACATCAATCATCAAGGAGGAACTCACAGTCCTCTGGCTATGAAAGAAGTATCTCGAATTTTGGTTTGGGCGGAATCCAGCTCCTGTCTAATCTCTGCGGTTCATATCCCAGGTGTAGACAATTGGGAAGCGGATTATCTCAGTCGCCAAACGTTGCATCCGGGCGAATGGTCTCTTCACCCAGAGGTATTTCTTCAGATCGTTCAAATGTGGGAACTTCCAGAAATAGATTTGATGGCGTCCCATCTAAACAAGAAACTTCCCAGGTATCTGTCCAGATCCCGGGATCCTCAGGCGGAGGCAGTGGATGCATTATCACTTCCTTGGAAGTATCATCCTGCCTATATCTTTCCGCCTCTAGTTCTTCTTCCAAGAGTAATCTCCAAGATTCTGAAGGAATGCTCGTTTGTTCTGCTGGTAGCTCCGGCATGGCCTCACAGGTTTTGGTATGCGGATCTTGTCCGGATGGCCTCTTGCCAACCGTGGACTCTTCCGTTAAGACCAGACCTTCTGTCACAAGGTCCTTTTTTCCATCAGGATCTGAAATCCTTAAATTTAAAGGTATGGAGATTGAACGCTTGATTCTTCGTCAAAGAGGTTTCTCTGACGCTGTGATTAATACTATGTTACAGGCTCTTAAATCTGTATCTAGAGAGATATATTATAGAGTCTGGAAGACTTATATTTCTTGGTGTATTTCTCATCATTTTTCTTGGCATTCTTTTAGAATTCCGAGAATTTTACAGTTTCTTCAGGATGGTTTAGATAAAGGTTTGTCCGCAAGTTCCTTGAAAGGACAAATCTCTGCTCTTTCTGTTCTTTTTCACAGAAAGATTGCTATTCTTCCTGATATTCATTGTTTTGTACAAGCTTTGGTTCGTATAAAACCTGTCATTAAGTCAATTTCTCCTCCTTGGAGTTTGAATTTGGTTTTGGGGGCTCTTCAAGCTCCTCCGTTTGAACCTATGCATTCATTGGACATTAAATTACTTTCTTGGAAAGTTTTGTTCCTTTTGGCCATCTCTTCTGCCAGAAGAGTTTCTGAATTATCTGCTCTTTCTTGTGAGTCTCCTTTTCTGATTTTTCATCAGGATAAGGCGGTGTTGCGAACTTCTTTTGAATTTTTACCTAAAGTTGTGAATTCCAACAACATTAGTAGAGAAATTGTGGTTCCTTCATTATGTCCTAATCCTAAGAATTCTAAGGAGAAATCGTTGCATTCTTTGGATGTTGTTAGAGCTTTGAAATATTATGTTGAAGCTACTAAATCTTTCAGAAAGACTTCTAGTCTATTTGTTATCTTTTCCGGTTCTAGAAAAGGCCAGAAAGCTTCTGCCATTTCTTTGGCATCTTTGTTGAAATCTTTAATTCATCTTGCCTATGTTGAGTCGGGTAAAACTCCGCCTCAGAGAATTACAGCTCATTCTACTAGGTCAGTTTCTACTTCCTGGGCGTTTAGGAATGAAGCTTCGGTTGATCAGATTTGCAAAGCAGCAACTTGGTCCTCTTTGCATACTTTTACTAAATTCTACCATTTTGATGTATTTTCTTCTTCTGAAGCAGTCTTTGGTAGAAAAGTACTTCAGGCAGCGGTTTCAGTTTGAATCTTCTGCTTATGTTTTTCGTTAAACTTTATTTTGGGTGTGGATTATTTTCAGCAGGAATTGGCTGTCTTTATTTTATCCCTCCCTCTCTAGTGACTCTTGTGTGGAAAGATCCACATCTTGGGTAATCATTATCCCATACGTCACTAGCACATGGACTCTTGCTAATTACATGAAAGAAAACATAATTTATGTAAGAACTTACCTGATAAATTCATTTCTTTCATATTAGCAAGAGTCCATGAGGCCCGCCCTTTTTTTGTGGTGGTTATGATTTTGTATAAAGCACAATTATTCCAATTCCTTATTTTATATGCTTTCGCACTTTTTTATCACCCCACTTCTTGGCTATTCGTTAAACTGAATTGTGGGTGTGGTGAGGGGTGTATTTATAGGCATTTTGAGGTTTGGGAAACTTTGCCCCTCCTGGTAGGAATGTATATCCCATACGTCACTAGCTCATGGACTCTTGCTAATATGAAAGAAATGAATTTATCAGGTAAGTTCTTACATAAATTATGTTTTTCCTAGGTCTCATTTCTAAATGCTAACAACACAACAAAGCATTGAACTGGACAGTATAATAGGTACCAGATTAATACAGGCAATACAAACACTAATATTAAGCTCATATTTAACTTAACAGTTGTCCTCCATGTCTATAACATGATGTGCATGGTGGGCAGCTTGACATCAAATGGGGATCTAGCCGACTCCCCCACGGATCATCAGCCTCCAAACTTTATACAAGGTGGACCTAGGCCATGAAAACTATGTGCAAGTAATAATGAGGAAACTCCTGAACATTTCAAGTGCAGGTCAAGATGTTTTTCCATATAAACATGCTGTGTGTTCAGCCGTAGCCCTGGCTGTAAAAAGAGCCAGTCTGCTGCCTGGTTGGGGAGGCACTGAGCAGTTATATTCTGTGGAGCCGCTATGCTGTGTGACTTTGAAGAAGGTTTTATTTTGCTGTAGGTTCCATCATCTGGCCAGTGAAATACAGAAGAGATGCAAGGTGGAGCAGCATCACCGCACAGATCAGGCTGCATACAATCCGGCCCTATGGTGTCCTGGGAGAGATCCTGCAGTGGCAGTTGTTGATCCCCAGAATCAGGTTTAGAGGTAAGTTCCAGCATCATAGGAGGTCTCTGACTGGAATGGATCTCTTCATGCAGTGATAAGCAGGACATTATAAGAAGCTCCAAGCGGGGCATGAACACAGCCTTCAGCTCGTTGATTATTGAGGCCATCTTGAAAAGCATTGGACACCATCAAGTGCCAGCCACGTGGTTCGTCTGTAGTCCGGTTTCGTGAAAGGCCTCAAAGATGTTTCCAAGGCTGAAATAGATTGTCGCACTTGTTCCGCTGTTTCAGTGGTTATTCTGCAGAGTAGGAATCAGAGGCAGTTGTTTTACTGCGCCACTATGGAGGTCCAAGTGGATTCCAGAGTTTCGGGTGGTGCGACCGGGGGCTAGGGCAGATGGTGTGCCCTTCACAAACAAAGAGTCGGCTGACAATGACCAGAGCAGGGTATCCCAGCAAGACATTAAGCGTGGGTAACTGGATGGTTGCTATATAGCAAGTAAAAAGTCACTTTTTTCACGCTTTCATTTAGTAGTATTTATTTATTTATTTAATTTTTTTGTAGTGTAGCGGTCCCCACATCTCCCCCTCCCTGCGATTGCGATTGTAGGAACCCCACCCTAATTTATTTATTTTTCTGTAGTGTAGCTCTCCCTTCCAAACTTTATTTCTGCAGTGTAGGGCCACACCCACTCTCTGTCACAATATGTCAACCTGCATTAATTAGGTAATGGAGCACCGATCGTGCACCATTTCCACATGAGGACAGATTGCCTGCAGCTCAGGAACAGCAGTCTTGGCTGCCACTTTACAGCTGAGACTGCTGGAGTATCCTGAAGGTGCGCCCTATATATACAGTAGATTATGTGGTATTATGGGCATCGTACCGCATGACTTCTGTATACGTTGTATTAGGTTAAGGGGTTAAAAATGATTTAACTGTCTAATTAGTGGCTGGTGTTGGCTGTTATGTCCGGAACAATTTAATATGACGTGGAGGTGACTCATTGAGGTTTATGTATCACATCAAGTACTTGCCTTTAATTTATAGGTGCCTTCAGACTGTTTTGGATATGTTTTAATTTGTGAGATCTGCATATATATATAAAAGATCTGAACATAAAAAGAAAAATCTAGAACAAGGGGCCATGATCTCAAGCTGAAGGATAGTAGATTCAGGAGTAATTTGCAGAAGCATTTATTTACAGAAAGGGTGATTGATTCATGGAATAAACTTCCACAAGAGGTGGTAATGACAAACATTGTAGGGAACTTCAAAAATGCTTGGGATAAGCATAAAGCTGTCCTACGAACTAGATAAGTTTATACTTTTAGAACTTGTTGGTTCTTTGGTTCTTATATGTCATCAAAATCTATGTTTCTTTGCACAGCCTCTCTCATGTAACAACTACTAGTAGTTTGCAATTTACTTCCATTTAAATTTAGAAGCCAATGAGGAGTTCTATGAGAAGACTGGTGCAGGAATGCACAATAAATAAAGTTTTTTTTAAAAAAAATGCAACATAGTTATTTATTTTTTAGTTTTAAAGGGACATGAAGCCCAAAATGTATCTTTCATTTTTCAGATAGAGAATGCAATTTTAAGCAATATTCCAATTTTCTTTTATTGTCTAATTTTCTTCAGTCTTTAGAAATCCCTGCTGCAGAAATAGCAATGCACATGGGTTAGCCAATCAGAAAAGGCATATATGTGCAGCCACCAATCAGAAGCTACTGAGCGTATTTAGATATGCTTTTCCAACAAAGGATATTATAAGAATGAAGCACTTTGGAAAGTTGTTTAAAATTGCATGCTCTTTCTAAACCAAAAAAGAAAAAAAAGGGTTTTAAAGTGATCCATTAAATTGAAGGCATGACTTCCATGTTAAATGTACATGGTAGTGAATCAAGAGGGGATGGAAAAAGCTTGAATAATGTGCAGTGTTTGTATTTATTATCCTTTGAATTTTAGCTGTATATAGGTGTGTATTTTGTCAGCTTTATACTGGAAGAGAATTTATCAGTGCAACACCATGTAGTAACCTTTCCATGCTGCATATTCTACAAAAGATATTTTGGTTTCTCTAATCTCCAAAATGTGTATTATCCACTTGTTCACAGATTGCATGCCGTAGCACCAAACCTCTTGAGATGGCTGTGAAACAGAAGATTTCTATGTTTTGCCATGTGGAACCAGAGCAGGTTAGTACTTCAAATAGCTTTGAATTTTTAGAATTTGGACATAACACAATGAGGCTTGAATGAATCGTTATGAATTAAAGTGATGGTAAACTCTCCCCTTTATAAAATCAGATCTGGAATGTAAGCGCTATTTTAGATGAAGTTTAATTCATTAGCTGTAATGAAGATGCAGTATAACTTAGTTATTAATATAGATATGAAATTCAAATACTGCATGCTCCTCCGCCCACTTCAAAAGTAAACTTTTCTGTGAGCTAACAGATTGAATTGTTGTCCAATCAGCGCTCTCCCCATATGGCACTTTTGTTGTAGCTAGAGCATTGATTGGAGAGTAATTCAATCATTTAGCTGACAGTAAAATTGACTTTTGAAGTGGGTGGTGTAACGTGGGGTATTTGAATTTCATTTCTATATTAATAACTAAGTTATAGCGCATCTTCATTGCACATGATGAATAAAACCCCATCTAAAATAGCACTTACATTCCAGGGGGTCGATCCGATATAAAGCGTCGCCCGCAAAAGCCGGCGACGCCAATATTTGCGCGGATTTGGTATCACATATACGGCGTAACCTAGAAGTTACGCGCGTATATTTCTGCCGTCGCCCCCAGTTTTTTGGGCCATAGGCAGGTATACCAAACCCGCGCAGTTTGGTATCCAATATGCAGCGTAAGGACTTACGTGGCGAAAATGGAGAAAACTTACTCCATTTTCACCTCGCCACAAAAAGCAGCCGTAAGAAGCCTTACGCTGACTATTGGAGCCCCGTAACTCCCTAAACTAACTAGAAAATAAACCTAACACCTAACGCATGCGCAATGTCTATCTCCCTGTCAACCGCGATCTGCTAAAATAAACCTAACACCTAACGCATGCGCAATGTCTATCTCCCTGTCAACCGCGATCTGCTAAAATAAACCTAACACCTAACGCATGCGCAATGTCTATCTACCTGTCAACCGCGATCCCCCCCCCCCCCCGAAATCCCTAATAAAGTTATTACCCCCTAAACCGCCGCTCCCGGACCCCGCCGCCATCTACATAAACTAACCCCCTACTGTGAGCCTCTAAAACCGCCGCCATCTACCTTATCTGTTCCGATCAGCCAATAGAATGCGCGCTCAATCTGATTGGCTGATTGGATCAGCCAATCGGATTGAACTTGAATCTGATTGGCTGATTCAATCAGCCAATCAGATTTTTTTAACTTAATTCCGATTGGCTGATAGAATCCTATCAGCCAATCGGAATTCGGCGGACGCCATCTTGGATGACGTCATTTAAAGGTACATCATTCCAAGTTCAGCAGTCGGCCGGGATGGATGCTCCGCGGCGGCGGAGCGAAGAAAGAAGATTGAAGATGCCGCCGGAAGAATGAAGACTTTGCTGCCGCTTGGAGGAAGACGTCGCCGGAGGAAGAATTCTTCTTTGCCGCTTGGAGGAAGACATCGCCGGAGGAAGAATTCTTCTTTGCCGCTTGGAGGAAGACATCGCCCGGATCGGATCAGGAGTTCGGCCCGGTGTGGTGAAGACAAGGTAGGGAGATCTTCAGGGGGGTAGTGTTAGGCTTTTTTAAGGGGGGTTTGGGTGGGTTTAGAATAGGGGTATGTGGGTGGTGGGTTGTAATGGGGGGGGGGTATTGTATTTCTTGTATGCAAAAGAGCTGAATTCTTTGGGGCATGCCCCACAAAAGGCCCTTTTAAGGGCTGGTAAGGTAAAGAGCTTTGAAATTTGTTGAATTTAGAATAGGGCAGGGAATTTTTTTTATTTTGGGGGTTTATTATTTTATTAGGGGGCTTAGAATAGGTGTAATTAGCTTAAATATCTTGTAATCTTTTTTTTATTTTTTGTAATTTAGTGTTTGTTTTTTTTTGTAATTTAGTTTAGTTAATTTAATTGTATTTTTAGATAGATGTTAGTAGTTTATTAAATTTATTGATAGTGTAGGTGTATTTGTAACTTAGGTTAGGATTTATTTTACAGGTAATTGGGTAATTATTTTAACTAGGTAGATATTAAATAGTTAATAACTATTTAATATCTATTATACCTAGTTAAAATAATTAACAATTTACCTGTAAAATAAATATTAACCCTAACATAGCTACAATGTAATTATTAATTATATTGTAGCTATCTTATGGTTTATTTTATAGGTAAGTATTTAGATTTAAATAGGAATATTTTAGTTTATAAATGAATTAGATTAATTTAATATAAATTTAGTTAGGGTTAGATAGAGTTAATATAGTTAATATAAATACTATAGTAACTATATTAACTATATTAACCCTAATATAATTAGGGTTAATATAGTTAATATATATAATGTAATACCTATATTAACTATAATATACTTAGGGTTAATATAGATAATATAGCTGGCGGCGGGTAGGTAGATTAAATTAGGGGTTAATCATTTTAATAGAGATGGCGGCGGTGTAAGGGGCTTAGATTAGGGGTTAATAATTTTAATATAGATGGCGGCAGTGTTAAGGGCTCACTTTAGGGGGTTATAGATATAATATAGCTGGCGGCGGGGTACGGGAGCGGCGGTTTAGGGGTTAATAACTTTATTAGGTTGCGGCGGGGTACGGGAGCGGCGGTTTAGGGGTTAATAGCTTTTTTATTGTTAGGCTAGTGAGGGGGGATAGCGGATAGAGGGTTAGACAGTGCGGGCTATGTTAGGGAGGCGTGTTAGACAGTGCGGGCTATGTTAGGGAGGCGTGTTAGACAGTGCGGGCTATGTTAGGGAGGCGTGTTAGACAGTGCGGGTGTTTTAGACTTTAGTCAGGTTTTATAGGCGCCGGCAGATTCTAACGTGGCGCAAGTCACTGGCGACGCCAGAAATTTGTACTTTCTGGACATCGCTGGTTTGTGAGACTTACGGCACGTTAGCATCTGACGGCGACCTATATGGGATGGCTCGAGTTGCGAGCTGAAACTGCGGGCGACGCCGGTTCCCTCGCTTGCGCCGCAAACTGCGATCGATATCGGATCGCGCCCCAGATCTGATTTTATAAAGGGGAGAGTTTACCATCACTTTAAAACATTTGTCATTGGTATTTTTTTTTTATTTTTTTTTTATTCACGGTAGGAATCATAAATACAAGCATAAGTCATGTTATACAGTATGTATAAACTAGACAAAGAGCTGATGTCTACACTGTACAAGTACGCATAAGTAAAGCTAAGCTTTTAACCTCCTGTAACTAAAAGAAACCATGTTTGGGCCCCTCCATGTCATATTCCAAGGCTATCAAGAGGTAAACTATGCAAATATAACACAATAATATTTAAGTTATATAATAAAACACTGGTGAATTTTGAAGATGGGGGGGCGCTAAACACCACCCCTTGAATAAAGCCCCAACCCTTCGGGTGTCTCCGCCCACTAGGAACCATGATAAATGCACAGTGTGCTAATCATGGTCAACATTTATTATTAAAGGGACATTTGTAGTGCAATACAACATGCACACACAAAAACTCTCTCACACACAAACGCAAAACATTCTGTTTCATGTCCCTTTAAAACCAATCTAAATTGAAACAGCTGAATCCAGATTTCTAGGCACATTCGCTAAAAAATGCTAGTTGACAGTTGAGGCCTGTGCATTCACATCTCCCCTCGCTATAAACACCACCAGTTTGCTCCATTATGTTAGCAAAACATGCTTTGCTTTGCAGCTCTCAACTTATGATCTCTGCAGAAGCAAATTAGAGACAGATATGTGGCAAAGTTAAGTTTGCAAAGATTAAATTACTTAAATTACAGGGAAGGGGGAAAACAAATAAACAAATTAAATTCTAAAGCTGCCATACTATTCATATATCACTATATATTACAACCCCAAGGTGTGTACTGTCCCCTTAAGTCAGAGACTTATTATGTAATGAAGATCAAGAAAATGGAACTATAAGGTTTTCTTGAAATTTATGTTTAAATATTTTATAAATTTAAATTACTCTGGGAATTTATGGTTGGCGGCCATCTTAGGTCACAATATTTTCTGCTGCTTCAGCTAACAAAGCTATCTGCTTAAAATCTACGCTGTGTGAAATCATCCAACAACATAACTCAGTTACTTCATCTTGCAAGATGTTCCTGAGTCGTTTGAACTCTATTGTGTTTGCCAGCAGTTCTAATATTCCCTAGTATAATCTGCAACCTCCAAACCCACCCCCCAACAGCAGCATCCATGTTCTTGCTGTATCGCAGCATTGATTATAGGATTTTCTTTGACCCTGCATTTAATCTATCACAGTTAATAAAGGATGGAGGAGGGCATAGTGCTGTGTCAGATGCAATTACTATTAGAGGACCATTTTCAGAGGTTTGAGCAACGAATTACTGAAATCCTTGCTTTTGTTCATCGGCTACTTCAAAGAGTCTCCTCAGCCAAGATTAACTTGCCTGCACTCAATAATGAGGCTGCTAAAACACACAGGAGCAATCAAGGTCTTCCAATCAATAATAATTTTAATAAATATATATAAAATATACAATATAGACACAATAAATATTAAGGACAGAATATAAATATATATAAGAAAAAGGTTAGTTTGCAAGAGCCTGTTGTTTCAGTGTTAACAGGCTTTTGGTGCAAGGGGAAGAGAATCAATTTACATTAAACAAGAAGAAGATAAAAAAGCAATTCCTGTCCAGCACTAACTAATACCATATAAAAATAACCGGATATAATACTTAGATATAGGTCCCTCAACCTGCACATCCTCTATCCTACTAGTACTTAATTCACAACTAACACAAGGGGAGCCATTTGAAAGCATTTATTTGGGTATACACTAGGCAAAAAATAGACAAAATATTGTTATGTTCCCTATCATAGTGCATTATGAATCCCCCTATGCAATGAAACATTGCAATTTACTCAAAAAATAAATGCAAATAATTGAGTTATGATAGAGTGCACTCTTAAATAATAATAACAGACATAATATCCAATTTCCAGCGCTATGATAAGGGTTTCCAGAAAAATGAAGTTGCCTTTCAATAGGTATGTGGGTGGGTACTCTGAGTATGTCAGGAAAGTTAATACAAGCTAGCTGCTACCCCTTGATAAAACACCTGCACTGAATCCTGTGCATGGGTAGGCATAGCCGTTGTTGAATAACAGAACACACACATCTCATCCTTTGATGTCCGCTTCACCAGTAAAATACTTGCGGTTCTTTTCAGGAGTTCCACTGTCCGTGGATCAACACTTCCTGGGTAAAGCCCTCCAGGATGTTCATCTCCTCCACTCTAGGTGTGTAAGGATTCTGTTACTTCTTCCAGCTTTAATACAAGTCACATCTTGTATTGAAGCCGGAAGAAGCCCCAGAGCCTAAGGGGTGAAAGGCGCATAGCTGGCAAGCTGCGTTTGTTTGGGACTCACACAGGCAATTGATATTAAGCAGGGACGTGGTCCTGAAGTCTTGTCAGGTGGCGCATTCAAAAGAATCCTTACACACCTAGAGCGGAGGAGACGAACACCCTGGAGGGCTTTACCCAGGAGGTGTTGATCCACGGACAGTGTAACTCCTGAAAAGAAACTCAAGTATTTTACCGCTGAAGCGGACATCAAAGGATGAGATGTGTGTGTTCTGTTATTCAACAACGGCTATGCCTACCCATGCACAGGATTCAGTGCAGGTGTTTCATCAAGGGGTAGCAGCTAGCTTGTATTAACTTTCCTGACATACTCAGAGTACCCACCCACATACCTATTGAAAGGCAACTTCATTTTTCTGGACACCCTTATTATAGCGCTGGAAATTGGATATTATGTCTGTGACTTTCTAACAGGATTTATTTATTTTATTTTATTATTTCAGCCTAAGAGTGCACTCTATCATAACTCAATTCTTTGCATTTATTTTTTGTGTAATTTGCAATGTTTCACTGCATAGGGGGATTCATAGTGCACTATGATAGGGAACATAACAATATTTTGTCTATTTTTTCCTAGTTTATACCCAAATAAATGCTTTCAAATTGCTCCCCTTGTGTTAGTTGTGAATTAAGTACTAGTAGGATAGAGAATGTGCAGGTTGAGGGACCTATATCTAAGTATTATATCCGGTTATTTTTATATGGTATTAGTTAGTGCTGGACAGGAATTGCTTTTTTATCTTCTTCTTGTTTAATATATATATATATACAGGTAGCCCTCAGTTTACACCGGGGTTAGGTTCCAGAAGGAATGGTTGTAAATCGAAACCGTTGTAAATTGAAACCCAGTTTATAATGTAAGTCAATGGGAAGTAAGGGAGATAGGTTCCAGGCCCCTCTCAAAATTGTCATAAGTAACACTTAATACATTATTAAAAAGAAGACTTTAAATGCTAGACAGCATTATAAACATAATAAAATAATCACACAACACAGAATATATAATTAAACTAAGTTAAATGAACAAAAACATTTGCTAAGCACCATTATAAACCTAATAAAATAATCACACAACACAGACTTCACTTGCATTTTTCTACAAACAGTTCTTTCTATGCATTCCAATCTGGACTGATTTATAGACAGGAATATCTTGTTCCTTTGAAATCTGCTTGATAGCTCAGGACTGGTTAAACTGATTAATTTCAGCTTGCTTGGCTTTGCTGCAACACAAGCGGACAGCTTCCACCTACTGGCTATTTTAATAAATGCACTGCTTCTCAATGCTTTTTAATAGCAGTCACATGACTGGAAAAAAAGGTTGTTTTTGTGAAACGGTGTAAATTGAACCGTTGTAAAACGAGGGCCACCTGTATGTATATATATATATATATATATATATATATATATATATAGCATCAAACGAAAGCACTCTCAGGACTTGTTAATAGTGGGTCAAAAAACAGTGTTTATTGACGTTTCTGGGTTCACACAGACCCCTTCATCAGAATGAAAAACAGTGTTACATCACAATCTTATATAGTGTTAAACAATCAAATTCATATAACAATACAAACCACCTGTGTCAAATAATTCAGTTCCTGTGTAGCTCAGTGTAACACATGCCATGTGTTCCACTGAAACCAGAAGTATCCTCACTTCCGGTTGTGAAGTGAAATATTATAGCATAGATGTATTTATAAAAGAAAAAAAGAACACGATTCTCTTTGTCTTAAATATATACATAGTTAATTATGGTGCTTCATGCTAAGTTTAAATTGTGGGATAAAAAAGCTAACCTTAGTGTTAAAACAAACACTCCCATAAACTGTGCAATCGTATATGGAATGCATGTATGCGTTTCAGCAAATCGGAAGTCTCTCAGCTTCCGGTCTTACGAAAATCGCGTAAAAGTGAAAAGATGTAAAAAGTGAAGACAAACTTGTGTTATTCATTGGTTTAGTTTAGTAGCTCAATTGTAAGACATTCATATGTTTTGGACCGATTGTACATGTCTCATAGTATCAACTATAGCATATGGCAGAATCGCAACAATGGAAGTCTCCTCCCCTCCAGGAGTTCCCACAACTGCAATACTTTTTATAATACTCCTTTCACAATGTTAAGCACTGCAACCTAGCAGCGCATCCTGTGAACCCATCTATGTGGAAAAACGTACCATTTGTCAAAATAAAGGGCGTTATGGTTAAACTCCTGGTCTCCCTCTGGTGATTCCTTTCAAGGGCAAAACCATGTTTGAACCCGGTTTGGCAGAAATTATCTCTGATATTAAGGGTGGAAAAGGGTCTTTTCTACCTCAAGATAAGAAGAATAGACCTAAAGGATGTCAGAGTAATTTTCGTTCCTTTCGTAACTTCAGAGGAAAGCCTTGCCCTTCTTCTTCCAAGCAGGAACAATCCAAGTCTTCTTGGAAACGCAATCAGTCTTGGAACAAGGGGAAACAATCAAAGAAACCTGCAGCTGATTCCAAATTAGCATGAAGGGTTTGCCCCCGATCCAGGATCGGATCAGGTGGGGGGCAGACTTTCTCAGTTCTCTCAAGCCTGGATATGAGATGTCCCATATCCCTGGACTGTGGACATAGTATCCCAGGGTTACAAATTGGAATTTAAGACTTTTCTTCCCAGAGGCAGATTCCTTCTCTCAAGATTATCTGCTGATCAGATAAAGAGAGAGGCGTTCTTGAAATGATGTATACAACATCTTTCCTCCCTAGGAGTGATAATTCCAGTTCCAGTGCAGGAACAGGGTCTCGAGTTCTACTCCAACCTATTTGTGGTTCCCAAAAAAGAGAAAGAGGGAACTTTCCGTCTCATTCTAGATTTGAAGTGTCTAAACAAGTTTCTCAAAGTTCCATCCTTCAAGATGTAGACTATACGCTCTATTCTTCCTTTAGTACAAGAGGGTCAGTTCATGACAACCATAGACCTAAAGGATGTGTATCTTCATGTTCCTATTCACAGGGACCATCACAGATTCCTGAGATTTGCATTTCTGGACAAATATTTCCAGTTTGTGGCCCTTCCATTTGGTCTAGCCACAGCTCCCAGAATTGTTTCAAGGGTTCTGCGGGCTCTTTTGGCATTGATCCATTCTCCTGGAATTGCTGTGGCACCCTACCCGGACGACATATTGGTTCAGGCGCCATCTTTTCAAATAGCAAAATCTCACACAGAGATATCTTTGTCTTTTCTTAGTTCACACAGTTGGAATGTGAATCTGGAAAAAAGCTCCATTTCCCCTGCTACAAGAGTAGTGTTCTTAGGGACCATAGTAAATTCTCTATTGATAAAGATTTTTCTGACAGAGGTCAGGAACATCAGAATAATTTCCTCTTGCCTCTCTCTTCAGGCTTCTGCTCATTCTTCAGTGGCTCAATGTATGGAGGTAATCAGTCTCATCGTGGCTTCCATGGACATCATTCCTTTTGCTTGATTCCATTTGAGAGCTCTCCAGTTGTGCATGCACAGACAATGGAATGGCGACCATGCAGATCTATCTCAGAGAATAGAGTTAGATCAGTCGTCAAGGGATTCTCTCCCGTGAGATCACCCAGGAAGGTCTCCCGTTTCGGAGACCTTCCTGGGTGATCGTGACCACAGACACCAGACTGCTGGGCTGGGGAGCAGTCTGTAACTGGTTAAAAGCTCAGGGCCCTTGGAATCGGGAGGAGTCTGCTCTTCCCATCAACATCTTGAAGTTGAGGGTGATTTACAATGCTCTCTTGGCTTAGCCTCAGTTGTCCTAAGCCCAGTTTATCAGGTTCCAGTCAGACAACATAACCTCTGTGGCTTACATCAATCACCACGGAGGAACTCGGAGTTCCTTAGCCATGAAGGAGGTTACTCGGATTCTTTAGTGGGCTGAGACCCACAATTGCTGTCTATATGCCATCCACATTCCAGGAGTAGACAACTGGGAAGCGGATTTTCTGAGCAGACAGACTTTTCATCCCATTCTTGCTTAGTCCTCAAATGGGGGGTGCCGGAGTTAGATCTGATGGCGTCCTGTCAGAATGCCAAGCTTCCAAGGTACGGTTCAAGGTCAAGAGATCCGCAGGCCGTTCTGGTAGATGCTCTGGCGGTTCCTTGGGGTTTTTTAGGTTGGCATACCTATTTCTTCTGTTTGCTCTCCTTCCACGAGTCATTGCTCGTATCAAACCGTTGAGGGTGTTGGTGATTCTAATAGCCCCTGCGTGGCCTCGCAGGATCTGGTTTGCAGACCTAGTGAAGATGTCATCTCTCCCACCTTGGAGACTACCTCTGAGGAAGGACCTCCTGATTCAGGGTCCCTTCCTTTATCCACATCTCGTTTCTCTGAAGCTGTCTGCTTGGATATTGAACGCTTAATTCTGTTTAAGCGTGGTTTTTCTGAGTCGGTCATTGAGACCATGATTCAGGCTTGCAAGCCTGTTACTAGAAATATTTACCATAAGATATGGCGTAATTATCTCTATTGGTGAGAATCCAAGGGCTACTCTTGGAGTAGAATTAGAATTCCTAGAATTTTATCTTTTCTTCAGGAAGGCCTGGAGAAGGGATTGTCAGTCAGTACAATGAAAGGGTCAGATTTCTGCTTTATTAGTTTTACTACATAAACGTTTGGCGGATGTGCCAGATGTGCAAACTTGGTCAATATCAGGCCTGTTTTTAAGTCTGTTGCTCCACCTTGGAGCCTTAACCTTGTTCTTAAAGTTTTACAGCTGGCTCTGTTTGAGTCATTGCATTCCATAAAAATTGGGGCCCATTTATCAAGCTCCGAACGGAGCTTGTGGGCCCGTGTTTCTGGCGAGTCTTCAGACTCGCCAGAAACAGCAGTTTCTAAAGACCGCTGCTCCATAACCCTGTCCGTCTGCTCTGATGAGGCGGGCAGGAATCGCTGCAATTCAACCTAAAGACCGCTGCTCCATAACCCTGTCCGCCTGCTCTGATGAGGCGGGCAGGAATCGCCGCAATTCAACCTGATCGAATACGATCGGGTTGATTGACACCTCCCTGCTGGCGGCCGATTGGCCGCGAGTCAGCAGGAGGTGGCATTGCACCAGCAGCTCTTGTGAGCTGCTGGTGCAATGCTGAATACGGAGAACGTATTGCTCTCCACATTCAGCGAGGTCTTGCGGACCTGCACTGTCGGACCAGGTCCGCAAGACCTTTCTTAAATAGGCCTCATTAAGTTGTTATCTTGGAAGGTTTTGTTTCTTGTTTGCTATCTCTTCTGCTCGAAGAGTCTCGGAAATCTCAGCTCTGCAGTGTGATTTCCCTTATCGTATTTTTCATGCTGATAAGGCGGTTCTTCGTACTAAGTTAGTTTCTTTTCTAAGGTTGTTTCTAATAGAAATATCAATCAGGAAATTGTTGTTCCCTCTCAGTGTCCTAATTCTTCTTCTTCCAAAGAACGTTTGTTACACAATTTGGATGTTGTACGTGCTCTTAATTCTACTTACAGGCGACTAAGGATTTTCGCCAGTACTCTGCCCTCTGTCTCTTTCTCTGTGAAACGTAAAGGTCAGAAAGCTACTTCTCTTTCTTTTTGGTTACAAAGTATAATTCGTTTAGCTTATGAGACTGCTGGACAGCAGCCTCCTGAGCGAATTACTGCTCATTCCACAAGAGCTGTTTCCTCTTCTTGGGCTTTCAAAAATGAAGCTTCTGTGGAACAAATTTGCAAGGCTGCAACTTGGTCTTCTCTATATACTTTTTTCAAAATTTTACAAATTTGATACATTTGCCTTGGCTGAGGCTTCTTTTGGGAGAAAGGTTCTTCAGGCGGTGGTGCCTTCTGTTTAGGACTGCCTGTCTTGTCCCTCCCTATTTATCCATGTCCTCTAGCTTGGGTATTGGTTCCCAACAGTAATTACTCAAGCCGTGGACTCACCATATCTTAGGAAAGAAAAACAAAGTCCACAGCCCCACCCTTTATTTTAAGACTGCTTCTTTTGACTATAACCTCAGGCACCTCTACACCTTGTTACGGTAAGGGAGTGATACTTAACAGTTTAACTGTGCTGCTCTTGGCCTCCTCCTGCTGGCCAGGAGTGATATTCCCAACAGTAATTACTCAAGCCGTGGACTCATCATATCCGGAAATAAATACATTTATCAGCTAAGCATAAATTTTGTTTTTTTATTAAAGCTTTTGATTCACAAGGCTTATCTGGAGTTGGGAAAGTCTCATTACTACTTAGTCTACCAGATCAGTTTTTACTTCCTGGGCTTTTAAAAATGAGGCTTCTATAGAATTATAGGCAGCAACATGATCATCCCTACATACCTTTACTAAATTCTACCACTTTGATTTTTTTTTACTTCTTTGGAAGCGGCTTTTGGTAGGAAAGTACTACAGGCAGCGTTGTCTGGAAATTATGGGCGAGATTACATATGCGGCGTAAGTTTCAGCGCAACTGCTGAAACCCACGTTGCCCGTAAGTTCACCTGGCACATCGTTTGAATCACATAAACTGTGCCGGCAGATGCTATACTGCCGTAAGTCGGATACACTGACGAGGTTCAGAAATGTGTGCAAATACACATTTCTCGCATCCCCAGTAACTTAGGCCAGTATATCATCTTGTGACGCGTAAGTAAAAAAAAAAAAGGTTAAAATCACCCATAAAAATCAAATCCAGTTAACATTTTTTAAACACACACGTCAAAACGCCATTCAAAACCCTTAATCCGCCATCCCCCCTCATCACAACGACTAATAAAAGTTATTAATCCCTAATCCACCATACCCCACATTGCAACTACTAATAAAAGTTATTAACCCCTAATCCGCCATCCCCACAATGCAAACCACTATATTAACATATTAACCCCTAAAACGCCATCCTCAACAACGCAAACACCTCCTGCTGGCCAGGAGTGATATTCCAACAGTAATTGCTCAAGCCGTGGACCATATCTGGAAATAAATAAATTCCAACCCCCAGCAAAGCATCTAATTACACTATTAACCCCTAAACCGCCAACCCCCCACAATGCAAAGTATTAACCTAATAACTAAGCCCCCTAACCTAACAACCCCTAACTTATACCAATTAAAATAAACTTACATAAAATAAGCTATATTAAAGAATAATAAACAATTACAAAAAAAATACTAAAACAAACTATTACACAAAATAAAAAACATATTTATACACAAAATAAAAAAACCTACCCTTACACAAAATAAAAAACTTAACATTACAAAAAATAACAAACTAAATGATCCAAAATAAAATGTAATTCCTAATCTAATTAAATTAAAAAAACACCCCAAAATAAAAAAAAACCCCAAATCTAAAAATAAATTACCAATAGCCCTTAAAAGGGCCTTTTGTAGGGCATTGCCCTAAGTTTTACAGCTCTTTTGCCCAGATGTACCCCCTAACATTAAAATGCGAGGGGTCGGCGGTTTAGGGGCTAATACTTTATTTTAGTGTTGGCGATGTGGGGGGCTGGTGGTTTAGGGGTTAATAGTTTTATTTAGTGTCGGCAATGTGAGGGGCCGGCATTTAGGGGTTAATAGGTTTATTATAGTAGTAGCGATGTGGGGGGGGGGGCGGTCGTTTAGGGCTTACTAGGTTTATTATAGTATTTGCGATGCAGGGGGATGGTGGTTTAGGGGTTTATGGGTAGTTTATGGGTGTTAGTGTACTGTGTAACATTTTAGTTTTGAGTTTTGTGATACATTTTTGTTTCGCAAAATCCATAACTACTGATCTTGGATAGTGGAATGGATCGCGGCGCTATAGACTATAACACAAGCATTTTAGCCAGACCGCACAACCTGTAATACAGTTCCTATTAAAATCCTGCACTGAAAAGCTATTTTTTGAGTGCGGAATGGAGAGTTGCATAAAGGCTAAAACGCATGCAGTATAGCTGTACCGCAGCGACTTGTAATACAGGAGACCTGCATATTCCGCGTGCAAAGGTCAATTTTTCAGCGATATAGCTGTACCGCACAACTTGTAATATAGGTGAGTGCTTTTAATGTCAACAGTTAGTGCATGTTTTTTAATTCTTCATTTAACATTTTTTTTTATTATTGAACATTAATTAAAAACATTAATATGGTAACATCTATTCTCTGCATGCTTTTATTTTTCTGATCTATGCTTGTGTTGGAGGAGATGCTAGTTTTTATTAAACTTGTTTTGAAGCAGTGTTCTTCCAATGTTGACAGCGATTTAATTGGTATTTTCACAATAAATTATGTTATGAAAAATGTTACTTTTTTAAGTTTGGTTTCTGTAACTCTGTAGAGTTTTGTCTTAAACTATCAGGGAATTTTCCAGAAAGGAATAAATTGTTTTCAGTTTAGAACAGAATGATTAAAATCATGGCAATGTTTTGAAAAATGTAATTTAGGAAGTATAAAGACTTCCAATCGTTATAAGCCCACAGACCTACATCTGCTGAGTCAAGAACATTTCTTACAGCCAGAGCAATTTAAATGAAAGTTCTTGTATAATTCGATAAATAGACTCTATGGGCTATATTTGCCAAAGGCCGGGCGGACATCTCTGCCCCTGTCCGCCCAGTATCATGGCTAGCTGGCAGCATTATGCTGTCTGCATTTATCGTTGCACAAGCAGCACGTGCTTTTCAATGACGCTGGCTGATTGAAAAACCCCAGTTTAGAGTTGGGGTAGTAGGGTGAGAAGCATGCAGCTGAAGGCACTCTAAAGGTGCATGCACAACTTCTTAAATGGAGCCCTATGGGATGGCAGATATTTTTCCTACGCTGTAAACTTGAAAGCTCTTGTGGTATTTACAATAATATAGTATTTAAAGAGACAATATCTTTATGTTAGGGTATTTATTTTTCTAGGAAATGTATTTATTAGATTTTTCCATACATTTAATAAAAACAATAAACAGAAATCTGTAGCATTGGTAATAAACAAAGAAAAAAAAAAGGAACTTGTTTACAGTAATACAAAATCTTGGCTTCTTAGTGTTCTTTGCATCTGTTCTTCATTTCTTTCTAATAGTAACCCATAATTCATTACTATTGGGAATTCATTACCTGGCCACCAGGAGGAGGCAAAGACAACCTACAGTAAGAGCTTTAAAGGAATATAAAACCCATTTCTTTCTAATGACAAGGTAAGTCCACGGATCATCATAATTACTATTGGGAATATCAACCCTGACCAGCAGGAGGAGGCAAAGAGCACCACAGCAAAGCTGTTAAATACCACTCCCCTTACCCACAACCCCCAGTCATTCTCTTTGCTTGTAGTTGCAAGGAGGTGGTAAAGTTACAGTAGGTGTCTGATTCTTCAATCAAGAGTTTGCTTCAAAAATAACAGAGCAAGTTTGCTTTGATTTTCTTTGGGGTTTAGCTGTAGTCCATGTCAATCTCTTCAGTAGAGCAGTGGTGGCTTTTAAGCATTGGGAACTTGTGGGGTATAATCTACCTACTCTAGCTTGATCCTATTAGTGTCAAGGGTCTTTTCATATGCAGGGGAGGGAGAAGTGTCTGCTCTTTTTACTCTCCAGCGCATTTCAGTGGGTATCCCAGCCTAACCTTTTCATCAGTGCTGAACTCGGAGCTTCTAAGTAAGATTTTAAAAGGTTTTAGGCTGTATTTTTAGATCAGTATTTGTGCATATTATTCTTTATAGTAGTGTCTTTTACATGCAGTTATATGAAAATTGGTGTATACTGTCCCTTTAAACTCTCTCCTTTTCTTTAGTGTCTGCTTATTCAGAGACACTACCTGGTTTATTCATAGTCATTACTGGAGGGTTAACTTTGCAAGGAGCTTGTTGATTCCATGGTTTTGTTGGAAGTGAATAGAGACTATTCCATAGACATCAGTGAAATGGAATCCTCTTCAACTTATACGAATCAACCCATCTGGATCCACAGAAATACACACACAAAAAAAGAAAAAGGCTCTTTCTTGGTGGTTATCCCCATTGCAGTTCTTTGGGAGTGATCTTTTTTAAGTCCACCATGGGATGTAGTTTCCATGGACACAAATCATTGGGGTTGGGGGCGATCAGGGGTTCTTGAAGGTCACAGGGACTTTGGCCTCCTCATGAGGTGAGGTTACTGATAAGTATATTGGTATTATGTGTGATCTTCAGAGCTCTTCAGACAGTAGTCTATATCTATTATCTTGGTGGTACCAGCAGTATTCTAGTTATGGAGTGGGTATCTGAATGGGTTGCTGTGGCTCTGTAGTTCTGTTTGCTGACTCATAAACCAAAGGTTGCAGTTTTGAATCTGCCTAGAGTTGCTATTTTCTCGTTAGAGAGACCTTCAAGAGGCATTGAGGGGACTCTCACAGTCCTGTGAATTTTTCTTATAGTTTATGCGTTTCTTTTTTTTGCACTTCACTTGAGGGTATGTCCTCGGATCAATCAGGAATGAATTTCAGAAATCGTAATAGCTTTTGCTTAGTCTTGCAGGACATGGTATGCTGAATTAGTGCAGATTTCTAGCACTCCTCAATGTCGTCTCTCTCAGTTACCATATTTGTCATCTTAAGTTCTCTAGATAGCTTTGCCACACGGTGTGGAAGGTTTATCCTTCTTGGTTTTTGGCTCAGTGTTTTTTCATGACATTCATTCATTCTCTTCAAAGGTTTTGCCTTTATTGGCTATTTCCTCAGCTAGGAGAGTCTTGGAGTTGTTTGTTATTCCTAGTGTTCTCTGTATCTAGTGTTTCATCAGGTCAATGTGGTTTTACATACTTTGTACAGTGTTTTTCCTAAGGAGGTACTTCAGAGAATATAAACCAGGGTACTGTGGTTCCTCCTTTTATGTCCTAATCCAACATCTTCAATAGGGAGATAATTACACAATCTAGATGTTTTCTCTCGTAGGATGCAACTTCTGGAAGGAAGGTTCTTCAGGCTGTATTTTCTGGTAAATAGATGCCTGCCTTTTCCTGTGTCCCACCCATTTTTCGTGAACTTCACAGCTTCGGTATTAGTTCCCAACAGTAATGAATTGTGGACTCTCACTACTATTAGAAAGAAAAAAATAATTTATATCTTACCTGATAAATTGCTTTTTTTCTTGGTGGTGAGAGTCCACAAACCCGTCCAATTTTTATTAGTGACAGCAGTTCTAGTTAGCACCTCTTTACCCTACTATCTTTTTTACTTCTTCCTCCTATACTTGGCTATACAAAACACTGGGAGGGTCAGGGAAATAGGAGGGATATTAAAACTCTTGTCTCCTCCTGGTGGCCAGGTGATGAATTCCAAACAGTAATTAATCGTAAACTCTCTCCACCAAGTAAGAAAGGAATTGATCAGGTAAGAATAAATTATGTTTTTTTTCTTACTACATCCCAAACCCGTCAAGTCTTTCAGTAGATTACAATCTGGGGGTAAAACTGAAACTGACCTAAACAAACCTATAACAGCATTCGTGTATTCTTTTCCTTTTTAGAGACCCCCCCCCCCATTATATTCTCTCTTCTCTTCTGGTAGGGCCTGTCTCTCCTGCAAAATCCCAGGCTAGAGGGAATGGTCTCCCCAAGTCTTGTATCCCTTCATTTCCCAAACCATAACACTCCACTGAAAAAAAAACTTCTGCTATTATGTCCTTCACCTAGCTTCTGAGAACATAATCCACTGTTTCCAAAAACTGATCTTTGGAATTAAAAAGATCAGCTGCTAAACTAGTAAATTGATA
Organism: Bombina bombina; assembly: GCF_027579735.1. NCBI lineage: Eukaryota > Metazoa > Chordata > Amphibia > Anura > Bombinatoridae > Bombina > Bombina bombina. The sequence continues at coordinate 203,285,708 of NC_069501.1, read as the reverse complement.
ATAAGTCCCTTGACTAGGCTATGCAGCAAAGCCTGCTCAGGGGTAAGAGTTATCTCTTTCTCGAATATATATTAGGGTATATTTAACTTTAACCAGCTGAGATTTTTATTCCTATACATTTTTAACATGAAAAATGAAGGTTTATAAAAACAAAAAACAAAACAAAACAAGAAACAGTAAAATGGAAAGTAATTAAATGTATTGCAATTGTATACACTGCTTTCATACTTGGGTCCTTTCTATAAGCTAATAGTGGTGCTCACAGCTGCAAACTCTTAACATGAATTATACCAGAAATAAACAAAATTAATTTAACAAAAAATATACATTAATTTGATGTGTAATTATATTTGACTAATTGAAAACTATGATGAAGTGCTGCACCAAGTCAATGAACCATGTTTAAAAGGACATGAAATATGACATTTTTATTTTATGATTCAGATATAGGATACAATTTTAAACAAATTTCCAATTTACTTATATTATCAAATGTGCTTCATTCTCTGGTATCCTTTGTTGAAAGAGCATCAGTGCACAACTAGGAGCTAGGTGAACACATCAGGTGAGCCAATGACAATTAGCTTATATTTGCAGCCATCAATGAACACTGGCTGTTCCTGAACCCACCTAGGTATGCTTTTCAACAAAGAATAACAAGAAAATTAAGCAAATGAGATAATATAAGTAAATTGGAAAATTGTTTAAAATCACATGCTCTTTATAAATCATAAAAGTTAACTTTGACTTTACTGTCCCTTTAAATAATAATTTCATATGAATTATTTCATGACATTATTTTCACAGTGGAGATTGTCATTCATTCAAACAAACACTATTGTTCACTTAGATGAGAAAGCTGTAGACTGATGCTGAAAAAACACTGTAACCTGTTGCACTCATAGAGGAAATCCTTTCACTATTATTACATTATTTTCTCAATTAAATGAAGTGCATTCTTATTTTTATTTATACTATGCAGTTTTTTTTATGTAAAAAATATTCATGAATGTCTCTATTCATATACAGGTGCTTTTCATTCACGATGTATCGTCAACATACCGAGTCCCTATTCTTTTAGAAGAACAAGGAATAATCCAGTATTTTAAGCATAGGCTAAACCTTCCAATCGATGATCAACCAAGTGAGCAGCTTTTGAAATGGAAAAGAATGGCTGACAGGTACCGTACTGGGAGACAGAGTATGTTTTATCTTGGGTATACTTTGCTGTTAAAATTATGATGAATTGTGGTGCCAGGCGCCTGAGCAACCCCATTATTTTTTAACTAATACCTTCAATATATGCTTCAGTTCTTTCTTTATATGTTGTTCATAGCAGATTCCGTCTGTGGCAGAAGATGTACATCTAGGCTTTAATTAGAAGTGAACAGTGGCTTTTATGTCACGGTAGACATTGTTATCAATCAAGATTCACTGACAGATTCTAGATACACAACTATGGATAGGTGTGTTGCAGAGAATACATTTTTTTTTTTTTATTTAAAAAATTTCTTAGTTTGCTGTAAAGTTTCTCTACCAGAATCTGAAAATGCTAAGTTTTAGAGAACATTCTCTCTTTACCAGGACAAGTGCTTTGTTTGATTTTACATCTGCATCGCTCTCATTTTAGCAGAACATACATTATCCTCTTTTGTCCTCATCTGCTTCCTTTAAAGGGATATGAAACTCACATTTTTTCAATTCAATATTAGGCAACTTTCTAATTTACTCCTATTATCAATTTTACTTCGTTCTCAGTATCTTTATTTGAAAAGCAGGGATGTAAAGCCAAGGAGCTGGCCCATTTTTGGATCAGCACCTTAGTAGTGATTCACATAATCACACATAAGAGGAGGAACTTCATCTCATCGGGCAACTAAAAACTATGTGGAAGCCCCAAAGCAGAACATAGTGCGATCTGCGATCTTATCGCAGAAACTGGAGCCTGCCTGCAGAAAAAGAATGGCCAGGTCCGTTAAGCATAGAATTTTTTTTAAAAGGATTTTTTTTTGGCCAGTGCAGTGCTTTCAAATTGACAACTGGCACATTTTTACTGCAGTACTTTGCAATTATTGGCTAATGGCTGCTCTGCTCCTGAAACTGATACATTTTAGATGCAATATTAATGTTACTTTTACCCGCCAGAACTCTGTGACTGTCTGCGACTGCGAGGTAAGTGTACTAGCTTTTCTATTACTGCAGCTGTTTGAAACTCTGTTCCCTATTATCATGTAGGTGCTTGGTGTTGACTTGAGCAGTGGGTGCACTAATTCTGTATTATTATTTGATTAGTGCTGTTGATTAAATCGTGTTTTTACTGAGTGGGCACTGGGGCAGGCAGGCACATAGTTAATTATATGTTAAGAGGCTCACAGCCTGCAGTACCATCTTGCAACTGAAGCCATTTTTAGGGCTGCCGGTTAGGAGGGATCTGTCGGGGGAAATGGATTCAGGGGGCCCCAGCATCCTCAGACCAGAGGGATACCCCTCCGGACTTGTGAGCACAGCCAAAAGACAGGACAGGCTCCTAAACTTCCCAACAAATAAAGCAGATGAGGGAACTGAGCACTCAGTGTCCCTCCTACAGTGCCGGGGGGAGAGGAGGAGAGCAGGGAGTGTTAGAGGATTCGGAATAACATTTATTTAAAGCATACTCTGTACTGAGTGGACAGTCTGGGGCAGGCAGGCACGCACGTAGTAAATATAATATTATATGTTAAGAGGCTCAGGCTGGGGATGAAAGGGTTGCATCTCACATGTACTGCGTGCTTTCAAAACAGACTTCGGAACGGCAATAACAAATTCTGATTTTCAAGAATGTCATTTTGTAATATTGTTGTTCCGAAGTCTGTTTTGAAAGCACGCAGTACATGTGAGATGTGACACTGAGAAGTGCCTCCCTTTCATCCCCAGCCTGAGCCTCTTAACATATAATATTATATTTACTATGTGCGTGCCTGCCTGCCCCAGACTGTCCACTCAGTACAGAGTATGCTTTAAATAAATGTTATTCCGAATCCTCTAACACTCCCTGCTCTCCTCCTCTCCCCCTGGCACTGTAGGAGGGACACTGAGTGCTCAGTTCCCTCAACTGCTTTATTTGTTGGGAATTTTAGGAGCCTGTCCTGTTTTTCGGCTGTGCTCATAAGTCCGGAGGGGGATCCCTCTGGTCTGAGGATGCTGGGGCCCCCTGAATCCATTTCCCCCGACAGATCCCCCCCTAACCGGCAGCCCTAAAAATGGCTTCAGTTGCAAGATGGTACTGCAGGCTATGGGCAAGGTGCTAAGGTACGAGACACTGTTTGCTAAGCTCCCTAAACTGCTCCGTTGGCCCTTGGCATATCTGAGCAGCTATGACTTGTTACATTTGCAGCTTTAGATAACGTAGACTGTTCCCTGACTCTATTACTGCTTTAGTCTAGTTTAATTAGTGGGCTCAGCGAGTCTATGGATTTGTTTATAAGTGTGTCTGGCTGGTGTCTGTGGAGCTCTAGATTCCTTGATATGTTGTGAGGTGCAGAAGGGAATAATATGCTGAACAGCAGAGGGCGTTCAGGTGATGAGGACTTCAGCAGCTCCTAATGCATGTTGTGTTAGCTGGAGGAGTTGAGGTTGTCAGGATTGTTAAACCAAGAGACAGCCAGCATCGAGCAGGGGCGTTTGTCAGGAAACTGGTGTTTGCACATTCATTGACCGTAAATACATATAACAGGTGCTTTCTTGGGTCCCTTTAAATATTTAGGATCATTTACCTGGGGTTTTCCCTCCAGAAAGTGTAAACAACAACTGGATCAATGGTCTCAATGTTTTTTATTTTGTTTGTTTTTGGGAGGGGGGCATTTAAGTGTTTATAAAATGTGACAACAATGGTTTTATTTATTGCATTTGTACACTTTCACATTCATCTGAAGGCTCTGATATGGTCACACAGTAATCATAATAAATATGATATGCAGGGGGGGGTATGCATGAAGAGACCATGGTGATATGATATGCAGGGGGGGGTATGTATGAAGAGACCAGGGTGATATTAATATGCGGTGGGGGGGGGTTATACATGAAGAGACCATGGTGACATGATATGCAGGGGGGGTATGTATGAAGAGACCATGGTGATATTGATATGCAGGGGGGGGGTGTATATATATATATATATATATATATATATACATACATACATACACACACACACACACACACACACAATTTAAAACAGAATTTTATTGAAAAATGACCTGCAGAAAATTTTTTACTACAAAAAAATCTCATTGCAGAAAATGAAAAAAAGTTCTGCTTCTGGGTGTGGAAGATATTTCAGCAAAGTCTCCTCAACAACTGCTTGTTCAGTTCTTTGCTATGCTTGGAAGCAGGTCAGTTAAAAATCTGGCAGATTTCTCCGTTCATTTGCAAACAAATTTACTGAATCTGTGTTACCAAAGTCTTGCAAACAACTCATCAGCATCTGGACTGTGTCAATCTAGTTTGCAATCTGCTCTCAGTTCTAAACTAATTAACTAATAAAGTGCACTTTTTGTCTACTTCCATAACAATTGAGTTTTATGGAAGCTTACGTTTTTTTTAAAACCAACTGCTGGCGATATCCAGTATTAAATCTGTGATAATCTTGTTTATCTTATAAAATATAAAAAAAAAACCCAATCAACTATTTCTTTGCCCTCTCCATAGAAGTTTTAGCCAGCAAGATTTGTGCTAATCCAGGAATAAAAGGTGTTATAGTAGGTGGAAAGGAACACAAGCTTGCAATGTACTCGGGTTACATTCTGCTTACATTAACAGATACAACCTCTTCATTGCGGACGTCACTTGCAGAATTTGGCTCAGTCTTCCATCTCAATCTCTCTAAGGGGCCTATGTATCAAAGGTCTTGCGACCTGATCCGACAGTGTGAATCAGGTCCACAAGACCTTGCTGAATGTGGAGATCAATACGCTCTCCGTATTCAGCATTGCACCAGCAGCTCACAAGAGCTGTTGGTGCAACGCGCCCCCTGCAGACTCGCGGCCAATGGGCTGCCAGCATGGAGGTGTCAATCAACCCGACCATACTCGATCGGGTTGAATTGTGGTGATTCCTGTCCGCCTGCACAGAGCAGATGGACAGGGTTATGGAGCAGCGGTCTTTATACCACTGCTTCATAATTGCTATTTCTGGTGAGTCTGAAGACTTGCCAGAAACACGGGCCCACAAGCTCCATACGGAGCTTGATAAATGGGCCTCCATGTCTAAATATTACTGAATCTCCTGAAGTCTTTGACAACATTCGGCAGGACTGCCCCCTCAAAATAGCATCACATGGTTTGAAGTACTTGGGGATTACTCTCAAATCTAGGATTAAAGAATTTCTGGACCACAATTACAAACAAATTAGAGCCAACAGGGATTTATCTAACTGGAAGAACAAATGTATCTCCTGGCTTGGACGTATAAACGTAATCAAAATGTGCCCAGAATCCTATACATACTGCAAACCATCCTGCTCTCACCCAACCATCAAATCATGCAACAGATAAGAAAAGTAATGAAAGACTATATCTGGAACGCCCTGAAACCCAGAGTTAAGAGGCAAACACTTTATCTTCTCCAGGACAGAGGAGGCTTGGGTGTCCTTTATCTGAACAAATACAGAAAAACATTAATCTACAGAGAATCATTGAATGGTGTCATAACCCCCCTAACAAAGCATGGGTGCAGTTAGACAATGAGATACTACAGAGAGGGAATGTTGGTACCCTGGCTTGGGTGTCACCAGCTCGCCGCCCTTAGCTGATTAAACAATATCCCCTGATAGATTTTTTTCCTTGAATGGGATAAAATAACTTGCCTATGGTGTCATATATCCACCCTTAACTAGCCCTTAATACCTATACAGGAGAACCCAGATATCGGGCTAGAGCACCACTCACATAGACTTGGTCACTTGTACCCCTTAGCAAACACATCCATCTCTAATATTTTCTTTCAAGGAAAGTTTAAAATACATGCGGAACTAAACGATTTGGATAGTCATGTGTTTGCATCTTGGTTCTGTCTAGCACAAACCACCCACTACTGTAGCCTCCCTAACCAGACAACTGACTTAATTTAAAAAACTCTGTTCGATGTACCAACTGCCAAGTCATTTAATATCGAAACTCTGAAAACTCCTGTTGGAAGATGGGGGATCAGTGCTCACATCGTATGTACACAACTGGCACAGAGACTTAGGGGCCAATTTATCAAGGGCCATATGGCCCCTGATGCCCCTGTTTCTGCATGAGACTTCAGGCTTGCTGGAAACAGCAGTTATTAAGCAGGGGTCTTAAGACCGCTGCTCCTTAACTGGTCTGCTGCCTTTGAGGCTGCGAACATCAATCCGCCCGATCCTATACGAGTGGGATAATTGACACCCCCTGTTAGCGGCCAATCTGCAGGGGGGGCATTGCACAAGCAGTTCACTAAAAGCATATTCTGTCGGCATTCAGCGATGTCTGGCAGACATGATAAACTACAGCGTATCATCTCTGCCAGACAATGATAATTCGGCCCCTTAGACCAAGTTCTTGAGGCCAAGGACTGGCTAAATATCTTTGAAAACACAAATAAATTGTCTGTATCAGCTAGAATTCAGGAAATACATTATAAATTCTTAAGCAGAATGTACTTGACCCCCCCACAGACTAAAGATAATTTATCCATGTGCAAGCTGGAGGGGCTGTGGAGAAGAGGGATCTCTATTACAAATTTGGTGGGATTTCCCAAAATTACACTCCTATTGGGAGGAGATTTCCATGTAAATAAGTAGAATGCTAAAAAAAGCCTAAACCTAATTACTTAATATATAACGACTTACCGAAAATATCTGGGAAAGCTAAACATCTTTTTTTATTGATGCTAAAGGGCTTAACCCCAAATACTGAAAAACACACAACATCCTGAGTCTCGAAGATTGGAAAACTCATGTCACGGATCTGCTACTGCTGGAAAGCTACCATTACCTGAAAACTGATAAAATAGAAATCTATGGGTAAAGATTTCTAATGAGTCCAGGGCACAGTCTATGGGATTATCCCTCTGATACTTATTAACTAATTAATAAGACCTTTCATACAGGTTTATAACCCTTAGTCGCGTTTGTAGGGTGTTTTGTGTTTCTCCTGTCTTCCTTTTTCCTACGCCTCTGCTCCCTTCCCTTCTACCTTCTTACAAGGTCCATATCATAACATAAGTAGGCTTCCTGAGATTGAAAACTGGGACTGGGACTATTGACTAAGACTTTCTTATTATTGATAAACATATTATACAAATAGTACATAATATACAAAATGTACAAGCACAAGACTCCTGAAACCAACCTTTTGAAGCTAGACACCATGGACATTTTCCAGTCTTTTTCAGGCTAGATTTGTGTTCCAGCTCTAGGCAAAAGGATGCTTACCACAATAACTTTTTCAATGTCTTGCATTTTCAAAGATACAGTTCAGTTTTCACTTTGCCTTTGCATTTCTGAATTTTCTCAATAAAGCTTGTGTCAAAATTAAAAACAAACAAAGCCCAATAAGCTTGCCTGGGCTTAAAATGTTTTGCAGATCTGAAATATTCAAGATTTCTATGGTCAGTGTAAACGGTCACTGGATGTAATGCCACCTCCAGCAAATGCCTCCATTCCCCTCTAGCATCTTTAATTGCCAACAGCTCCCTGTCTCCTACATCATAGTCTTGTTCAGCAGGAGACAGTTTCCTAGATAAAAAGGCCACTGGATGATGCACCTCTTTCTCATCTGTCCTCTAAAACAACACTGCTCCAGCGACTTCAGAACCATCTACCTCCAAAAACAATGGTTTAGACAAATCTGGCTGGACTAAAATAGGAGCTGAATTTTTTTTTTTAACTTATCGAAAGCTTTCTGGGCCTCAACAGACCAATTAAATTTTGACTTAGAACTAGTCAGTTTAGTTATAGGGACACAAATGGCTGAAAATCCCCTGCCAAATATACTATAAAAATGAGCAGACCCAATAAATCTTTGGCAAGGTCCCACTAATGTGAAATCGGTGCAATCAGTAATAACTTGAACCTTTTTATGATTCATCTCAATATGCTCTGGACATAATATAAAACCAAGAAAATCCACAGAAGTAACATCAAAAGACATTTCTCAAGTTTGGCATAAAGCAGATTTCTTCTGTTATGTGCGATCAGTCCACGGGTCATCATTACTTCTGGGATATAACTCCTCCCCAACAGGAAATGCAAGAGGATTCACCCAGCAGAGCTGATATAGCTCCTCCCCTCTACGTCAGTCCCAGTCATTCTCTTGCACCCAACGACTAGATAGGATGTGTGAGAGGACTATGGTGATTATACTTAGTTTTTATGACTTCAATCAAAAGTTTGTTATTTTACAATAGCACCGGAGCGTGTTATTACTTCTCTGGCAGAGTTTGAAGAAGAATCTACCAGAGTTTATTACTATGATTTTAACCGGAGTAGTTAAGATCATATTGCTGTTCTCGGCCATCTGAGGGAGGTAAAGGCTTCAGATCAGGGGACAGCGGGCAGATGAATCTGCATTGAGGTATGTAGCAGTTTTTATTTTCTGAATGGAATTGATGAAAAAATCCTGCTATACCGTTATAATGACATGTATGTATACACTTCAGTATTCTGGGAATGGTTTTTCACCGGAACTACTCTGTTAAAGGTCACTAATCCTTTTAATAAATATTGTCATGTTAAACGTTTTTGCTGGAATGTAGAATCGTTTACATTGCTGAGGTACTGAGTAAATAAATGTTTGGGCATTATTTTCCACTTGGCAGTTGTCTGCTTTAAATTGTGACAGTTTCGTTTCTCCTCACTGCTGTGTGTGAGAGGGAGGGGCCGTTTTGGCGCTCTTTTGCTACGCATCAAAAAATTCCAGTCAGCTACTATTAATTTCCTGCATGATCCGGTTCACTGACAGATCTCAGGGGTCTTCAAACTTCTTTGAAGGGAGGTACATTCTCTCAGCAGAGCTGTGAGAATTGTTATTGACTGTGAATAAAAACGTTACTCTATAATTTTTTATGTCAAATTTAGTTATTTACTAATGGGAACAAACCTTTGCTAAAAGTTGTGTTATTTTAAACTTGATGCTATAACTGTTTCAGTTCATTATCTCAACTGTCATTTAATCGTTAAAGTACCTCTTTGAGGCACAGTACGTTTTTGCTAAAAAAGATTATAACCAGGTTGCAAGTTATTGCTAGTGTGTTAAACATGTCTGACTCAGAGAATATCTGTGTCATTTGTTCCAATGCCAAGGTGGAGCCCAATAGAAATTTATGTACTAACTGTATTGATGCTACTTTAAATAAAAGTCAATTTGTACAATGTGAACAAATTTCACCAAACTGCGAGGGAAGAGTTATGCCGACTAACTCGCCTCACGCGGCAGTACCTGCATCTCCCGCCCGGGAGGTGAGTGATATTATGGCGCCTAATACATCTGGGCGGCCATTACAGATAACATTACATGATATGGCTACTGTTATGACTGAAGTTTTGTCTAAATTACCAGAACTAAGAGGCAAGCGTGATCACTCTGGGGTGAGAACAGAGTGCGCTGACAATACTAGGGCCATGTCTGATACTGCGTCACAGCTTGCAGAGCATGAGGACGGAGAGCTTCATTCTGTGGGTGACGGTTCTGATCCAAACAGATTGGATTCAGATATTTCAAATTTTAAATTTAAATTGGAGAACCTCCGTGCATTACTAGGGGAGGTCTTAGCAGCTCTCAATGATTGTAACACCGTTGCAATACCAGAGAAAATGTGTAGGTTGGATAAATACTTTGCGGTACCGGCGAGTACTGACGTTTTTCCTATACCTAAGAGATTAACTGAAATTGTTACTAAGGAGTGGGATAGACCCGGTGTGCCGTTCTCACCCCCTCCAATATTTAGAAAGATGTTTCCAATAGACGCCACTACTCGGGACTTATGGCAAACGGTCCCTAAGGTGGAGGGAGCAGTTTCTACTTTAGCTAAGCGTACCACTATCCCGGTGGAGGATAGCTGTGCTTTTTCAGATCCAATGGATAAAAAATTAGAGGGTTACCTTAAGAAAATGTTTGTTCAACAAGGTTTTATATTGCAACCCCTTGCATGTATCGCGCCGATTACGGCTGCGGCAGCATTTTGGATTGAGTCTCTGGAAGAGAACCTTAGTTCGTCTACGCTAGACGACATTATGGACAGGCTTAGAGTCCTTAAACTAGCCAATTCATTCATTTCGGAGGCCGTAGTACATTTAACTAAACTTACGGCTAAGAACTCTGGATTCGCCATACAGGCACGTAGAGCACTGTGGCTAAAATCCTGGTCAGCTGATGTTACTTCTAAGTCTAAATTACTTAATATACCTTTCAAGGGGCAGTCTTTATTTGGGCCCGGGTTGAAAGAAATTATCGCTGACATTACAGGAGGTAAGGGCCACGCCCTACCTCAAGACAAAGCCAAAGCTAAGGCTAGACAGTCTAATTTTCGTTCCTTTCGGAATTTCAAACCTGGAGCAGCGTCAACCTCCACTGCACCAAAACAGGAAGGAGCTGTTGCTCGTTACAGACAAGGCTGGAAACCTAACCAGTCCTGGAATAAGGGCAAACAGACCAGGAAACCTGCTGCTGCCCCAAAGACAGCATGAACCGAGAGCCCCCGATCCGAGACCGGATCTAGTGGGGGGCAGACTTTCTCTCTTCGCTCAGGCCTGGGCAAGAGATGTTCAGGATCCCTGGGCGCTGGAGATCATATCTCAGGGATACCTTCTAGACTTCAAATTATCTCCCCCAAAAGGGAGATTTCATCTGTCAAGGTTGTCAACAAACCAGATAAAGAAAGAAGCGTTTCTACGCTGTGTACAAGATCTGTTATTAATGGGAGTGATCCATCCAGTTCCGCGGTCGGAACAAGGACAAGGGTTCTACTCAAACCTGTTTGTGGTTCCCAAAAAAGAGGGAACTTTCAGGCCAATCTTAGATTTAAAGATTCTAAACAAATTCCTAAGAGTTCCATCGTTCAAAATGGAAACTATTCGGACAATCTTACCTATGATCCAAAAAGGTCAGTACATGACCACAGTGGATTTAAAAGATGCTTACCTTCACATACCGATTCACAAAGATCATCAACGGTATCTACGGTTTGCCTTCCTAGACAGGCACTACCAGTTTGTAGCTCTTCCATTCGGATTGGCTACGGCCCCAAGAATCTTCACAAAGGTTCTGGGCGCCCTTCTGGCGGTACTAAGACCGCGAGGGATTTCGGTAGCTCCGTACCTAGACGACATTCTAATACAAGCTTCAAGCTTTCAAACTGCCAAGTCTCATACAGAGTTAGTTCTGGCATTTCTAAGGTCGCATGGATGGAAAGTGAACGAAAAGAAAAGTTCTCTTTTTCCTCTCACAAGAGTTCCATTCTTGGGGACTCTTATAGATTCTGTAGAAATGAAGATTTACCTGACAGAAGACAGGTTAACAAGGCTTCAGGATGCATGCCGTGTCCTTCATTCCATTCAACACCCGTCAGTGGCTCAATGCATGGAGGTGATCGGCTTAATGGTAGCGGCAATGGACATAGTACCTTTTGCACGCCTACACCTCAGACCGCTGCAATTGTGCATGCTAAGTCAGTGGAATGGGGATTACTCAGATTTGTCCCCTACCCTGAATCTGAATCAAGAGACCAGAAATTCTCTTCTATGGTGGCTTTATCGGCCACACCTGTCCAGGGGGATGCCATTCAGCAGGCCAGACTGGACAATCGTAACAACAGACGCCAGCCTATTAGGTTGGGGCGCTGTCTGGAATTCTCTGAAGACTCAGGGATTATGGAATCAGGAGGAGAGTCTCCTTCCAATAAACATTCTGGAATTGAGGGCAGTTCTCAATGCCCTTCTAGCTTGGCCCCAATTAACAACTCAGGGGTTCATCAGGTTTCAGTCGGACAATATCACGACTGTAGCTTACATCAACCATCAGGGAGGGACAAGAAGCTCCCTAGCAATGATGGAAGTATCAAAGATAATTCGCTGGGCAGAGTCTCACTCTTGCCACCTGTCAGCAATCCACATCCCGGGAGTGGAGAACTGGGAGGCGGATTTCTTGAGTCGCCAGACTTTTCATCCGGGAGAGTGGGAACTTCATCCGGAGATTTTTGCCCAAATACTTCGACGTTGGGGCAAACCAGAGATAGATCTCATGGCGTCTCGCCAGAACGCCAAACTTCCTCACTACGGGTCCAGATCCAGGGATCCGGAAGCGGTTCTGATAGATGCTTTGACAGCACCTTGGAACTTCGGGATGGCTTATGTGTTTCCACCCTTCCCGCTGCTTCCTCGATTGATTGCGAAAATCAAACAAGAGAGAGCATCTGTGATTCTAATAGCGCCTGCATGGCCACGCAGGACTTGGTATGCAGATCTAGTGGACATGTCATCCTGTCCGCCTTGGTCTCTACCTCTGAGACAGGACCTTCTGATACAGGGTCCATTCAAACATCAAAATCTAACTTCTCTGAAACTGACTGCTTGGAAATTGAACGCTTGATTTTATCAAAGCGTGGTTTTTCTGAGTCGGTTATTGATACCCTGATCCAGGCTAGGAAGCCTGTTACCAGAAAGATTTACCATAAAATATGGCGCAAATACCTATACTGGTGCGAATCCAAACGTTACTCCTGGAGTAAGGTTAGGATCCCTAGGATATTGTCCTTTCTACAAGAAGGTCTAGAAAAGGGTTTATCGGCTAGTTCATTAAAGGGACAGATTTCAGCTCTGTCCATCTTGTTGCACAGGCGTCTGTCAGAAAATCCAGACGTCCAGGCTTTTTGTCAAGCTTTAGCTAGGATCAAGCCTGTGTTTAAAGCCGTTGCTCCGCCATGGAGTTTAAACTTAGTTCTTAACGTTTTACAAGGTGTTCCATTTGAACCCCTTCATTCCATTGATATAAAATTGTTATCGTGGAAAGTTCTATTTTTAATGGCTATTTCCTCGGCTCGAAGAGTCTCTGAGTTATCAGCCCTACATTGTGATTCTCCTTATCTGATCTTTCACTCAGACAAGGTAGTTCTGCGTACTAAACCTGGGTTCTTACCTAAGGTAGTTACTAACAGGAATATCAATCAAGAGATTGTTGTTCCATCCTTGTGTCCAAATCCTTCTTCAAAGAGGGAACGTCTTCTACACAATCTGGATGTAGTTCGTGCCCTCAAGTTCTACTTGCAGGCAACTAAAAATTTTCGCCAAACTTCTTCCTTGTTTGTCGTTTATTCTGGACAGAGGAGAGGTCAAAAAGCTTCTGCTACCTCTCTCTCTTTCTGGCTTCGTAGCATAATACGTTTAGCCTATGAGACTGCTGGACAGCAGCCTCCTGAAAGAATTACAGCTCACTCCACTAGAGCTGTGGCTTCCACTTGGGCCTTTAAGAATGAGGCCTCTGTTGAACAGATTTGCAAGGCTGCAACTTGGTCTTCGCTTCATACTTTTTCCAAATTTTACAAATTTGACACTTTTGCTTCTTCGGAGGCTATTTTTGGGAGAAAGGTTCTTCAGGCAGTGGTTCCTTCTATATAATGAGCCTGCCTATCCCTCCCGTCATCCGTGTACTTTTGCTTTGGTATTGGTATCCCAGAAGTAATGATGACCCGTGGACTGATCGCACATAACAGAAGAAAACATAATTTATGCTTACCTGATAAATTCCTTTCTTCTGTTGTGCGATCAGTCCACGGCCCGCCCTGTTTTTTAAGGCAGGTAAATATTTTTTAAATTATACTCCAGTCACCACTTCACCCTTGGTTACTCCTTTCTCGTTGATTCTTGGTCGAATGACTGGGACTGACGTAGAGGGGAGGAGCTATATCAGCTCTGCTGGGTGAATCCTCTTGCATTTCCTGTTGGGGAGGAGTTATATCCCAGAAGTAATGATGACCCGTGGACTGATCGCACAACAGAAGAAAGGAATTTATCAGGTAAGCATAAATTATGTTTTTTACGCAAATGAGACAGAACCTCTTTTACATGAACCTTATGTTCTTCAATGGACTGAGAAAATATCAAAATATCATCGAGATATATAACCAAGAAATTGTCAAGAATATCTCTGAAAATGTCATTCAAAATATGTTGAAATGTTGCAGGAGTATTACAAATACTGAAAACATTTCCAAATATTTAACGTGCCCATATCTGATCTTCCACTCATCGCCCTTACGAATTCGAACCAGGTTATAAGCACCTCTAAGGTCAATTTTAGATTTTTTTTAATCTGACCTCACCCTATCAATTAATTAAAGGAAGTAGATAATTCTTAACTGTAATATCATTCAGAGCTCTATAGTCCACACTGGGCCTTAACCCCCTGTCTTTTTTTTTTCATCAAAGAAAATAATAGCCCCAGCAGGAGAGGTAGAAAGTCTTATAAATGCCTTGGCAAGATTCTCCTCAATATAATCCTTAAGATGTTTAAGTTCCGGTCCTAATAGAGGAAAAATCCTGTCGAAAGAAACACTAGCAACTGACAAAAGCTCAATGGGACAATCATAACGTCTATGAGGTGTTGATTTTTCTGAATTTTTTTTAAAAAAAACATCCCTAAACTCACAGTATTTAGAGGGAAGAGCACGCTTAACCTCAGAATTACTAGTACAAATTCATTAAAAAATGTTTAGGCAAATACTCCTGTTCGTGAAAATGAAAGAGGAAAAGGTGACTTGCCCAGACTCCCAATACTAGAATTATGTGTTCTAAGCCATGGTAACCCTAAAATTATGGGATAAATTTGAGTTTTAACTACATTAAATTTGACTATTTCAGCATGAAAATTTCCAGTACCCACCTTAAGGGTACAGTTCTCATACATACAGTTATAGGGTCAGAACTAATGGGATTACCATCCACCACGTGTATCATAGTTGGATTCTCTATTTCTACCAGTGATATAGACAATTGCTGAACAAGGGAAGAATCCAAAAAACAACCACTAGCACCAGAATCAATAATACCCATAAGTTCAATCCAACTTTCAGGCCAACTGAAACAATGGTCTGCAGATGCATGTATATATACTGTGTATATATATATATATATATATATATATATATATATATATATATATATATAATTTTTATTTTTTTTAATCCATTTAGATCTATCTACATAATGTCATCCACTTTTCTGTGGTGATCCTGAATATAGTGATTTAAGCCTAAATGTCACAGGAATAAAATGCATAGAAAGTTTTTAAATAGGAACCTAATTTGCATTCATGGCAATGAACCTGCACTATTGATGAAGTGTTTGATTTTCCAGGCTGCCAAAAGCATTTGGATGTAAATAAAGTTTAAAGCAAAGGAAGAACGGACGGCATTTTAACTTATCCTCACAATGATGTATATTAGACCATTTGATTAATAAAATTGCCCTCTGTAGCATAAATTCCTGATCGGAACAACATTTTTCCATATATTACAAGCTTGATATTAGTTATTTTACATAGCTGTTGCAATTGGTTTCATTTTCTTGTTGTTTCCATACCCCCGAGTAACCTTGACAGGTGAATATAATTTATTTATTCAGACTACATTTAAAGGACTGAATATAATTTCTTTACCCTCTTCACTTCTCCAGCTTAAAATAATAATACAAGTGGGTACTTTTGACTAAAAGTTGGCTGTAGCACTATCATTTATTTTTATTCTTTTTTTTTTTTTTTGTCAAACAACGTACAATATCAGGCAGAAGTAAAAAATACAAGTCAGCTTACACATGAAATACCTTTTGTAAACTACTTGTACATTACTTGTTTCCAATAAATGAAAAAACTAATTGAAATACTCCTTGTTCTCAAGCACAATACCATATAACACCTTTAAAATATTGCCCTCAAATGTGCATCATTTGAATTTGAAAGCTGTAGAATTCTGTAAGATTTAACTAAATTTAATGTTTTTCACCCCAGAATGTACAGTAAAGTAACTATTAGACATTCACCAAACAAAAATAAAGATTACAAGTTTTGCGGTATAGCTATACCGCTGAAAAATTGGCCATTGAGCGTGGAATATGCAGGTCACCCGTATTACAAGTTGTGGCGGTACTGCTAAACTGTTAGCGTTTTAGCCTTTACACAACTCTCCATTCCGCACTCAAAAAATGGCTTGTCAGTGCAGGATTTTCATTGCGCCATATAACAAGTTGTTTGGTCAGGCTATTACACTAGCGTTATATATTATTCCGCCGCAATCCATTCCGCTATCTGAGACCAGTAGTTATGGATTTTGCAAAACAAAAATGTTTCACAAAACTCATAGCAAAAATGTTATAAAGTACACTAACACCCATAAACTACACTATTAAACCGCCATTCCCAGCATCGCAAATACTAAATAAAACCGATTAACCCCTAATCCACCAGCCCCCCACATCGCTACTACTATAATAAACCCTTTTAACCCCTACACCGCCACCCCCCCACATCGCTACTACTATAATAAACCCTTTTGACCCTAAACAGCTGGCCCCCAGTTCGCTACTACTATAATACACTTATTAACCCCTAAACTGCTGACCCCCCACATTGCAACACACTAAATTAAACTATTAACCCCTAAACCTAACAACCCCCCTAACTTTAAATTAAACTTACCTTCAAATAAATAAAAACTTACCTGTGAAATAAAATAAACCTAAGATTAAACTATAAATAAACCTAACATAACTATTTAAAAAAAATAAAATCAACTAAAAATAAAAAAAAACTAAATTACAAAATTAAAAAAACTTAACACAACGAAAAGAATAAAAAAAATCTAACACTACAAAAAAAACACACTAAAATTACGAAAAAATAAAAAACACTAAGATTACAAAAAATAATAAACGAAATTATCCAAAATAATAAAAATTAAACCTAATCTAATAGCCCTATAAAAAAACACCCCAAAATAAAAGCACCCCCTAACCTAACAATAAACTACCAATAGTCCTTAAAAGGGCCTTTTGTAGGGCATTGCCCTAAGTTAAACAGCTCTTTTACCTACAAAAATGTCAAATCCCCCCCTAAAAGTAACCCCCACCCAACCAACCCCCAAAATAAACAACTGTCTCTAAAAAAACCTAAGCTACCCATTGCCCCTAAAGGGGAATTTGTATGGGCATTGCCCTTAAAAGGGCATTAAGCTCTTTTGTGCCCATTAAAATAAAAAAGCCTGAATCTACAAAAAAAAAAAAAAAAAAAAAAAACTAACACTAACCCCAGAAAATGTACTTACCATTCCGAAAGTCCGGAAGTCCAGGCGGAGCAAAGTCTTCATCCAGTCAGCGAAGATCTTCTTTCAGGGTGGTACCATCTTCTATCTTTTTCCTGGAGGTGCAGAGCAGTCTTCGACGATGCGTGGATCCGGAGCGCTGTTCATCATTTGGAGCGCTGTTCCTCTTCAGCGACGGTGGTCTTCAGCGACGTGTATCCTCTTCATGCAATCTCCCGCCACATACTCAAGCTTGAATGCAATATACCCCTTTTATATTGGGGTACCGTTGCATTCCTATTGGCTAAAATATTCAAATCAGCCAATAGGATGAGAGCTGCTTAAATCCTATTGGCTAATTTGAACATATTTATTCTCCCGGTTTAATGCACAACCTGTAATCTTTTCTAAAGCTATTATCACATTTGTTTTACATACTTCATGCGAAAAACACTTACCTTGAATGCAGTTTGTTTTAATTATTTATTACTTATGCTACTTTGCTGTATTTTAGTAATCATTTTGTTTTGCTTTGCACTGATGTTTTCATCTTTTTATCGAGCAGACTTATAAGTAGGGTTAGGAATGGTAAAGTTATGCATTGTATTCAGTGGCAAGGACAGAAATGCACAGACCATCTTGAATTATAAAAGGTAGATTAATAGGCCTAACCCCCTGTTTAAGCAAACAAACAGAACTTGGAGCTGCAGAAAATTAATCATCAAAAATAAGCTTCATAGCTTCCTCTAAAGAATACCATGTATCTCCAATTAATAACAAATTATGGGGCCCTTTAGGGCCAGATTACAAGTTGAGTGCAAAATATATATTTTGTAGGTAAAACAGCTCTTTTACCTACAAAAATGTCAAACCCCCACCTAAAAGTAACCCCCACCCAACCAACCCCCAAAATAAACAACTGTCTCTAAAAAAAACCTAAGCTACCCATTGCCCCTAAAGGGGCATTTGTATGGGCATTGCCCTTAAAAGGGCATTAAGCTCTTTTGTTCCCATTAAAATAAAAAAGCCCGAATCTACAAAAAAAAAAAACACCCAAAAAACTAACACTAACCCCAGAAAATGTACTTACCATTCCGAAAGTCCGGAAGTCCAGGCGGAGCAAAGTCTTCATCCAGTCAGCGAAGATCTTCTTTCAGGGTGGTACCATCTTCTATCTTTTTCCTGGAGGTGCAGAGCAGTCTTCGACGATGCGTGGATCCGGAGCGCTGTTCATCATTTGGAGCGCTGTTCCTCTTCAGCGACGGTGGTCTTCAGCGACGTGTATCCTCTTCATGCAATCTCCCGCCACATACTCAAGCTTGAATGCAATATACCCCTTTTATATTGGGGTACCGTTGCATTCCTATTGGCTAAAATATTCAAATCAGCCAATAGGATGAGAGCTGCTTAAATCCTATTGGCTGATTTGAACATATTTATTCTCCCGGTTTAATGCACAACCTGTAATCTTGTCTAAAGCTATTATCACATTTGTTTTACATACTTCATGCGAAAAACACTTACCTTGAATGCAGTTTGTTTTAATTATTGATTACTTATGCTACTTTGCTGTATTTTAGTAATCATTTTGTTTTGCTTTGCACTGATGTTTTCATCTTTTTATCGGGCAGACTTATAAGTAGGGTTAGGAATGGTAAAGTTATGCATTGTATTCAGTGGCAAGGACAGAAATGCACAGACCATCTTGAATTATAAAAGGTAGATTAATAGGCCTAACCCCCTGTTTAAGCAAACAAACAGAACTTGGAGCTGCAGAAAATTAATCATCAAAAATAAGCTTCATAGCTTCCTCTAAAGAATCCCATGTATCTCCAATTAATAACAAATTATGGGGCCCTTTAGGGCCAGATTACAAGTTGAGCGCAAAATATATATTTTTCGCTAATACCAGCACACGCAAATCTGCGCTGGTATTATGAGTGAGGTGCAATGCGAATGCAAGCGCGCTTTCATAGGCTCTAATGGAAAGCCTTGTTCTCATGCCGTGGCAGAAAATTATAAATATATATCTATATGACTATATACATATATATTTATGTGTTAATATGTGAATATACACATATAAACACAAATATAAATTTATATAAGCATATTCATATATATTTACTGGGAACACACAGTTCCCATAGACCGCAAAGTAAATGCACTTATTTGTTTCAATTGTTGACAGTGTTGATAAAGTGGAATGACTCACTCTAAGGATGTGACCTATACAGGACCTGTAAAGGCACAGATGAGCATTTGATAACAATAATATGTCACTTTATGTGTGATAGCAGCATTAATCATACTATTTTGCAACACAGGAGTATAAGAAACAATTATAAATGTTCAGAATCACAATTTGATCACTCTTGTGGGAAATGGAAGACCATGTTTATTGCTCAGTTTTAATATCAAAAACGGCTTTTTTCTCTCTTGTGTGCTTTTTTTTTTTTTTTTTTTTTTTACAGTAATACTAAGTAATGGCATGTTGCACATATTTAATTTTGTGCAAAATAAGATTCTCTTGCTTTATATCAAATAAAATAGCCATTCAACTTTTTTTTTCTGTTAGGTATGAAAGACTGTTGCAGACCTGCTCCATTGCACTAGTCGGCAAGTACACAAAACTGAGTGACTGCTATACATCTGTTTTTAAAGCCCTAGAGCATTCCGCATTGGCTATAAACCACAAGCTGAATTTAATGGTAAGCCAAACTGGTGTTGTGTGTTTATGTACTGCATAAATAGATTGTATGTTGCCTTCTTGTATATTTCTTTCTAATGGTTGTGAAAGTCCATGAGATCTTACTTTTGGGAATTACATCACCTGGCCACCAGGAGGAGGCAAAGACACCCTACACCAGAGCTTTAAGTAGCCCTCCTGCTTCCCCTTACCTCCCAGTATTTCTTTGCCTCGTCAGGGAGAGGGCAAGGATAGAGGTGTTAAGCTTGGAAATTGAACGTTTGATTCTTTCTCAGGGATGCTTCTCTAATTCTTATATTGAGATACTTATAAAGGCTCACAAATCCGTAACAAGAAATATTTATCAGAAAGTGTGGAAGAATTCCCCGTATTTTTCAGTTTCTTCAGGAATTTCTTGATAAGGGCTTGTCGGCCAATACCATCATTACTGCACAGGAGGTTTGCGTGTATTCCTGATATTCAGTCCTTTTTCAGGCTCTGGTTAGAATCAGATCTGTAAACAGGCCAGTTTCTCCTCCATGGAATCTTAATTTGGTCCTTAGAGTCCTACAATTTCCTTCATTTGAATCAATGCATTCATTGGATATCAAGTTGCTATCTTGGAAAGTCCTATTTTTATTATCAATTTATTCAGCTCAAAGGGTTTCAGAGTTATCTGTTTTGTCTTGTGAACTGCCTTTTTTTGGTATTTCAACAGGGAGAGACTGTGTTACATACGGTGCCTGGGTTTTTGCCAAAGGTAGTTTTGTGGGAAAACAATCAGGAGATTATTTTTCCTTTTGTATGTCCTAAGCCCAGTCTTGTAAGTAAAGACTATATCATAATTTGGATGTGGTCAGGGCATTGAAGTTTTAATTACAGTCTAGGAATGATTTTCAGGAGGTAAGTGTTTAAATAGTTATTAAAAGCTAAAGGACATACAGACTACTATACACTGAGTATAGTCACAATAATAATAAACCGCTCAGCAGAAGGATACACATTGTAGGACACCGGTTTGCAATATCTAACAGCCTTGAAAGTCCAAAGTAGCATTGAATGCCCATTTCGCCAAAGCAAGTCGGCTTTTTCAAGACTGTTGGCTGTTAGATATTGCATGTTGGTGTCCTACAGTGTGTGTCCTTCTGCTGAGTGGTTTATTGTTATTGGGACCATACCTAGTGTATAGTAGACTGTATGTCCTTTAGCTTTTAATAACGATTTTAATGCTTGCCTCTGGAGTTCCTCTGTGTCAATGTGAGCCAAGGGACTTTATACTTACTTACCAAATAATTAAGTATAATTTTTACCTATTTTATAGACTTCACTATTGTGACTTTTCTTTTTGAGGAGCCATTATTTGGACATCACTGATCCTATCCACTGTTGCTGCTTCACCTGTGTTTGAGTCCCATTTGTGATTGCTGTGACTAATATTCTTATCATTTATACATTTTTGGATTTATGCACTCTTATTTGATATTTTTTTAGTTTGATGTGTTCTTGAGTGTATGATATCCTTGGTTAAGTGTTCACCTTTTATTATCTTCACTATACCTGTATATATTCATGTATACAGCCCAGTTGGTTTAGCCCAGTTGGTCTAATGGGTATCAGGTTACTGCGCAAGTTCTTGCAAAAAAAAAATTGCACACCGCTTGTAATCTGGCCCTTTGTGTTCAAGTTAATTGTGGGACAAAATCCCAAAGAGAGAGTTTTTTTGTTGTTGTCACATTTGGTGGCGTATCGGGTAGCACACTGGTAAATCTGTAAAGCAAAAAAGAGACTATTTGCACTACATGGAAGATGTTATTAAAGATCTGGCCTCATCTGTATTAGTGAAACATGAAACAGTGAATGCTGAGACTAGTGCTACACAGCAAGGTAACATTGCAGCTTTGCAAGCATTGCTGTTAAGTAAAAAAAAAAATACAGATGCCCTGATTAAGTAGCTGGTAGTCACACAAGCAGAGGCTGTCTGAGAGACTGTCTGTGAGTGCTACAGTAGTGCTACAAAGTTCAAGAAGTTTGGTGTAAGAATCATCTGAAGAAGATGTAGAAGACTTAAATGATGGTATTTGAGCAAACAAATGTGATGGAAGGCTGGCCTATGGCTGAGTGGTTGAGTCTACTTGCACTGTTCCTGTATAGAGAAACCCAGAAAGCATACTATGATTTGGATCTGGGCATGCCAATGAGTATAAAAAGTTAAAGGCAGAATCTTGGCACTCCGGGGAGTGACTAATGTATTTTTCCCCCAAAGGTTTCACACCTGGAATTACTGTTCGGTCTCAGATGTTTAACTTAAAACTGCTTGCCATTAAGTGGCTGAAACCAAAGACTAATTCATCTAATGTTACTGTGGAGCTACTCATGATTGAACGGTTACTGAGATCACTTTGATTCACCCACCTTTGCCAGTGGTTGAATCAGAGTGATCTCCAAAAATGTACCAGTTGGTGTAGCTTGTTGAAAGATATGTGGCAGCAGGAGAACCGTTGCATTACCCTATCCAAGAAAGACCCCAGAGCCCTATTAAATCTGGTAAGACTGTTTCAGAGAGGAGAGGATCTGATGATTAGCATAGGGCTTTATATTATCATAGAGACATTTCTTGGAGACACAGATTTTGAGGCTGGATGAGCCTACAAGAGAATTAAAAGTGTCTGTGTCTGCTATAAAATATTTTGAATGTGTGTGAAGTTAATTATAAAGTAAGGTAACCAGGTAGATGGAAGGAAAATAAAATATGTCATGTTAATTTATTGAAACCTTGGAAAGAAAGGCAGATCCTTCTTGCTACATAAATCTTATACTGTTAAAGATAAAAATGACAATTTAATGTAGAGTAAAATAAGGGAATAGCACTAATATGTAAATCACTAGTGGTGCTGGTTTATAATTGTTTGTCAATATAATTAATTGCCTAGCACCCATAGTGGGTAAAGACAAATGGAGAATACTCACAATTAATTTATGAGTTGCAAAGAAGAGGTGGCACCTCAAAAAAAATGTCTTTTACCCAAATTGAATAACTCTATTAGTGTTGATTTCATTCATACTTCATTCATCTCATCTTTAATAAATGTAAATTCAGTTAAACCAACATACATACTGGGTTAAAATCAATTAAATTGTACAGTTTTGAAGATTAAAAAATATGCCAGAAGCTTAAGCTATGATGTGGCTATCTATTTCCTGAGCAGCAAAACTCCTTCTATAGCGGGAGTTGCTTTAATTTTATCTTTCCCTGTAATAATTTATATTCTGGCAATGCAGAGGTTAAGATTAACCAGTGAAAAGTATTAAGGATAGACAGGTCCTGCTAAATGCAGGGGAGGTACACTTCTATCGCATTCAAAAATCAATAGCCTCTTATAAATTTTCAATAACCACTGTTACAACAAGCACATTAAAAAGTGAGAGACACCGCTCTCAAAAGGTCCCCTGATGCATGTTTCACGTAACCCTTCTTCAGAGGAGGTATGCGTCTGTTTAGAATACATTTATTTAAGGGTTTGCTAATCCCTCCTCTTGTTTCTAATTGGCAAAGTCACAGTTCTTGATTGGTTGCTATAGCATTCAGTTTGGTAACAATGTCCAATTGCTGTGAATTGACGTTTTTGGTCATGTGATTTTTTTATTTTAGCAATCAGATTTCACATCTACTTCTTGATGTGATCTCATTGGCCGATCATTATTTACCTTTCATTGCATGATACTTTGTTGCATTTCTGATCCTTAACTTATTTAACACAGCGTGGATACTGTCTATATATTATTAACTGCTTATTGCAGTTAATCTAACAGTTTGCGCCAAATGAATGTGTTAAGATCTAGTTTGCATGACTTGAATTATTTTTTCTCAAAAGTGATCCTGGATTGCGTATGATTAGGTCGTTGTAATATGTTATCCAAATTTAGCTTCAACAAACTCTTATTCCTTAGATTGTTTGATGTATCTTCACTAAATCTCATTGGTAACATTGTGATGGTATTAGCTTGTATCTAATAATAATATAGTAATAAATAAATGGCTATCATAGGATTTTATAAATCAGCTTGATTTAGATACCATTCTTATAAATATACAGAATAGTTATTATTGTCATTGAGGCTATGTGGCTTAACTGCATTTAGAAGATATATCCATTTGCATTCTGCTTGGAGGAGTAATTTTTCAAGATTACCTCTTCTTATTACCACATTAATTCTTTGAATTACTGAGTATTTGAGTTGTTTTGGTTAACTGTGATGATACCGTTGGAAGTGTTTGGCTACAGTGGTGATCGTTTTGCCATTTCTTTCGTCTTTGTCTGCATTTCTGATGTTATTGGCATGTTTCAAAATTTGTGTTCATGCTTCCCTTGTCGTCATGCCTACGTAGACTTTGGGACATGTACATTTCAGCATGTATATGACCCCTGATGATCTGCATGTATAATGTTGGTTCAATTTATGTATTCTACCTGTTCATTTGGCGTAAACTGTTAGATTAACTGCAATAAACAGTAAATAATATATAGACAGTATCCACGCTACGCTAAACAAGTTAAAGATCAGAAATGCAACAAAGTATCATGCAATGAAAGGTAAATAAGGATTGGCAAATGAGACTTTGGGACATGTACATTTCAGCATGTATATGACCCCTGATGATCTGCATGTATAATATTGGTTTGATTTATGTATTCTACCTGTTTTGTCAGTGATTTGCTTTATTTTGTTTGCATATTGACAGGCAGAACAGTTGCCACATGGATACATTCCTGGGTCAGAGTCGACTTTTTGGGGGGATATGGATATAGTGACTCTGTACTAACTGGTCCTTCAAATGTCTTTTATAGCCTACCATCATTCTTGTACCAATCTTAGGAGCCAGGGTAGGGTCACTTTGTAGGATATGCCAATTTTCATTCATTATTCTTGTTGTCTGATACATTTGAGGATTATAAGTTATCAGTCTTGGATATTTTTCTTCTGTCTTTTTTTAATTTGTGCTGCAATAGTGTGTCTCTGTTTTCTTGTAAGGTTTTCATTTTAGCTCTCTTAACCATTCTTTTACTAGAGCCTGTTTGGACTAATCTTTCTGTCAATGCATAATAGCTTTCTTGTAAATAAAGGTGATTTCTGGAACATTTTCGTCACAGTCTTAAAAATTCTCCATATGGTACGGACTTTATAGTACTGTGAGGATTAGCACTTGTGCTATTTAATAGTGTATTAGTTGCTGTTGGTTTGCGATACATATTAGTACTGATCATATAAATAGGACATCTTCAATATATCTGACCCATAATCGTATCAGATCAGTGAATATTTCTATATCTGATGTGAATACATTTTTGGCTTCCCAAAATGCAAGGAACAGATTAGCATATGTTGGGGCACATGCTGTGCCCATTGCCGTTCCTTGGATTTGCAGGTAGTATTGATCTTTGAAAGTAAAGATATTATGGGTTAGTACAAATTTTAACAGTTGGATAATACAATGATTATGTTCTTGGTTATTATTTGTATTTGTGGATAAGAAGTACTGCACTTCTTCAGTACCATCCAGGTGCCGAATGCTGGTGTACAGTGACTCTACATCCATAGTTACCAACCATGTGGTGTCTGATATTTGTAAATTCCTTAGTACTTGTAAGGTTTCCATGATGTCACAGAGATAAGATGGTGGGCTTGTTAGATACTCTCTCAATCTGAGATATATGTATTTTCTTGCTGCTTCAGTGAGATTTTCATTTCCAGACACTATGGGTCTGCCAGGGCGATCAGTTTGATTTTTGTGTATCTTCGGTATAAAGTATATTGTAGCCATTTTAGGATCTGTTTGTGTTAGAAATAGCTTTTCTGTTTTAGTTATTACATTGTTTAGCCATGCATTGGTTATTAGTTTATTGTATTGTTCTGTGTATGAGGCATGTGGTTTAAAAATCAACGTTTTATAGCAGTCAAAGTTATTTAGTTGTTTTAATGCTTCTTTCATGTAATTGGCAAGAGTCCATAAGCTAGTGACGTATAGGATATACAATCCTACCAGGAGGGGCAAAGTTTCCCAAACCTCAAAATGCCTATAAATACACCCCTCTCCACACCCAAAATTCAGTTTTACAAACTTTGCCTCCTATGGAGGTGGTGAAGCAAGTTTGTGCTAAGATTTCTATGTTGGCATGTGTTTCTCAGCATTTTTGAAGCCCGATTCCTCTCAGAGTACAGCGAATGTCAG
This sequence comes from Bombina bombina, assembly GCF_027579735.1. Classification (NCBI taxonomy): domain Eukaryota; kingdom Metazoa; phylum Chordata; class Amphibia; order Anura; family Bombinatoridae; genus Bombina; species Bombina bombina. The sequence continues at coordinate 203,259,504 of NC_069501.1, read as the reverse complement.
AGGGATGTGAAGGGAGTATCACCTATTGAATGCAATGATTTCCATAACGGGGGTCTATTTCATAGGTTCTCTGTTATCGGTCATAGAGATTCATCTCCTACCTCCCTTTTCAGATCGACGATATACTCTCATATACCATTACCTCTACTGATAACTGTTTCAGTACTGGCTTGGCTATCTGCTATATGTGGATGGGTGTCTTTCGATAAGGATGTTTTTTATTACTTAAGACACCCCAGCTATGGTCTGGCACCTTATGCATTTATATAAAATTCTAAATATATGTATTGTACTTATATTTGCCATGAGTCAGGTTTATGTATTTCCTTGTGCAGACTGTCAGTTTCATATTTGGGAAATTAAACATATTAAGAAATAGACCCCCGTTATTTCATGCTAATCATTTTATTTATGATGCAATTTTTTATATTATCAAAATTGATGTTAGATCCATGTCTTTAGCTATTTTAGCTAGAAGAGCTTTGTGGCTTAAATCTTGGAATGCTGATATGACATCTAAATCTAGATTATTATCTCTTTCTTTCCAAGGTAATAATTTATTTGGTTCTCAGTTAGATTCTATTATTTCAAATGTTACTGGAGGAAAAGGCGTTTTTCTGCCTCAGGATAAAAAACCTAAGGGTAAATATAAAGCTTCTAACCGTTTCCGTTCCTTTCGTCAAAATAAGGAACAAAAATCTAATCCTTCCCCCAAAGAATCTGCTTCCAATTGGAAGCCTTCCTCTAATTAGAATAAATCCAAGCCATTTAAGAAACCAATGTCAGCCCCTAAGTCCGCATGAAGGTGCGGCCCTCATTCCAGCTCAGCTGGTAGGGGGCAGATTAAGGTTTTTCAAGGATTTTTGGATAAATTCTGTCCAAAATCAATGGATTCAGAGCATTGTCTCTCAAGGGTATCGAATCAGATTCAGAGTAAGACCTCCTGTGAGAAGATTTTTTTCTCTCATGTATCCCAGCAAATCCAGTAAAAGCTCAGGCTTTCCTGAAGTGTGTTTCAGACCTGGAGTCTTCAGGGGTAATCATGCCGGTTCCTTTTCAGGAACAGGGTTTGGAGTTTTATTCAAATCTATTCATTGTCCCAAAGAAGGAAAATTCATTCAGACCAGTTCTGGATCTGAAAATTTTGAATCGCTATGTAAGTGTACCAACTTTCAAGATGGTGACTATAAGGACTATTCTGCCTTTTGTTCAGCAAGGACATTATATGTCTACAATAGACTTGCAGGATGCATACCTTCATATTTCGATTCATCCAGAACATTATCAGTTCCTGAGATTCTCTTTTCTAGACAATCATTACCAATTTGTTGCTCTTCCATTTGGCCTAGCAACAGCTCCAAGAATCTTTTCAAAGGTTCTAGGTGCCCTACTCTCTGTAATCAGAGAGCAGGGTATTGCAGTGTTTCCTTATTTGGACGATATCTTGGTACTAGCTCAGTCTTTACGTTCTGCAGAATCTCACACAAATCAACTAGTGTTGTTTCTTCTAAAACATGGTTGTAGGATTAATTTACCAAAAAGTTTCTTGATTCCTCAGACAAGGGTCACCTTTTTAGGCTTCCAGATAGATTCAGTGTCCATGACTCTGTCTCTAACAGACAAGAGACGTTTGAAATTGGTTGCAGCATGTCGGCACCTTCAGTCTCAGTCATTCCCTTCAGTGGCTATGTGCATGGAAGTTTTAGACCTAATGACTGCAGCATCGGACGCGATTCCTTTTGCTCATATTCACATGAGACCTCTCCAGCTTTGCATGTTGAATCAATGGTGCAGGGATTATACCAAGATATCACAGTTAATATCCTTAAATCCCAATATTCAACACTCTCTGACATGGTGGTTAAATCACCAGCTTTTAGTTCAAGGGGCTTCCTTTGTTCGGCCAACCTGGACTGTGATCACTACAGACGCAAGTCTTTCAGGTTGGGGAGCTGTTTGGGGATCTCTGACAGCACAGGGGGTTTGGAAATCTCAAGAGGCGAGTTTACCAATCAATATTTTAGAACTCTGTGCAATTCTCAGAGCTCTTCTGTTTTGGCCTCTGTTGAAGAGAGAACCGTTCATTTGCTTTCATACAGACACTATCACAACTGTGGCATATGTCAATCATCAGGTGGGACTCACAGTCCTCAAGCAATGAAAGAAGTTTCTCGGATACTTGCTTGGGGCGGAATCCAGCTCCTGTCTAATCTCTGCGGTGCATATCCCAGGTGTAAACAATTGGGAGGCGGATTATCTCAGCCGTCAGACTTTACATCCAGGGGAGTGGTCTCTCCATCCAGATGTGTTTTCTCAGATTGTTCAGATGTTGAGTCTTCCAGAGATAGATATCATGGCCTCTCATCTAAACAAGAAACTTCCCAGATACCTGTCCAGGTCCAGGGATGTTCAGTCGGAAGCAGTGGATGCGCTGACACTTCCTTGGTGTTATCATCCTGCTTACATTTTTCTGCCTCTAGTTCTTCTTCCAAGAGTGATATCCAAAATCATCATGGAACAATCGTTTGTGTTGCTGGTGGCTCCAGCGTGGCCACACAGGTTTTGGCATGCGGATCTTGTTAGGATGTCCAGTTGCCAACCTTGGCCACTTCCGTTAAGGACGGACCTTCTGTCTCAAGGTCCGTTTTTCCATCAGGATCTCAAATCATTAAATTTGAAGGTATGGAAATTGAACATTTAGTGCTAAGTCATAGAGGTTTCTCTTACTCAGTAATTAATACTATGTTACAAGCTTGTAAATCTGTCTCTAGAAAGATTTATTATTGAGTTTGCAAGACCTACATTTCCTGGTGTTCTTCTCATACATTTTCTTGGCATTCTTTTAGAATTCCTAGAATTCTACAGTTTCTTCAGGATGGTTTGGATAAGGGTTTGTCTGCAAGTTCCTTGAAGGGACAAATCTCTGCCCTTTCTGTTTTATTTCATAGAAAGATTGCTAAACTTCCTGATATTCACTGTTTTGTACAGGCTTTAGTTCGTATTAAGCCAGTCATTAAATCTATTTCTCCTCCTTGGAGTCTTAATTTGGGTTTGAAGGCATTACAGGCTCCTCCATTTGAGCCTATGCATTCTTTGGATATTAAACTACTTTCTTGGAAAGTGTTGTTCTTTTTGGCCATCTCTTCTGCTAGAAGAGTTTCTGAGCTATCTGCTCCTTCTTGTGAATCTCCTTTTCTGATTTTTCATCAGGATAAGACGGTTTTGCGGACTTCATTTAAATTTTTGCCTAAAGTTGTGAATTCTTACAACATTAGTAGAGAAATTATTGTCCCTTCCTTGTGTCCTAATCCTAAGATTTCTATGGAAAGATCCTTACATTGTTTGGATGTGGTAAGAGCTTTGAAATATTATGATGAAGCTACTAAAAATTTCAGGAAGACTTCTAGTCTATTTGTTATATTTTCTGGTCCTAGGAAATGTCAGAAGGCCTCTGCTATTTCCTTGGCTTCTTGGTTAAAGCTTTTGATTCATCAAGCTTATTTGGAGTCGGGTCAGGCCCCGCCTCATAGGATTACAGCTCATTCTACTAGATCAGTCTCCACTTCCTGGGCTTTTAAGAATGAAGCTTCAGTTGATCAGATTTGCAAAGCAGCAACTTGGTCTTCTTTGCATACATTTACTAAATTCTACCATTTTTATGTATTTGCTTCGTCAGAAGCAGTTTTTGGTAGAAAAGTTCTTCAGGCAGCTGTTTCAGTTTGATTCTTCTGCTGATGTTTTAAGTTTTTCTTTTCATTATGAGAATAACTTATATTTTGTGTTGTGGATTATTTTTTCAGCGAGAAATGGCTGTTGTTTATTTTTATCCCTCCCTCTCTAGTGACTCTTGAGTGGAGTTCCACATCTTGGGTATTGATATCCCATACGTCACTAGCTCATAGACTCTTGGCAATTACATGAAATAAAACATAATTTATATAAGATTTTACCTGATAAATTCATTTCTTTCATATTGGCAAGAGTCCATGAGGCCCACCCTTTTTGTGGTGGTTATGATTTTTTTGTATAAAGCACAATTATTTCCAAATTCCTTTGTTGATGCTTTTTACTCCTTTCTTTATCACCCCACTTCTTGGATATTCATTAAACTGAATTGTGTGTGTGTGTGTGGGGTATTATAGGCATTTTGAAGTTTGGAAAACTCTTACATAAATTATGTTATCAGATATTTATCTTTGGGCCACAGCACTATATTACCCCCCCCCCCCCTTGTCTGACTGTTTAATGATTGTATCTGACCATTGTTGGATATCTTCTAGTGCTTTCTTTTCTGTGATTGTTAGATTAGATTGGCCTTTCTGTACTGATAATTTGTCTATTTGGTTGCATACAACATTGCAAAATATTTGTACCTCTGGTGAGATAGATAACGGAGGAGTATAAGTTGATGTTGGTTTAATGTTGGTTTTCCATAAAGATTATTCAAGAGTGCAGGGTAAGTTTTCACTTGAAATGTTTTCATTATCTAATTCCTCCAGAACTAAAGTAGCCTGATCCTCTTCAGTCCACACGTTGGCTTCTCTATTTGAGTACATTTTTTTTTTAAGGAGCAATTTCCTACAGAATAGATTTACATCTTTTATTATTTTAAATGTATTAAGGGTATTGGTAGGATAAAAAGTTCATCCTTTAGATAACACTTTTTCATGTTCTTGGTCTAACATATGAGATGTTAGATTGATTATTCTTAGTTTCTCTTGTTAAGTGTAGTCAGTCCACGAGTCATCCATTACTTATGGAATATATCTCTTCCTAACAGGAAGCTGCAAGAGGATCACCCAGCAGAGCTGCTACATAGCTCCTCCCCTCACATGTCATATTCAGTCATTCTCTTGCAGCCTAACTAGATAGGTCGCTGTGAGAGGTCTGTGGTGTTTTTTAACTTAGTTTATTTCTACAATCAAAAGTTTGTTTTTTTAAATGGCACCGGAGTGTGCTGTTTATTCTCAGGCAGCATTAGAAGAAGAATCTGCCTGCGTTTTCTATGATCTTAGCAGACGTAACTAAGATCCACTGGCTGTTCTCATCTGAGGAGTGAGGTAACTTCAGAGAAGGGGAATAGCATGCAGGGCCCCCCTGCAAATGAGGTATGTGCAGTAATTATTTTTCTGAGGAATGGAATTGACTGAGAAAATACTGCTGATACCAATGTAAAGTAAGTTCAGCCTTAAATGCAGTGATAGCGACTGGTATTAGGCTGATGAGTATGTGTACACTGAATGTATTTTTCTAAGGAATGGAATTGACTCTGAAAATACTGTTAATACTGAAATAATGTATGAGCCTTAACTGCAGTAAAAGCGACTGGTAGCAGGCTTATTAATAACAATTCATAATTTTTCAAATGTATGTTTACTGGCATGTTAATCGTTTTTTGTGAGGTACTTGGTGATAAAACTTATTGGGGCATGATTTTTACCACATGGCCATCTTTGTTTTCTGCATAGAAACAGTTTTCTGAGCTTCCCCACTGTTGTAATATGAGTGGGAGGGGCCTATTTTAGCGCTTTTTTGCGCAGTAAAAATTCAGTCACAATCTGTCTACTTCATCCTCCATGATCCAGATCGTCTCTAGAGAGCTCAGGGGTCTTCAAAATTCATTTTGAGGGAGGTAATCAGTCACAGCAGACCTGTGACAGTGTGTTTTGACTGTGAGAAAAACGTTAATTATTAAATTGTTAATCCGTTTTTGGGTATTAAGGGGTTAATCATCCATTTGCTGGTGGGTGCAATCCTTTGCTAACTTAATACATTTACTGTGAAAAATTGGTTGCTATAACTATTTTGGTTCATTGTTATTTCAACTGTGACAGCTTTTTGTGCTTCTTAAAGGCACAGTAGCGTTTTTTATATTGCTTGTAAATTTATTTAGAAAAGTATTTCCAAGCTTGCTAGTCTCATTGCTAGTCTGTTTAAACATGTCTGACACAGATGAATCTCTTTGTTCACTATGTTTAAAGGCCAATGTGGAGCCCAATAGAAATTTATGTACTAATTGCATTGATGCTACTTTAAATAAAAGTCAATCTTTACATGTAAAGAAATTATCACCAGACAACGAGGGGGAAGTTATGCCGACTAACTCTCCTCACGTGTCAGTACCTTCGCCTCCCGCTCAGGAGGTGCGTGATTTTGTGGCGCCAAGTACATCAGGGAGGCCCTTACAAATCACTTTGCAAGACATGGCTACTGTTATGACAGAAGTATTATCTAAATTGCCAGAATGAAGAGGCAAGCGCGATAGCTCTGGGTTAAGGACAGAGCGCGCGGATGAGGTGAGAGCCATGTCAGATACTGCGTCACAGTTTGCAGAACGTGAAGACGGAGAGCTTCATTCTGTGGGTGACGGATCTGATCCAGGGAGACTGGATTCAGAGATTTCTAATTTTAAATTTAAGCTTGAGAACCTCCGCATATTGCTAGGGGAGGTATTAGCGGCTCTGAATGATTGTAACACGGTTGCAATTCCAGAAAAATTATGTAGGTTAGATAGATACTATGCGGTACCGGTGTGTACTGACGTGTTTCCTATACCTAAAAGGCTTACAGAGATTATTAGCAAGGAGTGGGATAGACCTGGTGTGCCCTTTTCCCCTCCTCCCATATTTAGGAAAATGTTTCCTATAGACGCCACCACACAAGACTTATGGCAGACGGTCCCTAAGGTGGAGGGAGCAGTTTCTACTTTAGCTAAGCGTACCACTATCCCGGTGGAGGATAGTTGTGCCTTTTCAGATCCAATGGATAAGAAATTAGAGGGTTACCTTAAGAAAATGTTTGTTCAACAAGGTTTTATCTTACAGCCCCTTGCATGCATTGCGCCTGTCACTGCTGCGGCGGCATTCTGGTTTGAGTCTCTGGAAGAGGCCATTCGCACAGCTCCATTGGATGAAATTATGAGCAAGCTTAAAGCACTTAAGCTAGCTAACGCATTTGTTTCTGATGCCGTCGTACATTTAACCAAACTTACGGCTAAGAACTCCGGATTCGCCATCCAAGCGCGCAGAGCGCTATGGCTTAAATCCTGGTCAGCTGACGTGACTTCTAAATCTAAATTGCTTAATATTCCTTTCAAAGGGCAGACCTTATTCGGGCCCGGCTTGAAAGAAATTATAGCTGACATTACGGGAGGTAAGGGCCATGCTCTACCTCAGGACAGGGCCAAATCAAAGGCCAAACAGTCTAATTTTCGTGCCTTTCGTAACTTCAAGGCTGGAGCAGCATCAACTTCCTCCGCTTCAAAACAGGAAGGAGCTGTTGCTCGTTACAGGCAGGGCTGGAAAGTTAACCAGTCCTGGAACAAGGGCAAGCAGGCCAAGAAACCTGCTGCTGCCCCCAAGACAGCATGAAGAGAGGGCCCCCTATCCGGAAACGGATCTAGTGGGGGGCAGACTTTCTCTCTTCGCCCAGGCTTGGGCAAGAGATGTCCAGGATCCCTGGGCGTTGGAGATCATATCTCAGGGATATCTCCTGGACTTCAAAACTTCTCCTCCACGAGGGAGATTTCATCTTTCAAGGTTATCAGCAAACCAAATAAAGAAAGAGGCGTTTCTACGCTGTGTACAAGACCTTTTACTAATGGGGGTGATCCACCCAGTTCCGCGGACGGAACACGGGCAGGGATTCTATTCAAATCTATTTGTGGTTCCCAAGAAAGAGGGAACCTTCAGACCAATCTTGGACTTAAAAATCCTAAACAAATTTCTAAGAGTTCCATCATTCAAAATGGAAACTATTCGAACCATCCTTCCCATGATCCAAGAGGGTCAGTACATGACCACAGTGGATTTAAAGGATGCCTACCTTCACATACCGATTCACAAGGATCATTATCGGTACCTAAGATTTGCTTTCCTAGACAAGCATTACCAGTTTGTAGCTCTTCCCTTCGGATTAGCTACGGCTCCAAGAATCTTTACAAAAGTTCTGGGCTCACTTCTGGCGGTACTAAGACCGCGAGGCATAGCGGTGACTCCGTACCTAGACGACATTCTGATACAAGCGTCAAGTTTTCAAACTGCCAAGTCTCATACAGAGATAGTTCTGGCATTTCTGAGATCGCATGGGTGGAAGGTGAACGTGGAAAAGAGTTCTCTATTACCACTTACAAGAGTTCCCTTTCTAGGGACTCTTATAGATTCTGTAGAGATGAAAATTTACCTGACAGAGGCCAGGTTATCAAAACTTCTAAATGCTTGCCGTGTCCTTCATTCCATTCCACACCCGTCAGTAGCTCAGTGCATGGAAGTAATCGGCTTAATGGTAGCGGCAATGGACATAGTACCATTTGCGCGCCTGCATCTCAGACCGCTGCAATTGTGCATGCTAAGTCAGTGGAACGGGGATTACTCAGATTTGTCCCCCCTACTAAGTCTGGATCAAGAGACCAGAGATTCTCTTCTATGGTGGCTCTCTCGGCCACATCTGTCCAAGGGGATGACCTTTCACAGGCAAGATTGGACGATTGTAACAACAGACGCCAGCCTTCTAGGCTGGGGCGCAGTCTGGAACTCCCTGAAAGCTCAGGGATTATGGACTCAGGAGGAGAAACTCCTCCCAATAAATATTCTGGAATTAAGAGCAATATTCAATGCTCTCCTAGCTTGGCCTCAGTTAGCAACTCTGAGGTTCATCAGATTTCAGTCGGACAACATCACGACTGTGGCTTACATCAACCATCAAGGGAGAACCAGAAGTTCCCTAGCGATGTTGGAAGTCTCAAAGATAATTCGCTGGGCAGAGTCTCACTCTTGCCACCTGTCAGCGATTTACATCCCAGGCGTAGAGAACTGGGAGGCGGATTTTCTAAGTCGCCAGACTTTTCATCCGGGGGAGTGGGAACTTCATCCGGAGGTCTTTGCTCAACTGATTCTTCGTTGGGGCAAACCAGATCTGGATCTCATGGCGTCTCGCCAGAACGCCAAGCTTCCTTGTTACGGATCCAGGTCCAGGGACCCGGGAGCGGTGCTGATAGATGCTCTGACAGCCCCTTGGGTCTTCAACATGGCTTATGTGTTTCCACCATTCCCGATGCTTCCTCGTTTGATTGCCAAGATCAAACAGGAGAGAGCTTCGGTGATTCTGATAGCGCCTGCGTGGCCACGCAGGACCTGGTATGCAGACCTAGTGGACATGTCGTCCTGTCCACCGTGGTCTCTACCTCTGAGACAGGACCTTCTAATTCAGGGTCCTTTCAAACATCCAAATCTAATTTCTCTGAGGCTGACTGCATGGAGATTGAACGCTTGATTCTATCAAAGCGTGGCTTCTCGGAGTCGGTTATTGATACCTTAATACAGGCTAGGAAGCCTGTTACTAGAAAAATTTACCATAAGATATGGCGTAAATATTTATATTGGTGCGAATCCAAGAGTTACTCATGGAGTAAGGTTAGGATTCCTAGGATATTGTCCTTTGTACAAGAGGGTTTAGAAAAGGGCTTATCTGCTAGTTCGTTAAAGGGACAGATTTCTGCTCTGTCTATTCTTCTACACAAACGTCTGGCTGAAGTTCCAGACGTTCAGGCTTTTTGTCAGGCTTTAACTAGGATTAAGCCTGTGTTTAAGACTGTTGCTCCGCTGTGGAGCTTAAACTTAGTTCTTAATGTTCTTCAAGGCGTTCCATTTGAACCCCTTCATTCCATTGATATCAAGCTGTTATCCTGGAAGGTTTTGTTTTTGATGGCTATTTCCTCGGCTCGAAGAGTCTCTGAGTTATCTGCCTTACATTGTGATTCTCCTTATCTGATTTTTCATTCAGACAAGGTAGTTCTGCGTACTAAACCTGGGTTCTTACCTAAGGTAGTTACTAACAGGAATATCAATCAAGAGATTGTTGTTCCATCACTGTGTCCTAACCCTTCTTCAAAGAAGGAACGACTTTTGCATAATTTGGACGTAGTCCGTGCCCTGAAGTTCTATTTGCAGGCAACTAAAGATTTTCGTCAAACTTCTTCCCTGTTTGTCGTTTACTCTGGACAGAGAAGAGGTCAAAAGGCTTCGGCTACCTCTCTCTCTTTTTGGCTTCGTAGCATAATACGTTTAGCCTATGAGACTGCTGGACAGCAGCCTCCTGAAAGGATTACAGCTCATTCTACTAGAGCTGTGGCTTCCACCTGGGCCTTTAAAAATGAGGCCTCTGTTGAACAGATTTGCAAGGCTGCGACTTGGTCTTCGCTTCACACCTTTTCAAAATTTTACAAATTTGACACTTTTGCTTCTTCGGAGGCTATTTTTGGGAGAAAGGTACTTCAGGCAGTGGTTCCTTCTGTTTAATGTTCCTGCCTTGTCCCTCCCTTCATCCGTGTAATTTTGCTTTGGTATTGGTATTCCATAAGTAATGGATGACCCGTGGACTGACTACACTTAACAAGAGAAAACATAATTCATGCTTACCTGATAAATTTATTTCTCTTGTAGTGTAGTCAGTCCACGGCCCGCCCTGTCTTTATGGCAGGCCTAAATTTTAATTAAACTCCAGTCACCACTGCACCCTATGGTTTCTCCTTTCTCGTCTGCTTTGGTCGAATGACTGAATATGACATGTGAGGGGAGGAGCTATGTAGCAGCTCTGCTGGGTGATCCTCTTGCAGCTTCCTGTTAGGAAGAGATATATTTCATAAGTAATGGATGACCCGTGGACTGACTACACTACAAGAGAAATACATTTATCAGGTAAGCATAAATTATGTTTTTTGACCCTGATCTTGGAGAAGGGACTTAATTCTCTCTTTCTGGTTGATTGTCTGGCAGGTCTTGTTTGTTTGCGTTTGTTCCTCCTGGTAGTGTTGGCTAATTGGGAGGGGGTTCTGAGGTGTTGGATTGATGGACATTGCTATTTGAGTTCTGGGTCCTATTCCTGTTTGAATTCTTTGTCCTAATGCTAAAAAAGGAGTTATGCTAGTTTAAGTTGAGGTTTTTGGAACATTGGTATTAGTGTGTTGAGATATATTTGTCTTTTGTATTGGACTGGTATTAGTATTAAGAGACTCATTGTATGAAAATTCTGATTCACTTTCACTCCCACAACTTTCCTCTCTGATTAGATGTCTATTATTTCTGCATCTTTGGGATGTATGATATCTCCATTTATAAACTCTTTGGTGTTGGAAATCATCAATGTCCCTCTGAAGTTTTTGTTTTTTGGTCTGTTTTAACTCCTGTTCTAGTTTGTCCAACTCTTGTTTGTATAGTTTATACTTATTGGCAAAGTCGAATTTATCCTCAAAATGTATTATTTGTTCATTATATTCTTTGATCTCTGCATCTAATTTGCTTTGTTCCAGGTTGGCATGTTGTATCAGTACTTGTAATAGCTTAAGGGAGCATTGTGTGAGAATTTCTTCCCATTTTTTTACCAGATCTTCATTGTGCAGTGTGAATGCAGGAAGTACTTTTATTCTTAAACCTCTTGGAATTATTCCTTTTTCAGCATATTTCTTGAAGAAATGCCAATTCCATCATCTCGTAGTTTATTTGAACAGAGTTTGGTGAAGTTTGCATAATAGATTATCTAACTTGCCTTCATTTATTTGTAAACCCTCAGATTGGGTGGAATTAAATATCTGATTAGGTTATTGGATTCTTTTCTGCTGTCTAAGTGCAATATCCTCTTGGATATTCATTTTAATTTTATTTCTGTTAAAATATAACCTTTAATTATTTCCCCTCTAGAACACCTAGAGATACCTAGGTAAAAAAAGTACAATTTAATGTAGAGAAAAATAAGGGGATAGCACTAATATGTAAATCACTAGTGATGCTGCTTTATAATTGTTTGTCAATATAAGCACCCATAGTGGGTTAAGACAAATGTAGAATACTCACAATAAATGTATGAGTTGCAAACAAGAGGTTACACCTCAAAAAGAAATTATGTCTTTCCATCTTAATATGGGAAGAGTCCACAGCTGCATTCCGTACTTGTGGGAAATACTGAACCTGTCCACCAGGAGGAGGCAAAGACACCCCAACCAAAGGCTTAAATACCTCCCCCACTTCCTCATAACCCCAGTCATTCTTTGCCTTTCATCACAGGTGGTTTTAGAGAAGTGCTAGAAGATTTCGGAGTAGTTTCTTATGGAGGGTAGTACTCTTCGAGATGGGACTGGAGTTTTAAGTAGTGCTGTCAGCCTCTCAGTGAGAGCATGGATGGCATTTAGAGTCCAGAGATGCAGGGAGAGTCTTTCTGCGAAACCATCCCGACTCATATTAACAGCTTCATAGGCAATCCAAGTTGACGAGTTTCGCTGCCTGCTTTCTTCACTCAAGTCCATGTCAGAAGCGATGCTACTATCTGTCACACTTATAGGGCCGTGTTTCTGTTCCACGGCGTAGATTCTGGTAAGATCGTTTCATATTTTATACATGTATGATAACGTAAGAAGACAGGGTCACAGTGTGACTCCGTTATCTGTATAGAATCAAGGGTTAATATCTCCTTAGGGGGATTATTGAACAGGGGGGAATAATCTTATATGTTTGTTTGATTTTATGCTGCTTTTATGTGTGATATGTTATGGGCTCATAGGCTGTTAGGGAATATACAGGTTTCACTTTCACTTTGAGAGCCTTGCAGCTTACAAAGCTTGGCGCACTTTCTCATAGCAGGGACGGTCCTGCATTGTGCACCATGTGATTCATTCCCTTTTTCCTGACCGGGTGTCTATCAGAGAGGAGTCATAAATCTCTGTACTGTCTGGGTCATAGGAGGTGGTGGGTGCACTAGTGATGGAGGATTCTGTTACTTTAGAGGGCACTCCCTCTATTCCTAATGAGTAATTCCTGTCTATATGGTGAGGAGGACTTAGTTCCACCCTCTCAATTATGTTCCATATGCCTTAATAAGGTGATAATATCAAACATGTTTGATACCATGGAGCCGTCCACCTCTGAGGAGTTGCCATCCAGTGAGGTGCGTACCCTACAATCTTATATCTCTTCACATGCAGTTTTCCCGTAGCATTGCTGATCCTCCATCTGGAGGGGGCCTTTTTTCACCAGACGTTACTGCACAGTTCAGATGGCGGTGTCTGCGGCCTTAAATGCTTTACCTCGCCCTGCTTAGAGCAAGCGAAAGGTTACATATTGCACTTCTTCCCAGAGTACATCAGATAGAGGATGAAGTTCGTTCTGAGACTTCAGAGTATGAACATTTTGGGTCGGAGTCTGCTGCCTCTAAACCTCTGGCTGCGGCGGAACCAAACTTTAGTTTAGGAATTTGCACTTTCTTCTAAAGGAAGTTTTTGGCAAATTCAGAGGTTCAAAAGGCCAAATTGCCTAATGAGCCTTTAATTCCTATATTGGAATTAATGTTTGAGGACAGGGTGGTACCTTATCCTTCCCTGCTCCTGTTAGATGGTGAACATTATTATGAATGAATGGGACAGAATTGGATTCCTTTTTTCCCTCTTCTCTCTTTAACAAATTGTCCTCAGCCCTGGACTTTCAGTGGCGTTGTGAGGTTCCGTCCGTAAATGGGATGACGTTATCTTCACCCTCGTTTGAAGAGCCCATGGATAAAAGATGGAAAATCTGTTAAGAAAGATGTTTTTACATACGAGATATTTGTTTCAACCGGCGGCAGCTGTTGCCGCGGTTACTGGAGAAACTACCTTCTGGTGTGACTCCTTATAGGTGTTGATCGGGGTGGATGGTCCCCTCGACGTTACTCAGAAAAGATTCACGGCCTTGAGGGTTGTTTATTCTTTTATCTGTGCTGCTATTAGGCAGTTTATTCGCTTAAATGCTATGGCTTCAGCTTTTTCTGTTCAGGCCCGTCGGGGTCTGGCTGAAGTCATGGTCTGCGAATATGACTTCTAAGTCTAGACTTCTTTCCTCCCTTTAAGGGAATGATTCTGTCAGATCCAGCCGTGGACTCTATTATCACAGAGGGCAAGGTTGCCCTCCTACCGCAAGAGTATATGAACTAATCTAAGGGACAATTTTTGTTCTTTTCGTTCTGATAAAGCCCATGTCAACAGGCCTCCGCTAAGCCAGAGCGAACCAAGAGCTCTTGGAAGCTGGCTCAGTCCTGGAATAAATCAGAGCAGAGCAAGAAGTCCGCAGAGTCTACATCGCCATGAATGGGCAATCCCCAGTCCTCTTCTGGATCGTGTAGCAGGCAGTATGTCGCTCTTTACAGTCGCTTGGTTCAGGGACGTGCAGGATCCATGGGTCCTGGAGGTCATAGCTCAGGGTTACAAAATAGGTTTTAAGTCTCAGCCACCCAAGGGCAGATTCCTCCTGTCTTCCTGACCAGAAGGAGGTAAGCATTTTTGGGATGTGTTCAGGATCTGTCCTCTAGGAGTTATTGTCCTGGTGCCTATCGCAGTGAGAGGTTTGGGATACTATTGAAACCTTTCATGGTCCCTAAGAAGTAGGGAACTTCTGTCCGATTGTGGGCCTAAAGTGCTTAAGCAGGTTTTTAAATTGTTTAAGATGGAGACAATAAGGTCCATTCTTCCTCTCGTTTGAGAGGGGTAGTTCATGACCACGATAGATCTGAAGGATGCTCCCTTCACGTACCAATCCTCAAGGACCACTTCCAGTTCCTTAGGTTTGCATCCTGGACCAGCACTTCCAGTTTATTGCCCTTCCGTTTGGTCTAGCTAAAGAAATTTTTCGAAGAGTGGACAATTCGGAATATCTCCTCTGTCTTCTTCGATCCCATGGATGGCAGATAATCTAGAGAGAGTTATCTTGTATCAAGTGCCAAGGTAGAATTCTTGGGTACTATAATAGTCTCCATAGACTTGAGAATATTTCTCTAATAGACCAGAGACGTTGCAAACTAGCTTCAACATGTCTTGCCTTCCAGATCTCCTTAAGGTCATCTGTGGCTCGGTGTATGGAGGTGATTGGTCTCATGGTGTCCAGCTTGGACATAATTTCCTCTGCCAGGTTTCACCTCAGACTGTTGCATCTGCACATGCTGAACTAGTGGAACGGCAATCATTCGGATCTGTCTAAACAGATTTCTCTGGACAACCAAACCGGGCGAATCGTTCACTTAGTGGTTTTGTCCGGAGCACTTGTCCTGAGGGACGTCCGTCTCAAGACCATCCTAGTTGATTGTGACTATGGTTGCAAGTCTGTCAGGATGGGAAGCTGTTTGGGGTGCCAGGAAGGCACAGGGCCTCTGGTCTCAGGAGGTAAAGCTCCCTCCTGATCTCATTTTGGATCTTCGGGGCAATATACAATGCTCTGAAGGCTTGGCCTCTGCTTAAACAATATATCCTCTCTGACTTACATCAACCATCGGGGGGAATGAGAAGCTCCCTAGTTTTGAGGGAAGTGTCTCTGATTCTGCTGTGGGGGAGATCTGCATTTGTTCACTGTCAGCGATCCACATTCCGGGTGTGGACAACTGGGAAGCGAATCTCCTCAGCAGACAATCCTTCCATCCGGGAGAATGGTCTCTTCATCCCGAGTGTTTGCAGAGATTTGCAAGCGGAAGATCTTATAATGTCTCAATACCAATCTACCCAGATGTGGGTCGAGGTACAGGGATCCTCAGGTGGAGCTAACAGATGCGTTAGCGGTGCCTTGGAGGTTCAATCTAATTTATCCTTTCCGGCCATTGCCACTACTTCCTAGTGTAGTGGCTCGAGTCGAGCAGGCGGCAGTGATACTGATTGCTCCGTCTTGAACGCAAATGATGTGGTTTGCGGATATAGTGGGGATGTCATCATCTCCTGCGTGGAATTTGCCTTGTTGCAGGGATCTGCTGGCCAAGGTCTCTTTGTTAATCAATGTCTAGATTCTCTGAGGCTGACTGCGTGGAGATTGAACGCTTAGTCCTAGCCGAAAGAGGGTTTTCTGAGTTATTTTTACTCTCCTTCAAGCTCGTAAGCTGGTTGCTCATCGCATCTATCATAAGGTGTGGAGGACCTACTTTTTTTGTTCTCCAGGATGAACTGGAGAAGGGCTTTTCTGCAAGTCCCATGATGGGAAAGTTTTCAGCCCTGTCTGTGTTACTGCACAAGAGGTTCGCTGAGCTTCCAGATGTGCAGCCATATGTTAAGGCTTTGCTGGAATCAGACCTGTGTTTAGATCTAAGACTCCTCCTTGGAGTTAAAATCTTGTTCTTAAAGTTTGCAACAGGCTTCGTTAGAGCCTATGCATGAAGTAGACATTAAATTGTTGTTTGGAAGGTTCATTTTGTACTGGCTATTGCTTATGCACACAATATCTGTGATTGCTGCCTTGCAATGCGTCCCTCCTTATTGGGCTTTTCATGTCTATAAGGCTCCTCTGAAGATTATGGCTCATTCTACAAGAGCAGTGGTTTCCTCTTGGGCCTTTAAAAATTAGACCTCTATGGATCAGATTTGTAATGCGGCTACCTGGTTCTCCTTACATACTTTTTCCAAAATTTTATATTTGATGTTTTTGCTTCTGCTGAAGCAGCCTTCGGGAGAAAGGGTTTTGCAGGCTGTGGTGCCCTCAGATTAGGGTCCGCCTCTCTTTTTTCCCTCCCGTTAGCATTCTGTGTACTCTAGAGATTGGGTATATGTTTCCCACAAATAAGGAATGGACTCTTCCCATATTAAGATGAAAAACATAAATTATGCTTACCTGATAATTTCATTTCCATCTGTATGGGAAGAGTCCACAGCTTCTCTCCGTGTTCTCTGATGGGCGGCCCTAAATTTGAAATTTTTTTCTTCTGGCACCTTTTTCACCCTGATATTTCTCCTACTGTTCCTTGTTCCTTCAGCAGAATGACTGGGGCTATGAGGAAGTGAGGGCGGTATTTAACCCTTTTTGCCTCCTCCTGGTGGCCAGGTTCAGTATTTCCCACAAGTAAGGAATGCAGCTGTGGACTCTTTCAATACAGATGGAAATGAAATTATCAGGTAAGCATAATTTATATTTTTATCCAAATTGAATAACTATATAAGTGTTGATTTCATTCATACTTCATTCATCTCATCTTTAACCCCTTGAGTGCTAACAACGACTCTGAGCCGTCACAAATTTTCCCAGTCAGGTGCTGACGACGGCTCTGAGCCATCGCTAGCACTCACCCACCTTGAGGGCAATCTGGAGGTTCCCACCTACTCCCACCCGGGGAATTGGCCTGTATAGTGACAGGCCTCGCCGGGGCTTCATGTTTGTCACTCGCAATGACATGATTACGTCACAGCGCAATTTTATTGAAAACTGACAATTGTCAGTTATAGGAATATGGCGACATGCTGCTTAGAACCTGTATCTCAGGCATCTAAGCAGCTACAGAACCTCAAGACCCACCATAAAGATCTAAAGGCACATAAAGATCAAAATTGCATAGAGACCCTAAAATACATATTCTAAAAAAAAAGTAGTTTATTTTTAAAAAATAAATATCGGTTTCAGTATTATAGCTAAATAATCACTGTGGTAACTTGCGTTACCGCAGTTATCACCTAGCTAAGAAATGTTGCATTCCCTTTTACAATACGGACCGATATTATATTTGTAATCCCATGATCACCTGGATAATGTGGTTGCAAATTAATAAATGGTAGAGGAATGCTATTAAAAAATAATAATAATAACATTTTTATAATCAGTCTTTTAGCGTGCGTGGAAGATGAGTAAAACACCCTATTTACGCAGCTCTCTCCATCTTTCAAAACTTCTGTATTTTTTTGCAAAGAAGCTTATTTTTTTGCAATAAAAATGACATATTTTCTAGTGACATAATTCCTTTAAAAATAACTATTTATTTTTGAAAAAAAAAAAAAAAAAGTCTTTTAACTTTATGGGGTTATGTCTGCAATCAGACAACTGTAACCACCTGAGAAAGTAAGATACATTAAATAAAGTACACATTTTTGGAAAGTATACCCTTTGGCGCATCTAATGGGGGGCTACATGTATTACTAGCACAAAAATAGACAATGTAATAATAAGTGTAATATGGCTCTTTGCTAAAAATAAAATATTTTTTTATGCAAAACACCATATTCCATTAATTTTTGTGCACCTCAATTATATGCTAGAGATACATGTAGCCCCTCATTTGATGCGCCAAAGGTGTACTTTCTACAAAGGTGTGCTTTGTGTACCATATTTTATTTTCCAAGTGGCTAGAACTGTTTAATTGCAGACATGGCAATCTTGAAATCGTCTAAAAAAATAGCATTTAAACTTTTATGGGTTATGTCTGCAATCAGACAGCTGTAGAAACCTGGGAAACTAAAGTACATTAAATAAAGCACACATTTTTGGAAAGTACACCCGTTGATGCATTAAATGAGGGGCTACATGTATTGCTAGCACAAAAATAGACAATGTAATAATAAGTGGAATATGGCTCTTTGCTTAGAATTTTCTTTTTATTTTGCAAGATGTACCGAGTCCACGGATTCATCCTTACTTGTGGGATATTGTCCTTCCTAACAGGAAGTAGCAAAGGGAGCACCACAGCAGAGCTGTCTATATAGCTCCCCCCTTAACTCCACCCCCCAGTCATTCTCTTTGCTGGCTCTAAGCTAGAAGGGTAAAGAGAAGAGGTGTTAAACTGTTTTTATTTCATCTTCTTTGTTTGTTGTCTATGCTGGAAAGCGCAGAGGTCAAAAGGCTACGGCTACCTCTCTTTCTCCAACATTGGTGTGTCCGGTCCACGGCGTCATCCTTACTTGTGGGATATTCTCTTCCCCAACAGGAAATGGCAAAGAGTCCCAGCAAAGCTGGTCACATGATCCCTCCTAGGCTCCGCCCACCCCAGTCATTCTCTTTGCCGTTGCACAGGCAACATCTCCACGGAGATGGTTAAGAGTTTTTTGGTGTTTAAATGTAGTTTTATTCTTCTATCAAGTGTTTGTTATTTTAAAATAGTGCTGGTATGTACTATTTACTCTGAAACAGAAAAGGATGAAGATTTCTGTTTGTAAGAGGAAGATGATTTTAGCAGACAGTAACTATAATCGATTGCTGTTTCCACACAGGACTGTTGAGATGAAGTAACTTCAGCTGGGGGAAACAGTTAGCAGTCTTTTCTGCTTAAGGTATGACTAGCCATATTTCTAACAAGACCATGTAATGCTGGAAGGCTGTCATTTCCCCTCATGGGGACCGGTAAGCCATTTTCTTAGTTAAACATAAAAGAATAAAGGGCTTCAAAAAGGGCTTAAAAACTGGTAGACATTTTTCTGGGCTAAAACAATTGCTTTACTAGGCATATTATGCAGATTCTAACTAATTATTGGTATTATAATCTTGGGGAATGTTTAGAAAAACGGCAGGCACTGTGTTGGACACCTTTTTCAGATGGGGGCCTTTCTAGTTATAGACAGAGCCTCATTCTGGGACTGTATAGGGGTTAAATGTAAAAACGGCTCCGGTTCCGTTAATTTAAGGGTTAAAGCTCTGAAATTTGGTGTGCAATACTTTTAATGCTTTAAGACACTGTGGTGAAATTTTGAACAATTCCTTCATACTTTTTCACATATTCAGTAATAAAGTGTTTTCAGTTTGAAATTTAAAGTGACAGTAACGGTTTTATTTTAAAACGTTTTTTGTGCTTTGTTGACAAGTTTAAGCCTGTTTAACATGTCTGTACCATCAGATAAGCTATGTTCTATATGTATGAAAGCCAATGTGTCTCCCCATTTAAATTTATGTGATAATTGTGCCATAGTGTCCAAACAAAGTAAGGACAGTAATGCAACAGATAATGATATTGCCCAAGATGATTCCTCAAATGAGGGGAGTAAACATGATACTACATCATCCCCTACTGTGTCTACACCAGTTATGCCCACACAGGAGGCCCCTAGTACATCTAGCGCGCCAATGCTTATTACCATGCAACAATTAACGGCTGTAATGGATAACTCCATAGCAAATCTTTTATCCAAAATGCCTACTTATCAGAGAAAGCGCGATTGCTCTGTTTTAAACACTGAAGAGCAAGAGGACGCTGATGATAACTGTTCTGACATACCCTCACACCAATCTCAAGGGGCCATGAGGGAGGTTTTGTCTGATGGAGAAATTTCAGATTCAGGAAAAATTTCTCATCAAGCTGAACCTGATGTTGTGACATTTAAATTTAAATTAGAACATCTCCGCGCACTGCTTAAGGAGGTGTTATCTACTCTGGATGATTGTGACAATTTGGTCATTCCAGAGAAATTATGTAAGATGGACAAGTTCCTAGAGGTTCCGGTGCCCCCCGACGCTTTTCCTATACCCAAGCGGGTGGCGGACATAGTAAATAAAGAGTGGGAAAGGCCCGGCATACCTTTTGTTCCCCCCCCTATATTTAAGAAATTATTTCCTATAGTCGACCCCAGAAAGGACTTATGGCAGACAGTCCCCAAGGTCGAGGGGGCGGTTTCTACTCTAAACAAACGCACTACTATTCCTATCGAAGATAGTTGTGCTTTCAAAGATCCTATGGATAAAAAATTAGAGGGTTTGCTTAAAAAGATTTTTGTACAGCAAGGTTACCTTCTACAACCAATTTCATGCATTGTTCCTGTCACTACGGCAGCGTATTTCTGGTTCGAGGAACTAGAAAAATCGCTCAGTAAAGAATCTTCGTATGAGGAGGTTATGGACAGAGTTCAAGCACTTAAATTGGCTAACTCTTTTGTTTTAGATGCCGCTTTGCAATTAGCTAGATTAGCGGCGAAAAATTCAGGGTTTGCTGTCGTGGCGCGCAGAGTGCTTTGGCTAAAGTCTTGGTCAGCGGATGTGTCTTCCAAGACAAAATTGCTTAACATTCCTTTCAAAGGTAAAACATTATTTGGACCTGATTTGAAAGAGATTATTTCAGACATCACTGGGGGAAAGGGCCACGCCCTCCCACAGGATAGGTCTTTTAAGGCTAATAATAAGCCTAATTTTCGTCCCTTTCGCAGAAACGGACCAGTCTCTAATTCTGTATCCTCTAAGCAAGAGGGTAATACTTCACAACCCAAACCAGCCTGGAAACCAATGCAAGGCTGGAACAAGGGTAAGCAGGCCAAGAAGCCTACCACTGCTACCAAAACAGCATGAAGGGATAGCCCCCGATCCGGGACCGGATCTAGTGGGGGGCAGACTTTCTCTCTTTGCTCAGGCTTGGGCAAGAGATGTTCAGGATCCTTGGGCGCTAGAAATAGTTTCTCAAGGTTATCTCCTGGAATTCAAGGAACTACCCCCAAGGGGAAGGTTCCACAGGTCTCAATTATCTTCAAACCAAATAAAGAGACAGGCATTCTTACATTGTGTAGAAGACCTGTTAAAGATGGGAGTGATACATCCAGTTCCAATAAGAGAACAAGGAATGGGATTTTATTCCAATCTGTTCATAGTTCCCAAAAAAGAGGGAACATTCAGACCAATTTTGGATCTAAAGATCCTAAACAAATTTCTCAGGGTACCATCGTTCAAAATGGAAACTATTCGAACGATCCTACCTACTATCCAGGAAAATCAATTTATGACTACCGTGGATTTAAAGGATGCGTACCTACATATTCCTATCCACAAGGAACATCATCAGTTCCTAAGGTTCGCTTTTCTGGACAAGCATTACCAGTTTGTGGCACTTCCATTTGGATTAGCCACTGCTCCAAGGATTTTCACAAAGGTACTAGGGTCCCTTCTAGCGGTTCTAAGACCAAGGGGCATTGCAGTAGTACCTTACTTGGACGACATCCTGATTCAAGCGTCGTCCCTGTCAAAAGCAAAGGCTCATACGGACATCGTCCTAGCCTTTCTCAGATCTCACGGATGGAAGGTGAACACAGAAAAAAGTTCTCTGTCCCCGTCAACAAGAGTTCCCTTCTTGGGAACAATAATAGATTCCTTAGAAATGAGGATTTTTCTGACAGAGGTCAGAAAATCAAAACTTCTAAGCTCTTGTCAAGTACTTCATTCTGTTCCTCGTCCTTCCATAGCGCAGTGCATGGAAGTAATAGGATTGATGGTTGCAACAATGGACATAGTTCCTTTTGCACGAATTCATCTAAGACCATTACAACTGTGCATGCTCAGACAGTGGAATGGGGATTATACAGACTTGTCTCCGACGATTCAAGTAGATCAAAAGACCAGAGATTCACTCCGTTGGTGGCTGACCCTGGACAATCTGTCACAGGGAATGAGCTTCCGCAGACCAGAGTGGGTCATTGTCACGACCGACGCCAGCCTAGTGGGCTGGGGCGCGGTCTGGGAATCCCTGAAAGCTCAGGGTCTATGGTCTCGGGAAGAGTCTCTTCTCCCGATAAACATTCTGGAACTGAGAGCGATATTCAATGCTCTCAGAGCTTGGCCTCAACTAGCAAAGGCCAAATTCATAAGGTTTCAGTCAGACAACATGACGACCGTTGCATATATCAATCATCAGGGGGGAACAAGGACTTCCCTGGCGATGAAAGAAGTGACCAAGATAATTCAATGGGCGGAGGATCACTCCTGCCACTTGTCTGCGATCCACATCCCAGGAGTGGAAAATTGGGAAGCGGATTTTCTGAGTCGTCAGACATTCCATCCGGGGGAGTGGGAACTCCATCCGGAAATCTTTGCCCAAATAACTCAATTATGGGGCATTCCAGACATGGATCTGATGGCGTCTCGTCAGAACTTCAAGGTTCCTTGCTACGGGTCCAGATCCAGGGATCCCAAGGCGACCCTAGTAGATGCACTAGTAGCACCTTGGACCTTCAACCTAGCTTATGTATTCCCACTGTTTCCTCTCATCCCCAGGCTGGTAGCCAGGATCAATCAGGAGAGGGCCTCTGTGATCTTGATAGCTCCTGCGTGGCCACGCAGGACTTGGTATGCAGACCTGGTGAATATGTCATCGGCTCCACCATGGAAGCTACCTTTGAGACAGGACCTTCTTGTTCAGGGTCCATTCGAACATCCGAATCTGGTTTTCCTCCAACTGACGGCTTGGAGATTGAACGCTTGATTTTATAAAAGCGTGGGTTTTCAGATTCTGTAATAGATACTCTGATTCAGGCTAGAAAGCCTGTAACTAGAAAAATTTACCATAAAATATGGAAAAAATATATCTGTTGGTGTGAATCTAAAGGATTCCCATGGAACAAGATAAAAATTCCTAAGATTCTATCCTTCCTACAAGAAGGTTTGGAGAAAGGATTATCTGCAAGTTCTCTGAAGGGACAGATCTCTGCTTTATCTGTTTTACTTCACAAAAGACTGGCAGCTGTGCCAGATGTTCAAGCATTTGTTCAGGCTCTGGTTAGGATCAAGCCTGTTTACAGACCTTTGACTCCTCCCTGGAGTCTAAATCTAGTTCTTTCAGTTCTTCAAGGGGTTCCGTTTGAACCCTTACATTCCGTAGATATTAAGTTATTATCTTGGAAAGTTTTGTTTTTGGTTGCAATTTCTTCTGCTAGAAGAGTTTCAGAGTTATCTGCTCTGCAGTGTTCTCCGCCCTATCTGGTGTTCCATGCAGATAAGGTGGTTTTGCGTACTAAGCCTGGTTTTCTTCCGAAAGTTGTTTCCAACAAAAATATTAACCAGGAGATAGTTGGACCTTCTTTGTGTCCGAATCCAATTTCAAAGAAGGAACGTTTGTTACACAATTTGGACGTAGTCCGTGCTCTAAAATTCTATTTAGAGGCTACTAAAGATTTCAGACAAACATCTTCCTTGTTTGTTGTTTATTCTGGTAAAAGGAGAGGTCAAAAAGCGACTTCTACCTCTCTTTCCTTTTGGCTTAAAAGCATTATCCGATTGGCTTATGAGACTGCCGGACGGCAGCCTCCTGAAAGAATCACACCTCACTCCACTAGGGCTGTGGCTTCCACATGGGCCTTCAAGAACGAGGCTTCTGTTGACCAGATATGTAAGGCAGCGACTTGGTCTTCACTGCACACTTTTGCCAAATTTTACAAATTTGATACTTTTGCTTCTTCGGAGGCTATTTTTGGGAGAAAGGTTTTGCAAGCTGTGGTTCCTTCCATTTAGGTGACCTGATTTGCTCCCTCCCTTCATCCGTGTCCTAAAGCTTTGGTATTGGTTCCCACAAGTAAGGATGACGCCGTGGACCGGACACACCAATGTTGGAGAAAACAGAATTTATGCTTACCTGATAAATTACTTTCTCCAACGGTGTGTCCGGTCCACGGCCTGCCCTGGTTTTTTAATCAGGTCTGATGAATTATTTTCTCTAACTACAGTCACCACGGTATCATATGGTTTCTCCTATATATATTTCCTCCGGTCGAATGACTGGGGTGGGCGGAGCCTAGGAGGGATCATGTGACCAGCTTTGCTGGGACTCTTTGCCATTTCCTGTTGGGGAAGAGAATATCCCACAAGTAAGGATGACGCCGTGGACCGGACACACCGTTGGAGAAAGTAATTTATCAGGTAAGCATAAATTCTGTTTTCCTTTTGGCTGAAAAGCATCATCCGTTTGGCTTATGAGACTGCTGGACAGCAGCCTCCTGAAAGAATTACAGCTCATTCCACTAGAGCGGTGGCTTCCACATGGACTTTTAAAAATGATGCTTCTGTTGAACAGATTTGTAAGGCTGCGACTTGGTCTTTGCTTCATACCTTTTCCAAATTTTACAAATTTGATACTTTTGCTTCTTCAGAGGCTATTTTTGGGAGAAAGGTTTTGCAAGCAGTGGTGCCTTCCGTTTAGGTTCCTGTCTTGTCCCTCCCTTCATCTGTGTCCTAAAGCTTTGGTATTGGTTTCCCACAAGTAAGGATGAATCCGTGGACTCGGTACATCTTGCAAAAGAAAACAAAATTTATGCTTACCTGATAAATTTCTTTCTTTTGCGATGTACCGAAACCACGGCCCGCCCTGTCTATCAAGACCGATAGTATTTTTTATTGAAAACTTCTGCACCTTATAGTTTCTCCTTTTCTTCCTTGGCCTTCGGTCGAATGACTGGGGGGTGGAGTTAAGGGGGGAGCTATATAGACAGCTCTGCTGTGGTGCTCTCTTTGCTACTTCCTGTTAGGAAGGACAATATCCCACAAGTAAGGATGAATCCGTGGCCTCGGTACATCGCAAAAGAAAGAAATTTATTAGGTAAGCATAAATTTAGTTTTTTAAGAAATGCAGCTTATTCCATTAATTGCTGCTCACCCCAAATAAGTGCTAGAAACACTTGTAGACCCTCATTTCAAGAACCAAGGGGTGTACTTTCTGCAAATGTGTGCTTTGTGTACCCCATTTTAATTTCTCAGGTGGCTAGAACTGTTTAATTGCTGAAAACAGTACAGAAAATTCTAAGATGCTGTTTTTGATATTTTATCACATCGACATGCCTGCAATAAAACACTGGACAAAAACAGTGAAATGTTCTTAATTTCTGCTTTTTTCAGACAGGTTACCTACTACAAATATTTATCCACACAGGTTTTAATGATAGAGCATAGAAAAATAAAATGACATACTATTATTTATTGAGTCAGGAGTAAAAAAATACACTTTTTTCATATTTTACTCCATATTTTTTAATCCTGATGATGCATATACATATAATAATGGTATATTTTGAATCTGCTGGGTCTGCTGAAAACCCCCCCCAATATATAGTTTGTATAGTTTATTCACACAAATTTTACTTCTAAAAGTGTTTAAATGTGAACTGCAACAAAAAGCTCAAAACCAGCTTAGCACACAGGTGGGAAATGGCTAAGCAGCCAAAGGGTTAATAAATATAAATTCCGTTAAACCAACTAACATGCTGGGTTAAAATCACTTAAGTTGTACAGTGTTGAAGATTAACAAATATGCCAGAAGCTATGATGTGTCTATCTATTTCCTGAGCGGCTAAACTCCTTCTATAGCGGGAGTTGTTTTAATTTTATCTTTCCCTATAATAATTCATATTCTGGCAATGCAGAGGTTAAGATTAACCAGTGAAAAGTATTAAGGGTAGACAGGTCCTGCTAAATGCAGGGGATGTACGGTGCTATCGCATTAAAAAATCAATAGCCTCTTATGAATTTTCAATAACCACTGTTACAACAAGCACATTAAAAAGTGAGAGACACCACTCTTAAAAGGTCCCCTGACACGCATGTTTCACATAGCCCTTCTTCAGAGGGGGTACGCGTCAATTTAGAATAGGGAAATTTAAGGGTTTGCTAATCCCTCCTCTTGTTTATGATTGGCAAAGTCAAAGTTTTTGATTGGTTGCTATACCATTTAATTTGGTAACAATGTCCAATTGCTGGGAATTGACATTTTTGGTCATGTGATTTATTATTTGAGCAATCCGATTTCACATTTACTTCCTGATGTTATCTCATTGGCCGATCATTATTTACCTTTCATTGCATGATACTTTGTTGCATTTCTGATCCTTAACTTATTTAACTCAGCGTGGATACTGTCTATATATATTATTTACTGCTTATTGCAGTTAATCTAACAGTTTGCACCAAATTAATGTGTTAAGATCCAGTTTGCATGATTTGAATTATTTTTTCTCATAAAGGATCCTGGATTGTGTTTGATTAGGTCATTGTAATATGTTATTCAAATTTAGCTTAAACAAACTCTTATTCCTTAGATTGTATGATGTATCTTCACTAAATCTCATTGGTAACATTGTGAAGGTATTAGCTTGTATCTATTACTCAGATGAATTAGTATGTGGCCATATTGCTTGTTATTGGTATCTTTGCTAAGTTCTTGATATTTTGGTTTATAATACAGTGATATTGGACAAATTCTGCTATTGGTAAGTGCTTGGATTTTAAATATTACGATACATATAGTGGGCTGGGTGATTGTGGTTGTGAGATTAGAGGTAGGTACATAACTGCATTGCTTCTGTGATATAACGTTATTAATTGTGCTATAAAGCTTATGCTGTGCTTTGTTAAAATAAATAAATAATTAGTGACCTTAAAGTGTAGCAATAATGTTCAGATGGTCATTATCATCTGTGTGTAATTCTTTTGTTTTTCTTATTTTATTAAAATGAGTGTCAGAAAGCCTCAATCAGCTCATAATTAAACATTAATGGGATGTGTAAAAAAATATACAACAACAATGTGTGCAAACAGTGTAAACTGGTGTTGTGCTTAATACGTGGGAGGAACCAAATAACATAAATAAATGGCTATCATAGGATTTTATAAATCAGCTTGATTTAGATATCATTCTTATAAATATACAGAATAGTTATTGTCATTGAGGCTATGTTGCTTAACTGCATTTAGAAGATATATCCATTTGCATTCTGCTTGGAGGAGTAATTTTGTAAGATTACCTCCTCTTATTTCCACATTAATTATTTAAATTACTGAGTATTTGAATTGTTTTGGTGAGCTGTGATGATACTGTTGGAAGTGTTTGGCTACAGTGGTGATCATTTTGCCATTTCTTTAGTCTTTGTCTGCATTTCTGGTGTTATTGGCATGTTCCAAAATTCGTGTTCGTGCTTCCCTTGTCGTCAAGCCTACGTAGACTTTGTGACATGTACATTTCAGCATGTATATGACCCCTGATGATCTGCATGTATAATGTTGGTTCAATTTATGTATTCTACCTGTTCATTTGGCGTAAACTGTTAGATTAACTGCAATAAGCAGTAAATAATATATAGACAGTATTCACACTGCGCTAAGTAAGTTAAAGATCAGAAATGCAACAAAGTATCATGCAATGAAAGGCAAATAATGATCTGCCAATGAGATCACATCAGGAAGTAGATGTGAAATCGAATAGCTCAAATAATAAATCACATGACCAAAAACGTCAATTCACAGCGATTGGACATTGTTACCAATCTGACTTTGCCAATCAGAAACAAGAGGAGGGATTTGCAAACCCTTAAATAAACAGATTCTAAACTGATGTGTACCCTTTCTGAAGAAGCGTTATGTGAAACATGTGTCAGGGGACATTTTGAGAGCGGTGTCTCTCACTTTTTAATGTGCTTGTTGTAACAGTAGTTTTTGAAAATTTATAAGAGGCTATTGATTTTTTTATGTGATAGCGGCGTACCTCCCCTGCATTTAGCGGGACCTGTCTACCCTTAATACTTTTCACTGGTTAATATTAACCTCTGCATTGCTAGAATATAAATTATTACAGGGAAAGATTAAATTAAAGCAACTCCCGCTATAGGAGTTTAGCCGCTTAGGAAATAGATAGCCACATCATAGCTTCTGGCATATTTTTTAATCTTCAACACTGTACAACTTAAGTTATTTTAACCCAGTATGTATGTTAACTGAAATTTACATTTATTAAAGATGAGATGAATGAAGTATGAATGAAATCAACACTAATATAGTTATTCAATGTGGGTAAAAGACATTCTTTCTTTTTGAGGTGCAACCTCTTCTTTGCAACTCATAAATTTATTGAAAGATAAAAATGAACCTTAAGTTAATTTTTCAGAAACATTGTCTGTACATCAGAAATGAGATGCAAAAGAGTTTCTCAGAATAAATAAAGAAGTGTTTTCCCCAATCCCAGGTAGAATTAATGTAATTAAACATGACAATATGATTGACGCAGGGAAAAAGATTAAGCTTAAGCCTTACAGAATACCTAACGCCCAATAGGAGGCAATTAGAATGGATTTAAGAAAATATGTTAGATATGTGCATTATTGAGGAATCCCAAAGTGACTTGAGTAGTCCAATTTTGCTTGTACCAAAACCTGATGGCACAATTTGATTCTGTAAAGATTATCAGAAACTGAATTCAATTTCAAAATTTGATGCATATTCTATGCCAAGAAATTATTAGTTGGGTGAGATATCTCACCACAATAGACCTAACCAAGGGCTATTGGCGCTTACAGATCAGGCAAAAGAAAAGACTACATTTTCCACATTTGATGGTCTATTTCAATACAGAGTCTTACATTTTGGCTTACATGGGGCGTCTGCCACATTCCAAAGAATGATGGATAGAATATTAAAGCCACATGCACGCTATGCAGCTGCATACTTAGATATTGTCGCGATGCATAGTGAGGATTGTGAATCTCATTTTTTAAAAGAACAATTTTCTTTATTCAATACAAAATACTGGTTTAACAGCTAAGCCTAGTAAATGTACTATTGGCCTAGAAGAGGCTAAATACTTGGGCTATTCTATTGGTAGAGGTTTAGTGAAAACATACAAAAGTTGCCATGGCCATAAACTAAGACACAAGCAAGAGCTTTCTTGGTTTGATTGGGTATTACAGGAGATGTATTTCTATCTTTGCAATGATTGCTAGTCCTTTAACTGATTTGACATAAGCACAATTACCTGCAATTGTTAAATGGTCTAGCCCATTGCTTTTTGTACTTTTTTCTATCTTTGCTTATGCTGTTCAGTTTTTATAATGAAAAAATCCATCTTTATTTGTTTTGCATGCTTCACCAATAAAAAATTAATACAGACAACATTTTTTAGGAGTCAGTATATATAGAGTCTGTGTAGCAAGAGCCTGGCTTTCAACAAATTTAATCACAGTATCTAAACTATTATAAAAAAATTAAGATATGTGAGTTTGTGTTAAAAAACAGAATTTATGTTTACCTGATAAATTACTTTCTCCAACGGTGTGTCCGGTCCACGGCGTCATCCTTACTTGTGGGATATTCTCCTCCCCAACAGGAAATGGCAAAGAGCCCAGCAAAGCTGGTCACATGATCCCTCCTAGGCTCCGCCTACCCCAGTCATTCGACCGACGTTAAGGAGGAATATTTGCATAGGAGAAACCATATGTTACCGTGGTGACTGTAGTTAAAGAAAATAAATTATCAGACCTGATTAAAAAAACCAGGGCGGGCCGTGGACCGGACACACCGTTGGAGAAAGTAATTTATCAGGTAAACATAAATTCTGTTTTCTCCAACATAGGTGTGTCCGGTCCACGGCGTCATCCTTACTTGTGGGAACCAATACCAAAGCTTTAGGACACGGATGAAGGGAGGGAGCAAATCAGGTCACCTAAATGGAAGGCACCACGGCTTGCAAAACCTTTCTCCCAAAAATAGCCTCAGAAGAAGCAAAAATATCAAATTTGTAAAATTTAGAAAAAGTGTGCAGTGAAGACCAAGTCACTGCCTTACATATCTGATCAACAGAAGCCTCATTCTTGAAGGCCCATGTGGAAGCCACAGCCCTAGTGGAGTGAGCTGTGAGTCTTTCAGGAGGCTGCCGTCCGGCAGTCTCATAAGCCAATCGGATAATGCTTTTAGTCCAGAAGGAGAGAGAGGTAGAAGTTGCTTTTTGACCTCTCCGTTTACCAGAATAAACAACAAACAAAGACAAAGTTTGTCTGAAATCCTTAGTAGCTGCTAAGTAAAATTTGAGAGCACGAACTACATCCAAGTTGTGCAACAAACGTTCCTTCTTTGAAACTGGATTAGGACACAAAGAAGGCACAACTATCTCCAGGTTAATGTTTTTGTTAGAAACAACTTTTGGAAGAAAACCAGGTTTAGTACGCAAAACCACCTTATCTGCATAGAACACCAGATAAGGAGAAGAACACTGCAGAGCAGATAATTCTGAAACTCTTCTAGCAGAAGAATTTGCAACCAAAAACAAAACTTTCCAAGATAATAACTTAATATCAACGGAATGTAAGGGTTCAAACGGAACCCCCTAAAGAACTGAAAGAACTAGGTTGAGACTCCAAGGAGGAGTCAAAATTTTGTAAACAGGCTTGATTCTAACCAGAGCCTGAACAAAGGCTAGAACATCTGGCACAGCTGCCAGCTTTTTGTGAAGTAACACAGACAAGGCAGAAATCTGTCCCATCAAGGAACTTGCAGATAATCCTTTTTCCAATCCTTCTCGAAGGAAGGATAGACTCATAGGAATCTTAACCTTGTCCCAAGGGAATCCTGCAGATTCACACCAACAGATATACCAAATTATGTGGTAATTTTTCTGGTTACAGGCTTTCAGGCCTGAACAAGAGTATTAATAACAGAATCTGAGAACCCTCGCTTTGATAAGATCAAGCGTTCAATCTCCAAGCAGTCAGCTGGAGTGGGTCGAACGGACCTAGAACAAGAAGGTCTCGCCTCCAAGGTAGCTACCATGGTGGAGCCGATGACATATTCACCAGATCTGCATACCAAGTCCTGCGTGGCCACGCAGGAGCTATCAAAATCACCGACGCCCTCTCCTGATTGATCCTGGCTACCAGCCTGGGGATGAGAGGAAACGGCGGGAACACATAAGCTAGTTTGAAGGTCCAAGGTGCTACTAGTGCATCCACTAGAGCCGCCTTGGGATCCCTGGATCTGTACCCGTAGTAAGGAACTCTGAAGTTCTGACGAGAGGCCATCAGATCCATGTCTGGAATGCCCCACGGTTGAGTGACTTGGGCAAAGATTTCCGGATGGAGTTCCCACTCCCCCGGATGCAATCTCTGACGACTCAGAAAATCCGCTTCCCAATTTTCCACTCCTGGGATGTGGATAGCAGACAGGTGGCAGGAGTGAGACTCCGCCCATAGAATGATTTTGGTCACTTCTTCCATCGCTAGGGAACCCCCCCTGATGGTTGATGTATGAACTTGGCCCTCGCTAGCTGAGGCCAAGCTTTGAGAGCATTGAATATCGCTCTCAGTTCCAGAATATTTATCGGTAGAAGAGATTCTACCCGAGACCAAAGACCCTGAGCTTTCAGGGATCCCCAGACCGCGCCCCAGCCCATCAGACTGGCGTCGGTCGTGACAATGACCCACTCTGGTCTGCGGAAGGTCATCCCTTGTGACAGGGTGTCCAGGGACAGCCACCAACGGAATGAGTCTCTGGTCCTCTGATTTACTTGTATCTTCGGAGACAAGTCTGAATAGTCCCCATTCCACTGACTGAGCATGAACAGTTGTAATGGTCTTAGATGAATGCGCACAAAAGGAACTATGTCCATTGCCGCTACCATCAAACCTATCACTTCCATGCACTGCGCTATGGAAGGAAGAGGAACGGAATGAAGTATCCGACAAGAGTCTAGAAGTTTTGTTTTTCTGGCTTCTGTCAGAAAAATCCTCATTTCTAAGGAGTCTATTATAGTTCCCAAGAAGGGAACCCTCGTTGACGGAGATAGAGAACTCTTTTCCACGTTCACTTTCCATCCGTGAGATCTGAGAAAGGCCAGGACAATGTCCGTGTGAGCCTTTACTAGAGGAAGGGACGACGCTCGAATCAGAACGTCGTCCAAGTAAGGAACTACAGCAATGCCCCTTGGCCTTAGCACCGCCAGAAGGGACCCTAGTACCTATGAGAAAATCCTAGGAGCAGTGGCTAATCCGAAAGAAAACGCCACGAACTGGAAATGCTTGTCCAGGAATTCAAACCTTAGGAACCGATGGTGTTCCTTGTGGATAGGAATATATAGATACGCATCCTTAAAATCCACCTTGGTCATGAATTGACCTTCCTGGATGGAAGGAAGGAGTGTTCGAATGGTTTCCATCTTGAACGATGGAACCTTGAGAAACTTGTTCAAGATCTTGAGATCTAAGATTGGTCTGAACATTCCCTCTTTTTTGGGAACTATGAACAGATTGGAGTAGAACCCCATCCCTTGTTCTCCTAATAGAACAGGATGAATCACTCCCATTTTTAGCAGGTCTTCTACCCAATGTAAGAATGCCTGTCTTCTTATGTGATCTGAAGACAACTGAGACCTGTGGAACCTCCCCGTTGGAGGAAGCCCCTTGAACTCCAGAGAATAACCTTGGGAGACTATTTCTAGCGCCCAAGGATCCAGAACATCTCTTGCCCCAGCCTGAGCGAAGAGAGAGAGTCTGCCCCCCACCAGATCCGGTCCCGGATCGGGGGCCCGCATTTCATGCTGTCTTGGTAGCAGTGGCAGGTATCCTGGCCTGCTTTCCTTTGTTCCAGCCTTGCCTAGGTCTCCAGGCTGGATTGGCTTGAGAAGTATTACCTTCCTGCTTAGAGGACGTAGCCCTTGGGGCTGATCCGTTTCTGCGAAAGGGACGAAACTTAGGTTTATTTTTGGTCTTGAAAAGACCTATCCTGAGGAAGGGCGTGGCCCTTGCCCCCAGTGATATCAGAGATAATCTCTTTCAAGTCAGGGCCAAAGAGAGTTTTCCCCTTGAAAGGAATGTCAAGCAATTTGTTCTTGGAAGACGCATCCGCTGCCCAAGATTTTAACCAAAGCGCTCTGCGCCACAATAGCAAACCCAGAATTTTTTCGCCGCTAACCTAGCCAATTGCAAGTTGGCGTCTAGGGTGAAAGAATTAGCCAATTTAAGAACACGAATTCTGTCCATAATCTCCTCATAAGAAGAAGAATTACTAATAATCGCCTTTCCTAGCTCATCAAACTAGAAACACGCGGCTGCAGTGACAGGGACAATGCATGCAATTGGTTGTAGAAGGGAACCTTGCTGAACAAACATATTTAGCAGACCTTCTAATTTTTTATCCATAGGATCTTGGAAAGCACAACTATCTTCTATGGGTATAGTGGCGCGCTTGTGTAGAGTAGAAACCGCCCCCTCGACCTTGGGGACTGTCTGCCATCAGTCCTTTCTGGGGTCGACTATAGGAAAACAATTTTATAAATATGGGGGGAGGTACTAAAGGTATACCGGGCCTGTCCCATTCTTTACTAACAACGTACGCCACCCGCTTGGATATAGGAAAAGCTTCGGGGGGCCCCGGGGCCTCTAAGAACTTTTCCATTTTACATAGTGGATCTGGAATAACCAGATAATCACAATCATCCAAATTGGATAACACCTCCTTAAGCAGAGCGCGGAGATGTTCCAACTTAAATTTAAAAGTAATCACATCAGGTTCAGCTTGTTGAGAAATGTTTCCTGAATCTGAAATTTCTCCCTCAGACAAAACCTCCCTGGCCCCCTCAGACTGGTGTAGGGGCCCTTCAGAAACCATATCATCAGCGTTCTCATGCTCTACAGAATTTTCTAAAACAGAGCAGTCGCGCTTTCACTGATAAGTGGGCATATTGGCTAAAATGTTTTTGATAGAATTATCCATTACAGCCGTTAAATGTTGCATAGTAAGGAGTATTGGCGCACTAGATGTACTAGGGGCCTCCTGTATGGGCAAGACTGGTGTAGACGAAGGAGGGGATGATGCAGTACCATGCTTACTCCCCTCACTTGAGGAATCATCTTGGGCATCATTTTTACTAAATTTTTTTATGACATAAAATACATATAGTTAAATGAGAAGGAACCTTGGTTTCCCCACAGTCAGAACACAATCTATCTGGTAGTTCAGACATGTTAAACAGGCATAAACTTGATAACAAAGCACAAAAAACGTTTTAAAATAAAACCGTTACTGTCACTTTAAATTTTAAACTAAACACACTTTATTACTGCAATTGCGAAAAAGTATGAAGGAATTGTTCAAAATTCACCAAAATTTCACCACAGTGTCTTAAAGCCTTAAAAGTATTGCACACCAAATTTGGAAGCTTTAACCCTTAAAATAACGGAACCGGAGCCGTTTTTATATTTAACCCCTTTACAGTCCCTGGAATCTGCTTTGCTGAGACCCAACCAAGCCCAAAGGGGAATACGATACCAAATGATGCCTTCAGAAAGACTTTTCTATGTATCAGAGCTCCACACACATGCAGTTGCATGCCATGCTGTCCTCAAAAACAAGTGCGCCATACCGGCGCGAAAATGAGGCTCTGACTATGATTAGGGAAAGTCCCTAAAGAATAAGGTGTCAAAAACAGTGCCTGCCGATATAATCATATCAAAATACCCAGAATAAATGATTCCTCAAGGCTAAATATGTGTTAATAATGAATCGATTTAGCCCAGAAAAAGTCTACAGTCTTAATAAGCCCTTGTGAAGCCCTTATTTACTATCTTAATAAACATGGCTTACCGGATCCCATAGGGAAAATGACAGCTTCCAGCATTACATCGTCTTGTTAGAATGTGTCATACCTCAAGCAGTAAGAGACTGCACACTGTTCCCCCAACTGAAGTTAATTGCTCTCAACAGTCCTGTGTGGAACAGCCATGGATTTTAGTTACGGTGCTAAAATCATTTTCCTCATACAAACAGAAATCTTCATCTCTTTTCTGTTTCTGAGTAAATAGTACATACCAGCACTATTTTAAAATAACAAACTCTTGATTGAATAATAAAAACTACAGTTAAACACTAAAAAACTCTAAGCCATCTCCGTGGAGATGTTGCCTGTACAACGGCAAAGAGAATGACTGGGGTAGGCGGAGCCTAGGAGGGATCATGTGACCAGCTTTGCTGGGCTCTTTGCCATTTCCTGTTGGGGAGGAGAATATCCCACAAGTAAGGATGA
Source organism: Bombina bombina (assembly GCF_027579735.1). Lineage (NCBI taxonomy): Eukaryota > Metazoa > Chordata > Amphibia > Anura > Bombinatoridae > Bombina > Bombina bombina. The sequence continues at coordinate 203,224,248 of NC_069501.1, read as the reverse complement.
CGCCGTGGACCGGACACACCTATGTTGGAGAAATATATGTTTGGTGAGGTACAATATAACACTGACCTATAACACTAAACAGATGTTATGTATAGTTCTTAAATTCTTAAAATATTTTTTATTTGTTACTTCAGTACATAGACTCAACAGAACTGGAACCTGCAACAAAAGTAGAAGATCCTGTGAAATACCACATGGCCTGGGAAAAATTATGCAAAGCCGAGTAAGTGAGGTCCATTTAAAAAAAAAAAATAAAAATCGAATTATTATGACTGGAGCTTTCATTCTTAGAATTGTTTTATATTAATGGTCTCTCATTTTATATGATTAAAATGATGCTGGATTCTTTAGATCTTAAGACATGGTGTAAAGGTAACAATAGTAAAATGCTTTAGATTTTTAATTTTGTAAAACCCCTTTAAAACATCTTAAAGGGATTTTAAACACTTTGAGATAGTAATATAAAATGGTTATATATATATATATATATATATATATATATATATATATATATATATGTTTAAAGCTCTGCAATAATTACAGAAAGAAGAGGAGCGCTAGATGCACAAATACAGTTTAATAAATTTGTAGCATATAGTATCGAAATCACATTTATTTAAAATAGTGTCAATATAAAATAGTAAAAAAAACCAGGACATCTCCTGATATAAAAAGTATTTAAAAAATTAAGATCAAACCTTACCTGTTGAGCAAGATTTTAACAAAGTCCCAAATATTGTATGAGGACCATATGAGACAAAATGTTTTTATGAATAACCACCAATATTATAGTAGGGCAAGTATTATATAGCGTGATTATAGAGGAAAAAGTTAATGTCGCAAATACTTATTATCATCTATGATGGATTTTATAACTTCAGGAATGAGCCGAAATTGGCAAAGTACCTTTATCCTTTGACCGAGTGAATGATGCTGTTTATGCTGTAATTAGTTTTTTCCGGTGCCTCTTATCGACTTTGTCCGCATCCAAGAGGGCAGTGAATGATGTCTGTTTGCAGCGTTTTGGTCGTGTCTGCATTTCCTCTTAGCAACTCTGTCCGCGTCCAGGAGGGCAACCTGCGGCGTATGTGTGCTGCGTGAGTATCACCTTACTCTGGATTGCAGCATGCGCTCCACGTGACTATGGTTCCGTCCCAGTTGACAGTTCTGTCAATCTGATGAGAAAGTTACTGTAGCGCTACAGTTTCAAATGATGGATCAGTCTCTCTTAATGTATTATAGGGATCCTTCCCTTAAATAAGTGGTCCATTTCTTCCAGGAGCAAAGCAATCTCTTGCAATGCAATGCAGACTTGGCTAGTCTGTTAATAACAAAAGTAATAACAGGAGGATTCCTGCTCAAAAGGCTGTGTCTATGCATTTCACCCTGGACTGGGCTTTATCAAGACTTGTATTCCGTCATATTTGAAAGACTTTTTGGTGGTTATAGTTAACATTTAAGGTGGAATATTGTTGGGTTGTTTAATAAAGGTGATATTGCCTCATTGCCCTTTAATACAATATTATATACAAAGCTATTAGTTTGTCCTATTCCACAATATGGACAATGTAGTTTGACAATATTCATAAATACAGTATAAATGTAATAAATCAATTCAAATAATGCTATCTAATCTATAAAAACAATTATTGAATCTATTTCTCCTAATCATCAATTTGTTTTATGAACACTGGTGGTTAATGTCTATATAGTGTACATTTAATGTATTACTATAATATTTCTTCCTTAAACTTACAGAAAGGCTATATGTTTTGATGGAAAAGATTAGAAGCATACATATATCTTATATGTTTCCAACTTTAAACATTAACAATGATCTTAGTCTAGAGTCTAGATGTATTCAATTTGTGCTATCTACACTGATGTTTTTATTTATGTTTATTCTTTATAAAAATGGTGTAATGTCTAGTTCTGAATTTAGTCCTGAAGGATAGAGAGTGTCCATCCGGTATATAAGTTCTGTCTCCATTTTTAGTAAGTATTGTTCTTTATCCCCTCCTCTCCAATTTGGTATTAATTTCATCACTCCCCAAAATTAAGTCACACAATAAGTAACATACCAAAAACTAATGATACCCATAATATGAAGAACAGATATATATCCGGTAGTTATCAAAATAGACACAAACATCATACACATCATACATATCAAAACTATTCCCAATACCAAGATTATTTTAGGAGGAACAATTGGAATCAATACCAACATTCTAGGAATGAAAGAGATAGAAATCATTACCCAAATAAAAGAAATGAAACCTCAAACAATAGAGATCATTATCAGCATAATACATACAGACATCACCATATGGAGACACAATATTATTATGACAGAGAACAACCTTAATATTATTCCAATTCCCTAGAGATAGAGATTACAGAAATGACAGAGAGTACTATTATAGAAGATCCCCACCTCATTATAAGCCAAATTATACCCATAATCGATCTAGACACACAGAACATAATGAAGATTGGAGACTTAAAACATCAAATAGATTTCTCCCTTTAGAAACTGGACAGCTACCTGAAATTGTCAATTATTTTTTAGAGATGACCCCCCAAAAAGAGAACACAAAAAGGATCTTCTTATGAGAAAAAGAGAAAGAGAGGGTCAAGAGGAAAGGCAAAATGAAAGAGAGAACAAAAGAGTGAAGTAATCAAAAAAGCTGGAATTTTCAATTTAAGCACAAAAGTGTTAAGTGAGGAAGAAAAAAGAGTTCTAGAAATAGGTTTAAACTTTGCACCGACATCGAGATTAAATAAATTTCAAACTCATATACAGGTTAGTCAATTTGTAAGAAAACTGACACTCAAAAGATACTATATGAAAAATCCAATATTAAGTAATTGGATTAAAAAAAAATCAGAAGATAATATAAATTCAGAAACTCCGGATATAAAACACTCCCAACATAAACCTAAATACAAATTTTATCCCACTAATGAAAAAGGCAGAAATTGGTCCAAATGGACATTAAAAAAGCAAAAATAAAGAAAAATGTCCCCAATAATCTAACATTTAAAGAAAGATCCATACTTAGAGAACTCCAAACAATACAAAAATAATAGTGAAACCTGCTGACAAAGGGGGAGGGGGAGTTCTAATGGACAAAATCAATTATATAGCAGAAGCAAATAGATTACTGGGAGATACAGAAACATATACAAATTTATCACTAGATCCAACTCAAATTTTTTTAACAAGATTAATCAAATTATTAGACGATGCCAAACAAAAGGACATTTTGAATATAAAAGAATATAATTTTTTAAATCCCAAATTTCCAAGAATCACAATCTTTTATTTTCTGCCAAAAATGCAAAAAAATCCCTCCAACCCACCTGGAAAACCCATAATCTCTAGGATTATTTCTCTAACCACAAATCTTTCACAATATATAGATGGTTTCCTTCAAGGATATGTCAGACAACTTCCATTTTATTTAAAAGATACTACAGATATTCTTAAAAATCTAGAATTATTAGAATGGAAAAGTGATTATATATTGATGACTTGCGACGTTTTGTCGCTTTACGCAAGCATTGATCATGAACTGGGCACACAGGCCATTTTTAAATACCTACAAAAAGACCCCACACTCAGAGATACACAAAAAGATTTTATTCTTAAAGGTATAAAATTTATTCTACATCAAAACTATTTTTCTTTTAATTGAACCTTCTGTCTACAGAAAAGGGGAACAGCAATGGGCACGAGATTCGCACCCAGCTATGCCAACCTCTTTATGGGGTTATGGGAGAAGTCTTTCTTCCCTGAGCATGAGCTGGGTGTGAATCTCGTGCTTTATAAAAGGTATATTGACAATATGATATTTGTCTGGAAAGGCAACAATGTAGAATTGGAACAATTAATGTTGGACATGAATAATAATAATATAGGTTTAAGTTTCACCCATCAATATAGTCCAAACCATATAACCTTTCTAGATTTAGAAATAGACATCATTGAAGAACAAATAGTTACATCTACCCACTTTAAAGAAATCGATGCCAACAATTTTATTCATTATAATAGTTGCCATTTGAAACGCTGGAAAGAAAATATACCAAAGGGCCAGTATATACGTATAAAAATAAAACTGCTCAAAGACTTCAGATTATGATAAACAAATAGAAGTACTAAAAGAGAAATTCAGTGAGATAGGGTACCATACAGATATTATGCTACTAGCAAGTCAGAAGTAGACAAAATAGATAGAACTACACTTTTAACTTATAAGAATAAAAATATTAACAAACTTGAAGATAACCTTAAACTAAATGTCCCTTTTATTACCAATTATAATGCAGATAATGTAATTTTTAAAATAATTCTCAAAAATCATTGGCTTCTCGTTCTAACCGACCCAATAATCGGAGACAAAATAATAGAACAACCTAATATTATATATAAGAAAGCTAGAAACATAAAAAGTGCCCTAGCTCCAAGTGAACTGCAACATAAAAACACACATAGTATAGAAAGAAGTATACAAGGCAACCCATTAAAAGGATTTTTTCCTTGTTTTGGATTTAGGTCTTGTAAACATAGTCATAAAATTAAAAGTGCGGATCAGGTTCGACAGACATCGCTGAATGTGGAGAGCAATACACTCTCCGTATTCAGCATTGCACCAGCAGCTCTTGTGAGCTGCTGGTGCAAAGCCGCCCCCCTGCAGATTCGCTGCCAATCGGCCGCCAGCAGGGGTGTGTCAATCAACCCGATCGTACATGATCGGGTTGAATTATGGCGATGTCTGTCCGTCTGCTCAGAGCAGACAAACAGGGTTATGGAGCAGCGGTCTTTAGACCGCTGCTTCATAAATGCTGTTTCTGGCGAGTCTGAAGACTCGCCAGAGACACGGGCCCTCAAGCTCCATTCGGAGCTTGATAAATGGGCCTCAAAGTTTTTTGGTAAAGATGGGAATTTGGATTCAATAGCATCAATAGCCACTACTATACACAGCAGGACGAAAAAGACCACTTATTGCAGTATCATAAGGTATGATAATTGTGAAGCTCAGCACATTTGCTCTTGGAATATCGCAGCACTTCTAAATCATAAGGTTGTTGTTTCTCTTGTTATGTGTATTCAGTCCACGGGTCATCCATTACTTATGGGATATATTCCCTTCCCAACAGGAAGTTGCAAGAGGATCACCCAAGCAGAGCTGCTATATAGCTCCTCCCCTCACATGTCATATCCAGTCATTCTCTTGCAACTCAACTAGATAGGACGTTGTGAGAGGTCTGTGGTGTTTTTTATACTTAGTTTATTTCTTCAATCAAAAGTTTGTTATTTTAAATGGCACCGCAGCGTGCTGTTTGTTCTCAGGCAGTATTTGGAAGAAGAATCTGCCTGCGTTTTCTATGATCTTAGCAGAAGTAACTAAGATCCACTGGCTGTTCTCGCACATTCTGAGCAGTGGGGTAACTTTCAGAAAGGGAATAGCGTGTGGGGAATCCTGCAAACAAGGTATGTGCAGTAAATTATTTTTCTAAGGAATGGAATTGACTAAGAAAATACTGCTGATACCGATGTAATGTAAGTACAGCCTTAAATGCAGTAGCGACTGGTATCAGGCTGATGAATGTATGTACAATAAGTAATTTTCTAAGGAATGGAATTTGACTAAGAAAATACTGTTAATACTGAAGTAATGCATGAGCCTTAACTGCAGTAGAAGCGACTGGTAGCAGGCTTATTAATAACACTACCTAACTTTTAAAGTGCATGTTTAAAACGTTTACTGGCATGTTATTCGTTTTTTGTGAGGTACTTTGGTGATAAATCTTTTGGGGCATGATTTTCCACATGGCTGTCGTTTATTTCTACATAGAAACGGTTAACTGAGGTTTCCCACTGTTGTAAGATGAGTGGGAGGGGCCTATTTTAGCGCTTTTTTGCGCAGTAAAAATTCAGCTACAGTCTTCCTGCTTCTTCCTCCTTGATCCAGGACGTCTCTAGAGAGCTCAGGGGTCTTCAAAATTCATTTTGAGGGAGGTAATCAGTCACAGCAGACCTGTAACAGTGTGTTTGACTGTGATAAAAACATTAATTGTTAAATTGATTATCCGTTTTTGGGTATTAAGGGGTTAATCATCCATTTGTTAGTGGGTGCAATGCTTTGCTAACTTAATACATTTACTGTGAAAATTTGGTTGCTATAACTGATTTGGTTCATTGTTATTTCAACTGTGACAATTTTTTGTGCTTCTTAAAGGCGCAGTAGCGTTTTTTAAATTGCTTGTAAACTTATTTGAAAGGATTTTCCAAGCTTGCTAGTCTCATTGCTAGTCTGTTTAAACATGTCTGACACAGATGAATCTGTTTGTTCACTATGTTTGAAGGCCAATGTGGAGCCCCACAGAAATGTGTGTAAATGTATTGATGTCACTTTGAATAAAGGTCAAATTTTATCTGTAAAGAAATTATCACCAGACAACGAGGGGGAAGTTATGCCGACTAACTCTCCTCACGTGTCAGTACCTTCGCCTCCCGCTCAGGAGGCGCGTGATATTGTGCCGCCAAGTACATCAGAGAGGCCCATACAAATCACTTTGCAAGACATGGCTGCTGTTATGACAGAGGTATTATCTAAATTGCCTGAATTAAGAGGCAAGCGATAGTTCTGGGTTAAGGACAGAGCGCGCTGATGACGTGAGAGCCATGTCCGATACTGCGTCACAATTTGCAGAACATGAGGACGGAGAGCTTCATTCTGTGGGTGACGGATCTGATCCAGGGAGACAGGATTCAGAGATTTCTAATTTTAAATTTAAGCTTGAGAACCTCCGTGTATTGCTAGGGGAGGTATTAGCGGCTCTGAATGATTGTAACATGGTTGCAATTCCAGAGAAAATATGTAGGTTGGATAGATACTTTGCGGTACCGGTGTGTACTGACGTTTTTCCTATACCTAAAAGACTTACAGAAATTATAAGCAAGGAGTGGGATAGACCCGGTGTGCCCTTTTCCCCTCCTCCGATATTTAGAAAAATGTTTCCAATAGACGCCACCACACGAGACTTATGGCAGACGGTCCCTAAGGTGGAGGGAGCAGTTTCTACTTTAGCTAAACGTACCACTATCCCGGTGGAGGATAGTTGTGCTTTTTCGGATCCAATGGATAAAAAATTAGAAGGTTACCTTAAGAAAATGTTTGTTCAACAAGGTTTTATCTTACAGCCCCTTGCATGCATTGCGCCTGTCACTGCTGCTGCGGCATTCTGGTTTGAGTCTCTGGAAGAGGCCATTCGCACAGCTCCATTGGATGAGATTATAGCCAAGCTTAAAGGGTCATACTCTTCCTCAGGACAGGGCCAAATCAAAGGCCAAACAGTCTAATTTTCGTGCCTTTCGTAACTTCAAGGCAGGAGCAGCATCAACTTCCTCCGCTCCAAAGCAGGAAGGACCTGTTGCTCGTTACAGACAGGGCTGGAAAGCTAACCAGCCCTGGAACAAGGGCAAGCAGGCCAGAAAGCCTACTTCTGCCCCTAAGACAGCATGAAGAGAGGGCCCCCGATCCGGAAACGGATCTAGTGGGGGGCAGACTATCTCTCTTCGCCCAGGCTTGGGCAAGAGATGTCCAGGATCCCTGGGCGTTGGAGATCATATCTCAGGGATATCTTCTGGACTTCAAAGCTTCTCCTCCACAAGGGAGATTTCATCTTTCAAGGTTATCAGCAAACCAAATAAAGAAAGAGGCATTTCTACGCTGTGTGCAAGACCTCTTAGTAATGGGGGTGATCCACCCAGTTCCGCGGACGGAACAAGGGCAAGGGTTTTACTCAAATCTGTTTGTGGTTCCCAAGAAAGAGGGAACCTTCAGACCAATCTTGGACCTAAAAATCTTAAACAAATTCCTAAGAGTTCCATCATTCAAAATGGAAACTATTCGAACCATCCTACCCATGATCCAAGAGGGTCAATACATGACCACAGTAGACTTAAAGGATGCCTACCTTCATATACCGATTCACAAAGATCATTATCGGTACCTAAGATTTGCCTTTCTAAACAGGCATTACCAGTTTGTAGCTCTTCCCTTCGGGTTAGCTATGGCCCCGAGAATTTTTACAAAGGTTCTGGGCTCACTCCTAGCGGTGCTTAGACCGCGAGGCATAGCGGTGGTTCCATACCTAGACGACATTCTGATACAAGCGTCAAGTTTTCAAATTGCCAAGTCTCATACAGAGATAGTTCTGGCATTTCTGAGGTCGCATGGGTGGAAGGTGAACGTGGAAAAGAGTTCTCTATCACCACTCACAAGAGTCTCCTTCCTAGGGACTCTGATAGATTCTGTAGAAATGAAAATTTACCTGACGGAGGCCAGATTATCAAAACTCTTAAATGCTTGCCATGTCCTTCATTCCATTCCACGCCCGTCAGTAGCTCAGTGTATGGAAGTAATCGGCTTAATGGTAGCGGCAATGGACATAGTACCATTTGCGCGCCTGCATCTCAGACCTCTGCAATTATGCATGCTAAGTCAGTGGAATGGGGATTACTCAGATTTGTCCCCTCTACTAAATCTGGATCAAGAGACCAGAGATTCTCTTCTCTGGTGGCTTTCTCGGGTCCATCTGTCCAAGGGGATGACCTTTCGCAGGCCAGATTGGACAATTGTAACAACAGATGCCAGCCTTCTAGGTTGGGGCGCAGTCTGGAACTCCCTGAAGGCTCAGGGATTATGGACTCAGGAGGAGAAACTCCTCCCAATAAATATTCTGGAGTTGAGAGCAATATTCAATGCTCTTCTAGCTTGGCCTCAGTTAGCAACACTGAGGTTCATCAGATTTCAGTCGGACAACATCACGACTGTGGCTTACATCAACCATCAAGGGGGAACCAGGAGTTCCCTAGCGATGTTGGAAGTCTCAAAGATAATTCGCTGGGCAGAGTCTCACTCTTGCCACCTGTCAGCGATCTACATCCCAGGCGTGGAGAACTGGGAGGCGGATTTTCTAAGTCGCCAGACTTTTCATCCGGGGGAGTGGGAACTTCATCCGGAGGTCTTCGCTCAACTGATTCATCGTTGGGGCAAACCAGATCTGGATCTCATGGCGTCTCGCCAGAACGCCAAGCTTCCTTGTTACGGATCCAGGTCCAGGGACCCGGGAGCGGCGCTGATAGATGCTCTGACAGCCCCTTGGGTCTTCAACATGGCTTATGTGTTTCCACCATTTCCGATGCTACCTCGACTGATTGCCAAGATCAAACAGGAGAGAGCATCGGTGATTCTGATAGCGCCTGCGTGGCCACGCAGGACCTGGTATGCAGACCTAGTGGACATGTCGTCCTGTCCACCATGGTCTCTACCTCTGAGGCAGGACCTTCTAATACAGGGTCCTTTCAAACATCCAAATCTAATTTCTCTGAGGCTGACTGCATGGAGATTGAACGCTTGATCCTATCAAAGCGTGGCTTCTCGGAGTCAGTTATTGATACCTTAATACAGGCACGGAAGCCTGTTACCAGAAAAATTTACTATAAGATATGGCGTAAATATTTATATTGGTGCGAATCCAAGGGTTACTCATGGAGTAAGGTTAGGATTCCTAGGATATTGTCCTTTCTACAAGAGGGTTTAGAAAAGGGCTTATCTGCTAGTTCGTTAAAGGGACAGATTTCTGCTCTATCTATTCTCTTACACAAACGTCTGGCAGAAGTTCCAGACATCCAGGCTTTTTGTCAGGCTTTGGCTAGGATTAAGCCTGTGTTTAAGACTGTTGCTCCTCCGTGGAGCTTAAACTTGGTTCTTAAAGTTCTTTAATGGGTTCCGTTTGAACCCCTTCATTCCATTGATATTAAGCTTTTATCTTGGAAAGTTCTGTTTTTGATGGCTATTTCCTCGGCTCGAAGAGTCTCTGAGTTATCAGCCTTACATTGTGATTCTCCTTATCTGATTTTCCATTCAGACAAGGTAGTTCTGCGTACTAAACCTGGGTTTTTACCTAAGGTAGTTTCTAACAGGAATATCAATCAGGAGATTGTTGTTCCATCATTATGTCCTAATCCTTCTTCAAAGAAGGAACGACTTTTGCATAATCTGGACGTAGTCCATGCCCTGAAGTTCTATTTACAGGCAACTAAAGATTTTCGTCAAACTTCTTCCCTGTTTGTCGTGTACTCTGGTCAGAGGAGAGGTCAAAAAGCTTCGGCAACCTCTCTCTCCTTTTGGCTTCGTAGCATAATACGTTTAGCCTATGAGACTGCTGGACAGCAGCCCCCTGAAAAAATTACAGCTCATTCCACTAGATCTGTGGCTTCCACCTGGGCCTTTAAGAATGAGGCCTCTGTTGAACAGATTTGCAAGGCTGCAACTTGGTCTTCGCTTCACACTTTTTCAAAATTTTACAAATTTGACACTTTTGCTTCTTCGGAGGCTGTTTTTGGGAGAAAGGTTCTACAGGCAGTGGTTCCTTCCGTTTAAGTTCCTGCCTTGTCCCTCCCATCATCCGTGTACTTTGGCTTTGGTATTGGTATCCCATAAGTAATGGATGACCCGTGGACTGACTACACTTAACAAGAGAAAACATAATTTATGCTTACCTGATAAATTTATTTCTCTTGTAGTGTATTCAGTCCACGGCCCGCCCTGTCTTTTTAAGGCAGATCTAAATTTTAATTAAAACTCCAGTCACCACTGCACCCTATGGTTTCTCCTTTCTTGTCTTGTTTCGGTCGAATGACTGGATATGACATGTGAGGGGAGGAGCTATATAGCAGCTCTGCTTGGGTGATCCTCTTGCAACTTCCTGTTGGGAAGGGAATATATCCCATAAGTAATGGATGACCCGTGGACTGAATACACTACAAGAGAAATAAATTTATCAGGTAAGCATAAATTATGTTTTTTTTCTGGCCAATTGTTACCACAGTTGTATTGAGTGTAACTATTATAAATCAAGCTAAGACTTTTGACAGGTGGCTACAAATATAAATATGTCTGAGACATTTGTTTCTTTTAATTTTAACTGTTCGTTTCACACGTAGTATTGTAACTGTATTTTAGACATTATTGTTTCTTTATAATGAATATTTTATGCTGTATAGAATATTTTGGACACCAGTGTCTATATTTTGACATATACTTGCGAAAATCTTTAGGATATTTAGATAGTTATATTGTATGAACGATATCTTCTTTTAAATTGTGCTCCCCAAATGTTTAATTGTGGTTTTTTTTTCCACACTATCGTCTAGGAGTATAGTGTATACTGGGGATAGCAGCAATATTGGTATATTAGATCTTGATTTTTGTTTTTGATAATATTACCACAAACACACACACACAGTCACACTATATAATATTACCATACAAACACACACACACTATATAATATTACCACACAAACACACATACACACTATATAATATTACCACACACACTATGTAATATTACCACACACACACACACACTATATAATATTACCACACCCACACACTATATAATACCACATACACACACACTATATAATATTACCACACACACACTATATAATATTACCACACCCACACACAATATAGTATTACCACACACACACTATATAATATTACCACACACACTATATAATATTACCACACACACACTATATAGTATTACCACACACACACTATATAATATTACCACACCCACACACTATATAATATTACCACATACACACACACACTATATAATATTACCACACACACACACAATATAGTATTACCACACACACACACTATATAATATTACCACACACACTATATAATATTACCACACACACACACTATATAGTATTGCCACACACACACACTATATAATATTAACACACACACACACACAAAACCTTAAGCTCAATGCCATGCATCCTTGTGAGTTTATTGAAAATTGTTATATTTAACTGTTTGTGTACATTTTCTATAACTTGGTATGCATCTGTTTCCAGATATCTATTTTTTAGAACTGCATATATGTCATTGATGACATTTTTTGCCTGTTACAGCAAAATAAACACAAAAATAGATATATGTTTCATAATATTCACATATTCACATATAATGTATGTTAGGATTACAAATTTGTTAGGGAATAGTGTGTTTTTAATTAAAGGTATTAATATATCTATTTAAAACCCTATGGGATGACCCTGAGTTAATGATTAAGTCTTAAAAGATGATACACTACCTCCAGATGTCAGCATTATATTCCCTAACTGATCATATATCATTCTCTGTGTTTGACACTTGGGATCCTTTTAGTATTGTCTGAATAAAGCTGGACATTTTATATTTACTGGAGGGCTTGTTTGATAAATGACATGTTTTAGATTATCCATGTACACAAAATTATCAGGGTAACCTAAAACTTTTACTATGTTTTTATTCTTGGTTATGAATATGGAATGTAAAACTGTAATACTTAGCTGATCTAATTATGAGGCTTGTCATGGACATGTAAGTAGTAGAAAGCAAGACTTTGAGATACAGCCTTTACGTACGAATGTCTTCAAAAAAAGATACACTATTTAAAAATCACGCTTCTGTAAGAGTGAGGGGTTGCTCTGATCATGCCTCTTCTGTTGAACTTACTACCACTATGGAGAAGGATGCAACTAAGAAGATATAGTGATGATTTTTGTTATTTGTAAAGAAAGAAATACTGCAGAGAGGATGTCCCTCATGTTGATTTCTTCCTAAAGATAAAGAAAAAGGGGTTATCAGATTCTAAAAGCTTTATTTTTTTCCCTTAATTTAAATAAACATAATCTTTTCAAACCACCTTACAGAGGGCTAGATTAAGAGTAATGCACTAACACTGTTGTTGCTCACAACAATACATTTAAAAGTACACTTTTCATAACACTATCTCATAGAAATTGTTTATATATATATATATATATATATATATATATATATATATACATATATATATATATATATATATAATATATATATATATATATATATATATATATAAAATGAGAAAAAAATAAAGCATAGCTGCTGAGGTCTCTGGGCAACTGTAGGGATAAGATAAAACCCCCAAGGAACTAAAGTATCCCCAAACATATGTCTGCAGGGATGTAGGCTAAATCCCCCAGCTATGATATACCTGTGAAAAAACAAGTACCTTCTTATAGCAAATGGGCTAAAAAGTGTCACCTTGACTAAAGCACCTCTCCACTGAGCTTACCAGCATGCTGACAGGTTGCTGATCCAGTTCACCTTTTTAAATTTAACAGTTAAGCACAGTTTGCTCATTGTCTTGTCCACTGTTCCTTATCCTGTTATTTATTTGGATAAGATAATTTTCTTCACTGTTACTTTTTCTGAAAGTAGTTTAATTCTAGAAGAAGAAAAAAAAGTAGTACAAAGACTTGCCCTGTCACATGCTATTTGTTTTCATTTGACTATTACTTCTTCTTGGGCTGTCTCAGAAACCTGATTGGGGTTATTTAATTTTCAATTCTCAAGTTACCAGTGACATTCTGTTCGATTGTCATGGGCTGACTATTCTGTCTTCCTTTCTGTGCTGTCCACTGCTTTATATACACTACCTACTACCTTAACCCTGCCTAGTTACACCAAGCCCTGCCAAAACCATCCAATAATGACTTTTAACTACCGTTGGTCTGCCCTGATAATCTCTAACCCTTGCTAGTAAGCTCTGCGCCAGACAGCCCAGACCCTGCTCTGAGCCTGTGGATTACTTGCAAATTTAAGGTAAGTAGAGATTGAAATGATTGCCAATGAATACAGTGGAATAAATACAAAAACACATTAGAGGGCCGATTTTATCATTGTGCCGGCGGACATATTCCGCTGTATCAGATCATGTCTGCCGCACATCGATTAATGCCATCAGCATTTATCATTGCACAAGCATTCCTCGTAAAATGCTTGTGCAATGCCGCACCCTGCACATTCGCGGCCGCTAGCAGGGGGATTCAATCATCCCGATCGTATCTGATCGGGATGATTTCTGTCCGCCACTTCAGAGGTGGGGGACGAGTTAAGGAACAGAGGTCTTAAGACCGCTGCTTCTTATCTTAATTTTCAGAGGAACCTGAAACGACAGGGGTAGATTTCAGCATCCGCTGCTTGATAAATCTACCCCTAGGAATGAAGGTACAAATTGACAGAACAAATGGTAACATACAGAGAAGCGTGATTAGAAACACTACAGTTAGGTGACAAAGTAGTAGTATTATCAATATCAGTACAAGCACGACATGGCCGTACCTCTGCTTGAAGGTGAGCTTCAGAAGACTAGTATAATCCAGAGTAAGGTAGGGAGGGAGAATTACATATTGGTAAGACTGAAGATGCATAAATTATATGAAATCCAACTGGCATTTAGAAATGGCAGATGGGAGATTTTGCTGAAGCAGAAGACAACCACAATGCTGTTTAATTGAGCAGTAGAGGCAGGCATCTCACAAAGTGGAGAACCTAATCAACAAGAACCTCTCACTTTTGAAAAGATAGTAAGGCTTTATTTAGGGTGGGAAACCAAGACTCACATCATAGCAATGAACTACACCCTCATCTGAGCTTAGGGGAATTATTTCCTAGTTGTATTCAACAGGGGTCATTTCTAGGGCCTGTTTTATTTAACACATTTATCATTGATATCAGCAAAGGGCTATAGGGGAAAGTTGATGTTCCAATGGGGGTGGATCATTATGCATTTAGGAAACAATTTACAGACTCAATGACACTTTTCTGACTAATACAAAAAAGGAGCAGGACTTGGGAATAATTTTTAAACACAATTTGATATTTGGTAAGCAATGCAGTATTGCAGAGTATGTCCATAGAATGCTTAGTTGTATAAGTTGAGATATTTTCAGCAGAAATAGTAAGGTTCTTGTACCACTTAACAGATCCCTAGTTAGGCCTCATCTTGAGTATTGTGCCCAGTTCTGGAGGCCATATCTCCAGAAGATTATAAGTAAACTGGAATCGGATTTAAAGGCTATTAAAATGGTATGTGTGGTCTTAAATATAAAATTACTTAAAAGGGCTCAATGACCTATGTAAGTAAATGCTTAATAAAGTTGAGGCTGTAAGCTTATTATTATTTTTTTTACAAAAAAGAGCAACACAAGAGCAAGGGGTAATGATCTCAAGTTGAAGGGTAGTAGGCTCAGGAGTTATCTGCTGAGCACTTATTTACAGATAGGATAATTGATGCATGGAATAAGCTTCTAGTAGTGGTGGTAAAGACAGGCACCGTGGGGGTCTTCAAGAATGCCTGGGATAAGCATAGTTCCTTTTAATAACCTAATTAAAGGGACATGTAACTCATGATTCAGAAAGAAAATGCAATTGTAAAAAACTTTCTAATTTACTTCTATTATCACATTTTCTTCACTCTTTTTTGCTTCTTTTGTTGAAAAGCAGGGTCATAAGCTCAGAAGGGTCTTGTGTCTTGAGCACTATATGGCAGCAGTTTTACAAGAATGTTATCCATTTGCAAGAGCACTAGATGGCAGCACTATTTCCTGCCATATAGTGCTCCAGACATCTACCTAGGTATCTCTTCCACAAGGAATACACGGGGTATTAAGCAAATTTTACAACAGAGCTAAGTTGATCTTGTTTTGTTTTTTAAATTGTATGCTCTGCCTGAATCACAAAAGGGATGTTTGGGTTTCATATCCCTTTAAGCTTATGCTTAAATAGGAAATCTGGGCAGACTTTTTAAGCCTTTGGTTCTTATCTAACATCAAAATCTGTTTCTATGTATAGAGAAAACAGCAGAGAACAGGGGGATAAACCTTGTAAGAGATTAAACAAGAAGACTGGCACTGGAGGTTCATTAGCCACTATTTAGTGACGTTTGTAGCAGCAATAACAAATATACAGAGAGGAAGAACCAAGTGTAGAGGTGAATGGCAGCTGACAGCGATTACAAAGAGGGAGAGGCTGTGAGATATCACCAGCTTGCAGCAGAGTCTGTAGATTACTTGTAAGAACTGAGCTAAGTGAAGCTTAAAATGACAGCAGAATAAATAGAAAAGACTAGGCTGACTGCAGGGAAATGTAGCACTCTGTAAAGACAGGAACTTTAGCTGGGAAAGCAGCAACTGTAGACAAGCGGTGCTAGTGCAGAGAAGCATTAAAGGAAGTCTCATTAAATTGACATTCCAATGCAAAGGTCACAAGCTAGATCAAGAGTAACTAGTTTTTGTACTATAGATGAGCTGTCGCCAACCAGTGGTCCGTGGACCACTGGTGGTCCACAAGAAGATGTTGGTGGTCCTTGACACCATCAAGCAGGAATTAATCTCCTCTGATGATGTCGTGCCGCAACTCCCTACAGTGCCTGGCTGGACATCAGTGAAAACCGATGGAGGAGTTAAATTACAATCTCCCTACGCATGTTGCATAGTACTGCGCAACTTACGTAGCTAGATTGTATTTTTAACTCCTCCCGCCGGCAAACTGCTCAGAGGAAGATGCTTCCATTCGAAAGCCAGTAGAGGTTGCTATAGTCTTGGCTTGAAATAGTGGAATTAAAGTATAGAAAAAAAGATTTATTATTTTTTTTTAAAAATTCTCTATATTAAATTTATTTTCTTCCCTTTACCTGTGAATATATACATAATGTAAACTTAGCTATGGTTATACTAGTTATGTACAGTATGTGTATATATATATATATATATATATATATAATGTGTATACATGTATACACATATTATAGAGGTTTGTACCTTTTTTAAAAAAATTTTTTTAGTGGTCCACGGGATTCAAAATTGTGTGTTTAGTGGTCCCTGAGGTCCAAAAGGTTGGTGACCCCTGCTATAGATCACTACTTGTTGAACTCTGCAAAGGGTTTAAACACAGGTATATTTCCATTTAGTAGCCACATGCATTGCAGAAACCAAGCTGGGAACTGATGGTAATTAATGGTCTAAAATGATCCTCCAGCACTGCAAGATTCCGCACAAGATTCTTAAAAGGCAGATTTTGCTATTCTTCTCTAAGGGCCTTCCCTTCATTTCCGTCGCCCTGATATTCAAAACCTCTCTGCTTAGGTGAGATACTATAAAATGATCCTCTAGCACTGCAAGATCCCTAGTGACATTTTCTACAGGCAGATGCTCCCTGCATTTCTCTATGTGATGGAAAGAAGCCCAGTGCAATATAGCACAGCATGACATAACAGTTCTGCTGCATTTACACTGTGCTTTCAATTTTATATCACTTTACACTTAAATTTCAATACATTTAAACTTTGCACTTTCTATTTTGTATTTTTTGTGTGTGTACAACTGTGTATTTAGGATTGTGTTTTTACAAATTCTGATTATAGTGCTGACTTAACAGAGGCAAAACTTACTGAATTTTCTAAGAAAAGAGGAGGAACCTGGAAATCCCAGAGAGATAAAAGATGCCTTCCATAGAAAGTAATGAAGCTCTCTGGGAGACAAAATTTCACATAAAAGAGAGAAGGTAACTGGAGAACCCCTGGGGCTGATATAAAGGCTCCATATGCATCAATTCCAAATCAAACTGACATGTTTTCACTACAATTTAACTTGCTTTTGTCTATATTTTAGTATATATTACTTTTATCTTAATTGAAATAAGTATACTGTGAATTTTGAGCAAACTTGAGCGAGACAAATCAGGGAGACCAGCTTGTTTAAAATGCTTAGAAAATGTAACGACTGGTGAGAGAGCTTCAGACATACCCTGGGAACTCCCCTGTACAGCCCAGGGAACTGCCATCTACCTCCCACTGAAATTGTCAGTTTTAGTTTGCAATGCGGCAAATTTAGGCCTAGATTTGGAGTTCGGCGGTAAAAGGGCTGTTAACGCTCCGCGGGCTTTTTTCTGGCCGCACCATAAAATTAACTCTGGTATCGAGAGTTCAAACAAATGCTGCGTTAGGCTCCAAAAAAGGAGCGTAGAGCATTATTACCGCAAATGCAACTCTCGATACCAGAGTTGCTTACGGACGCGGCCGGCCTCAAAAACGTGCTCGTGCACGATTCTCCCATAGAAAACAATGGGGCTGTTTGAGCTGAAAAAAAACCTAACACCTGCAAAAAAGCAGCCTTCAGCTCCTAACGCAGCCCCATTGTTTCCTATGGGGAAACACTTCCTACGTCTGCACCTAACACCCTAACATGTACCCCGAGTCTAAACACCCCTAGCCTTACACTTATTAACCCCTAATCTGCCGCCCCCGCTATCGCTGACCCCTGCATATTTTTTTAAACCCCTAATCTGCCGCTCCGTAAACCGCCGCAACCTACGTTATCCCTATGTACCCCTAATCTGCTGCCCCTAACACCGCCGACCCCTATATTATATTTATTAACCCCTAATCTGCCCCCCTCAACGTCGCCGACACCTGC
The DNA here is from genome assembly GCF_027579735.1 of Bombina bombina. Taxonomy (NCBI): domain Eukaryota; kingdom Metazoa; phylum Chordata; class Amphibia; order Anura; family Bombinatoridae; genus Bombina; species Bombina bombina. The sequence continues at coordinate 203,205,861 of NC_069501.1, read as the reverse complement.
CTACACTTATTAACCCCTAATCTGCCGAGCGGACCTGAGCGCTACTATAATAAAGTTATTAACCCCTAATCCGCCTCACTAACCCTATCATAAATAGTATTAACCCCTAATCTGCCCTCCCTAACATCGCCGACACCTACCTTCAATTATTAACCCCTAATCTTCCGATCGGAGCTCACCGCTATTCTAATAAATGGATTAACCCCTAAAGCTAAGTCTAACCCTAACACTAACACCCCCCTAAGTTAAATATAATTTTTATCTAACGAAATAAATTAACTCTTATTAAATAAATGATTCCTATTTAAAGCTAAATACTTACCTGTAAAATAAACCCTAATATAGCTACAATATAAATTATAATTATATTATAGCTATTTTAGGATTAATATTTATTTTACAGGCAACTTTGTAATTATTTTAACCAGGTACAATAGCTATTAAATAGTTAATAACTATTTAATAGTTACCTAGTTAAAATAATAACAAATTTACCTGTAAAATAAATCCTAACCTAAGATATAATTAAACCTAACACTACCCTATCAATAAAATAATTAAATAAACTACCTACAATTACCTACAATTAACCTAACACTACACTATCAATAAATTAATTAAACACAATTCCTACAAATAACTACAATGAAATAAACTAGCTAAAGTACAAAAAATAAAAAAGAACTAAGTTACAGAAAATAAAAAAATATTTACAAACATAAGAAAAATATTACAACAATTTTAAACTAATTACACCTACTCTAAGCCCCCTAATAAAATAACAAAGCCCCCCAAAATAAAAAATTCCCTACCCTATTCTAAATTAAAAAAGTTACAAGCTCTTTTACCTTACCAGCCCTGAACAGGGCCCTTTGCGGGGCATGCCCCAAGAAGTTCAGCTCTTTTGCCTGTAAAAAAAAACATACAATACCCCCCCCCAACATTACAACCCACCACCCACATACCCCTAATCTAACCCAAACCCCCCTTAAATAAACCTAACACTAAGCCCCTGAAGATCTTCCTACCTTGTCTTCACCATCCAGGTATCACCGATCCGTCCTGGCTCCAAGATCTTCATCCAACCCAAGCGGGGGTTGGCGATCCATAATCCGGTGCTGAAGAGGTCCAGAAGAGGCTCCAAAGTCTTCCTCCTATCCGGCAAGAAGAGGACATCCGGACCGGCAAACATCTTCTCCAAGCGGCATCTTCGATCTTCTTCCATCCGGAGCGAAGCGGCAGGATCCTGAAGACCTCCAGCGCGGAACATCCATCCGGACCGACGACTGAACGACGAATGACTGTTCCTTTAAGGGACGTCATCCAAGATGGCGTCCCTCGAATTCCGATTGGCTGATAGGATTCTATCAGCCAATCGGAATTAAGGTAGGAATTTTCTGATTGGCTGATGGAATCAGCCAATCAGAATCAAGTTCAATCCGATTGGCTGATCCAATCAGCCAATCAGATTGAGCTCGCATTCTATTGGTTGTTCCGATCAGCCAATAGAATGCGAGCTCAATCTGATTGGCTGATTGGATCGGCCAATCGGATTGAACTAGATTCTGATTGGCTGATTCCATCAGCCAATCAGAAAATTCCTACCTTAATTCCGATTGGCTGATAGAATCCTATCAGCCAATCGGAATTCGAGGGACGCCATCTTGGATGACGTCCCTTAAAGGAACAGTCATTCGTCGTTCAGTCGTCGGTCCGGATGGATGTTCCGCGCTGGAGGTCTTCAGGATCCTGCCGCTTCGCTCCGGATGGAAGAAGATCGAAGATGCCGCTTGGAGAAGATGTTTGCCGGTCCGGATGTCCTCTTCTTGCCGGATAGGAGGAAGACTTTGGAGCCTCTTCTGGACCTCTTCAGCACCGGATTATGGATCGCCAACCCCCGCTTGGGTTGGATGAAGATCTTGGAGCCAGGACGGATCGGTGATACCTGGATGGTGAAGACAAGGTAGGAAGATCTTCAGGGGCTTAGTGTTAGGTTTATTTAAGGGGGGTTTGGGTTAGATTAGGGGTATGTGGGTGGTGGGTTGTAATGTTGGGGGGGGGTATTGTATGTTTTTTTTTACAGGCAAAAGAGCTGAACTTCTTGGGGCATGCCCCGCAAAGGGCCCTGTTCAGGGCTGGTAAGGTAAAAGAGCTTGTAACTTTTTTAATTTAGAATAGGGTAGGGAATTTTTTATTTTGGGGGGCTTTGTTATTTTATTAGGGGGCTTAGAGTAGGTGTAATTAGTTTAAAATTGTTGTAATATTTTTCTTATGTTTGTAAATATTTTTTTATTTTCTGTAACTTAGTTCTTTTTTATTTTTTGTACTTTAGCTAGTTTATTTCATTGTAGTTATTTGTAGGAATTGTGTTTAATTAATTTATTGATAGTGTAGTGTTAGGTTAATTGTAGGTAATTGTAGGTAGTTTATTTAATTATTTTATTGATAGGGTAGTGTTAGGTTTAATTATATCTTAGGTTAGGATTTATTTTACAGGTAAATTTGTTATTATTTTAACTAGGTAACTATTAAATAGTTATTAACTATTTAATAGCTATTGTACCTGGTTAAAATAATTACAAAGTTGCCTGTAAAATAAATATTAATCCTAAAATAGCTATAATATAATTATAATTTATATTGTAGCTATATTAGGGTTTATTTTACAGGTAAGTATTTAGCTTTAAATAGGAATCATTTATTTAATAAGAGTTAATTTATTTCGTTAGATAAAAATTATATTTAACTTAGGGGGGTGTTAGTGTTAGGGTTAGACTTAGCTTTAGGGGTTAATCCATTTATTAGAATAGCGGTGAGCTCCGATCGGAAGATTAGGGGTTAATAATTGAAGGTAGGTGTCGGCGATGTTAGGGAGGGCAGATTAGGGGTTAATACTATTTATGATAGGGTTAGTGAGGCGGGTTAGGGGTTAATAAATTTATTATAGTAGCGCTCAGGTCCGCTCGGCAGATTAGGAGTTAATAAGTGTAGGCAGGTGTCGGCGACGTTGTGGGGGGCAGATTAGGGGTTAATAAATATAATATAGGGGTCGGCGGTGTTAGGGGCAGCAGATTAGGGGTACATAGGGATAACGTAGGTGGCGGCGCTTTGCGGTCGGAAGATTAGGGGTTAATTATTTTAAGTAGCTGGCGGCGATGTTGTGGGGGGCAGGTTAGGGGTTAATAAATATAATACAGGGGTCGGCGGGGTTAGGGGCAGCAGATTAGGGGTACATAAATATAACGTAGGTGGCGGTCGGCAGATTAGGGGTTAAAAATTTTAATCAAGTGTCGGCGATGTGGGGGGGCCTCGGTTTAGGGGTACATAGGTAGTTTATGGGTGTTAGTGTACTTTAGGGTACAGTAGTTAAGAGCTTTATAAACCGGCGTTAGCCAGAAAGCTCTTAACTCCTGCTATTTTCAGGCGGCTGGAATTTTGTCGTTAGAGCTCTAACGCTCACTTCAGAAACGACTCTAAATACCGGCGTTAGAAAGATCCCATTGAAAATATAGGCTACGCAAATGGCGTAGGGGGATCTGCGGTATGGAAAAGTCGCGGCTGAAAAGTGAGCGTTAGACCCTTTAATCACTGACTCCAAATACCAGCGGGCGGCCAAAACCAGCGTTAGGAGCCTCTAACGCTGGTTTTGACGGCTACCGCCGAACTCCAAATCTAGGCCTTAAGGTGCAATGTAATTTGTATATATAAACAGAAATATACAAAGTATGATTCTAATTTGTAAAGTAACACAGAAGTGTAACAAAACTCTCATATCATGCAGTGCTATATTGCACTGGGCTTGTCTCTCCTTCATATATAGAAATGAGAGAGTTCTGTCCTTTTACTTTTGAATATTCATTGAGTTCATCGCCTGTGAAGTCTGAACTGCAATTTCTCTCCAAGCTTGAGAACCTTTGAATATCAGAGCCTGGATGTGAAGAAGAGAAAAGCTAGCTGAGTTTAATATAGCACTACATGACATGAGAGTTGTTCTGCATTTTCTGCTTTGTATTTTATATTACTTTAGACTTCAGATGTTGTCCTTTATGTTTTAGTAAATTTAAACTTTGCACTTTTGATTTTGTATTTTATAGAGTCATGAAACGAAATATTTTCCATTTCATTTCTTTCATGATTTAGAAAGAGCATACAATTTAAAACAACTTTCCATTTTAATTATTTTATCTAATTTGTTTTGTTCTCTTTGTTTCCTTTTGTTGAAACGTATACCTAGGTAGGCTCAGGAGCTGGGAGCCAGCTGCTGATTGGTGGCTGCACATGTATGTTTCTTGTTATTGACTTACCAATGTGCTCATCTAGCTCCCAGTAGTGCATTGCTGCTCCTTCAATAAACTATACCAAGAGAATAAAGCAAACTGTATAATATAAGTACATTGGAAAATTGTTTGTTTATGTGTACCTTATACAAATCACTTTGTATTTGTTCTATTTAAAATAAAATTGACAGATTCAGTTTTCCATGGGCCCAGTAATCAAAGATTATTTAGTTTGGAGAGAAATTATACTGCAGATTTAACAGGAGCTGAACTCACTGAATTCTATAAGAAAGTCAACAAACCTGTATATCCCAGAGAGATGAGAGATGCCTTCCATAGAAGAAATTAGGCTCTCTGGGATACAGAATTTTACAAGGAATAGTGAAGTTAACAGGTGAGGACCTGGGACTTATATAAAGTCTCAGTTTGCAGCAAATACAAATTAAACTGAAATGTTTTCATTACAATGTAATTGCTTATGCCTCTATACATTACTTTTTATCAGTTACAAAAGTGTATTGTGAATTTTGACCAAACTTCACCTGCATACAGCTGGCAAGATAAATCAGTGAGACCAGCTTGTGTAAAATGCTTACAGCATTTCGTGAGAATTGTGAAAAGCTTCAGACATACCCTGTAAACTCCCCTGTTCAGCCCAGGGAACTCCCCTGCCCCTCCTACTTTCTTAAGCTGTGATTTTTATTTTACAATAGAGTAAATACAAAGTGCAGTGCAATTTGTAAAAGTTACACGGAAATATACAAAGTATGATCCTCATTTGTCAAAGTATCACAGAAAGTTTCAAACCATAAGCAAAATGTGTGAAATCACTGCTGTATACAGAATCTAAATGCATTAAAATACATAATAAAAAGTTCAAATCTTAAATATAATGAAACTCAAAGGACCCAATCTGAAGTGTAAATTAATATTAAATATAAAGCACAGAATGCAAATGAAACAAAACTCTCATGTTCAGCAGTGTTGTGTTGCACTGGGCTTGTCTATACCTTTACATACAAAAATGCAGGGAACGCTGCTATGAGAATTATAGCAAAATTTGACTCTCTAGAATCTTGAGAGAGATCTGGAGGATCATCTTGGATTATCTCATCTGAGCAGAGAACTTTATGCTAAGCATCTCTCTCAGACTTTCAGATTCCGCCCTTTTTCTTTTACCATTCAGTGAGTTCAGCCACTGTGATGTCTGCACTATAACTTCTCTCTAAGCAGGCCAGATGATCTAATGGTCTCTAGGCTGGCGAGATTATTAACGAATGCTCACCAGTACTTCTATCTAAATCGAATTAAACATGCGCGTCGTAAATCGTAATTTAAGTACACTGTATCTGCAAAACTCATTTAGAAATGTGTACTTATATGTACAAAATACAAGGCGTAATTGTTGTTTTTTTGCAACATGGCGTACATGAAATTTTCTCTCTAAACCCAGCTGCAAAGATTTTCGCACTACAAATCTCTCAGTTTTTCTCACAAACTCAAAAAAAGTATAACCCAAATAGAAGTAATGTCCCAGCACCTGAGTAATTTTTTTCAGTCGGTTTGCAAGCTACAGGAGACCTGTTCAGAAGCACTGTAGTCACATTACAGAGTAGTATTTCTAGCATAACTAGAAACAGAGGCAGTACAAGCAGGATATGAGAGTTTCTACCTACTCCTAAATATCTACCATTCTCTATCTATCTATTTATTTATCTATCCATATTTTCTTGGGTGGTAACTAGCTATAGAACAAGCTATTATGCTATTGTTCATTCCAAGGTTGAGCGCTTCTCTCTTTTTATTTATTTTTTCGACAATTCTCTTTCTTTCTATCTATCATCTATCTATCCATATTTTAAGCAGAAATGGAATCTGAACCATTGTAGAAGTCAAAAAATAAAAATGGAAATCGTAAACAAGATGACACATGGCAAACTGATGTAAAAACTTCTAATTTTTATAAAAATAATTAACCACAGCAGATTAATAATAAAAGTACAAATACACTGTTTGTTTTTTGTTTTTTTTTGAAGAAAATTGTTTATTTCAGCTTATAACATACATGGGTAAAAAACTAAATAAACCATGACAGTAAAGAGAATACAATTATTAATCACATTGGGGAGATGAAGTCCAGTTGCAGCATATAAATGTGAGTTCGTATAAAAGTTCAAAGGTATGCTGTGTTTAGGACTCCATTATCCAATTCTTATTTAAAGTCTACTGCATTCTTCGTTGTCAATTTCCAAACAAATTTCTTTCTCTTGTTAAGTGTATCCAGTCCACGGATCATCCATTACTTGTGGGATATTCTCCTTCCCAACAGGAATTTGCAAGAGGATCTCCCACAGCAGAGCTGCTATATAGCTCCTCCCCTCACTGCCATATCCAGTCATTCTCTTGCAACTCTCAACAAAGATGGACGTAGTAAGAGGAGAGTGGTGTATTATAGTTAGTTTTTTAACTTCAATAGAAAGTTTGTTATTTTTAAATGGTACCGGAGTGTACTGTTTATCTCAGGCAGTATTTAGAAGAAGAATCTGCCTGCATTTTCTATGATCTTAGCAGAAGTAACTAAGATCCATGGCTGTTCTCACATATTCTGAGGAGTGAGGTAACTTCAGAGAGGGAATGGCGTGCAGGTTTTCCTGCAATAAGGTATGTGCAGTTAATATATTTCTAGGGATTGAATTTGCTAGAAAAATGCTGCTGATACTGGATTAATGTAAGTTAAGCCTTAAATGCAGTGATAGTGACTGGTATCAGGCTTATTAACAGAGATACATACTCTTATAAAAGTGTAATATAAAACGTTTGCTGGCATATTAATCGTTTTTATATATGTTTGGTGACAAAACTTATTGGGGCCTAGTTTTTTTCCACATGGCTGGTTTGATTTTTGCCTAGAAACAGGCTTTCCACTGTTGCAATATGAGTGGGAAGGGCCTATTTTAGTGCTTTTCTGTGCAGCTAAAAATACTGACAGAGACATTCAGCTTCCCTCTGCATGATACAGGACATCTCTGAAGGGCTCAAAAGGCTTCAAAGTCGTGTTTGAGGAGGGTAACAATCACAGTAGACTGTGGCAGTTGTTGTGACTGTGTTTAAAAAACGTTTTTGTCATTTATTATTCTGTTTTTGTTATTAAGGGGTTAATCATCCATTTGCAAGTGGGTGCAATGCTCTGCTGACTTGTTACATACATTGTAACAAGTGTTAGTGTAACTGCCTTTTTTCACTGTTATTTCAAATTTTGTCAAAATTTGTTTCTCTTAAAGGCATAGTAACGTTTTTTATATTGCTTGTTAACTTGCTTTAAAGTGTTTTCCAAGCTTGCTAGTCTCATTGCTAGGCTGTACAAACATGTCTGAAACAGAGGATACTTGTTCATTATGTTTAAAAGCCATGGTGGAGCCCCATAGGAGAATGTGTACTAAATGTATTGATTTCACCTTAAACAGTAAAGATCAGTCTTTTTCTATAAAAGAATTGTCACCAGAGGGGTCTGTCGAGGGGGAAGTTATGCCGACTAACTCTCCCCACGTGTCGGACCCTTCGCCTCCCGCTCAAGGGACGCACGCTAATATGGCGCCAAGTACATCAGGGACGCCCATAGCGATTACTTTGCAGGACATGGCTGCAATCATGAATAATACCCTGTCAGAGGTATTATCCAGATTGCCTGAATTGAGAGGCAAGCGCGATAGCTCTGGGGTTAGACGAGATACAGAGCGCGCAGATGCTGTAAGAGCCATGTCTGATACTGCGTCACAATATGCAGAACCTGAGGACGGGGAGCTTCAGTCTGTGGGTGACGTCTCTGAATCGGGGAGACCTGATTCAGAGATTTCTAATTTTAAATTTAAGCTTGAGAACCTCCGTGTATTGCTTGGGGAGGTATTAGCTGCTCTGAATGACTGTGACACAATTGCAGTGCCAGAGAAATTGTGTAGGCTGGATAAATACTATGCAGTGCCAGTGAGTACTGATGTTTTTCCAATACCTAAAAGGCTTACAGAAATTATTAGTAAGGAGTGGGATAGGCCCGGTGTGCCCTTGTCCCCACCTCCTATATTTAGAAAAATGTTTCCAATAGATGCCACTACACGGGACTTATGGCAGACTGTCCCTATGGTGGAGGGAATAGTTTCTACTTTAGCAAAGCGTACCACTATCCCGGTTGAGGACAGTTGTGCTTTTTCAGATCCAATGGATAAAAAATTAGAGGGTACCTTAAGAAAATGTTTATTCAACAAGGTTTTATTTTACAGCCCCTTGCATGCATTGCGCCTGTCACTGCTGCGGCGACATTCTGGTTTGAGGCCCTGGAAGAGGCCATCCATACAGCTCCATTGACTGAAATTGTTGACAAGCTTAGAACTCTTAAGCTATCTAACTCATTTGTTTCTGATGCCATTGTTCATTTGACTAAACTAATGGCTAAGAATTCCGGTTTCGCCATCCAGGCGCGTAGGGCGCTATGGCTCAAATCCTGGTCAGCTGATGTGACTTCAAAGTCTAAATTACTCAACATTCCTTTCAAAGGGCAGACCTTATTCGGGCCTGGTTTGAAAGAAATTATTGCTGACATTACTGGAGGTAAGGGTCATACCCTTCCTCAGGACAGGGCCAAATCAAAGGCCAAACAGTTTAATTTTTGTGCCTTTCGAAATTTCAAGGCAGGTGCAGCATCAACTTCCTCTGCTTCAAAACAAGAGGAAACTTTTGCTCAATCCAAGCAGGCCTGGAAACCTAACCAGTCCTGGAACAAGGGCAAGCAGGCCAGAAAGCCTGCTGCTGCCTCTAAGACAGCATGAAGGAGCGGCCCCTATCCGACAACGGATCTAGTAGGGGGCAGACTCTCTCTCTTCGCCCAGGCGTGGGCAAGAGATGTTCAGGATCCCTGGGCGTTGGAGATCATATCTCAGGGATATCTTCTGGATTTCAAAGCTTCTCCTCCACTAGGGAGATTTCACCTTTCAAGATTATCTGCAAACCAGATAAAGAAAGAGGCATTCCTAAGCTGCGTACAAGATCTCCTTGTAATGGGAGTGATCCATCCAGTTCCGCGGACGGAACAAGGACAGGGGTTTTATTCAAATCTGTTTGTGGTTCCCAAAAAAGAGGGAACCTTCAGACCAATTTTGGATTTAAAGATCCTAAACAAATTCCTCAGAGTTCCGTCATTCAAGATGGAAACTATTCGAACCATTTTACCCATGATCCAAGAGGGTCAGTACATGACCACAGTGGACTTAAAGGATGCCTACCTTCACATTCCGATTCACAAGAATCATCATCAGTTCCTGAGGTTTGCCTTTCTAGACAGGCATTACCAATTTGTAGCTCTTCCATTCGGGTTGGCTACAGCCCCAAGAATTTTTAGAAAGGTTCTGGGCTCACTTCTGGTGGTCCTAAGACCGCGAGGCATAGCGGTGGCTCCTTACCTGGACGATATCCTGATACAGGCGTCAAGCTTTCAAATTGCCAAATCTCATACAGAGATAGTTCTGGCATTCCTGAGGTCGCATGGGTGGAAAGTGAACGAAGAAAAGAGTTCTCTATCTCCTCTCACGAGGGTTTCCTTCCTAGGAACTCTAATAGACTCTGTAGAAATGAAAATTTACCTGACGGAGTCCAGGTTATCAAAACTTCTAAATGCTTGCCGTGTTCTTCACTCCATTCCGCACCCCACGGTGGCTCAGTGCATGGAAGTAATCGGCTATATGGAAGAGGCGATGGACATAGTGCCATTCGTGCGCCTGCATCTCAGACCACTGCAATTATGCATGCTCAGTCAGTGGAATGGGGATTACACAGATTTGTTCCCTCTACTAAATCTGGATCAGGAAACCAGAGATTCTCTTCTCTGGTGGTTATCTCGGGCCCATCTGTCCAAGGGTATGACCTTTAGCAGACCAGATTGGACAATTGTAACAATAGATGCCAGCCTTCTAGGTTGGGGTGCAGTCTGGAACTCCCTGAAGGCTCAGGGTTCATGGACTCAGGAGGAGAAACTCCTCCCAATAAATATTCTGAAGTTAAGAGCAATATTCAATGCTCTTCTGGCTTGGCCTCAGCTAGCAACACTGAGGTTCATCAGATTTCAGTCGGACAACATCACGACTGTGGCTTACATCAACCATCAAGGGGGAACCAGGAGTTCCCTAGCGATGTCAGAAGTCTCCAAGATAATTCGCTGGGCAGAGACTCACTCTTGCCACCTGTCAGCGATCCATATCCCAGGTGTAGAGAACTGGGAGGCGGATTTTCTAAGTCGTCAGACTTTTCATCCGGGGCAATGGGAACTCCATCCGGAGGTGTTTGCTCAATTGGTTCTCCGTTGGGGCAAACCAGAATTGGATCTCATGGCGTCTCGCCAGAACGCCAAGCTTCCTTGTTACGGATCCAGGTCCAGGGACCCAGAAGCGGCACTGATAGATGGTCTAGCAGCGCCTTGGTTCTTCAACCTGGCTTATGTGTTTCCACCGTTTCCTCTGCTCCCTCGTCTGATTGCCAAAATCAAACAGGAAAGAGCATCAGTGATATTGATAGCGCCTGCGTGGCCACGCAGGACCTGGTATGCAGACCTAGTGGACATGTCATACTTTCCACAATGGACTCTGCCTCTGAGACAAGACCTTCTAATGCAAGGTCCTTTCAATCATCCGAATCTACTTTCTCTGAGACTGACTGCATGGAGATTGAACGCTTGATCCTATCAAAGCGTGGCTTTTCCGAGTCAGTAATTGATACCTTAATACAGGCACGAAAACCTGTCACCAGGAAAATTTACCACAAGATATGGCGTAAATATCTTAATTGGTGTGAATCCAAGAATTACTCATGGAGTAGGGTTAGGATTCCTAGGATATTGTCCTTCCTCCAAGAGGGTTTGGACAAAGGATTATCAGCTAGTTCTTTAAAGGGACAGATTTCTGCTCTGTCTATTCTTTTACACAAGCGTCTGGCAGAAGTTCCAGACGTTCAGGCATTTTGTCAGGCTTTAGTTAGAATTAAGCCTGTGTTTAAACCTGTTGCTCCTCCATGGAGCTTAAACTTGTTTCTTAAAGTTCTTTTTCTGATGGCTATTTCCTAGGCTCGAAGAGTCTCGGTTTTATCTGCCTTACATTGTGATTCTCCTTATCTGATCTTTCATTCAGATAAAGTTGTTCTGCGTACAAAACCTGGGTTTTTACCTAAGGTGGTTTCTAACAAGAATATCAATCAAGAGATTGTTGTTCCATCATTATGTCCTAATCCTTCTTCAAAGAAGGAACGTCTTTTGCATAATCTAGACGTAGTCCGTGCCTTGAAGTTTTACTTACAGGCTACTAAAGATTTTCGCCAAACATCTAACCTGTTTGTTGTTTACTCTGGACAGAGGAGAGGTCAGAAGGCCTCGGCAACCTCTCTTTCTTTTTGGCTTTGGAGTATAATCCGTTTAGCCTATGAGACTGCTGGACAGCAGCCTCCTGAAAGGATTACAGCTCATTCTACTAGAGCTGTGGCTTCCACCTGGGCCTTTAAAAATGAGGCCTCTGTTGAACAGATTTGCAAGGCTGCAACTTGGTCTTCCCTTCATACTTTTTCCAAATTTTCCAAATTTGATACTTTTGCTTCTTCGGAGGCTGTTTTTGGGAGAAAGGTTCTACAGGCAGTGGTTCCTTCCGTTTAAGTTCCTGCCTTGTCCCTCCCATCATCCGTGTACTTTAGCTTTGGTATTGGTATCCCACAAGTAATGGATGATCCGTGGACTGGATACACTTAACAAGAGAAAACATAATTTATACTTACCTGATAAATTTATTTCTCTTGTGGTGTATCCAGTCCACGGCCCGCCCTGTCCTTTTCAGGCAGGTCTAAATTTTAATTAAACTACAGTCACCACTGCACCCTATGGTTTCTCCTTTCTCGGCTTGTTTCGGTCGAATGACTGGATATGGCAGTGAGGGGAGGAGCTATATAGCAGCTCTGCTGTGGGTGATCCTCTTGCAACTTCCTGTTGGGATGGAGAATATCCCACAAGTAATGGATGATCCGTGGACTGGATACACCACAAGAGAAATTTATCAGGTAAGCATAAATTATGTTTTTACAATAAACAATAAACAACAATAATTTCCATGTAATAGTCATTGTATAAGGGGGTGCACATATCTTAAGCTAAGCAATGTATCTAATGTTAATGTAAAATACCCAAAGTATCCTATATCCTGAAACAAAGTATCCTATATGAACTATACAGCAACTATTGTTTTATCCACTATAAAATTGTATCTACAAACATTCTGTTAGAAATTACAACTTGTGATAAACCCAAAACTGTATAAATTATAAGATTTCAACATTATTATTTTCATTTAATTTATTTTTTATATATTATGTACATTTTTATACATAGAGACACCGGTGTCATTTTTTAAACTTTGAAGGAATTGTAATAATTTTTGTTTAACTGTACTTTTAGCATCACTACTATTGGGTAAATTTACCATAATCAAATAAAGGATCATATTTATTTCTTAAATAGTTTCGACATCCATTTTTTCCAAAAGAGAATATAAAATTAGGACTCATCAAAACATTAACATATATTGAGCCCACATATTATCACACATATTTACAGTAAGACACATTGGGAATAGCAACTTGTTTTGCGCCACCTACTGCAACTAACTATAACTCTTTAAACTTTGGGATAAAGTTTACTTCAGGTGTGCTAGATTCCCCACCAGTTAGACAGTCTAAACCTACCAAACATTAATGTAAAATACCGTCTGGTGGTATCAACCGCATTAAGGGTGTGAGGGCCTTAAGTAATAAACAGTATTTGTTGTCACAGTGGTTAAGAGGGGATTCTTATATTTTGCGCCTTATGAAGCGTAGAATAGTGTAGGATGGGGGAGATGCATTAAGACAGTTATGTGGATCTAGTGTCCCAGAGGAACATTATTTCTGCGTGGGTGTCTAACTTGTTTAATAAAAGATAGTGATATCTTTCTAATTTAAGGTTGAGTTGTGTTTCGTGTATCTACATTTGTAGAGTGAGGATTTATTCTTTTTTCCACATTCTTGGAATTAGTTGATGTGCACTATTTATTATTATCTGTAACAGTTTAACATGCAGTTTTGAGTCGAGTTTGTGGTACCTATGGAACAGAAATATAATTAGTTCAGGGGTTAAAGGGGTGCCAATGGTGTTTTGCATTTATAATATGATAGATGTCCAAAATGATTGTATTTTGGGACATGCCCACCAGATAGAACAGAGTGCCTTCATCCGGGCATTGCCTCCATCAACGATAAGAGGAGTTAGGGAAGAGGTTTTTGAGTCTCTGTGGTGTGAGATACCACCTGGTTAGTAATTTGGTGTTGGTTTCAGTGAGTTTTGCCGAATGTGCTGACTTTTTTATAGATGTAAATATTGAGTGCCATTCTAATTTGAGATTAGAAATGGTAAGTCTCTATCCCAGGCCTTGGTGAAGGACGGCATATTGGTTTCACTTGGTGTGGTGAGTAGTTTGTATGTTTATAGGGCGGTATTTTTGGATATGAATTCTTTGGGTAAATCAAATTTGTGGAGGGCACATGTTAAAAACGTCCAGTCTAACCGATCAAATGCCTTCTCAGCATCTGATGAAAAAAAAATAGTTGGGATTTTATGTTGGTGAGAGTGGTGAAGTAAATGTAATGCTTTGACTGTATTGTCCTTGACTTCTCATTGTGGTACAAACCCTGTTTGGTCGTTGTGGATTAGGTAAGGAGGGTATAGGTTGAGTTGGTTAGCTAGTATCTTTGAATAAGTTTTAAGGTCGACATTGAGCAGGGAAATGGGTCTAAAGTTGGATGGGGAATCCGTTGGTTTACCTGGCTTGGGCAAAACTGTTATATTTGCTTCTAACATGCTTGTTGGGAATGGTTGCTCTGGGCCTATAAAGTTGAATAGGTTTAGAAGGTGTGGGGAGATAATTTGTATGAATAGTATGTTGTAGTAGTTACTAAAGCCGTCTGGTCCAGGGCTTTTCCCTTGTTTAAGGGATTTTATAGCTTCTTCTAGTTCTTGATGGGTAATAGCTTGGCTTAGGGGTTGAAGGGTGGATCTGGGGGAGTTGGAGCTGGTCATGGTATCTGTTGCATATCTTTTTATGATCCTCTGTGGCGTGGGTGGGGAATAGGTTATGTAATTTAGTGTAATATTTACAAAACTCATTAGCTACGGTTTTAGAACTTGTTGTCTTTGTTGAGGTATTAGTTGTTAGTGAATGTATATATGATGAGGATTGTTTACTCCTTAGTGCTTTAGCTAATAGCCTACCTGGTTTGTTCCCTTGTATGAAATATTTTTGGAGTAGGAGAAACCCTGTGTTTTGGGATTTAATGCCTAGGAAGTCATTAAGTCCATAGGGTGTCTCTTGTGAGAATAGTCTAGTTTGACTATTTCTTGTGTGAGTGTGAGGTATTTTTGTCTTGTTTGCTTATTTTTTGATAGCTTTGTGTTTCATTAATAGGCCTCTAATTACACATTTATGAGCTTTCCACATAACTGTTGGTTAGATGTCATCAGGAGTATTGATGGTGAAGTATTCTTGAAGTGCCAGTTATATATCTAGTTTAATTAGGGGGTCTGATAAGAGCGTTTTGTTGAGCCTCAATTAGAAAGGGCGTGTAGGGATTGAGGGCCAGGTGAAGGAACTGCTGACGGCTGAGTGGTCTGACCAAATAATAGGGATGATACGGGAGAAACTTAAGTTTAATAGGGAAAGATTATCTGCCATAATATAGTCAATTCTGGAGTAAGATTTATTTGGGTTTGAGAAGAATGTGTAGTCTTGCTTATGTGGGTAGAGGTGGCTCCATGTATCATGAAGGGTAAGTAGAGATAAGTTGTTCCAAACAGAGTGTAGTGTATTGCCCGGGAGTTTTAGATGTGGGTTGCTACAGTCAATGGTTGGGTTTCATGGGAGGTTGAAATCTCCTGCGAATATTAATGGGCCTTTTAAATATATGAGTATGGAGTTGGTTGTGTGTTGGAAGAATGAGGCCTGATTTGTATTTGGGGCATAGATGTTGACTAGTGCTATTGGTTTCCCAAAAAGGAGACCATGTAAACCTAAGTACCTGCCCTCTTTATCCTGGTCTTTATGTTGGAGTTCAAATGGGATTGATTTATGGAAAAGTATGCTTACTCCCTTGACTTTTTTGGGGGGGTTGGTGCTGTGGAAATGATTTGGGTAATTAGATGAGAAGTATTTAGGTTCGTTGCCCTGTTTAAAATGAGTTTCTTGTAAAAACAAGATGCTGCTATTTTTATAATTTAGGTTGTGGAATGCTAAAAGGAGAGTTTAGGCCTTTAGCATTGATTGTAAGTATAGTGAATAATTGGTCTGTTTTTTGCGGTCATATTATTAGTGTTTTATGAGGTACTAGTACTAAAGCCTTTGTACACGGGCCATTTTTTGCAGTACAGCGGTCCCACTCCTTGCTCTCTCCCCCTCTCTTTTGCTCTCTCTTCCCCCCTCTCTTTTGTTTCTCTCCCCCCTCTCTTTTGCTTTCTCTCCCCCCTCTCCGTTGCTCTCTCTCTCCCCTCTCCGTTGCTCTCTCTCTCCCCTCTTTTGTTCTCTCTCTCCCCTCTTTGGCTCTCTCCCTCCTTTCTTTCGCTTTCTCTCCCCCCTCTTTTGTTCTCTCCCCCCTCTTTGGCGCTCCCCCCCCCCTCTTTGGCTCTCTCCCCTCTTTTGCTCCCTCTCCTCTTTGGCTCTCTCTCTCCCACCTCTTTGGCTCCCCCCCCCCTTTGGCTTCCCCCCCCTTTGGCTCTCCCCCCCCCTTTGGCTCTCCCCCCCATTTGGCTCTCTCCCCCCCTTTTGGCTCTCTCTCCACCCTCTATGGCTCTCTCCCCTCTTTTGTTCTCTCTCCTCTTTGGCTCTCTCTCTCCCCCCTCTTTGGCTCTCCCCTCTTTGGCTCCCCCCCCCCTCTTTTGCTCTCTCTCTCTCCCCTCTTTGGCTCTCTCCCCCCTCTTTTGTTCTCTCCCCCCCTCTTTGGCTCTCTCCCCCCCTCTTTGGCTCTCTCTCCCCCCTCTTTGGCTCTCTCTCCTTTTTGGCTCTTTTTCCTCTTTGGCTCTCTCTCTCCCCCCTCTTTGGCTCTCCCCCCCTTCTCTTTGGCTCTCCCTCCCCCTTCTCTTTGGCTCCCCCCCCCCTTCTCTTTGGCTCTCCCCCCCTTCTCTTTGGCTCTCCCCCCCCTTCTCTTTGGCTCTCCCCCCCTTCTCTTTGGCTCTCCCCCCCCTTCTCTTTGGCTCTCCCCCCCTTCTCTTTTGGCTCTCCCCCCTTCTCTTTGGCTCTCCCCCCCTTTGGCTCTCTCCCCCCCTTTGGCTCTCTCCCCCCCCTTTGACTCTCTCTCCCCCCCTTTGGCTCTCTCTCCCCCCCCCTCTTTGGCCCTTCTCCCCCCCTCTCCTGCTCCCTCTCTGGCTCTGTCTTGAAGTCTTCACATCGCGGGACCCCGCCCGGCCACGCCCCATCGCAGCGACACCCGCCGGGTCACGCCCCTCGCAACGCCCGACCACGCCCCCATCGCAATGCTCCCGTCGGCCACAAACAGCTGTGAGGTCTGGGGAGCGCGTGGCCGCTTCTCACGCAGCACACCTCACAGCTGTTGAGTAGCTCACACTCCATATCTCTTGCCACAGGCTGTTTCAATCAGCTTACCTCGCGCTCCCCAGACCTCACAGCTGTTTGTGTACCTCGCGCTCCCTATCTCACAGCTGCTTGTATGCTGTGTACCTCGCGCTCCCTATCTCTATGCTGTGTACCTCGCACTCCCTATCTCAAGGCCAAGTGTTTGTCTCTACTGTGCATGATGGCTTCAGACAAACACTTGGCCTTTTATAATATAGGATTTGGGTGGTATCCCTAGTGAATTGTTGTAATGATGGTTGCAACAAAGTTAAATTATTTCAATCAAGAACAGTACATAGAGTAACAACATAATAATCAAAATAATAACTAACAAAACATTTTTAAACATAACTTTTTGTAAACAATGGTAAGCTAACAGGTAGCCCCTTCTTGTTGTTGCAAGGAGAAATATAAAATAAGAGATTTGTAACCTAATGTTATAAACAGTACTGTTAGCTTTGAGCTCTTATAGGGGGCTAATGGAGCCCCAGATTTTGGTAAATTTTAAGTAATTTAAGATACAGAAACTTCAAAAATAAGAAAAGTTAAATCTAGCAATATTATTAATCATAGAAGTATGACATTATGAAATTAGAGGCGGAATTCCTCTAAGTCAGGGAAAAGATAGAAAATATAAGACTAATGGATTGATCTCACCCATTTTCTGTCATAGGGATTGTGTTTTTTTCTGTCTCTTAGATGCTGCTGTTTGCCAGGTCGTCCTCTGAGGTCTGGGAGTTGTAGAAGGAAGATTATCCGTCTGCTTTGTAGTGGTAGAAGGTGGCTAGTTGCAGTCTGGAGGGATCAGGGGCAAGATTACATATGCGGCGGTTGGTGGGTGGGGGGTTTACTGTTAGAGGGGGGACTTAGTATTTTTTAAGGTAAAAGAGCTGTTTCATTTAGGGCAATGCCCTACAAAAGGCCCTTTTAAGGGCTATTGGTAGTTTAGTATTAGATTAGGGGGTGTTTTTATTTTGGGGGGCTTTTTATTTTCATAGGGATTAGGTTTAATTTTTTAATTTTTGATAATTTGGTTTATTATTTTATGTAATGTTAGACTTTTTTATTTTTTGTAATCTTAGATTAATTTAATCTTAATTTTTTATTTTTACGTAATGTTAGCTTTTTTATTTTAATTGTAATTTAGTATGTTTTAATTTAGGTAATTGGGGTTAATTTAGGGGGTGTTAGGTTAGGGGGCTTAGTAACTTAATTAGTTATTTGTGTTGTGGGGGTTTGGCGGATTAGGGGTTAATAGATTTATTAGGGTTGTGGCGATGTGGGTTTGGCGGATTAGGGGTTAATAGATTTATAAGGTTTGTTGTGATATGGGTTAATGGCGGATTAGGGGTTAATAGTTTTAAAAGGCACTTTGCGTTGTGGGGCTTGGCGGATTAAGGGTTAATACTTTTATTAGGTAGATTACGATGTGGGTGAATGGCGGATTAGGGGTTAATACATTTATTAGGTAGATCGGGATGTGGGTGAATGGCGGATTAGGGGTTAATACATTTATTAGGTAGATCGCGATGCGGGTATGTGGCGGATTAGGGGTTAATACATTTATTAGGTAGTTTGCGATGTTGGGGTTAGCAGATTTAGGGGTTAATACATTTATTATTAGTTCCGATATGGGGATGATGGCGGATATAGGGGTTTTGACGTGTTGGGTTTATTTTTGGGAGGCGTGCTAAACTTTTACGGGAGATTTAACTTTTTTTTTTTAGGCGCCAGCAGTTTCTAACTTTACCTGCGAGATTAGGTTAGTAAAGTTTTGTTTAGACGGTAGAGTTTCAAGGAAGGCTTGCGAGATTTGCATTGGTTCAGGAACCCGGGTTGCTGTTGTAGACTAGAACTGTGGTATGTCTTCGGCTGGTTCCATATTCTCTGGATGAGAGCCAGTGTTTTCAAGTGGTTTAAAAAAGGTGTTCATTGATGCAGTAATACTATGGTGATTTTTAGATGCTTTATCTTGCTTTGTTTGTCTCTTTGGTGACATTTCTCTTCAGTGTATAACTGCTTTGCCCATGTATAACAAGTTAGAGGGGAGCTTGCCCAGCAAGTGTTCTTAAATTGTTAGGCCCCAGATTGGTGTTGGTTGCCCTAATTGTATAGTAAAAGCTCTCTTTTATTGGAGTGTCACTAGGGATAATTAAATGCATATAGAGCAGTGTTAGTTGCTGTTTGATCTATCCTGAAGATAATGTGATGATGCTTTTGAAATGAGTGTTTAACAATCAGGATAGATGTAATAGAAGGGCTTGGAGAAGAATAGGTTACCTCATGTTAAAGCATATAGTCTCTGTACATATTTCTTAGGAAAATACCCTAGAGATGGGCATAATATTGTGGTTTTACATAATATAAGTGTATAAATAAGGTACCTTAGTTGGAGTACTTGGTAGCCATAATGATCCCTCCTGTTGCAGCAAGCTTTGATAGGCATCAATAGAGTATAGGATTTGGTGCTTAATGGTATAAGTTTTAAGCTGATGATTCTCCATATTTAGCTGGAATAGCTGAATCCCATTTTCTGTATAGTGCTGCTTGTTATGGATTGTGATGCACTTCAATGATGCTGGAGATTAAAGCCGGATCAAATGCAGGCCGGAATAGGCCTGGATGGAGCCGGGCCTAAATTGGTGTGCGGCTGTTAAACAGGTCGAGTGAGCACGTTCTCAGGTGCTGTGGGTGTCTGTAGCAGCCTAGGGAATCATGATTATGCTATTTCTAGCCATTTTTTTTTAGTTTTCTGGAAGGTCCATAGTAGGCCCGAATGAAGCCGGGGACTGTAGTAGATGTCAGTGGCCGATCGTGTCACGGATGTGCGGTTGCGATCTTTTTTGAGTCCTCAACGTCGGGTGATAGGTGAGGGCTAGTCAGTAGATGGTTGCATCCTTAATTTGGATGATTTATCTGCACTTATTATTTGATTTTTTGTATTAAATCTGGGGCATCCTAAGGAGCTCACTCAGAGTGCGGCCATTCTCCTTAACAGCCAGCTCCGCCCCCTTCCAAATACACTGTTTTTATCATGTTTCAGTATTATCAATATATTTTAGGCACCTGACAAAAAAATAATAATTTGAAGATCATTACCAATTTGGGCACACACTTTTAAAAAGGTTTTCTACCCTTAGTCTTTGCCACAGCAGCAGTTATCTGTCATTTCAGAGACTCTCTCTTCTTGCCCATACATTTGGGGCAAAATGTATTACGAGGGGAATGTCCTGATTGGTTGCAGGATTGCACATTTGAGCCTGCAACTGATATTTGTGAAGCAGCGGTTTATCTCTCTATAGCTCAAACCACTATCCTGTGATCCAGCTGGTTACCTGCCCCCTTCACAGCCAATGGAGGAACCAAGTAAGCATTTGTAGGACACAGAGACTTGAGAAAGCTACAGAAGTGAAGCTTTGTCTCACCGATGTTATCTGCTGCAGCTGATCGGGAGTTGAGCTAGCCGAGCGGCTCAGGTGTCTCGGTCTGCTTGATTAGCACATGGTAGTGCTTTTATGCAAGTGAGTGGCCATATTCTCTTCATTATTAATGCTTGATGATAGTGCACCATGAGGCGCCTCTCTTTTTCTCTTATAGAGATCTTCCAGTGTTCAGCCGTTATAACTCACCGTGATTTTTCTAGACACTACTCTTATTTGGGACTTAGTGGCTAATATATATTTCTCTTGTTAAGTGTATCCAGTCCACGGATCATCCATTACTTGTGGGATATTCTCCTTCCCAACAGGAAGTTGCAAGAGGATCACCCACAGCAGAGCTGCTATATAGCTCCTCCCCTCACTGCCATATCCAGTCATTCTCTTGCAACTCTCAACAAAGATGGAGGTAGTAAGAGGAGAGTGGTGTTTTATAGTTAGTTACTTTCTTCAATCAAAAGTTTGTTATTTTTAAATGGTACCGGAGCGTACTATTTTATCTCAGGCAGTATTTAGAAGAAGAATCTGCCTGCGATTTCTATGATCTTATCAGAAGTAACTAAGATCCACTGCCGTTCTCACATATTCTGAGGAGTGAGGTAACTTCAGAGGGGGAATGGCGTGCAGGTTTTCCTGCAATAAGGTATGTGCAGTTAACATTTTTCTAGGGATGGAATTTGCTAGAAAATGCTGCTGATACCGGATTAATGTAAGTTAAGCCTTAAATGCAGTGATAGCGACTGGTATCAGGCTTATTAACAGAGATACATTCTCTTATAAAAGTGTAATATAAAACGTTTACTGGCATGTTAATCGTTTTTATATATGTTTGGTGATAAAACTTATTGGGGCCTAGTTTTTTTCCACATGGCTGGCTTGATTTTTGCCTAGAAACAGTTTCCTGAGGCTTTCCACTGTTGTACTATGAGTGGGAGGGGCCTATTTTAGCGCTTTTCTGTGCAGCTAAAATTACAGACAGAGACACTCAGCTTCCTTCTGCATGATACAGGACATCTCTGAAGGGCTCAAAAGGCTTCAAAAGTCGTGTTTGAGGAGGGTAACAACCACAGTAGACCTGTGGCAGTTGTTGTGACTGGTTTTAAAAACGTTTTTTGTCATTTATTATTCCGTTTTTGGTATTAAGGGGTTAATCATCCATTTGCAAGTGGGTGCAATGGTCTGCTAACTTGTTACATACACTGTAAAAATTTTGTTAGTGTAACTGCCTTTTTTCACTGTTATTTCAAATTTTGTCAAAATTTGTTTTTCTTAAAGGCACAGTAACGTTTTTTATATTGCTTGTTAACTTGGTTTAAAGTGTTTTCCAAGCTTGCTAGTCTCATTGCTAGTCTGTACAAACATGTCTGACACAGGGGAAACTACTTGTTCATTATGTTTAAAAGCCATGGTGGAGCCCCATAGGAGAATGTGTACTAAATGTATTGATTTCACCTTAAACAGTAAAGATCAGTCTTTATCTATAAAAGAATTGTCACCAGAGGGGTCTGTCGAGGGGGAAGCTATGCCGACTAACTCTCCCCACGTGTCGGACCCTTCGCCTCCCGCTCAAGGGACGCACGCTAATATGGCGCCAAGTACATCAGGGACGCCCATAGCGATTACTTTGCAGGACATGGCTGCAATCATGAATAATACCGTCAGAGGTATTAGCCAGATTGCCTGAATTAAGAGGCAAGCGCGATAGCTCTGGGGTTAGACGAGATACAGAGCGTGCAGATGCTGTAAGAGCCATGTCTGATACTGCGTCACAATATGCAGAACCTGAGGACGGAGAGCTTCAGTCTGTGGGTGACATCTCTGACTCGGGGAGACCTGATTCAGAGATTTCTAATTTTAAATTTAAGCTTGAGAACCTCCATGTATTGCTTGGGGAGGTATTAGCTGCTCTGAATGACTGTGACACAATTGCAGTACCAGAGAAATTGTATAGACTAGATAAATACTATGCAGTGCCGGTGAGTACTGATGTTTTTCCAATACCTAAATGGCTTACAGAAATTATTAGTAAGGAGTGGGATAGACCCGGTGTGCCCTTTTCCCCACCTCCTATATTTAGAAAAATGTTTCCAATAGATGCCACTACACGGGACTTATGGCAGACAGTCCCTAAGGTGGAGGGAGCAGTTTCTATTTTAGCAAAGCGTACCACTATCCCAGTTGAGGACAGTTGTGCTTTTTCAGATCCAATGGATAAAAAATTAGAGGGTTACCTTAAGAAAATGTTTATTCAACAAGGTTTTATTTTACAGCCCCTTGCATGCATTGCTCCTGTCACTGCTGCGGCGGCGTTCTGGTTTGAGGCCCTGGAAGAGGCCATCCACAGCTCCATTGACTGAAATTATTGACAAGCTTAGAACACTTAAGCTAGCTAACTCATTTGTTTCTGATGCCATTGTTCATTTAACTAAACTAACGGCTAAGAATTCCGGATTCGCCATCCAGGCGCGTAGGGCGCTATGGCTTAAATCCTGGTCAGCTGATGTGACTTCAAAGTCTAATTACTCAACATTCCTTTCAAGGGGCAGACCATATTCGGACCTGGTTTGAAAGAAATTATTGCTGACATTACTGGAGGTAAGGGTCTTACCCTTCCTCAGGACAGGGCCAAATCAAGGGCCAAACAGTCTAATTTTCGTGCCTTTCAAAATTTCAAGGCAGGTGCAGCATCAACTTCCTCTGCTTCAAAACAAGAGGGAACTTTTGCTCAATCCAAGCAGGCCTGGAAACCTAACCAGTCCTGGAACAAGGGCAAGCAGGCCAGAAAGCCTGCTGCTGCCTCCAAGACAGCATGAAGGAACGGCCCCCTATCCGACAACGGATCTAGTAGGGGGCAAACTCTCTCTCTTCGCCCAGGCGTGGGCAAGAGATGTTCAGGATCCCTGGGCGTTGGAGATCATATCTCAGGGATATCTTCTGGACTTCAAAGCTTCTCCTCCACAAGGGAGATTTCACCTTTCAAGAATATCTGCAAACCAGATAAAGAAAGAGGCATTCCTACGCTGCGTGCAAGACCTCCTTGTAATGGGAGTGATCCATCCAGTTCCGCGGACGGAACAAGGACAGGGGTTTTATTCAAATCTGTTTGTGGTTCCCAAAAAAGAGGGACCCTTCAGACCAATTTTGGATCTAAAGATCTTAATCAAATTCCTCAGAGTTCCATCATTCAAGATGGAAACTATTCGAACCATTTTACCCATGATCCAAGAGGGTCAGTACATGACCACAGTGGACTTAAAGGATGCCTACCTTCACATTCCGATTCACAAGAATCATCATCGGTTCCTGAGGTTTGCCTTTCTAGACAGGCATTACCAATTTGTAGCTCTTCCATTCGGGTTGGCTACAGCCCCAAGAATTTTTACAAAGGTTCTGGGCTCACTTCTGACGGTTCTAAGACCGCGAGGCATAGCGGTGGCTCCTTATCTAGATGACATCCTGATACAGGCGTCAAGCTTTCAAATTGCCAAGTCTCATACAGAGATAGTTCTGGCATTTCTGAGGTCGCATGGATGGAAAGTGAACGAAGAAAAGAGTTCTCTATCTCCTCTCACATGGGTTTCCTTACTAGGGACTCTAATAGATTCTATAGAAATGAAAATTTACCTGACGGAGTCCATGTTATCAAAACTTCTAAATGTTTGCTGTGTTCTTCACTCCATTCCGCGCCCCACGGTGGCTCAGTGCATGGAAGTAATCGGCTTAATGGTAGCGGCGATGGACATAGTGCCATTTGCGTGCCTGCATCTCAGACCACTGCAATTATGCATGCTCAGTCAGTGGAATGGGGATTACACAGATTTGTCCCCTCTACTAAATCTGGATCAGGAAACCAGAGATTCTCTTCTCTGGTGGTTATCTCGGGTCCATGTGTCCAAAGGTATGACCTTTCGCAGACCAGATTGGACAATTGTAACAACAGATGCCAGCCTTCTAGGTTGGGGTGCAGTCTGGAACTCCCTGAAGGCTCAGGGTTCATGGACTCAGGAGGAGAAACTCCTCCCAATAAACATTCTGGAGTTAAGAGCAATTTTCAATGCTCTTCTAGCTTGGCCTCAGTTAGCAACACTGAGGTTCATCAGATTTCAGTCTGACAACATCACGACTGTGGCTTACATCAACCATCAAGGGGGAACCAGGAGTTCCCTAGCGATGTCAGAAGTCTCCAAGATAATTCGCTGGGCAGAGTCTCACTCTTGCCACCTATCAGCGATCCATATCCCGGGCGTAGAGAACTGGGAGGCGGATTTTCTAAGTCGTCAGACTTTTCATCCGCTGGAGTGGGAACTCCATCCGGAGGTGTTTGCTCAGCTGGTCCATCGTTGGGGCACACCAGAACTGGATCTCATGGCGTCTCGCCAGAACGCCAAGCTTCCTTGTTACGGATCCAGGTCCAGGGACCCAGAAGCGACGCTGATAGATGCTCTAGCAGCTCCTTGGTTCTTCAACCTGGCTTATGTGTTTCCACCGTTTCCTCTGCTCCCTCGACTGATTGCCAAAATCAGACAGGAGAGAGCATCTGTGATTCTGATAGTGCCTGCGTGGCCACGCAGGACCTGTTATGCAGATCTGGTGGACATGTCATCCTTTCCACCGTGGACTCTGCCTCTGAGACAAGACCTTCTAATACAAGGTCCTTTCAATCATCCGAATCTAGTTTCTCTGAGACTGACTGCATGGAGATTGAACGCTTGATCCTATCAAAGCGTGGCTTCTCCGAGTTAGTCATTGATACCTTAATACAGGCACGAAAGCCTGTCACCAGGAAAATTTACCACAAGATATGGCGTAAATATCTTCATTGGTGTGAATCCAAGAATTACTCATGGAGTAGGATTAGGATTCCTAGGATTTTGTCCTTCCTCCAAGAGGGTTTGGACAAAGGATTATCAGCTAGTTCCTTAAAGGGACAGATTTCAGCTCTGTCTATTCTTTTACACAAGCGTCTGGCAGAAGTTACAGACGTCCAGGCGTTTTGTCAGGCTTTAGTTAGAATTAAGCCTGTGTTTAAACCTGTTGCTCCTCCATGGAGCTTAAATTTGGTTCTTAAAGTTCTCCAGGGAGTTCCGTTTGAACCCCTTCATTCTATTGATATCAAACTTCTATCATGGAAAGTTCTGTTTCTGATGGCTATTTCCTCGGCTCGAAGAGTCTCTGAGTTATCTGCCTTACATTGTCATTCTCCTTATCTGATCTTTCATTCAGATAAAGTAGTTCTGCGTACAAAACCTGGGTTTTTACCCAAGGTGGTTTCTAACAAATATATCAATCAAGAGATTGTTGTTCCATCATTGTGTCCTAATCCTTCTTCGAAGAAGGAACGTCTTTTACATAATCTAGATGTAGTGCGTGCCTTGAAGTTTTACTTACAAGCTACTAAATATTTTCGTCAAACATCTAGCCTGTTTGTTGTTTACTCTGGACAGAGGAGAGGTCAAAAGGCCTCGGCAACCTCTCTTTCTTTTTGGCTTCGGAGTATAATCCGTTTAGCCTATGAGACTGCTGGACAGCAGCCCCCTGAAAGAATTACAGCTCATTCTACAAGAGCTGTGGCTTCCACCTGGGCCTTTAAAAATGAGGCTTCTGTTGAACAGATTTGCAAGGCTGCGACTTGGTCTTCGCTTCATACCTTTTCAAAATTTTACAAATTTGATACTTTTGCTTCTTCGGAGGCTGTTTTTGGGAGAAAGGTTCTACAGGCAGTGGTTCATTCCGTTTAAGTTCCTGCCTTGTCCCTCCCATCATCCGTGTACTTTAGCTTTGGTATTGGTATCCCACAAGTAATGGATGATCCGTGGACTGGATACACTTAACAAGAGAAAACATAATTTATGCTTACCTGATAAATATATTTCTCTTGTAGTGTATCCAGTCCACGGCCCGCCCTGTCCTTTTAAGGCAGGTCTAAATTTTAATTAAACTACAGTCACCACTGCACCCTATGGTTTCTCCTTTCTCGGCTTGTTTCGGTCGAATGACTGGATATGGCAGCGAGGGGAGGAGCTATATTGCAGCTCTGCTGTGGGTGATCCTCTTGCAACTTCCTGTTGGAAGGAGAATATCCCACAAGTAATGGATGATCCGTGGACTGGATACACTACAAGAGAAATAAATTTATCAGGTAAGCATAAATTATGTTTTTTAGTTGCTATTATTCTTATATCATTTAATTATATTTAGCCGTATAAGTTATCATTTCAGAATAGTTATGTACTCTCTGTTGTACCCCCTTATTTGGAGTTAGTAGTTGATATTTATTTTTAACAGACACTTCCCATATATCATCCCTTTCCTAGTTCTCATGCATTTGGTTGCGTGAGGGTTGGGTAAAGATACTGAACGAGTGCTCCCTCTTGCAATGATAAATATGGGAACACATTTGCACCACAATTTGCAATAAATTGCGGAAAGGTTCATTACACGTGAAACCTGCTTGCTCGGAAAATGATAAATCTTGCCCATAGTCTAGGTACCTGTTGCTTATGCAATTGTCTAAATTTTTTAATAGAAAGCTGCAACCACCCCACCTTTGACTCTAGAGTCATAATAATGGTATTATAGCTGATCATGAGGTTTCAGGCTGCCATAAAACATCAGGAAAGTTGAATGAATTGAAGTGTATGTACTACAGCTATTAATGGGTTAATGTACTGACCAAGAACCTAATCAGTTGCTTGTAAAACCAAGTTCCAAGCATTAACCATTCATTTTATGTTTATATAGTTACATTTTCTACGTGCTGTTTTAGGTTTGTAATATAAAAGAAGCTTCTCCGTGGTATGTTTCTACCTTGCAGAGAGCACTCACAGCTAAAGGTTACCTGAATGTTTCACACAGTGGGAGAGAACTTGCTCAGTTTTACTTCTGCCTCTGAAGTATAAAATCATCTTCGTGTTATTTCTGTAAAAGACAGTAGGTGCATATTCGGCACATCTCAAGGAAAACTTAAAAGAATTATTTGACTCATAAAACTTTTAATTACATTTCACTTATGAAGCAAATCATAGGATGTTGAATTTATGTGGAGTGTTTTTATAAATGGACTCAGATGGTCGATCACAGTATTTTGCTGTTTGTCAATAAACTGCTGAGTTTTGAATTAATTGTACAGGAAAATGAAAATGTAAGCGTCTCTGCACTCAATGAAAAAAGGTGTCTGTCAAATCATTATGACGTGTACATCTTTTTTAAAGTCTGTATTCACATCTGTTAAATGAAGTTTAATTTATATACCTAGGATTTTTAGAATCAAGATGATCTGCAAAATGTATTGAACGTGCTTAGCTTGTGATGGGAGAGTCATTCTAGTGAAAGAACAAGCTTGGTTTTTATAACATTGTTTTATGTAGTAATTTATAGCATTTAGCCTCCAAAGTTTTTAAAGTATATTTATGTGTTTACTCTTTTTATAATAAATTTGGTATTGACTTAACATTTGGTACAAATGGTGAACAATATTTTAGCTACTGAATATTTGTACCTGGAAAATGTTAGAATGTGCTGTTTAAGTGTGTGACAAAATGTAACAGATTGCCTTAGACCTGAAGGCAGATGTGTCTGCATAACTTAATGGTGATTACTGCTTAATGTGTTTGATTGTGTTAAATACCAATCAGTATAATCCTGAGAAGATGGCTATGTAGCTCAGTATAATCAATATGCAGAATGTCTGCTCTTTATTGTAATTTAAATCAGCTTTACTTTGTCATATACAAAGTGGCAAATATATTAAAGCTGCAATAAACTTTATCAGTAATGTTAAGTAGACACTCATTGTTACAACTGCATACTTTCTTCAAATATGGATTACTGATTAGTATTATTGTATAGATATGTGAATGACATATGATATGGCTTGTTTTTTATCAGAATTGAATATGCAGACACTATATGGATAGATGCAATGAAAAGCCTGCAGTGAGGCATCTAATATGCTGTGAGTAGGGTTGCCACCTCAGCCATATTTTCCTGGACACTTATGAGTTACACATGTTAAAGGGTATGCAGAGGGGAAAATGCATTGCGCCGCTGGACAGCACATAAATAGTAACACTGAACAGTACTATTCATGTTCCTCCCTGCACACCCTACAGCATGTGTAACTCATAGCTGTCTAGGAAATCATGGCCAAGGTGGCAACCCTAGCTGTGAGTCACATTGCAAGCAGGTGCCATAATCTGGTTCTACTGCAGTTTTGGCAGAGGTGGGGCTACATAATTTTAAGTACACTTTGTTGGCAGCATACTGAGGTAGTTAGAGAGCAAATATTCACTACTGGGAGATAGCTGTAAACTGGTGGCTACACACATATGCCCTTGTTATTAGCTCACCAGATGTGTTCAGTAGTGCATTGCTGCCCTCAAGCTGACTTTAACTATGGCCAAGCTTTCTTTGCTGTTGTAAATGATGTAAACTAGTGATAACAACAAGTATCTCCATTAAAGTCTATAGATATACAGTATGTGACCATGAGTTTACAGCAATAAATAGAAACTAGGCCTACGAGGCAGAATTATCAAATGTCTGTTGGACCTGATCCGACAGTGCGGATCAGGTCCGACAGACATCGCTGAATGCGGAGAGCAATACGCTCTCTGTATTCAGCATTGCACCAGCAGCTCTTGTGAGCTGCTGGTGCAACGCCGCCCCCTGCAGACTCGCGGCCAATCAGCCGAAAGCAGGGGGTTGAATTGTGGCGATTCCTGTCCGCCTCATCAGAGCAGGCGGACAGGGTTATGGAGCAGCGGTCTTTAGACCGCTGCTTCATAACTGCTGTTTCTGGCGAGTCTGAAGATGTTTGGATCTTGATAAATGGGCCTCTATGTGTTTAACCAGTTTGCAGAGGTTAAACATAGTTATATTCATGCAATCGCGCAATAACAACATGTTCTAATACATAATAGCATTTCCTTCTTGCTTTTGTCTTATATGTGATGTTTCTGTAGAATATGAATGAAATGCTTCAGACTAAAGCTAAATGGTATTTTTGTTATACTTTATACAACTACATTTCTTTGAATTAAGTACTTGTATTCTAGTTTCTAGTGCTATTTGCCAAAATCATTATCCATTAATGACTAAGCAGAGAAAGAGCTGTTCAGTTGAAAATTAAAAGCATAGTCTAAATGATTAGACAAGTCTAATGAGAAATGGGGGTGGGGGTAAGAGCTTTTTTTATATACTAAATACATATTTAGGCATGTATATGTATGTATATATGTCCATTATAGCCCTTTCCATTCAAATACCTTGTCATATACCATATACCTTTGAACCCTTATAACTTTTTTATATTTTTTGATTATTTTTTATCAGATAGAGTATATATGAGTGTAACTGTAAAGGTGGTATACAGTGTTTATTATAAGTTGGAGCTCAGAGGCAGAAGATACTTGCACAACTCTGCAGAATCACACAACTTAGAGCAGGGGTGTCCAAACTTTGCTCTCCAGAGGTTTTGGAACTACATTTCCGATGATGCTCAGCCAGCATTTTATCTAGCTGAGCATCATGGGAAATGTAGTTCCAAAACCTCTGGAGAGCAAAGTTTGGACACCCCTGACTTAGAGTGATAAGTTGGACAATTACTGTAATTGTGGGAGTGGCACTGGGGTACATAATCAGGAACAAAGTACAGACAAAGATAATGGTACCGTAAGCTGAACATCTGAACAGATTTCTAGATTAAATAGGGATAACCTGTTAAAAAGACAGTAAAAAGGTTGAGAATAAGAAATATGAGGGTATTAACTTTATAACTACATATAGCAGGCAATATACAGTGACATTTGTAATATTGTTAAAAAAAGACTACACATATTGGAGAAGGATATTGATTTGAAAAATGTCTCAAAAGATTGTAAATTTATTTCACGTAAATCAGAGACAATAGGTGATAAAATTGCAAAACATTTTGGATCTAACACCCACATAAACACTGTTGATAAGAAAAACTGGTTGTCTAGGAAACCCGGTTTTTATAAGTGTGGTGAAAACCTTGTAAAAGCTGTAACTATGCTTTAGTAGTTTCAAATCTTCAAATACTGGCAATGTTTATAGGATTAAGGACAGAATTTCTTGTAATTCTTCCTATGTAATATATTTGGTTACATGCGGTTGCTAGAGGTGGGGACAGGTTTCAGGCTTTAAGTAAGAAAGAAGTATTTTGGATACATACCTTAAAAACGAGTTCACCACTAGGGATTAAATAAAATAAATGACTTAGTTAATATATTTCTCTTTTTTGATCTTCTTTTTGACCATCTATTATATTAGGATTACTACTGTCCCTTATTTAAGAAATTTTATCTCTCAAGAAATTTCTTAACTTGCCACGGAATTTATTTAAATGTTCTGGTTCTTTCTTCTATTATAATTGCATTTAACTTTTATATGCTTAAATGATGCACAGAACTGGGATAATTTCATAATTCCATGCTAAGATTAATTAACAACTATCTATACCCATCCATACAATTCATAATAGAGTTAAAAATATTGTACGTCATTTTTTTAATTAATTGTTGATCCTTGATGTGTATTGTGTGTACAATACTACTTACTAGGTACATATTTCATATTTTTAAAATTTGATTTTCCTTTTTAAGTGTGTAATCTTTGTTGAAAATATGAGTGATATTGCTTTAATATATATATATGTTAAATTGCGGACGGTGGTATTTTCCTTTCTTTGGTTGTTAATATATACACCTGACCACATTAATTCCAATTTGTCCAAATGGACGCCACTTTCTGCAATTTAATACGTGTAGTTACACCTGTGCTTTAGCTCTGATGAAGTGCCCTTGAGGCAGGAAACGCGTCAGCTGTTTGCATGTCTGCTTGCTGTATCTGTTAAAATGAATATCGAAATAAAGTGGACTTTTTAATTTGTATCTACCTCTCCGCATTCATTACTACTTGGAATTGCTACCTTTGTTGCTGAGCAGCAACTGGTATAGCAAGCATAGGAGATTCAGCAGGCACAGAATACCGAGCAGGTGTCTGGGTGCCAGGAATCAGACTGAGACGAGAAGTTCAAAAATAATCACACCTTTATTAATAGCAAAAAATAATAAAAAGACCACAAGTAAAATAACAAGCCAGGAGTCAAAACCAGAGCTGGTAGTCAGATGAGCCGAGTCAGGAGCCAAAGCGAATAGTCAGACAAGCCGAAATCAGGAACAAGGAAAACAGCAGAGTCAGGAACAAGCCAGGATCAGGAACCAGAAAGGACGTCAGGCAGCCAGGTAATACACAGGAACTCTCACAAACAGGTCTGAGACAACGCAAAGGCAAAGCATACTGAACAGAGGCCCTTTAAATAATAAGTGATGACATCACAATTCTGAGACTGCATCCTGTCTCACATGGATGATGCACACCAGTCTGGCCATAAAAGGAAGTTCAGTAAGTGAGCAGCATCCCCCACAATGCACCAAGTCAGGAAGAGAGGTGAGTAAAATGGCTGCCAGCAGCACATGGCAAACACAACAGGGAAAAACCCTGACAGCAGGTACTGTTGGTGAGGCTGCCACGGGGGACTAGGTAGGTGCAGCAAATACAGCAGATTAGAGGTTAACTGCTACTGGTACAGCAAGCATACAAGTGTAACAAGGCAGGAAAACAATCCAGGTAGACATATCATTTTCACAGCACATCAAGCAGGAAAAACATACAACCACAGAATGAGTTCAGGCAGAAGCTTGCTTATAAAACCTGCTAAAAGTTAGCAGGGGTGATATGATTGCTGCAGGCTGCAGATTGTAAGCAAATACCGGTTATATAGGAAAACAGGTAATAGGAGAATAGGGCAGACAGGTATAGATCCCTAGTAGAGTGCAGTCTAGAAAACTTGACTGGGAAGATACAAGTCTGGGTTCAAGGCCAGCCAAGTCTCTCAAAAGGCTTTCTGCAGGACCCGGGGTGAACCCTTAAGTAACACTTTATTTCAATGCATTTGTGTTTTGTTTGGTGCAATTTTTTATTTAGCTGTCAGCTTATCAGTGAAATGTGTGTTGGATATTACAGGGCATTAACGGACTTGAGAAATATACACTCATAGGTTTTTCTGGCACACTGTGTATTCACGGTTTAATAGGCCTGCTTTGTACCAGGTTGACTCGAGATCGGTTTCTTGTATGCTATGATATTACCTTGTGTATACAGTCTGTATTTATGTCCTATGTGTTTAGAATAAATATTGTCTTTAATCCATTTTGGACTTCCTGAGTTTCCGGAGTCTCCAGGGGAGTCGTGGGGCTTTATACCAATCTGCCTATCAACTTAGAGCTTAGTTATAGCTCAGAAAAGTGTGAGTACTATTCCTCTGTGGTAAGACCACATTTCCCAATAGGCTTCACTATTTTATGTTTTTCCTTCTTTCCTTTGAGGTGGGTGAAGATCATCACATCACTACCTTCCTCTTTGGACTCTGTGACATATCCTTATCTTATTTTGTATACACTGTGTTTTTCAATTAGATAATAAACATACTCTACAAAGTTGGAATGGTAAATGGGATCCTCGTAGTAGTTTTATGCAGCATATCCTCATTATTACCTTAGTTTTAAGGGGACAGTAAACACCAAAAATGTAATTGTTTAAAAAGATAGCTCATTCCTTAATTTACCATTCCCCAGTTTTGCATAACTAACACTGTTATATTAATATACTTTGTCTCAGTTCTTTTGACAGACTTGCATTTCAGGCAATTAGTGCTGACTCTTAAATAACTCCATGGGCATGAGCACAATGTTATCAATATGGCACACATGAACTAATCCCCTCTAGTTGTAAAAAAAAACTGTCAAATGCATTTGGATAATGGGTTACCTTCAGAGGCTTAGAGATTAGCATATGCGTCTACCTAGGTTTAGTTTTTAACTAAGAATACCAAGAGAACAAAGCAAATTTGATGATAAAAGTAAATTGGAAAGTTGTTTAAAATGACATACCTTATCTGTATCATGAACGTTTAATTTGGACTTAACTGTCCCTTTAAGAATAGCTTACTAAGGAATGGCAAACAAATGCATGAGAAACGGATTAACCATTACTAGTAATATTACAGCAGAGCTACC
Organism: Bombina bombina; assembly: GCF_027579735.1. Taxonomy (NCBI): domain Eukaryota; kingdom Metazoa; phylum Chordata; class Amphibia; order Anura; family Bombinatoridae; genus Bombina; species Bombina bombina. Next base: position 203,172,376 of record NC_069501.1, on the reverse strand, counting down.
GGATAAATTGTAATATCTCACTGTCCCGAACATGTTCCTGTGATTCCGGTTTGATTAAATTTAAAGTGTTAAGGTTATTGTTACATGAGTACAAGGGTTCAAGTTTCCACTTCTCGCTCATCATTGAAAGTAAAGGGAACGTTTGTTACCTCAAACTCATGCAAGGGAAGTCATACATTTTTTCTACAACTTGCAATACTAGTTTCAGAAGTAAAAGTATTGGGACTTTGCAGTTGTGTTTACACTTCTTTAGGTAATAATTGTGCTCCACTTGTAATCTAGGCCATAACACATAATGATACCTCTTCAGTTTAGTTACATATATCATAGCACTTTGTATACAGTGGGGCAAAAAAGTATTTAGTCAGCCACCAATTGTGCAAGTTCTCCCACTTAAGAAGATGAAAGAGGCCTGTAATTTGCATCATAGGTATACCTCAACTATGAGAGACAAAATGTGGAAACAAATCACATTGTCTGATTTGGAAAGAATTTATTTGCAAATTATGGTGGAAAATAAGTATTTGGTCAATATCAAAAGTTCATCTCAATACATTGTTATATACCCTTTGTTGGCAATGACAGAGGTCAAACGTTTTCTGTAAGTCTTTACAAGGTTGTCACACACTGTTGCTGGTATGTTGGCCCATTCCTGCATGCAGATCTCCTCTAGAGCAGTGATGTTTTGGGGCTGTCGCTGGGCAACACAGACTTTCAACTCCCTCCAAAGATTTTCTATCGGGTTGAGATCTGGAGACTGGCTAGGCCACTCCAGGACCTTGAAATGCTTCTTACGAAGCCACTCATTCGTTGCCCGGGCGGTGTGTTTGGGATCATTGTCATGCTGAAACACCCAGCCATGTTTCATCTGCAATGCCCTTGCTGATGGAAGGAGGTTTGCACTCAAAATCTCACAATACATGGCCCCATTCATTCTGTCATGTACACGGATCAGTTGTCCTGTTCCCTTTGCCGAGAAACAGCCCCAAAGCATGATGTAGTCACCCCCATGCTTCATAGTAGGTATGGTGTTCTTTGGTTGCACCTCAGCATTCTCTCTCAAACACGACGAGTTTTGTTTCTACCAAACAGTTCTACTTTGGTTTCATCTGACCATATGACATTCTCCCAATCCGCTTCTGGATCATCCAAATGCTCTCTAGCATACTTCAGACGGGCCCGGACATGTACTGGCTTAAGCAGGGGGACACATCTGGCACTGCAGGATCTGAGTCCCTGGCAGTGTAGTGTGTTACTGATGGTAGCCTTTGTTACATTGGTCCCAGCTCTCTGCAGGTCATTCACTAGGTCCCCCCATGTGGTTCTAGGATGTTTGCTCACCATTCTTGTGATCATTTTGACCCCATGGGGTGAGATCTTGCGTGTAGCCCCAGATCAATGGAGATTATCAGTGGTCTTGTATGTATTCCAGTTTCTAATTATTGCTCCCACAGTTGATTTCTTCACACCAAGCTGCTTGCCTATTGCAGATTCAGTCTTCCCAGCCTGGTGCAGGTCTACAATTTTGTTTCTGGTGTCCTTCGACAGCTCTTTGGTCTTCACCATAGTAGATTTTGCAGTGTGACTGTTTGAGGTTGTGGACAGGTGTCTTTTATACTGATAACAAGTTCAACCAGGTGCCATTAATACAGGTAATGAGTGGAGGATAGAGGAGTCTCTTAAAGAAGAAGATACAGGTCTGTGAGAGCCAGAAATCTTGCTTGTTTGTAGGTGACCAAATACTTATTTTCCACCATAATATGCAAATAAATTCTTTCCAAATCAGACAATGTGATAGTCTGGATTTGTTTCCACATTTTGTCATCTCATACCTATGATGAATATTACAGGCCTCTCTCATCTTCAAGTGTGAGAACTTGCACAATTGGTGGCTGACTAAATACTTTTTTGCCCCACTGTATATACTAAGCTCTTTCGTAATGAGTAGTCTTAGAAACCTCAAGCAATAAAATCCAAACCATGTAAAACTAATGTTTTTTTCATAATGCTGTAAATGATCAGGCAAATAATCATTAGATTCAAATAACAATTTCCTTGAGCACTAGTTATAAGGGTTAGTAAAATCCACAAACAGCAGTAATTGTGTCACTATTTGTTTTTTTCTGCCCAATCCTATACAGACATCAATAATGAGAGAACATAACACTCTTACCGGAGTCCCAGCATTTGACATTAATTCTCCTATGATATCCAACCCTGACCATTTTCAAAGGGTTAAAGGCTGCACCTGCCGTAGTCCATCCAAGGGTAATTGGCAACCCATTAGCTCAAGACACTACCGCTTATCTTCCAGTATTACAACCGGGCCCAAACAAAGCACCAGCATCGGTTTCTTCAAACACTCCTTTGCTGTACAGTCACATGACTCTGACCATGCCAAAGCATAACAAACAAATCCCTCAGTCCACTCAAGCAGTGTTACGGGTGCTCATGTGTAGATGGATAATCAAACGTAAATTTAAGAATAAGTTAGCACCAGCACTTCCTTCTTGTAGAAAAGCCACAAACTTCATTAGAACATATTAAAAGATGGATTCCAAGTTCATAACTGTCGTGTTTCAGCGTTCAGCCATAATCATTAGATTATTCTGAAATAATCATCAGATAAATGCTATATCATGATTATGCGGCAAACAGCAAGCATAAAATAGCATAAAATAATATTTACGAACCAAAGTAGGTATGAAACTGCTGGATCACAAGTGGGGCTAGGAAGTATTGATTGTAAACGTGGATGATGTGAATGCATGTGTGTTGCAAATGTAACATGGAAGAAGAGTGGGTAGTGTCACTAAATGCATAGTAGGTAAATTATTTCAAGTGAATTTGCATCCTAAACAGAAATGAATACGTTATTATACACCTGGCATTAATACTACATCTATAAAATGCACTATGCCATAAAATGACTTTGAATATATTCATCCTATTGCTAGAGAAAGATGTATTCATCTCACTACCACCTTTGTTCTATGACAAAACTGTCTTTTCTAGATTCTTGACTTAAATTTGACATTATAAATGTTCAGTACAATGAGAGTGTCAGTATAAATTGTTCCAGAAATATGATGCTCATGATGAATAGCATTATACAATTTGTTTATCTTAGAGTGAGTTGTTAAGTCAATTTTAAATAACGAAGAAAGTGTCATTTTAATTCTTATACTAAGATCAATAATGCACAAGCTTCAGCAAATGTAGTACTTGAGGGTTTTAGCAGAGCTGAGGTGGACAATTCCAAGAGATTCTGTAAAAGCTTTCAATAGTCCAAGTCTGTGCTTTAAACATTTGAACTTTTCATTGGAGATTAAAAGCAACATGAATAATACTGCAGTTTGATTTCATGCTAAATAGTTTGCTACTTAGTTTTCACATGAGTTTTACTTTTCTATTTTATCATCCTTGATCTTCTGGCATTTTGAAAGGAACATTTTAGCTGTTCCTATTAGTGTTCTCATATGGGGGGGGGGGGGGGGGGGGGCTATCCACCACCCCAACATTATATTTTTTACTAACAATTATTTACAAGCCTGTACTCTTCTATAAGTGGCATGTGTGCCCCTACAATATTTAAATTGCCCAATTTCCACTAACAATGTCTCAATTCCCCCAATACTCACAAAACTCACCAATGCCCACCAATAGTCACAATACAATGTATTGATTGTAATCCTATGAGATGATTACATTTGTAAAATAAAACAAATACAAATAATAATTACATTAACAAAAAAGTAATTTCTTGATCAGTTTGGCAATTGTGATAACTACTTCTTCCGCGACTCATATATCGAAGGTATTACAAGTTGAAAATGAACTTATTGTTCACGCGCTTTAAGCCACGTAGACCAAAAAGCCATATCGCGTGCGCGTTCACATATTCCCCCATAGAAGTCAATGGAGAACACAAATAGAAAACCCCCAAAAACAAATAAAAAAACCTAATCTGTTGCGCAAAGCCTATGACGTATTCTCCTTCTCGAAAAGTGTACCTGAAAATGGGAATTTTTCATATTGCAAGAATGTTTTGTTTACGGAATCTGTTCTATTTATTTGTAAATAAATATTTCTCTATATATGTGTTGATTTGTGTACATAAATATCTATTTATAGTGAGATATGCATATGATTATATATATGTCTATATATCTCTAGATCTATATGTGAATATCTGTTTTAAAATCCCTATGAGATATTGTTTAGTGTGCATAAGATTGTCATGTGAAATATTTTCCTTATCACCCTAGTTAAACATATATCTATACATATAAATCCATGTTTCTCAATGTATGTGTATGTATGTATGTATGTCAATGTAAAATCCCTACGTCTGCTTTTTTTTCTAACACCCGAGATCTCGTATCTTTAATCCCTTATAACTTTTGTGTGCAATATTTTTTCTAAAACATTTTTAATAGACAGTGTTAACATAAGTGTAAGTGTACTTTGTAATGTATTTTTGAAGTGTTTCGTGAAACTTTTATGTTGCGTAAAACTGTTAACTACAGCTCTTCATACGTGGACATTGTTGCGTAAAAGACTATTGCGCGTGCAGTCACAATTTTTCAAAACTTGTAATGCCTGCGCAATGGAAATTGATTGCGAAAAGACCATATTGCGCGCGGAAAACTCATACTGCAGGACTTGTAATCTTGCCCTTTGTTGGGTGAGGAACAAGTGACATAGGATATCACATATGCTTAGGACACTGTAGACCTTTTTTTTATTTAAATGGGGAGTTGGTATAGCTTGTGACAAGTCCATCAAGGCAATAAGACCTCAAAGGTGGGCAAGGGCTACAGGTCATTTGGATTAAACAAGATCATAATTTCTCCAACATTGGTGTGTCCGGTCCACGGTGTCATCCATTACTTGTGGGATATTCTCCTCCCCCACAGGGAAAGGCAAGGAGAGCACACAGCAAGAGCTGTCTATATAGTCCCTCCCAGGCTCCGCCCCCCAGTCATTCTCCTTGCCGCTCTGAACAAGTAGCATCTCCTCGGGGATGGTGAGGAGTTTGTGGTGTTTAGTTGTAGTTTTTTATTCTTCTATCAAGAGTTTGTTATTTTAAAATAGTGCTGGTATGTACTATTTACTCTGAAACAGAAAGAGATGAAGAGTTCTGTTTGTGAGAGGAAGATGATTTTAGCAGACAGTAACTAAAATCGATTGCTGTTTCCCACATAGGACTGTTGAGATGAGATAACTTCAGTTGGGGGAAACAGTTAGCAGGCTCTTCTGCTTAAGGTATGACTAGCCATATTTCTAACAAGACTGTGTAATGCTGGAAGGCTGTCATTTCCCCTCATGGGGATCGGTAAGCCATTTTCTTAGTCTCAAACAGAATAAAGGGCTTATTATGGGCTATAAACTGGTAGACACTTTTAGGGGCTAAATCGATTGCTTTATTTAAGGATTATATGCAGTTTGAAGTTGTATTTCACACTTTTATAACATTGGGGAACGTTTTTAGCACCAGGCACTTGTTAAGACACCTTCCCAGTCAGGAAGGGCCTTTCTCTGTAGTAGGCAGAGCCTCATTTTCGTGCCATTATTGCACAGTTACTTTTGAGTACAGTGCATGCAGCTGCATGTGTGAGGGTCTGGAATCCACTAAAAACTTTCCTAGAAGGCTTCATTTGGTATCTTATACCCCCCTGGGATTGGTGAAGTTGCAGCAAAGGCTGTGGCTGGGACTGTAAGGGGGTTAAAATTAAAAACTGCTCCGGTTTCCACATTTTAAGGGTTAACAGCTTGAAAACTGGGGTGCAATACTTTGAATGTATTAAGACACTGTGATGAAAATTTGGTAAAGATTGGATAATTCCTTCATAGTTTTTCACATATTCAGTAATAAAGTGTGCCCTGTTTAACATTTAAAGAGACAGTAACGGTTTTGTTTTAAAACGGTTTTTGTGCTTTATTAACCAGTTTAAGCCTGTTTAACATGTCTGAACCTTCAGATAGATCATGTTCTGTATGTATGGTAGCCAATGTGGTTCCCCATTCAAATATAGTGTGATAATTGTGCCATTGCGTCCAAACAAAGTAAGGACAGAACTGTCACAAATTGTAAAGTTGCCCAGGATGATTCCTCAGATGAAGGGAGTAGACATAGTTCTACATCATCTCCTTCTGTGTCTATACCAGTTATGCCCGCGCAGGCGACCCCTAGTACTTCTAGCGCGCCAATGCTTGTTACTATGCAGTAATTGACGGCAGTAATGGATAACTCCATAGCTAATATTTTATCCAAAATGCCAGCATTTCAGAGAAAGCGCGATTGCTCTGTTTTAAACACTGTAGAGCAGGAGGGCGCTGATGATAATTTTTCTGTCATACCCTCACACCAATCTGAAGTGGCAGTGAGGGAGGGTTTGTCAGATGGGGAAATTTCTGATACAGGAAGAATTTCTCAGCAGGCAGAACCTGATGTTGTGACATTTAAATTTATATTAGAGCATCTCCGTGCATTACTTAAGGAGGTACTATCTACTCTGGATGATTGTGACAATCTGGTCAACCCAGAAAAATTGTGCAAGATGGACAGTTCCTTGAGGTCCCGGTGCACCCTGATGCTTTTCCGATACCTAAATGGGTGGCGGACATAGTGAATAAGGAGTGGGAGAAGCCAGGCATACCTTTTGTCCCTCCTCCTATATTTAAGAAATTGTTCCCTATGGTCGACCCCAGGAAGGACACATGGCAAACAGTCCCTAAGGTCGAGGGGGAGTTTTCTACTCTAGCCAAGCGCACGACCATTCCTATTGAGGACAATTGTGCTTTCAAAGATCCTATGGATAAAAAATTGGAGGGTTTGCTTAAAAAGATTTTTGTACAGCAAGGTTACCTCCTTCAACCTATTTTGTGCATTATTCCTGTCACTACAGCGGCGTGGTTCTGGTTCGAGGAACTGGAAAAGTCGCTCAGTAGGGAGACTCCGTATGAGGAAGTCATGGACAGAATTTACGCACTTAAGTTAGCTAATTCCTTTATTTTAGACGCCGCTTTGCAGTTAGCGAGGTTAGCGGCAAAAAATTCAGGGTTTACAATTGTGGCGCGCAGAGCGCTCTGGCTAAAGTCTTGGTCGGCGGATGTATCTTCCAAGACAAAATTGCTTAATACCCCTTTCAAAGGTAAGACCCCTTTTGGGCCAGAATTGAAAGAGATTATTTCAGTCATCACTGGGGGAAAGGGCCATGCCCTCCCACAAGATAAACCTTTCAAGGCTAAGAATAAGTCCAATTTTCGTTCCTTTCGCAATTTCAGGAACGGACTGGCTTCCAACTCGGCAGCCTCTAGACAAGAGGGTAACGCTTCCCAGACTAAACCAGCTTGGAAATCAATGCAAGGCTGGAACAAGGGTAAACAGGCCAAGAAACCTGCTGCTGCTACCAAGACAGCATGAAGAGGTAGCCCCCGATCCGGAACCGGATCTAGTAGGGGGCAGACTCTCTCTCTTTGCTCAGGCTTGGGCAAGAGATGTTCAGGATCCCTGGGCACTAGAAATAGTCTCTCAGGGTTATCTTCTAGAATTCAAGGAACTACCCCCAAGGGGAAGGTTCCACATGTCTCACTTATCTTCAAACCAAGTAAAGAGACAGGCATTCTTACATTGTGTAGAAGACCTGTTAAAGATGGGAGTGATACTCCCAGTTCCAACTGTGGAACAAGGTCAGGGGTTTTACTCAAATCTGTTTGTAGTTCCCAAAAAAAAAAAAAAAAAGAGGGAACTTTCAGACCAATTCTGGATTTAAAAATTCTAAACAAATTTCTCAGAGTGCCATCGTTCAAAATGGAAACTATTCGAACGATTTTACCTACAATCCAGGAGGGTCAATTTATGACTACCGTGGATCTAGAGGATGCGTATCTGCATATTCCTATCCACAAAGATCATCATCAGTTCCTAAGGTTCGCCTTTCTGGACAAACATTACCTATTGTGGCTCTCCCATTCGGACTAGCCACTGCTCCAAGGATTTTCACAAAGGTGCTCGGGTCCCTTCTAGCGGTTCTAAGACCCAGGGGCATTGCAGTGGCACCTTACTTGGACGACATCCTAATTCAAGCGTCGTCTCTTTCAAAGACAAAGGCTCACACATTGTTCTAGCCTTTCTCAGATCTCACGGGTGGTAGGTGAACATAGAAAAATGTTCCCCGTCTCCGTCAACAAGAGTCCCTTTCTTGGGAACAATAATTGATTCTTTAGAAATGAAGATTTTCCTGACAGATGTCAGAGAGTCAAAGCTTCTAAACGCTTGTCAAGTTCTTCACTCTGTTCTACGGCCTTCCATAGCTCAGTGCATGGAAGTAGTAGGGTTGATGGTTGCAGCAATGGACATAGTTCCTTTTGCGCAAATTCATCTAAGACCATTACAACTGTGCATGCTCAAACAGTGGAATGGGGACTATACAGACTTGTCTCCAGTGATTCAAGTACATCAGAAGACCAGAGACTCACTCCGTTGGTGGCTGACTCAGGATCACCTGTCCCAAGGAATGAGCTTCTGCAGACCAGAGTGGGTCATTGTCACGACCGACGCCAGTCTATTAGGCTGGGGCGCGGTCTGGGATTCCCTGAAAGCTCAGGGTCTATGGTCTCGGGAAGAGTCTCTTCTCCCGATAAACATCCTGGAACTGAGAGCGATATTCAATGCTCTCCGGGCTTGGCCTCAAAGGCCAGATTCATAAGATTCCAATCAGACAACATGACAACTGTTGCTTACTTCAACCATCAGGGGGGAACAAGGAGTTCCCTGGCGATGAGAGAGGTGACCAAGATCATCAAATGGGCGGAGGATCACTCCTACCACCTGTCTGCGATCCACATCCCAGGAGTGGAAAACTGGGAGGCGGATTATCTGAGTCGTCAGACCTTTCATCCGGGGGAGTGGGAACTCCACCCGGAGGTGTTTGCCCAGTTGACCCAATTATGGGGCATTCCAGACATGGATCTGATGGCGTCTCGTCAGAACTTCAAGGTTCCTTGCTACGGGTCCAGATCCAGGGATCCCAAGGCGACTCTAGTGGATGCATTAGTGGCGCCTTGGACTTTCAACCTAGCTTATGCATTTCCACCGTTCCTTCTCATTCCCAGGCTGGTAGCCAGGATCAAACAGGAGAAGGCCTCGGTGATTTTGATAGCTCCTGCGTGGCCACGCAGGACTTGGTATGCAGACCTGGTGAATATGTCATCGGCTCCACCATGGAAGCTACCTTTGAGACAGGATCTTCTAGTACAAGGTCCATTCGAACATCCAAATCTAGTTTCTCTCCAGCTGACTGCTTGGAAATTGAACGCTTGATTTTGTCTAAGCGTGGGTTTTCGGATTCTGTGATAGATACTCTGGTACAAGCCAGAAAACCTGTGACTAGAAAGATTACCATAAAATATGGAAAAGATATATCTGTTGGTGTGAATCCAAGGGATTCTCATGGAGTAAGATTAAAATTCCTAGGATCCTTTCCTTTCTCCAAGAAGGTTTGGATAAGGGATTATCAGCGAGTTCTCTAAAAGGACAGATTTCTGCTTTATCTGTCTTGTTACACAAACGACTGGCAGCTGTGCCAGATGTTCAAGCTTTTGTTCAGGCTTTGGTCAGGATCAAGCCTGTTTACAGACCCTTGACTCCTCCCTGGAGTCTAAATTTGGTTCTTTCAGTTCTTCAAGGGGTTCCGTTTGAACCTTTACATTCCATAGATATCAAGTTGTTATCTTGGAAAGTTCTGTTTTTGGTTGCTATTCTTCTGCTAGAAGAGTTTCTGCATTATCTGCTCTGCAGTGTAATCCGCCCTATCTGGTGTTCCATTCAGATAAGGTTGTTTTGCGTACTAAACCTGGTTTCCTTCCAAAGGTTGTTTCCAACAAGAATATTAACCAGGAAATAGTTGTGCCTTCTTTGTGTCCGAATCCAGTTTCAAAGAAGGAACGCTTGTTACACAATTTAGATGTAGTCCGTGCTTTAAAGTTCTATTTAGAAGCAACAAAGGATTTCAGACAAACGTCTTCTCTGTTTGTAGTTTATTCTGGCAAGAGGAGAGGTCAAAAAAGCTACTGCTACCTCTCTTTCCTTTTGGCTGAAAAGCATCATACGATTGGCTTACGAGACTGCCGGACGGCAGCCTCCTGAACGAATCACAGCTCACTCTACTAGGGCTGTGGCTTCCACATGGGCCTTCAAGAACGAGGCTTCTGTTCATCAGCTATGTAAGGCAGCGACCTGGTCTTCTCTGCACACTTTGTCCAAATTCTACAAATTTGATACTTTTGCTTCTTCGGAGGCTATTTTTGGGAGAAAGGTTTTGCAAGCCGTGGTGCCTTCTGTTTAGGTAACCTGATTTGCTCCCTCCCTTCATCCGTGTCCTAAAGCTTTGGTATTGGTTCCCACAAGTAATGGATGACACCGTGGACCGGACACACCAATGTTGGAGAAAACAGAATTTATGCTTACCTGATAAATTACTTTCTCCAACGGTGTGTCCGGTCCACGGCCCGCCCTGGTTTTTTAATCAGGTTTGAAGAATTTCTTTCTCTATACACTACAGTCACCACGGCACACTATAGTTTCTCCTTTTTTTCTCCTAACCGTCGGTCGAATGACTGGGGGGGCGGAGCCTGGGAGGGACTATATGGACAGCTCTTGCTGTGTGCTCTCCTTGCCTTTCCCTGTGGGGGAGGAGAATATCCCACAAGTAATGGATGACACCGTGGACCGGACACACCGTTGGAGAAAGTAATTTATCAGGTAAGCATAAATTCTGTTTTCATAGCATTATCTATTAGCGATTTGTTTGTTATATTTTTTTTTTTTTTTTTTACTTTTTAACTGTGAGATAGAAAAATATACTCTTTGTGAACTTCCGGGTGTCAGGGTGCCAGGAATCAGACAGAGACGAAAAGTGCAAAAATAATCGCACCTTTATTAATAGAAAAAAATAATAAAAAGTCCACAAAACAAATAATAAGCCAGGAATCAAAACCAGAGCTGGTAGTCAGACGAGCCGAGTCAGGAGCCAAAGCAAATAAATAGTCAGACGAGCCGAGTCAGGAGCCAAAGTGAGTTGTCAGACAAGCCGGAATCAGGAACAAGGAGAACAGCAGAGTCAGGAACAAGCCAGGGATCCGCAACCAGGAGGGACGTCAGACAGCCAAGTAATAAACAGGAGTTCTTACAAACAAACAGGTCTGAGACAATGCAAGGACAAAGAATAATGAACAGAGGCCCTTTAAATAATGCGAATAAGTGATGACATCACAATTCTGAGACTGCATCCTGTCTCACACTGATGATGAACACCAGTCTGGCCATAAAAGGAAGTGCAGGAAATGAGCAGCATCACACAGAATGCACCAAGTCAGCAAGAGAGGTGAGTAAAATGGCTGCCAGAAGCACATGGCAAACAAAAGAGGGAAAAAACCCTGACACTGGGCGGCGGCCATGATAGGTCGCAAGACTGTCTGCTGCTCCACATTTGGATATCAATCTGCATCTAATCTTCTCTTCAACTCTTCATCAACTACTTTTGACCACTAATTAAATCACAGCAGATAATGCCCTTTTAAAATATATCATGATTGTCCGATTTGGAGCCAGATTCAGCCTACTGGAGCATCGCTAGGATTGCGTGTGTTTCCCTACAACCCCCAAGAGTGCTGGGACCATACTGGAAAGTGATAACAGCCGCAATATAAAGAGCAATAATTTTAAACATCGCCCTTCCTCACATCATGAAGGAAATTCCATAGCCAGTCACGCTGACTTCGCAACACCTCCTAACACTCATGCTGCACAATTGGAATTCCAGAGGAGGAAGAAGAACTCATATACCAGCCATGAGCTTATTATCGGACCGATTGATATGAGTTACACTACTCACTCCAACTGAGACTCTCCAGACCTTAAGGTCACAAAGTGTGCTGGTGACACACAGAGATCTGAGCAACTTCAACCCCTAACTAAGTCCATTACAGCTGACAGTACAGATGATGTTTGCGGAGGCTTTTGAGTGTTGACATCACTATTTTCAACCTCCCTGGTCACACGATCGAGATCCTGCACGATATTGAACTCAGTCTTGATAAATGACTTTTTAATTTTGCGCTCTGATGTCGGCTGACTAGGTTAAAGTTCTCTTCATCAGAACATTTTTGATAATGTTCATTTTCTGTTTTAGAGTCACTGTTTTTTCCTCTTTTTTATAAAATGCTATGCTTATTTGTTTACAAAGTTACATATTAGCTATTAATATGCCCTTACATAATAGTGGTCAGAGGAAGAGGATATATTGACCCAATATTCACATCTCTACAGTGATTGGGTATAAACTAAGTGTTAATGGATGTTGTATCTCTGAAGTGCTTTATTTTACATGTTAGTACTTGACTATTAGAAGTTGCTTTCACTATCTGTTTAGCTTGTTAGGTTGTGTTAATATGGAAACTGACTTGTTTTTTAAGAGACATGACCCACTTAAGCTTATATTGCTTACATACCTTAAGGCACCCATTTACTTGTTACATATAGCCATGAAGTCAATACACAAGTGACATTTATGCTTATAATATCCATTAGGTTGTTTGTACTTTAAATACCATACTTTTGATATGTCTCTATAGGAGTAATACCCACGTGATTATTCTAAGAGGGTATAAACGTTGGACATCTGGAGAGATAGGAAAATTGGTAAATTCAGAGAGCTACCATAATTTGACTACTCCCTTGCTCATGATATATTCCCTTTGAATATTGTTCTTCTTCAACTGATCAGATATAAAACTGTTTGTAACCACAATAGTCCTATCCTAGGTAAACTCAGACCGATCCCCAATCAGCATAATTTCCACCTACACATACAGCATCCTAGTGACTAAGGTTTCCTTACAACATCTCAGCAATATTATCTAATATCCTATTTTCCAGTAATTTGACTATTGTGCTATATAGTACTTTATGGTGATACAATACCAGACCCATATATACAAATGCTGAGCTATATCACCAGACTTGTACCTAGTTTTGCATATAAACAAATATGGTCTATTCATAATGTTTGCACCCTAACCCTTTTTTATTACATTAGATCTCCTATGTTTATTCCATGGGTCCAAGTGTAGTTTTTTAATCTCATAAAAGGGGGAGACCACTTTAAGTGAGCTGAATACATCATAGGAGTTTCGGTATTATCCAAAAACGAATAAGTTCTGTGTTTGCACTTTGTTCCTAGTTTATAAAAGATATCTAGAAATTCTGAAAATTTGCCAATTTTACTTTCCTTTCCTTTAACCATATCATTTTGGTCCATGAGCGACCAATAACATATCTAGACTCCCTTATATAGCATTGAGGAGTAATGTGAGGTCCAAGAGTGGCCTTTTAGTACCAGTGGGAGATATTTAATACTGCAAATGAGGTCTCAAATTAGTAGTTCATACTTGTATACAGAATATCTTATATGTATTTACGATATTGAGTCGAATGTGTAACTTTGCTTGTTTTTGTTAGTCATATGTATTGACCTTTTATATTTGTTTTGTAATTTCTAAAACCTCAATAAAAGAAAACTTCATTTACTTGAGCTGTATTTTAGTAATCTTTATTACTGACCTATATTCAACAATGGGCTAGATTATAAGTGACACTCCATTTAGTGATCCCACTCGAGGGTACATTTTGCTAGAAGTAAGTTTTTTGTGCGCATCGGGTAGCATGCGTATTACAAGTTAAAAGAAAAAAGTTTGGGCACGAGTAAAACCCGACCTGCGCTAACTTCCGGATTTTTCAACTCCCCTAATGCATTTGTCCCATAGACTTCAATGGAGAGCATAGAATAAATAAACATAACACTTACCGCTCACCGCCAACTCGACCGGAGTTATTAAAGTGATGGTAAACTCTCCCCTTTATAAAATCAGATCTGGAATGTAAGAGCTATTTTAGATGGGGTTTTATTCATCATGTGCAATGAAGATGCGCTATAACTTAGTTATTAATATAGATATGAAATGCAAATACCCCACGTTACACCACCCACTTCAAAAGTCAATTTTCCTGTCAGCTAAATGATTGAATTACTCTCCAATCAATGCTCTAGCTACAACAAAAGTGCCATATGGGGAGAGCGCTGATTGGACAACAATTCAATCTTTAGCTCACAGAAAAGTTTACTTTTGAAGTGGGCGGAGGAGCATGCAGTATTTGCATTTCATATCTATATTAATAACTAAGTTATACTGCATCTTCATTACAGCTAATGAATTAAACTTCATCTAAAATAGAGCTTACATTCCAGATCTGATTTTATAAAGGGAAGAGTTTACCATCACTTTAATATTTCATATTCCAATGTTCTTCACATACAGGGCAATGTTATTTTCTTTCCTAAGATATGGTGAGTCCACGGCTTCGTCACTTACTGTTGGGAATATCACTCCTTGCCATCAGGAGGAGGCAAAGAGCACCACAGCCAAGCTGTTAAGTATCGCTCCCCTTCCCACAATCCCCAGTAATTCTCTTTGCCTTGGTGCATAGAGGAGGTGAAGTTTTGGTGTCTGATGAAATTTAGATTAATTTCACTTCAATCAAGATTTTATTATTTTGAAAGCCTGAGTAGGTTTGCTCTGATCTTTCCTGTGTTCTGGGTATAGTTGTAGTCAGTAGAGTAGTGGTGGCTTTAAAGCAGTTAGGAACTTGTGATGTGGGCTTTGCTGCATTTTCCTAACATTGTTGCTGCCCTCAAATAGAAAGCCAGAGTAGGTTTACTCTGTTCTCTCTTTTTTCTACAGGTCTCTGTAAGGAGTGGCATCCTCTCATACCGGGTAGGCTGTCCTCCTGCCGGACGGCTAGACTACAGGTAAGTGCCTTTTAGTCTTCTGGGGTGGGAGACTGGCACTAGAAGGGTTAAGAGACACTCTGCAACATTAGGTGGGACATATATATCCTTAAAGGGACAGTCTACACCAGAATTTTTATTGTTTTAAAAGATAGATAATCCCTTTATTACCCATTTCCCAGTTTTGCATAACCAACACAGTTATAATAATATACTTTTAACCTCTGTGATTATCTTGTATCTAAGCCTCTGCAAACTGCCCCTTTTTTTCAGTTCTTTTGACAGACTTGCAGTCTAGTCAATCAGTGCCTGCTCCCAGATAACTTCTCTTGCCCGAGCACAGTGTTATCTATATGAAATATGTGAACTAACACCCTCTAGTGGTGAAAAACTGTTAAAATGCAATCTGAAAGAGGTGGACTTCAAGGTCTAAGAAATTAGCATATGAACCTCCTAGGTTAAGCTTTCAACTAAGAATACCAAGAGAACAAAGCAAAATTGGTGATAAAAGTAAATTGGAAAATTGTTTAAAATGACATGCTCTATCTGAATCATGAAAGTTTATTTTGGCCTAGACTGTCTCTTTAAGTAAGATATTTTTAGCAGGATGCAGGCACTTTTTGATGACAGGAGACTAGGGGTGATTACCTTTATTTAGAATCCCCTGATTTATATTTGGGCTCATGTATTTACATTTAGAGGCGCCTAAGCGGTTAATGATACCTCTAATTAATTTTTATTCCTGTAGTGTGAATTTTTCTGTTGGGTTTGTGTAGCTCTCTTAGGTATAGCATGCACATTTTTTTATTTTTTTTTAATTTACAGTCAGTTCTTGTATGCGCGCCTTTTACTTTGGCTGCGCAATCTGAGGGGCTGCTCATGTGTTGTTTCCTCTGTTCTAGTGGAGGGCGCCATTTCTATGTGAATTCGTTCCCACCTCTCTTATGTTAGAGATCTGCTGGTGGTTAGAATGAAGCGCAAAGTAGGAAAATCGCAGGGGATAATTTCCGCGCTTCATGCTGCTGCTGTGTCCCTGTCTCCTTCTTCCCTAGAGAAGGGGAGCTGCGCCATTTTTTTGTCTATCGCCGGGTCTGGTCAGGTGACCACATCTTTCATACTCCGGCTGAGAATGGAGCAGCGTGTTAGCTCAGCCTGTCCCTGGGAAGTTATAATGGAAACGTTTATGAAGTTTTATGTTAAATGTTCATTTTATACTATGTCACCATGTATTTGTTTGATTTCTATTTACTTAATTAAATCATGTTTTTTATTTTTTATTTTCCCTATACTGTGTGTGCTATAGCGTTAAGTCCACTGTGGTATAGTGATAAGCCTTTTAGATGGGGGATTTCTATCCTGACAGGGATGTTCTTAATTCCATTTCAAATAACTGTTTGAATTTAAAGTGTCAATTTTTTGTTATTATAAATATTTATTTTGAATATTCTTCCCTCTCAGTTTTTCTTTGGAAAAGAATTCTGTTTGGGTTTTAGAAGCTAAAATATTGTCTCGCATATGCAATTATATGTTTTCTTTATTCACTGGATCTCTTGTGATATAGAGCGTTGCCTCTGAACCCAATGTCTCCCAGGATGATGCTGTTCAGGCAATGCCACAGTTTTCTCCTTATACGTCCCAAGCCTCTATGGCGTCACATGCAGTGTCCTGTGGTTCCTCTCAATCTCCTGGATGAGTGTATTTGCCTGCAGATTTTAAAGCTCAGGTATTCTCTACGATATCTGCAGCTTTATCTGCTTTTCCTTTCATACAGGGAAAACGCAAGAGGACATTTGAAGATTCAGATAGTAAGGTTTCTGTTCTATTTTCTGCTACACAGGTTGTTCTTTCTCCCTTGTCTGGTGAGGAGTAGCTTCTGAGGGTGAAATCTCAGATTAGGACAGTATAATTCCTGCATCTGATGCTGAAGTGGTTTCCTTCAGATGTATGCTTGAACACCTCGTGTATTGTTAAAGGGGGTTTTAGCTACTTGGCCGACATCGATGATCCTGTCGTTGTTAACCCTTGGAAGTTTTTTTGTAAATTTTATTTTTCTATGATGTTCCTTCCTATGAGAAAGTGTTTCTAGACGTACCTGGAAGATTTTCACAGAAATAGGAGAAGCAAGGGATACCTTTCTCCTTGTCTCCCGTCCCTTAAGGGATTTTCCTGTCGCTGACTCCATTAAAATGCACGGTGCCCTAAGTAGATGGGAGCTTTTCTACTTTGGCTCAGAGAAATTCGATCCCTATGGAGGGTAGCTGCTCCTTTACGGATCCATGGATAAGAAGCTGGAGGTTTAATTGTTAATTTAGAGCAATGCCTTGTCTTATTAGACTTGCTATGCTAGCCCACTGGGCATTGTGGCTAAAATCTTGGTCAGCTGAGAAGCCTACCTGTGGCTTAGTGGTACAGCCTAGGCCTTATAGTTCTGCACTTGCAGGTTCAATATTTTATGTTTCCTTCTAATCCACTCTTCTGGTGTTTCCTTTCAAGGATGAGACCTTGTTTGGACTTGGTCTGGCAGAATTATCTTCTGACTATATGAAAAAAAGTTTTTTTTCTGCCACACGTCAAGAGAGTAAGACTAAAGGAAAGTTTTTCTTTTCCTCTTTATGCTCTTTATTCTTGGGGTATTGTAAGGGTGCTTTTCTGGACAATATATGGTTCATGTGTTATCCTTCCTTCGACCAAACTCTCTTTCCAGAGATTTTGTCCAATATACTTTCCCATGGATGGGAAATGGATCTGGAGAAGAGTTACTCTGTTACATCTATGAGGGTGATTTATTTGGGGACCTTAATATATTCTCTATCTAGGAGAAGATTTCTAACATAGGTCAGTTAATCAAGGATTTATTCCTTTTCCTCTCTCTGCAGTCTACTGTCTGGCCATCCGCAAGCTCTAGTGGTCCGTTAGATAGCTTATCCATCGTGCAACCAGAAGGTTGGGAGTTTGGATCTTACTGCAGTTGATTTTTCGTTCATTTTTCAAGTGACTCAATGTATGGAGGGAATTGGTCTGTTGGTTTCCATGGACATCAATCCCTTTGCTATTCTCCATAAAATGGAGAACATTCGGATCTGTCTCAGAGGACAGATCTAGATCAGTCGACAAGAGACTCTCTCTCGTAGTGTTTTTTCAGGAGTTTTTGTCTCAGGGCACGTGCGTCCGCAGATGTTCCTGGGTAATGGGACCACGGACGCCAGCCTGCTGGGCTGGGAAGCAGTCGGAGACTTGTTTAAGACGTAGGGATTATGGAATCTGAAGTGTCTGCCCTCCTTTTTAACATCTTGGAGTTGAGAGAGATTTACAATGCTCTGATGACTTGGCTTCAGTCATCCTTAGCTTGGTTCCAGTTGGACAATATCACCTCAATGGCTTACATAAACCATCATGGAGGAACTCAGAGTTCCTTAGCCAGAAGGTGACTTGGATTGTTCAGTGGGCGGAAGCTCACAATTGCTGTCTGTCATCCACTTTCCACAATTGGGAAAAAAAACCTGGTGACATAGTGGGTAAGCAAGCAGCCTACCAAATAAAGGCCTGCAGTTTGAATCAAGCTGTTGCCAGGTATTAAATCGGACTTCTGAACAGTTTGATATTTCATCCCGGGGAGTGGGCTCTCCATCTGGAGGTTTTCTCTAGGTAAACCCTCAAATGGGGGGTTCTGGAGTAAGCTTCTAAGGTACGGTTCAAGGTAAAGTGATCGGCAGACCGCCTTGATAGATGTTCTGGCCTTTTTTTTTTAATTTCAGTCTTGCATACCTATTTCCTCCGTTTGCTCTCCTTTCACAAGTCATTGCTCGAATCGAACAGGAGAGAGCATTGGTGATTCTTATAGCCCCTGAGTGGCCTCGCAGGATCTGGTATGCAGACCTAGGGAAAATGTCTCTTCTGCTCGGAGAGTGTCGGAACTCTCATCTTGTAGTGTGATTCACCTTATCTTTTCTTTCATGCCGATAAGGCGGTTCTGCGTACGTTTTTTTTCTTCCTAGAGTGGTTTCAGATAGAAATATTAATTAGGAAATTGTTTTTCCTTCCCTATGTCCTAATCCTTTTTCTCATAAGGAATGTTTGTTGCACAACTTGGATGTTGTGCATGCTCTAAGAGTCTAACTACAAACGACTAAGGATTTTCGCCAGTCCTCTGTTCTGTTTGATTCTCTGGGAAAGGTAAAGGTCAGAAAGCTACTGCTACTTCTCTTTCTCTCTAGTTGAGAAGTATAATTTGTTTGGCTTATGAGACTGCTGGACAGCAGTCTCCTGAGAGGATTTCGGCTCATTCCACGAGAGCTGTTTCCTCTTCTTGGGTTTTCAAAAATTTTACTTTTGTGGAACAGATTAGCAAGGCTGCAACTTGGTCCTTTTTATAGACTTTTTCCAAAATTAATACATTTGATTATTTTGCCTCAACTGAGGCCTCTTTTGGGAGAAAGTTTCTTCAAGCAGTGGTGCCTTCTGTTTAGGTCTACCTGTCTTGTTCCTCCCTATTCATCTGTGTCCTCTAGCTTGGGTATTGGTTCACAACAGTAAGTGATGAAGCTGTGGACTTACCATATCTTAGGAAAGAAAACACAATTTATGCTTACCTGATAAATTTCTTTATTTCCGGATATGGTGAGTCCACGGCCCCCGTCCTTTATTTTAAGACAGCCATTTTTGTATAAACTTCAGGCACCTCTACACCTTGTGTTGCTTCTTTTTTCTCCATTTCCCTTTGGCCAAATGACTGGGGATTGTGGGAAGGGGAGTGATACTTAACAGCTTGGCTGTGGTGCTCTTTGCCTCCTCCCGCTGAACAGGAGTGATATTCCCAACAGTAAGTGATGAAGCCGTGGACTCACCATATCCGGAAATAAAGAAATTTCTTTCTTAAGACACAGTGAGTCAACAGAATCAGCAATTACTGTTGGGAATATCACTCCTGGCCATCAGGAGGAGGCAAAGAGCACCACAGCAAAGCTGTTAAGTATCACTTCCCTTCCCACAACCCCCAGTCATTCTCTTTGCCTTCAGTGCAAGGAGGAGGTGAAGTTTAGGTGTCTGTTAAAGAATTTGTTCTATCAAGATTTTATTATTTTGAAAGCCTTAGCACATTTGCTCTGATCTTTCCTGAAAATTGGGTATAGCTGTACTCCACGTTAATCTCTTCAGTAGGGCTGTGGTAGCTTTCAATCAGTTAGGAACTTGTATAACCTCTATTAGGGGCTCAGATGTGTTTTTAGCTTCACTGGCTTACTAAAAGTTGATGTTTTAGGATGGTTAGAAATGCCTTAATATGACTTAGGCTATCCCAATCTATCGTGTATCGCTCTCAGTGACTAGAGAGCGTGCCTTTCTGTCGGCGCCTTCATATTGGACTCCTATAACGGAGCGGTACCAGATATCGCTACCTGATACGATATTTATCTGCTTTTAGGAAGCAGACTTTTTTTATGGAGACAGCTGCATATATTATTATATAAGAACATGTATTTAGGCAGTATGAAGCGGCAGTACTGTGTCTATGTTTAATGCCTCTTGTCATTATTTGTATGCATACTTAGAGTCAGTATTGTGTCAATGTGTTTTATCGGCAGGATGAAGTACTATATTGCGCTCTTCATTTCCCTGCTGATTTGGTGGCCTCGGCTCCTTTCTTCTCTTAGCTGAGCGGCACCATTTTAGAAACAGAGTGTAGTTTATTTCTGCTTGACTTTGAGAGCGTGTACTATTACAGCTGTATATATCTCATAGCCATGGTGCTAATAGTGATATAACCTAATGTGTTTTGTTTTTGTATTGGTTTTCAATGACATCATAACACTTTTTTCATAAATCCTCAATTATGAGTTTATAATGGGGGAATAAATGTTTAATTTTCCTTTTAATAGCTTTTTAAATAAGGGGCTTATGTTCTAGTTGGAACAGCCTAGGAACATATGTTATTGACTTGAGGATTACATTGTTTTTTATTAAATTTCTGTCCCTCATATTCAGAATATATTATTTTAAATTGCAATATTCTATGGAGCCTTTTGCCTCTTAGGATAACTTTAGACAGATTAAAATATGTTTTTTCTGTGCTCTTGCTTAGCAAAATCTAATAATGGTTCAAATGCAAGAGGAGATAAATCTGAGCCTTATGCCTCCTAGGATGATGCTGTTCAGGCAATGCCACAGCTTTCTCCTTATATGTCCCAAGCCTCAATGGTGTCACATGCAGTGCCCTGCGGTTCCTCTCTATCTCCTTGAGGAGTGTATTTGCCTACAGATTTTGCAGTTCAGGTATCCTCTGTGGTATCTGTGACTTTATCTGTTTTTTTTTCCCCTTACCTACAGGGAAAATGCAAGAGGACATTTAAAGTTCAGATGTACGGTTTCTGCTTCATTTTCTGCTACACGGGTCATCCTCTATCCTAAGTCTGGTGAGGAAGATTCACTGGTAGTTTCTGAGGGTGAAATTTTAAATTTGGACAGTATAATTCCTTCATCTGATGCTGAAATCATATCCTTCAGATGTATGCTTGCACACCTTGTGTACTGTTATAGGAGGTTTTAGCTACTTGGACGACATTGATATCCCTGTTGTTGTCAACCCTTGGAAGTTTTGTAAACTTGATCATTTCTATGAGGAAATGTTTATAGACGTGCTATGGAATTTTCACAGGTGTAGGAGAAGCTAGGGATACCTTTCTCCCTGTCTACCCTCCTTTAAAGGATTTTCCTGTTGCTGACTCCTTTAAAATGCTTGGTGACCTAGGTAGAAGGGAGCTTCTCTACTATGGCTCAGAGAACTTTGAGCCCTATGGAGGGTAGCTGCTCCTTTACGGATCTATGGATAAGAAGCTAGAGGTTTAATTAATTTAGAGCAATGTCTTGTCTTATTAGTCTTGCTGTACTAGACGCCAGGCATTGAGGCAGAAATCTATGGTCAGCTGAGAAGTCTACCTGTGGTTTAGTGGTACAGCCTAGGCTTTATAGTTCTGCAATTGCAGATTCAATTCTTTATGTTTCCTCCAAATCCATGCTTCTGGCGTCTCCTTTTAAGGATGAAACCTTGTTTGGACTTGGTCTAGCAGAATTATCCTCTGACTTTAATGAAGAAAAAGGTTTTTCTACTACTCGTCAAGAGAGTAAGACTAAAGGAAAGTTTCTTTTTTCGCTCTCTGCAGGGTCAGTCATGCCTTTTTGGAGTCCAATCTAAGATTTCCTCCCAGGGGCAGATTTCTCTTTCTTGAGTATCTGCAATCCAAGTAGGATGAGAGGTTTCCTTGAACTGGGTTCAGGTTCTTCATCTCTGGGAGTGATAGTTCCAGTCACAGTTTGGGAACGGGATCAAGGTATTTACCACAAGTATCTCAGATTCTGACCTTCAAAGTAGTATCATTCTCCTTTGAGTCAAGAGGGCCTGTTCATAATGAACATAGACCTGAGAGATTTATTGTTCCCTTGATCGGGATCTTCTCAAGTTTTTGGAGTTTTCGTCATCCTAGACAGTCCTCTAGGTCTTGGGATATTGCAAGGGTGTTTTTCTTGGCATCTTTACTCCAGCAAACTCTATTTTAAGAGATCTTGTTCCATCCACAAGGGTGATTTATTTGGGACTACCGCCACAATACCCTGAATGCAATAGATTCTGTCTGATCTCAGAAGTTATGCAGGGTCAGGCCTGGTCAGTACCTGGATGGGAGACCGCCTGGGAACTCCAGGTGCGGTATGCTTGGACCTTATTAGATTCTCTATCTAGGAGAAGATGTCTAACAGAGATCAGATAATCAATGATTTATTGCTTTTCCCCTCTCTGCAGTCTACTGTCCAGCCAACAGCAAGCTCTAGTGGCCGGTGGATAGCTTATCCATCTTGCAACCAGGAGGTTCGGAGTTTGGATTTAGCTGCAGTTGATTTTTCTTCACTTTTCAGTGACTCTGTGTATGGAGGGAATTGGTCTGATGGTATTCGATGGACATCATTCCTTTTGCTATTTTACATGGAGAACTTTCGGATCTTTCTTAAAGGATAGATTAGTTCAGAACAAGAGACTTTCTCTAGTAGTATTTTTTCAGGAGTATCTATTTCCGGGCGTTTGCTTCTGGAGCTATTCCTGGGTGTCCACGGATGCCAACCTGCTGGGCTAGTAAGCTGTCTGGGTCTTGTTTAAGGATTATGGACTTGGAAGTATCTGCTCTCCTCTTTACTTTAACATCTTGGAGTTGAGAGTGATTCACAATGCTCTGATGGCTTGGCCTCAGTCGTCCCTAACTTGGTTCCAGTCGGACAATATCACCTCAATGGTTTATATCAACCACCATGGAGGAACTAGGGTTCCTTAGCCATGTAAGAGGTGACTTGTTCAGTAGGCGGAAGCTCACATTTGCTGTCGGTCATCCACTTTCCAGGGGAATCAGGCTTCTGAACAGACAGATATTTCATCCCAGGGAGTGAACATCTCAATCCGGAGGTGTTCTCTAGGTAAACTCTCACATGGGGGTTTCTGGAGTTGGCTTATGTGGCCGTTTCAACAGAATTCCAATTTTCAAAGGTACGGTTCATGGTCATGTGATCTTTAGAACGTCCTGATAGATGTTCTGGCGTTTTTCTTGGATTTCACTCTTGCATACCTGTTTCCTCTGTTTGTTCTCTTTCCACGACTCATTGCTCGTATTCTCTGTAGAGAGCGGTTGTGATTTTAATAGCCCCTGAGTTGCCTCGCAGGATCTGTTATGCAGAACTAATGGAAATGTCATCTCTCCACCTGGGAGACTGCCTCTGAGGAAGGACTTCTGATTCTCGGTCCCTTCCTTCATCTAAATCTCTGAAGCTGACTGCTTGGAGATTGAATGCTTAGTTTTGTCTAAGTGTGGGTTTTTCTGTGTCGTTCATTGAGACTATCAGGCCCACTTATCAAGCTCCGTATGGAGCTTGAAGGGCCGTGTTTCTGGCGAGTCTTCAGACTCGCCAGAAACACAACTTATGAAGCAGCGGTCTAAAGACCGCTGCTCCATAACCCTGTCCGCCTGCTCTGAACAGGCGGACAGGAATCGCCAGACATCAACCCGATCGAATACGATCGGGTTGATTGACAGCTCCCTGCTGGCGGCCGATTGGCCGCGAGTCAGCAGGGGGCGGCGTTGCACCAGCAGCTCTTGTGAGCTGCTGGTGCAATGTTAAATGCGGAGAGCGTATTGCTCTCCGCATTTAGCGAGGTCTTGCGGACCTGATCCGCAGTGTCGGATCAGGTCCGCAAGCCCTTTGATAAATGGGCCTGTATGACTCAGGATCGCTTGCCAGGTTCTAGAAAGATTTGCCATAAGACATGGCGTAAATATCTTTAGTGGTGTGAATCTAAGGGTTACTCTTGGAGTAGAGTAGGATTCCTAGATTTTTTTTATGATTTCTCCAGGGTGGTCTGGAAAAGGGTTTGTCAGTCAGTACCCCGAGGGTCAGATTTCTGCATTGTTTATTTTGCTACATAAGCATCTGGCGGACGTGCCAGATGTGCAATCTTTTTGTCAGGCCCTGGTCAGTATCAGGCCTTTGTTTAAGTCGGCTGCTCCCCCTTGGAGTCTTACCCTTGTTCTTAAAGTTTTGCAGCACGCTCTGTTTGAGCCTTTACATTCCATAGATATTAAGTTGTTATCTTGGAAGGTTTTGTTTCTTATTGCTATCTCTTCTGCTCTGAGAGTCTCGGAGCTCTCAGTTTTGCAGTGTGATTCGCCTTATCTTTCATGCCATAAAGGCGGTTATTCATACTAAGTTAGGTTTTCTTCCTAAGTTGTTGCGGATAAAAATATTAATCAGAAAATCGTTCCTTATCTGTGTCCTTTTCCTTCTTCCCATAAGGAACGTTTGTTGCACAACTTGGATGTTGTGCATGCTCTTAATTTCTATCTATAGGCGACTAAGGATTGTCACCAGTCTGCTGTATGTTTGTTTCTCTGGGAAACATAAAGGTCAGAAAGCTTTAGCTACTTCTCTTTCTCTTTGGTTGAGAAGTATAATGCGTTTGGTTTATGAGACTGCTGGACAGCAGCCTCCTGAGAGAATTTCAGCTCATTTCACTATGGCTGTCTCCTATTCTTGGGCTTTCAAGAATGAAGCTTCTGTAGAAAAGTTTTGCAAGGCTGCAACTTGGTCCTCTCTGCATACTTTTTCCAAATTTTACAAATTTGATATTTTTGTCTCGGCTGAGGCTTCTTTTGGGAGAAAGGTTCTTCAAGCGATGGTGCCTTCTGTTTAGGTTACCTGTCTTGGTCCCTAATCATCTGTGTCCTCTAGCTTGGGTATTGATTCCCAACAGTTATTGCTGATTTTGTGGACTCACCGTATCTTAAGAAAGAAAACATAATTTTTGCATACCTGATAAATTTATTTATTTCTTGACACGGTGAGTCCACGGCCCTCCCTTGTTTTCATATAGTTTTTTATATAAACCTCAGGCACCCCTACATCTTGTGTTATTTCCTTTCTCTACTTTTCCTTCGGTCGAATGACTGGGGGTTGTGGGAAGGGAAGTGATACTTAAATGGACACTGAACCCAAATTTTTTCTTTTGTGATTCAGATAGAGCATGCAATTTTAAACAACTTTCTAATTTACTCCTATTATAAATTTTTCTTTGTTCTCTTGCTTTCTTTATTTGAATAAGAAGGCATCTAAGCTATTTTTGGTTCAGAACGATGGAAAGCACTTGTTTATTGGTGGATGAATTCATCCACCAATCAGCAAGAGCAACCCAGGTTGTTCACCAAAAATGGGCCGGCATCTAAACTTACATTATTGCATTTCAAATAAAGATACCAAGAGAATGAAGACACTTTGATAATAGGAGTAAATTAGAAAGTTGCTTAAAATTGCATGCTCTATCTGAATCCCAAAGAAAAAAATTGGGTTCAGTGTCCCTTTAACAGCTTTGCTGTGGTGCACTTTGCCTCCTCCTGCTGGCCAGGAGTAATATTCCCAACAGTAATTGCTCACCGTGTCAAGAAATAAATAAATTTATCAGGTAAGCATAGATTATGTTTTATCAGGTAAGCATACATATTGTTTTTATTGTAAATATATATTTCTCTATATATCTATCTGTATACCTATACCTGTATATCTATTTCTATAGATGTATAGATATCGATTTTACATGATCATTATTACATATATATAAAAATATATATTTAATAAAAAAAAAAATACATTTGTTTATATGTGAAGTACATTAAAAATTTAAAATATGCGTAACACAATCCGTGTTTCACAATGTAGATCTAACGTGGTGTCTGGTTAGCGCACATGAAAATGTAGTTATCTTAAGATGCCTCATTGAAATATTACATCAAAAATATTAAAACATATTAATAATTATTAAAACAATATTATAAATACTGTAAAAATATATATTATAATTTTTTACAGTATCTATAGTATTTAATAATTATTATTAATATTTTTAACTATTAACTTTTAACTGTCATTTCCATCCTCACTATATGGTCACTTTGCAACTTTCACAATAATTGTTTTAAATACTACTTATTTCTGTTGTTTGTTAAAGGAATGTTTCCATTTTGCTGTGAGCTGACGACAAATTTATGAGTCTCTTTTTTATTGGATTTTAACATTCTTTAAACTGTAAATTGTGACCCCTCTGCCTTGCTACTTTTTATCTTCCTAAGAGACCCTTAAAGAAGATTGCACCTTTGTGAACAGATTTTTATGTACTCGTTCACGAGAGTGCCTTTCATAGCGCATGCATCTACGTTACTGAACTTGTAATCTGGAACAAGCATTTGTTACTATGTGTTCAGTAATGTGGGCGCAAGCACTTTAAAATGAACTCTTGCAACTATGTTTGGACTCAGTGTGCATGGAAGCTTGTCCCCTATACAAAAACAAACGTTCACAAAGGCACAATCTCCAAGGGTCTCTTAGAAAGATACAAAAGCAAGGCAGTGGGGTCAGAATTTACAGTTTAAAGAGCTTTAAAATCCATTAAAATGTGTGTATATATATATATATATATATATATATATATATATATATATATATATATATATATATATATTGTAAGTCTTTTGCATAAAAACTTGTAATCATTTTGTTTTTAGTTCATGCCAAAATGGAAACAGTCCTTTAGAAAACAATGAAATAAATATTGTTTAAAACAATACTATGAATGTTGCAAATCAGCCATATAGCGTTAGAAAAACAGTGCACAGTCTGCACATCCTGATAACCTAAAATATATATTTAAATAAGTTAGCAGTGGTGCGGATGGAAATGGATTGGAATAGTTAACAAGGAAAGTCACATGTAAGTGATCTCCTTTAAAAACCCAATTTTAATAACGCCAGTTCTGTAAGTGACAATCATGACAGTGCGAGCCAGACTTACAATGAAATATTAACAAGGGGAAATAAAAACACGCCATTTGTAGATGTTGTCCTGAAGTGAATTTTCCTACACATCCCCTTAGTTATTCAGGATATCACAAAGTCAGCACATATACATATGTCTATACAAATGTATATGTCTATACTTTTGTAAATGTGTACTGTGTTCCCTATATACAGCCTCTAAAAAGGATGATTATTTTCAAAATTTTATATTTAATTATAAATGTTTTGCAATGAGCTACAATTATCCCTCAAGCTTATTTTGTTTTGCTGGACCACTAATTTAGAATAGTTTAACCCCTTAATGACCGAGGACGTGCAGGGTACGTCCTCAAAAAAAAGGCAGTTAACGCCTGAGGACGTACCCTGCACGTCCTCGGTGTGGAAAGCAGCTGGAAGCGATCCTGATCGCTTCCAGCTGCTTTCCGGTTATTGCAGTGATGCCTCGATATGGAGGCATCCTGCAATAACCTTACATGGCCATCCGATGCAGAGAGAGCCACTCTGTGGCCCTCTCTGCACCGGACATCGATGGCCGGTATCGTTGGTGGGTGGGAGCCGACTTGGGAGGCGGGTGGGCGGCCATCGGTGTGCTGTTTAAGGTGGAGGGGGGCGGGATCGGGGGCGGAGCTGACGGGGGCGCGCGCACGTGCACAGGGCGGCGGGCGGGCGCGTGCACGGGGCTGGAGCGGATGGGAGCCGCTATACTACAGAAACGTTTAAATACACATGTGGGGCAAAAGGGCACCAAAATAATCAAATAATAAACAAAGTGATTTTGGAGTGGTGGAGGGTTGGTCTTGGGTGGGGGGAGAAGCTACACTACAGAAAAAGGGATTTTTTGTAAAAAAAAAAACAACACTTTTTTCTTAACTGGGTACTGGCAGACAGCTGCCAGTACCCAAGATGGCGCCCATTAAGGCAGAGGGGGAGGGTTAGACAGCTGTTTGGTGGGGATCAGTGAGGTTGGGGGCTAAGGGGGAACCCTACACAGCAGCATATGTAAATATGCTAAAAAAAAAAAAAACTAAAAAGCCCAAATATACCTTTTATTTTAGTACTGGCAGAGTTTCTGCCAGTACTTAAGATGGCGGGGATAATTGTGGGATGGGGGAGGGAAGAAAGCTGTTTGGGAGGGATCAGGGGGTCTGATGTTTCAGGTGGGAGGCTGAGCTCTACACTAAAGATAAAATTAACCCTGCAAGCTCTCTACAAGCTACCTAATTAACCCCTTCACTGCTGGGCATAATTCACGTGTTGTGCGCAGTGGCATTTTGCGGCCTTCTAATTACCAAAAAGCAACACCAAAGCCATATATGTCTGCTATTTCTGAACAAAGGGGATCCCAGAGAAGCATTTACAACCATTTGTGCCATAATTGCACAAGCTGTTTGTAAATAATTTCAGTGAGAAACCTAAGGTTTGTGAAAAAGGGAACTTTTTTTTTTATTTGATCGCATTTGGCGGTGAAATGGTGGCATGAAATATACCAAAATGGGCCTAGATCAATACTTTGGGTTGTCTACTACACTAAAGCTAAAATTAACCCTACAAGCTCCATACAAGCTCCCTAATTAACCCCTGCACTGCTGGGCATAATACACGTGTGGTGCGCAGCGGCATTTTGCGGCCTTCTAATTACCAAAAAGCAATGCCAAAGCCATATATGTCTGCTATTTATGAACAAAGGGGATCCCAGAGAAGATTTTTCAACCATTTATGCCATAATTGCACAAGCTGTTTGTAAATAATTTCAGTGAGAAACCAAAAGTTTGGGAAAAAATTTGTGAAAAAGTGAACGTTTTTTTGTATTTGATCGCATTTGGCGGTGAAATGGTGGCATGAAATATACCAAAATGGGCCTAGATCAATACTTTGGGATGTCTACTAAAAAAATTATATACATGTCAATTGATATTCAGGGATTCCTGAAAGATATCAGTGTCCCAATGTAACTAGCGCTAATTTTGAAAAAAAATGGTTTGGAAATAGCAAAGTGCTACTTATATTTATGGCCCTATAACTTGCAAAAAAAGCAAAGAACAAGTAAACATTCGGTATTTCTAAACTCTGGACAAAATTTAGAAACTATTTAGCATAGGTGTTTTTTGGTGGTTGTAGATGTGCAACAGATTTTGGGGGTCAAAGTTAGAAAAAGTGTGTTTTTTTCCATTTTTTTCCTCATATTTTATAATTTTTTTATAGTAAATTATAAGATATGATGAAAATAATGGTATCTTTAGAAAGTCCATTTAATGACGAGAAAAACGGTATATAATATGTGGGGGTACAGTAAATGAGTAAGAGGAAAATTACAGCTAAACGCAAACACCGCAGAAATGTAAAAATAGCCTTGGTCCCAAACGGACAGAAAATGGAAAAGTGCTGTGGTCATTAAGGGGTTAATAGAAGTTGAATTCACATTTACAGATAGTTGTATATATTGTTAAGTGCATAAAAAGCAGTTGTAATTGGGCATTAGCATTCGGATCATTTGTGATGATCCAAATGCAGACGAAGGCAGCCGCTCGCAACATTCGGTTCTTTTCTGAGCTGGATTTCTTCTTGTGAAAGTGCAAAACACTAACATCTATGCAAAGTAAAACTAAAGCCGAATGCTGCGAGCAGTCCGCCTTCCAAATGAACATGCCTAGTTGTAAAGATTGATGCCAGTGTGCTAAATAAGTCATTTAATAATATTTTCAGAAAACTGCTATATTTATATAAGAGGCTTAAACAGTGAAAAGGAAAGCACCTAATTAGGACAGTGGGAACAATATTTTTATGGAAGGCTTAAAGGGACATTAAATCCATATTTTTTCTTTCATGATTTAGAAAGAACATGCACTTTTAAACAACTTTCTAATTTACTTCTGCTATCTAATATGCCTCATTCTCTTGATATCCTTTGCTGAAAAGCATATCTAGATAGGCTCAGTATTGTGTGATTTGCTCACCCATGTGCATTTTTATTTTTTCAACAAAGGATATCTGAAAAATGAAGCAAATTAGATAATAGAAGTAAATTGGAAAGTTGTTTAAAATTGTATCCTCTATCTGAATCATGAAATAATTATTTTGGGTTTAATGTCCCTTTAAATATAAATATTGATGAAATCAATAATGAAACAACAGAGAATAGTATTTTATCAGATTTATGAGTTCATTATGACTTTCTCTCAGTATGCCCTGTGATAGTCAAAGTTCCTTGGAAAATTAAAGGGACGATAAGTGTGTTAGGCGAAAGTGTAATTTAAAAATAGAAGTTATATAATTATAAAGTGCTTACTTGTTTAAGCTGAAACGCTGTGGCTGCCTGTAACAAAAGTAATTTTATATATTATCTGGGGCTCTCCTGGCGACACACACATTTTGTAATAACACAATGATAAATAGCATGTGTATTTCACAGCTGTGAGGCCGCAAAAGGATCTCGCTGCACTAAGCTAAATTTTATGTCTGGCTGATGGTGGCCAGTGTGATTAAGTGGGGTGCTCGCATGAGTGTCTTTAGGACTCTAAACCAGGGCTCCCTGGCGCTTGAGTTTGTCAATCCCTGCTTTAAGCTCTGTAACTACAATTTTATATTAACTGATCCTCTTCATATAGGTCTATTTATCAAAACGTCAACCCTCTGTCCTCATTTCAAAATCCACGTATAATCTACATTCTAGTGTGGACCCCGGCCAAAACAATGTTTTTGTCTGCCACTGGATTTGAATCTGCATCTTATCTTATCAATTTTACACATTTTCAGCCAGTATTCAGAAATAGCCCTTCGAGATCTCCAAGTTATCACACTCTCTAGTTGCAAACTCGCTTCAAATTATCTGCCAGGATAGCAAATGCGTATTCATCACCTTCTTTGTCGTGAGCCCCATACAAAGGAATTTAATGAATGTGTATTCCAATATCTCCAATTCAATGCAAATTAAACATAATAGATGTATTAGAAGTTGGAATTAATGCATTTATAAGCAAGGAACTTAGAACTATGTAATTTCACAATTGTGCTTTGAGACGGACGTTCTGCTATTTGCTGCTGCAGAAAATCTTCTTCTTAAAAGGCACCGTAGACAATGAGGCCTATTTACCAAATCTCTGTCGGACCTGATCCGACAGTGGGGATCAGGTCTGACAGACATCGCTGATTGCGGACACCCCCTACTAGCGGCTGATTGGCCGTGAATCTGCAGGGGGCGGTATTGCACCAGCAGTTCACAAGAGCTGCTGTTGCAATGATAAATGCAGAGAACGTATGCTGTCGGTATTTATCGATGTGCAGCGGACATGATCCGCTATATCTGATCATGTCCGCTGCCACAATCATAAATATGCCCCCATATATTGATTTGATTTAGATTTTTCTTCTGTTTACTCACTTGTTCATTTTGTTAACTGATAAAAAATAAACTATGAACATTTCTATTTTTAAAAGCTTTTTTTACATCATATTTTTCACACATGCCTAAAACTTATGTACAGTAGTGCAGTATTGTGTGTATATATACTGCATATAATACCTTTAACCATTGAATTGTGTAATTAGATTGTGCACTCTTCTTAGCACAGGTTCGTGATACGGATAGCATACCCTGCAATTCAGTTTTTTAGGTTAATGCAGCTTTAAAGGGACATGAAACCCAAAGCTTTCCTTTTGTGATTCAGACAGAGCAAACCATTTTAAAAAAAGTTTCCCATTTACTTCTTTTATCAAATTTCTTTTGTTCCCATGATATTCTGTGTTGAAGAGATACCTAGGTTCTTGCAAATGGATAACATTTTTGCAAAACTACTGCCATATAGTGCTCCAGAAATGGGCCGGCTCTTAAGCGTACGCCCCTGCTTTTCAACAAAAGATACCAAAAGAACGAAGAAAATTGAGAATAGAAGTAAGTTAGAAAATTGTTTAAAATTGCACGCTCTGTCTGAATAAGGTAAGAGAATTTTGGGGTTTTATATGAAAGATAAATTTATGTACTGTGTCTCTTTTCAGTTTGGCACAATGAAAGACAATTAGAATGGTTATATCAGATTTCATTATTTTAAATATATGAATTGGGAAGTTGATACCTCCAGTATGTTTTACCACTTTTTATTTTCTTTACTAACACAGAAATGAGGTGCAATAAATCTCTTTGGACTAGATTACAAGTTCTGTGGTAAATCAAAATGTTGCGCTAGAGAACACGCAAGCGTTATGCTTTTTGTGCTTCTCAGGTTCCGCTCCTATTACAATTTGAAAACAATCATGATTTTTCACTAGTGGTAGCCCAAGAAGTGCAAAAATCTCTAGTGGAGTTTTCGTGTGCGCGTGCATGTGTTCCCCCATAGAAATCAATGGAGGAAAAAAAAGTTGAAAAAACACCCTACTCGTGAAAACGACATAAAATGTGAAAAAAAACACCCTACCATAAGCACCTAGTCTAATAACCCCAAACCGCCATCCCCCACATCGCAAACTAACTAAATAAACTATTAACCCCTAAACTGCCATCCCCCACATCGAATTACAAAAAAAAAAAAAGAATCCTATTCTAATACCCCTTAAAAATTAATACCCCAAAATAAAAAAAAAACCCTATTCTAAAAATAAACTACCAATAGCCCTTAAAAGGGCCTTTTGTAGGGCATTGCCCTAAAGCAAACAGCTCTTTTGGTGAAAAATAAAAAACCTACCCAAAAAAATACTAAACTACCCATTGCCCTGAAAAGAGCATTTGGATGGGCAATGCCCAGGGCATTTAGTTCTTTTGCTGACTAAATTAAAAAAAAACTAATCTAAAAAAAAAAAAACAACACCCCCCCCCCAAAAAAAAAGACTAAGTCTAACCCCAAAGTTGGTGCTCACTGACGATGTCCATCTTCATCAATCTTCATCTTTTCCATCTTCATCCCGGCATTGGCGGTCCATCTTCTATATTCATCCCGGTGGCGGCGGCGAGGTCAATGGCGACGGTGACATCGGTCCTCATCTTCAGACCTTCAACACGGAGGTCCTCATCATGCAGTCTCCAGCCACACACTAAGAGTGAATGCAAGGTACCCCTTTTATATAAGGGTACCCTTGCATTCTTATTGGCTGATTTGAATCTTCAAATCAGCCAATAGGTTGAAAGGAAAAAGCATAAGAAATATATATATATTTATATATATATATATATACACATATAAATACATATGTACACACACATATATATATATATATATATATATATATATATATATATATATATACACCCATGTCTAAACATGTATATGTACAGGTATGTACCTCTATGTTAAAGAAATTTGCCTACCTTTTATTTTCTAACACCTTATTACTTTTGTGTGCAATAATGTATTTTAATAATTTTTATAAGATAACGTTATTATGAGTGTAAGTGTACTTTTTAATGTATTTTTGTTGTGTTTTGTTAACGAAACAGTTAGCCAAAGCTCTAAGGATGCAGTAATTATTCTAGCGTAAATTGTGATTGCGCTCAAGCGATCGACATTACTTTCAACTTGTAATATGAACAGTAAACCTGACAAGCGCAAACACCCGTGATTAACCCCTTATTGTTCGCACGTAACTTTTAATGCTCCACTCGGAATTTGGCTCTTTGTGCCTTATACTGACTTAAGATATGTTTTACCTTATCCTTCCATACTTACACCAAGATTCGAAGTTATGCGTTAAACCCATTGCATAAACACTGCGCAAAATGGGGCCGTACCGCTATTTCCATAATGCCGGCATTACAAGTCACCATAAAACTTTCTTTTGTTGTGTGGTATGGTGCGGTATGCTACTTACCGCACAAAATCCAAGTTCCTACTTAGTGTGCTCATGCACGTATTCCCCTGTGGAGATCAATGAAGAAAAAATATAGGAGAAAAACCTAACACCTGCTATTGCGAAATCGCTACCTCATTTTCTCATTCCCCATTGAAATCTATGGAGAAAAAAAAGTTTTACAAATACCTAACACAGACTTTGATCAAATCAGCCAATAGGATGTAAGCAGCTCTCATCCTATTGGTTGATTTGAATTTTCTAGCCAATAAGAATGCAAGGGTACCCCAATATAACCCACCTTGCATTCAATCTTCAGTGTGCGGCGGACGATCCCATGAAGAGGACCTTCCACATCGCTGATGACCGCCGCCGCCAAGGACCACTGCTCATACAAATTCCCCTTTAGGGGCAATGAGTAGATTAGTTTTTTTTTTAGTTAGGTGTTTTCTCCTGTTAAGTGTAGTCAGTCCACGGGTCATCCATTACTTATGGGATTATATCTCCTCTCTAACAGGAAGTGCAAGAGGATCACCCAAGCAGAGCTGCTATATAGCTCCTCCCCTCTACGTCATACCCAGTCATTCTCTTGCACCTAACTGATAGGACGTGTGAGAGGACTGTGGTTGTTAAACTTAGTTTTTATTTCTTCAATCAAAAGTTTGTTATTTTAAACAGCACCGGAGTGTGTTGTTTTTTTCTCAGACAGCATTAGAAGAAGAATCTACCTGAGTTTGTGTATGATCTTAGCGGTCGTAACTAAGATCCATTTGCTGTTCTGAGGAGTGAGGTAACTTCAGAACAGGGGACAGCAGGCAGGGTTCACCTGCAAGGAGGTATGTTGCAGTATATTATTTTCTAAGGAATGGAATTGACTGAGAAAATACTGCTAATACCGATGTAATGTAAGTGCAGCCTTAAATGCAGTAGTAGCGACTGGTATCAGGCTGATATGTATGTATGTTTACACTGAGGTATTTCTGGGGAATGGAACTTCACTAAGAAAATACTGTATACATTTAAGTTATATTTGAGCCTCCACTGCAGTGAAAGCGACTAGCAGCAGGCTTATTAATAACATTTCATAATTTTATTTTTAAAAACGTTTACTGGCATGTTAATCGTTTTTTTCTGAGGTACTTGGTGATAAAACTTTATGGGCATGATTTTACCACATGGCTGTCGTTTGTTTATGAATAAAATCAGTTTACTGAGCTTCCCCACTGTTGTATTATGAGTGGGAGGGGCCTATTTTAGCGCTTTATTGCGCAGTAAAAATTCAGTCACAGTCTTCCTATTCTTCCTCCATGATCCAGGACGTCTCTACAGAGCCCAGGGGTCTCCAAAACTAGTTTTGAGGGAGGTAATCACTCACAGCAGACCTGTGAGAGTGTGTTTTGACTGTGATAAAAATGTTTATATTAAATTGTTATCCGTTTTTGGGTACTAAGGGGTTAATCATCCATTTGCTGGTGGGTGCAATCCTTTGCTAACTTAATGCATTTACTGTGAAAATTTGGTTGCTATAACTAATTTGGTTCATTGTTATTTCAACTGTGACAGTTTTTTGTGCTTCTTAAAGGCACAGTAACGTTTTTTATATTGCTTGTAAATTTTTTTGAAAAGTATTTTCCAAGCTTGCTAGTCTCATTGCTAGTTTGTTTAAACATGTCTGACACAGATGAATCTCTTTGTTCAATATGTTTAAAGGCCAATGTGGAGCCCAATAGAAATTTGTGTACTAATTGCATTGATGCTACTTTAAATAAAAGCCAATCTGTACATGTAAAGAAAATTTCACCAGACAACGAGGGGGAAGTTATGCCGACTAACTCTCCTCACGTGTCAGTACCTTCGCCTCCCGCTCAGGAGGTGCGTGATATTGTGGCGCCAAGTACATCAGGGCGGCCCTTACAAATCACTTTGCAAGACATGGCTAATGTTATGACTGAAGTACTATCTAAATTGCCAGAATTTAGGGGTAAACGCGATCACTCTGGGGTAAGAACAGAGTGCGCTGATAATAATAGAGCCATGTCTGATACTGCGTCACAATTTGCAGAACATGAGGACGGAGAGCTTCATTCTGTGGGTGACGGATCTGATCCAAGTAAACTGGATTCAGAGATTTCAAATTTTAAATTTAAGCTTGAGAACCTCTGTGTATTACTAGGGGAGGTATTAGCGGCTCTGAATGATTGTAACACGGTTGCAATTCCAGAGAAAGTATGTAGGCTGGATAAATATTTTGCGGTACCGGCGTGTACTGATGTTTTTCCTATACCTAAAAGGCTTACAGAAATTGTTAACAAGGAGTGGGATAGACCCGGTGTGCCCTTTTCACCCCCTCCTATATTTAGAAAAATGTTTCCAATAGACGCCACCACACGGGACCTATGGCAGACGGTCCCTAAGGTGGAGGGAGCAGTTTCTACTCTGGCTAAGCGCACCACTATTCCGGTGGAGGATAGCTGTGCTTTTTCAGATCCAATGGATAAAAAGTTAGAGGGTTACCTTAAGAAAATGTTTGTTCAACAAGGTTTTATATTACAACCCCTTGCATGCATTGCGCCTGTCACGGCTGCGGCGGCATTCTGGTTTGAGTCTCTGGAAGAGACCATTAGCTCAGCTCCATTGGATGAGATTATAGACAAGCTTTAAGTCCTTAAGCTAGCTAACTCATTTATTTCTGATGCCGTAGTACACTTAACTAAGCTTATGGCTAAGAACTCCGGATTTGCCATTCAAGCGCGCAGAGCGCTGTGGCTTAAATCCTGGTCAGCCGATGTGACTTCTAAATCTAAATTGCTTAACATACCTTTCAAAGGGCAGACATTATTCGGGCCCGGTTTGAAAGAAATTTTCGCTGACATTACGGGAGGTAAGGGCCATGCCCTGCCTCAAGACAGGGCCAAACCAAGGGCTAAACAGTCTAATTTTCGTGCCTTTCGTAACTTCAAGGCAGGAGCAGCATCAACTTCCTCCGCCCCAAAACAGGAAGGAACTGTTGCTCGCTACAGACAGGGCTGGAAACCTAACCAGTCCTGGAACAAGGGCAAGCAGGCTAGAAAGCCTGCTCCTGCCCCTAAGACAGCATGAAGTGAGGGCCCCCGATCCGGAAACAGATCTAGTGGGGGGCAGACTTTCTCTCTTCGCCCAGGCTTGGGCAAGAGATGTCCAGGATCCCTGGGCGTTAGAGATCATATCTCAGGGATATCTTCTGGACTTCAAAGCTTCTCCTCCAAAAGGGAGATTTCATCTTTCAAGGTTGTCAGCAAACCAGATAAAGAAAGAGGCGTTTCTACGCTGTGTACAAGACCTTTTACTAATGGGAGTGATCCACCCAGTTCCGCGGTCGGAACACGGACAAGGGTTTTACTCAAATCTG
This sequence comes from Bombina bombina, assembly GCF_027579735.1. Lineage (NCBI taxonomy): Eukaryota > Metazoa > Chordata > Amphibia > Anura > Bombinatoridae > Bombina > Bombina bombina. The sequence goes on along the minus strand of NC_069501.1, from coordinate 203,134,991 downwards.
TTTGTGGTTCCCAAAAAAGAGGGAACCTTCAGACCAATCTTGGACTTAAAGATCCTAAACAAATTCCTAAGAGTTCCATCGTTCAAAATGGAAACTATTCGGACCATCTTACCTATGATCCAAAAGGGTCAGTACATGACCACAGTGGATTTAAAGGATGCCTACCTTCACATACCGATTCACAAGGATCATTACCGGTATCTAAGGTTTGCCTTCCTAAACAGGCATTACCAGTTTGTAGCTCTTCCCTTCGGGTTAGCTACAGCTCCAAGAATCTTTACAAAGGTTCTGGGCTCTCTTCTGGCGGTACTAAGACCGCGAGGAATAGCGGTAGCTCCGTACCTAGACGACATTCTGATACAAGCGTCAAGTTTCCAAACTGCCAAGTCTCATACAGAGTTAGTTCTGGCATTTCTAAGGTCGCATGGGTGGAAGGTGAACGTAGAAAAGAGTTCTCTATTGCCACTCACAAGAGTTCCCTTCTTGGGGACTCTTATAGATTCTGTAGAAATGAAAATTTACCTGACAGAGGACAGGTTATCAAAACTTCTAAATGCTTGCCGTGTCCTTCATTCCATTCAACACCCGTCAGTGGCTCAATGCATGGAGGTAATCGGCTTAATGGCAGCGTCAATGGACATAGTACCTTTTGCACGCCTGCATCTCAGACCGCTGCAATTGTGCATGCTAAGTCAGTGGAATGGGGATTACTCAGATTTGTCCCCTATGCTAAATCTGGATCAAGAGACCAGAGATTCTCTTCTATGGTGGCTTTCTCGGCCACATCTGTCCAGGGGGATGCCCTTCAGCAGGCCAGATTGGACGATTGTAACAACAGACGCCAGCCTGCTAGGTTGGGGCGCTGTCTGGAATTCCCTGAAGGCTCAGGGATCATGGACTCAGGAGGAGAGACTCCTTCCAATAAACATTCTGGAATTAAGAGCAGTTTTCAATGCCCTTCTGGCTTGGCCTCAGTTAGCAACATCACGACTGTGGCTTACATCAACCATCAGGGAGGGACAAGGAGTTCCCTAGCGATGATGGAAGTCTCAAAGATAATTCGCTGGGCAGAGTCTCACTCTTGCCACCTGTCAGCGATCCACATCCCAGGCGTGGAGAACTGGGAGGCGGATTTCCTAAGTCGCCAGACTTTTCATCCGGGGGAGTGGGAACTTCATCCGGAGATGTTTGCCCAACTGCTTCAGCATTGGGGCAAACCAGATCTGGATCTCATGGCGTCTCGCCAGAACGCCAAGCTTCCTTGTTACGGATCCAGGTCCAGGGACCCGGGAGCGGTACTGATAGATGCTCTGACAGCACCTTGGGTTTTCAACATGGCTTATGTGTTTCCACCCTTCCCGATGCTTCCTCGATTGATTGCCAGGATCAAACAGGAGAGAGCATCGATAATTCTAATAGCGCCTGCGTGGCCACGCAGGACCTGGTATGCAGATCTAGTGGACATGTCGTCCTGTCCACCTTGGTCTCTGCCTCTGAGACAGGACCTTCTGATTCAGGGTCCTTTCAAACATCCAAATCTAATTTCTCTGAGGCTGACTGCATGGAGATTGAACGCTTGATTCTATCAAAGCGGGGATTCTCGGAGTCAGTGATTGATACCTTAATACAGGCTAGGAAACCTGTTACCAGGAAAATTTACCATAAAATATGGCGTAAATACTTACATTGGTGCGAATCCAAGAGTTACTCATGGAGTAAGGTTAGGATTCCTAGGATATTGTCTTTTCTACAAGAAGGTTTAGAAAAGGGTTTATCTGCTAGTTCGTTAAAGGGACAGATCTCAGCTCTGTCTATCCTTTTACACAAACGTCTGTCAGAAGTTCCAGACGTTCAGGCTTTTTGTCAGGCTTTGGCTAGGATTAAGCCTGTGTTTAAGACTGTTGCTCCGCCGTGGAGCTTAAACTTAGTTCTTAACGTTCTGCAAGGTGTTCCGTTTGAACCCCTTCATTCCATTGATATCAAGCTGTTATCTTGGAAAGTTCTGTTTTTAATGGCTATTTCCTCGGCTCGAAGAGTCTCTGAGTTATCGGCCTTACATTGTGATTCTCCTTATCTGATTTTTCATTCAGACAAGGTAGTTCTGCGTACTAAACCTGGGTTCTTACCTAAGGTAGTCACTAACAGGAATATCAATCAAGAGATTGTTGTTCCATCATTGTGCCCTAACCCTTCTTCAAAGAAGGAACGACTTCTGCACAATCTGGACGTCGTCCGCGCCCTGAAATTTTATTTGCAGGCAACTAAAGATTTTCGCCAAACTTCTTCACTGTTTGTCGTTTATTCTGGACAGAGGAGAGGTCAAAAAGCTTCGGCTACCTCTCTCTCTTTTTGGCTTCGTAGCATAATACGTTTAGCCTATGAGACTGCTGGACAGCAGCCTCCTGAAAGAATTACAGCTCATTCTACTAGAGCTGTGGCTTCCACTTGGGCCTTTAAGAATGAGGCCTCTGTTGAACAGATTTGCAAGGCTGCAACTTGGTCTTCACTTCACACCTTTTCGAAATTTTACAAATTTGACACTTTTGCTTCTTCGGAGGCTGTTTTTGGGAGAAAGGTTCTACAGGCAGTGGTTCCTTCCGTGTAAAGATCCTGCCTGTCCCTCCCGTCATCCGTGTACTTTTAGCTTTGGTATTGGTATCCCATAAGTAATGGATGACCCGTGGACTGACTACACTTAACAGGAGAAAACATAATTTATGCTTACCTGATAAATTCCTTTCTCCTGTAGTGTAGTCAGTCCACGGCCCGCCCTGTTTTTACGGCAGGTCTAAATTTTAAATTAAACTCCAGTCACCACTGCACCCTATAGTTTCTCCTTTCTCGTTTGGTTTCGGTCGAATGACTGGGTATGACGTAGAGGGGAGGAGCTATATAGCAGCTCTGCTTGGGTGATCCTCTTGCACTTCCTGTTAGGGAGGAGATATAATCCCATAAGTAATGGATGACCCGTGGACTGACTACACTACAGGAGAAAGGAATTTATCAGGTAAGCATAAATTATGTTTTTTTTTATTTTGGGGGGTTTGGTGGGTAGGTGGTTGTACTTTTAGGGGGGACTTTGTCTTTTTTTTATAAAGAGCTGATATCTTTAGGGTAATGCCATAAAAAAGGCCCTTTTAAGGACTATTGATAGATTTTCGCATTCCCTATTGAAGTCTATAGAGAAAATAAAGTTATCAAAAAACCCTAACATAAGCTGCTAGTCTAATAACCCCTAAACCGCCGTCCCCCTACATCGCCAACACTAAATTAAGCTATTAACCCCTAAAACGCTATCTCCCCACATCACATCTACCTAAATTAAACTATTAAACCCTAAACCTAACACCCCCTAACTTTAACAATAATAAAATACACCTAAATTAAAGTTAAAATGTATTAGTTACCTTAAAATAAATAAAAACTTACCTGTGAAACAAAATTCTAACTTAAGCACTAAAAAGAAACCTAATTATTACTTGTTTCACAAAAATAAATAATAAAAAAAGCTACATTACCATAAAACAAACAAACCTACCATTACAAAAAAAATAAACACTAAAATTTAAAAAAATAAAAAAACCTACTATTACAAAAAAATAAACACTAAAATTACAAAAAATAAAAACCTACCATTACAAAAAAATAAAACACTAAAATTACAAAAAATAAAAAAAACTACCATTACAAAAAATAACAAACAAAATTATCCAAATTAATAAAAATTATCACATCTCTGGTTATTTTTTATAAATCTGCCCGAAATGGCCCCAAAATACTGTCTAGTGTAGTTTATTAAAAAATAAAGATGGCAGCATCTTTATTTTTTAATAAAATAACTGCACTAGGCAGTTTTTTGGGGCTAAAGCTGGAGGGAGTGGCACTTAAAAGTTCCTTTATATTGTGGTCTATGGGAACTGTGTGTTCCCAGTAAATATACTGTATATGTATATACTTATATACATATATATTTAAACATGCTGCCATCGACGGCATCAAAATAAGGCTCCCATAGGAGCCTATGGAACCGCACTCTCGTGAGCGCAATGATTCCCAGCGATGCAAACGCGAAGTTGTGTTCGCATTGCTTAAAACTTGTAATACCAGCGGACATTAGCGTGCACTGATATTACACAGTGGAGAGCAAATATCGCTTTCATCAAAGTGATATTTATCAGCGTTCTACTTGTAATCTGGCCCTATGTCTTTACAGACGCAATGCACCCCACCACCAGCTCTCTGAGAATGAATACTGGTACACAGGCCATTGCTGCATATGTTTGTATGCTCCTGAAAAACAGTAATAACTTTTGCTAGAAGCATTTTTGTTTATGGAAGTTTATTGCAAAAAAATTTCTAACACTGAAACCCACTAGTCCCTCTGGGCTACTAACTTTTCTTTCCTGGCCACTAAAAGTATGATAATATGATTCTCTCTCGCTCTTTCGCACTCTCTCATTTTAATGCAAAGAAACTAATGATGTTCTCTTCATGGCATTTCAAAGCAGTTTTTACTATAAATGTTTTAGACTTGGTTTAGCCTATTCAGCTGTTTTAAACTATTTCATTTTCTCACAGAGTAATCTTTTTATTGTATACTAAAAAGGTACTTTTAACATCCATTGATACAAAAGACAGACTGCATCTCTATTATGTACAAGTGGCAACAAGGTAAAAATATTAATTGGAAAAAATTCTATCCTTTTTTTTCAGAGACATATTGCATAGTTATTTTCTTCATTTAATGAAACCTTTCTGTAATTTATTCCTTCTCATTATCCTGTAAGGGTTTCAGCAAAGCACACACAGTGACAGTAATACCCACTGGTTATGGAAATCCCCAGCTTGTTCCCTAGCAAAGAGCTGTTTTGGCTTTTTTTTCTCTCTATATTAGTGCATCTGCAATCTTTACTTTTTATGGCATCTGTTTTATTTTGCAGAAATAATAAAATAAACCATTATTCTTCCAGGAACATTTCCCCTGGTTCTCGAAGTGTTTTAGCTTTTGTCAGAGATGAGTTCTTTGGATTCTTATGATGTTTAATTTGTTCATTACTTCAGTCAAACCATTGCTGTAGACTCTATTATGTCATTTTTCTATTTCTTCCATTACCTTACAATATATTTCCTTTTTTTATAACATAATATCTAGATTTGATATATTACTGAACATGCCTATTCTCTTTTGGGTCAGATTAAATATGTGATTGTGTATTTTTGCTATTCTGTTTTCACTGTGTTTTTTGTTTGTTTTTACAAATATATGAATATTTCCAAATGCTTACCTTAAGACTTTATGTTAATAATAACAATAATTATATATATATATATATATATATATATATATATATATATATATATATATATATATATATATATATATATATATATATATATATATATATATATATATATAAATAGAAATTAAATCATACATAACTTTTCATGTGTTGGTTCATGATCCTATGTCGAACTTGCCATTCTTCCATTCCTATTATGTCCTTCTCCTGAATAAAATAATCCTTTGGGATTCTGTCCAGACACTTTTTTTTAGAAAACTACCTTCTTTGGTGAATGCTACATGAGCCAATATATTGAAATTTTCATAATTATATAGTTTCCATTTTTGTCTTATTTGCAGTTTACAGCATACCCTATGCATTCATGGAGTATTTGAATACATTATATAATAGTAATAAATTAACCAAGTAAACCTTTTATATTTTATGTATCTTTAATTAAATCATAATGAAATGAGACATTGTACAATTTAAGTATTTTTATTACTAATTATTACAGGCATACCAGAGGTGGTGTGCATCATTATAATCTCAAATCTTGCAGGAATTAATAAGTATGCCTTTGAGAAACAAGTGTTAAATAACCAATAACTGTACACAATTCAGCATTTCTCATAATTATATCAGGGCAGCCTTAAGAGTAGCAGTAATTTTAAATATTAGTCAAGTTCTTATTACTCCTAAAGAAGTGACTTTAAGGGCTTTATTTATCATCATAATCCTCCTACTTTTGCGCCTATAATTACGCTGTCGGATTTATTCTCTGATTTATCAACTCAATTTACGCCCCAAAAATGACCGCACAATTCTCCCACTCTATTCTCTCTTGACAAGGCACACAGGTGCGCCAAATACAGCGTAAAAATGCTGTATTTAGAGAAATACTCCTAAGTAATCGCCAAAATTCATATTTATCTTTATTTAACACCAAAGGAGAACCTAAAATTCTCCTATAAATCCGACTGTGAAAGTACTCCATAACCATTGTGGAGAACATTGAATTTACTCCTTTATTTTCTTCAGAGAACATGGGGTTCTTTTTGATTTTGGCTGCTATTTCCTTGGCATGGTCCCCTGAAAATCGTCAAAATTATGGAAATATGCCTTTACGGAGATGCCAAAGAGTTCCAAGATTGTTTCTGCCCCGTTGTGGACTTGAGGCATTATCTGATAAAGAAATTAAGCTCAAATTTCGGCTTAATCGTGAGAGCATACTAAATCTTTATTCGCTGATTAAAAATGACATTGATCCCAGAACTAGAAGAACAAGGGCAGTACCAGGACTGTAAAAATTACTGACTGTTTTGCATTTTTTGGCAACCGGTTCTTTTCAGGGTGTATCTAGTGATGTTGTGGGCATGAATCAGCCTTCATTTTGCCGCCATTTTAGGATTGTTTTGAAATCTATTCTCAAGCATCTATCAAAGTTTATTTATGTTCCCAGGAATGTGCATGAATGGCATACAATAAAGTAATCATTTTACCAAGTAGCTGGTATGCCCAATGTTCTAGGTGCTATTGATTGTTCCCATATTGCTCTTAGACCACCATCCTTAAGGAAGGAGCAATATAGGAACCAGAAAAGCTTTCATTCACTAAATGTACAGGCTGTGTGTGATTCTAACCTTAGTATTTGGGCTGTTCGTTCAGGATTTCCTGGTTAATGCCATGATTTCCACATTCTGAAACAATCAGCTTTATTTTCTACATTCAAACGTGGTGACATGGCACACAGTTGGCTATTGGGTAAATATGAAATTATTTTAATTTTTTTAATTCTAAATAAAATGAGGAATATGTATAAATGAGCATAGTATTGGTGTTACAATTGTTGTTTATTTATTTCATTTTAAATTTTCAATATGTTCCATGAAATTTATATATAAAATTCCATTAATGGAATTTTCAATTATGAATTACTTGTTAATAGTTAATTCTAGATTGCAATTCTTTGAATATGTAATTGACTTTAATTTTTTTTTTGAATATGTAATTGACTTTATTTTTTTTTTTTTTTAATTGTTTAGGTGATAGTGGTTATCCATGCCGACCTTGGCTGTTGACCCCAGTCTTAATGCCTCATACACGAGGAGAAATCAAATTTAATTCTGGGGTGATGGTCCCTCCTGTGTGTGTCCCTCTATTTGGGTCTCATCATCATCATCATCTTGATCGATGGTATCCTCTACGAGAGGTTCCAATGCTATTTCTACCTGTTCTTCTTTTTAAGAAAATAAATTTAAGTTAGTAACAACCTAAATTATTAATGTATCTAAACCATAAGTATTACAATCTTTCATATATACCATTGTATAATGATATTGAACTGTCTTGCATAGTTTGTAGCAATGCTCTAACACTTGTTGAGAAAAAAAAAGTATATTAAAAACTTTTTTTTTATTTCTAACTATGTTTTATTTATCTGTGCACTATGTTTTATAAATAAATTTTAAATTTGTTTTAAATTTGTGATATTTATGCATCATGGCCAATGGATTTTCATTTCAATTAATGAAAAAACTTTCAATGATCCAAATTTATCAACTAATTTCAAATAAAAATAAAAAAAATGTATTATACTAAAATGTAAAGGTTCTTTTCAAATGCTATTGCACTAAAAACCTTTCATAAATTGTCAAGGTCAACTTTTGTTTTATTTTATTTTCAATTTTTAAAAAAAAAACCTTTTCTTTTACAAGATATGACGAGTCCACGGATTTCATCCTTACTTATGGGATTACGCCTCCTGGTCAGCAGGAGGAGGCAAAGAACACCACAGCAGAGCTGTATATATAGCTCCTCCCTTCCCTCCCACTCCAGTCATTCTCTTTGCCTGTGTTAGTGATAGGAAGAGGTAAAATGAGGTGTTAGTTTAGATTCTTCAATCAAGTGTTTATTATTTTTAAATGGTGCCAGTGTGTACTATTTTTCTCAGGGTATAGCTATAGGATCTGTGCAGATTACATCCGTCCTCTGCGACTCCCAATGGAGGCTGCCCTGATGCATATGGTTTTAGCAAGTTTATCTAAGACCCAGTTGTTCCCACAGATTCTGGGAGGAGATGAAGGACCTCTTGCAGTGTGGGAAGAGTCATGTTGTTCCTCAACATGGAGGTATGTGCAGTCTGTTGTTTTCTGTGACCCTGGTTAACTCAGAAAGGACTCTCTCTCTCTCTAGCAAAGCTGACCTATACCTGTGCTCTATGTATTTACCTAGAGGGGTATGTAGATATGCTAGCATTATGTGAATAATGATTGCTGTGGGGTGCAGTTGAAGGATATGTTTCACCTTTATTACACCTGTAAATGTGTGGGCTGACGCTGGGGTTGCGGTGTGAATTCTCACATAGAGACTGCATATGTTCGTGGTATGGCTACAGGGGAACTGGCTTCAGGGGGGACATTGTCTTTTTTAATAATACAATTCTCAGGTGGCTTCATGGTTTGTTTGTTTTTTTGCAAAGTTCTGGGCCGCGCGGGAGTTCCGCTTTGATATGCCCACGATGGGCAGGACCTGATTGGCGCGCTATCAGGCGCAGTGCAGTGTCTATCTTAGAGTTGGTCGGTCAACTTCAGTGTCTCTGTCTGGACCGCATGGGTAGTAGAACGGTCTAGATGCTTGCTGCACGGATACTGTTTTGTTGTCTTAGTGTGAGGGGGCAGGTAAGCGCCGCAGCAGAGCTGCGGCAAAGTTTAAAGCCGTTTTTTATTTTTGAAGGTGCAGTTTGTTAAACAAAGTTAGCCTCACTGCTAATGGGATACGAATAAATCCAATAGTTATTGCAAGCCACGATTATTGGGTTATTTTTATTTAGTCACATAAGAGTGCTGCAAAAAGTTTTTTCAGTTTTCTTAAAGGCACAGTAGTTTTTATTAATTAGTCAACTAGATTGTGCATAAGGAGTATTTCTATGCTAAGTCAATAGATTGTGCATACAATTTCTGTTTTTTACTATGGATGACCTTGAAGCCAGTACTTGTTCCATGTGTTTAAATGCCATTGTGGAACCCCCGCTTACTTTTTGTCCCTCATGCACTGAGAGGGCACTGCAATGTAAAGAACACATTTTTCTTAATAAAGATATAGCACAAGATGCTTCTCAGACTGATGAGACTCATGGTATGCCAATTCTTTCTCCCCAAGCGTCACAGCCCTTAACACCCACGCAAGCGACACCATGTTCTTCAACTGCATCCACTTCATTTACTCTGCAGGATATGGCTACAGTTATGTCATCCACTCTTATAGAGGTCTTATCCAAGTTGCCAGTATTACAGGGCAAACGCAGCAGGGCAGACACCACTTTGGTTCCTGCGGCTTCTGACTCTTTGATGGCTATCGACGATGTGCCCTCCCAGGGATCTGATTTGGGGGGTAGGGAGCTTTTATCTGAGGGGGAGCTTTCCGACTCAGGGAGTGCGTTGCCTCAGATAGACTCGGATGTCATGTCCTTCAGATTTAAGCTTGAACACCTCAGCCTGTTGCTGTGGGAGGTTTTATTGACTCTGGATGACTGTGACTCTATTGTGGTACCACCAGAGAAATTGTGTAAGATGGACAAATACTTAGAGGTCCCTGCTTATTTTGATGTGTTTCTGGTTCCTAAGAGAATTTCGGAAATTATTACGCGGGAATGGGAAAGACCGGGTATCCCGTTCTCACCTCCCAATTTTAAGAAGCTGTATCCTATAGCTGACACTGTTCGGGATGCTTGGCAAACAGTCCCTAAGGTGGAGGGAGCTATATCTACCCTGGCTAAGCGTACAACTATTCCTATTGAGGACAGTTGTGCTTTCAAAGATCCTATGGATAAAAAGTTGGAGGGTCTTCTAAAAAAGCTATTTATTCATCAGGGTTTTCTATTACAACCGACGGCTTGTATTGTACCAGTTACAACTGCGGCTGCCTTTTGGTTTGACGCCTTAGAAGAATCTCTTAAGACTGAGACTCCTTTAGAGGAAATACTAGATAGAATTAAGGCCCTTAAGATGGCTAATTCTTTTATTACAGATGCTGCCTTTCAGATCGCCAAGTTGGCGGCTAAGAATGCAGGATTTGCCATTTTAGCACGTAGAGCTTTATGGTTAAAATCTTGGTCTGCTGATGTGTCCTCTAAATCAAAGATTTTGTCTATTCCTTACCAAGAAAAGACCCTATTCGGGCCTAACTTGAAAGAAATCATTTCTGACATTACGGGAGGTAAGGGTCATCTCTTACCTCAGGATAAAGCAGCTAAACTAAGGGGTAAACAGAATAATTTTCGTTCCTTTCGGAATTTCAAGGGAGTCCCCTCTGTTCCTTCTTCCGCTTAACAGGAAGGGAATTTTGCACAAGCCAAGTCCATCTGGAGACCCAACCAGGCTTGGAACAAGGGTAAACAGCCCAAGAAGCCCGCTGCTGTTCCCAAAACAGCATGAAGGGGCGACCCCTGATCCGGGACCGGAACTAGTAGGGGGCAGACTCTCTCTTTGCCCGGGCTTGGCTAAGAGACGTTCAGGATCCATGGACACTGGAAATCGTGTCCCAAGGGTATCAACTGGAATTCAATAATTCTCTCCCAAGGGGGAGGTTTCTTCTTTCATGATTGTCTGTAGACCAGATAAAAAGAGAGGTGTTCTTACATTGTGTAAAAGACCTCTCTACTATGGAAGTAATTCGTCCCGTTCCAATACAGGAACAGGGGCAGGGGTTTTACTCATATCTTTCATGGTTCTCAAAAAAGAGGGAACGTATCGTCCCATTTTAGACCCCAAGAGTCAAAACAAGTTTCTCAGAGTTCCATCTTTCAAGATGGAGACTATTCGGACAATTCTTCCATTGATTCAAGAGGGTCAATATATGACTATGTGGACTTACAGGATGCATATCTGCATATTCCTATCCACAAAGATCATCATCAGTTTCTAAGGTTTGCCTTCCTGGACAAACATTTTCAGTTTGTGGCTCTTCCCTTTGGGCTGGCCACAGCACCCAGGATCTTCATGAAGGTTCTAGGGTCTCTTTTGGCGTTTCTCAGACCGCGGGGCATTGCAGTGGCGCCTTATCTAGACGATATCTTGATTCAGGCGTCGCCTTATCAACTGGCAAGATATCATACAGACATGGTTCTGTCCTTTCTGAGGACTCACGGGTGGAAGGTGAATCTAGAAGAGAGTTCACTAATTCCACAGACAAGGTTTCCTTTCCTGGGAACTCTAATAGATTCTGTATCCATGAAAATTTTCTTGACGGAAGTCAGAAAATTAAAGATTCTGAATACATGCCGAGCCCTTCAGTCCAATCCTCGGCCATCAGTAGCTCAGTGCATGGAGGTAATTGGATTGATGGTGGCAGCAATGGACATCATTCCATTTGCTCGTTTTCATCTCAGACCGCTACAATTGAGCATGCTCAGGCAGTGGAATGGAGATTATGCAAATTTGTCTCCTCGATAAATCTGGATCAGGAGACAAGAGACTCTCTTCTTTGGTGGTTGTCGCCGGATCATCTGTCCTAAGGGACGTGCTTCCGCAGACATTCATGGGTGATAGTGACAACAGACGCCAGTCTACTAGGATGGGGTGCAGTCTGGAATTCCCTGAAGACTCAGGGTGTGTGGACTCGATCGGAGCCTCTACTTCCAATCAATATTCTGGAGTTGAGAGCAATATTCAATGTGCTTCAGGCTTGGCCTCAGTTGGCTTCGGCCAAATTCATCCGATTTCAGTTGGACAACATCACGACTGTGGCTTACATCAATCATCAGGGAGGAACAAGGAGTTCCTTAGCAATGACAGAAGTAGCCAAGATAATTCGGTGGGCGCAGGCTCACTCTTGTTATCTGTCAGCAATCTACATCCCAGGAGGGGACAACTGGGAAGCGGATTTTTTGAGCAGACAGTCGTTTCATACGGGGGAATGGGAACTCCATCTGGAGGTTTTTGCCACCCTGATTCTCAGATGGGCCAGACCGGAGTTGGATCTTATGGCGTCTCGTCAGAATGCCAAGCTCCCGAGATACGGATCCAGGTCCAGGGATCCTCAGGCCGAACTGATAGATGCCTTGGCAGTGCCTTGGTCGTTCAACCTAACTTATGTGTTTCCCCCTTTTGCTCTCCTTACACGATTGATCGCTCGGATCAAACAGGAGAGGGCTTCAGTAATTCTCATCGCTCCTACGTGGCCTCGCAGGACTTGGTATGCCGATCTGGTGGACATGTCCTCTCTGCCACCGTTGAGGCTTCCATTGAGGCAGGACCTTCTCATTCAGGGTCCCTTCCATCATCCAAATCTAATTTCTCTGCAGCTGACTGCTTGGAGATTTAATGCTTAATTTTATCTAAGCGAGGGTTTTCTGATGCTGTCATTGATACCTTGATTCAGGAATGCAAGCCTGTTACTAGAAAGATTTACCATAAGATATGGCGTAAATATCTTTATTGGTGCGAATCGAAGGGTTACTCATGGAGTAGGGTTCGGATTCCCAGGATTTTATCTTTTCTCCAAGAAGGATTGGAGAAAGGGTTGTCAGCAAGTTCCTTAAAGGGACAGATTTCTGCTTTGTCTATTTTGCTACACAAGCGTCTGGCAGATGTTCAATCTTTTTGTGAGGCTCTGACTAGAATCAGGCTTGTGTTTAGACCAATTGCTCCTCCTTGGAGTTTGAATTTGGTTCTTAATGTTCTTCAAGGGTTCCGTTTGAACCCATGCATTCCATAGATATTAAGTTATTATCTTGGAAAGTTTTATTTTTGGTTGCTATTTCTTCTTCTCACAGAGTTTCTGAGCTTTCTGCTTTACAATGTGATTCTCCTTATCTTATTTTCCATTCTGATAAGGTGGTCTTACGTACCAAACCTGGTTTCCTTCCTAAGGTTGTTTCTAATAAGAATATTAATCAGGAAATTGTTGTTCCTTCCTTGTGTCCTAATCCTCCTTCAAAGAAGGAGCGTCTATTACATAACTTGGACGTGGTCCGTGCTCTGAAGTTTTACTTGCAGACGACTAAAGAATTTCGTCAATCATCTTCATTATTTGTTGTCTTTTCTGGAAAGCGTAGGGTTTAGAAAGCTACGGCTACTTCTCTTTCTTTTTGGCTGAGGAGTATCATCTGATTAGCATATGAGACTGCTGGACAGCAGCCTCCTGAAAGAATTACGGCTCATTCTACTAGGGCTGTGGATGCTTCTGTTGAACAGATTTGCAAGGCTGCAACTTGGTCGTCTCTTCACACTTTTTCCAAATTTGATACTTTTGCTTCATCTGAGGATGTTTTTGGGAGAAAGGTTCTTCAAGCAGTGGTGCCTTCCGTTTAGGTTCCTGTCTTGTCCTATAGCTTTGGTATTGTATCCCATAAGTAAGGATGAAATCCGTGGACTCGTCATATCTTGTAAAAGAAAAGGAAATTCATGCTTACCTGATAAATTTATTTATTTTACGATATGACGAGTCCACGGCCCACCCTGTCATTTCTAAGACAGGTATTTATTTTTGTTAAACTACAGTCACCACTGCACCTTTGGCTTTTCCTTTCTCTTCCTAACTTCTGTTGAATGACTGGAGTGGGAGGGAAGGGAGGAGCTATTTATACAGCTCTGCTGTGGTGCTCTTTGCCTCCTCCTGCTGACCAGGAGGCGTAATCCCTTAAGTAAGGATGAAATCCGTGCACTCGTCATATCGTAAAAGAAATAAATTTATCAGGTAAGCATAAATTTCCTTTTTTTTCCCTTTAAATCATTTTTTATTTTATACTAACAACAAACAGAACATAAAATAGAACATAATCACTTCAATTTCAAAATGTTTGCAGGCATTGTAAAATAAATAATTTTATCTATTTATCTGCAAAATGTCCTACATTGGTATTCACAACAGGTTAACTTCTCAAGCTTGAATTTACTGTTATCGATTTTAAAATCTTGAAAAAAATCTTAAAAAATGCAATAATATTACAGTCATTTCTCAAGGTACAATAATTTAGCTTCGATAAAACATATGTTTATCATTAATAATAATATTTGCAAAAGAACAATTCAAAATTGTTTGTAAGATTGCAATCGAAATACGATTATAATCTACATAAAATTTTGCAATTATTAATATTTTTTATATCAATTGATTTAGAAAACAATTTCACATATAGCTTAAATATTGTTATTCTAATATATACTAAATATATACAGAAAATAAAAATATTTTTTGAATTACTTACATGCGCTTTGTTCTCTATCAGTATTTCCGTGAGAAGTTGACGCGTGTGGCTCCTGGGATGTGCTTTCATGGAGAAAAGGTTGATCCTCCTGTGCATGGACCTCCTCTTCCACACATTCATTACTATGTTGCTCTACACCTATAAAATAAAAGTTTGTTACTTTTGCGTAAACTTTATTTTTTATTGTTTTCCGGTCATGTGATATATTTTGGTTTTATAATGTCGTGAAAAAATATTAATATATATGCTTACAAATCTATTTTTTATTTTTATATAAAAGTACCAATTTAAAATGTATATATGTCATTATTAATCTTAACAAATCGTGTACATAAAAACCATAATAAAAGAATACATTTGTTGCACAAGCGTATGTAAAAAGTTAACATTTCCATAAACACGACTAGACTATATTGATACAATAAAGCTTACAAAAGCATAGGATGTTAATACAAGTTACAATTAGTTTATAATACATATTAACACATAAATTTAAACTTTGAAATGTAACAAATGATAGCAAAATAACTTTTAGATATTTAATTATTTTATTACGCGCAATTGCGCATTTTTAAAAAGAAATTAGTTCCGTTATTTTGTTACAGTATTTTAAAAATTGATAGCTTGAGAGCAAGATGGCACGATCAAAGAAATTCTCTATTGGGGTATTGTTAATTATTTCCTATACCATGGAAAAATATTTTCCTAAAAAAAAAAGGGGAATTTATACTCTGGATCAGGATAGGAGAAATAATATTCTGTGTGAAATGGTGTGAAGAGTGAGGCATATTTCAGGACAGAAGAGGACAAGAAAGCAATGCCTCAAACGGTACAATGATTTGTACAGGAGGCAATTCAAATTGAGGACCCTTATCCGTTGTTATTTGCGCAAATGTAAGCCTTAGACATATTTGATATATTTTTAGATTAATATGATGATGAATTTAATTTTCAATAGGAATCAAGTAAAAATTGTTAGAATAGTCCAAACTTCATTAATCCTTTATCTAGAATAAAATGTGTAAGAGTTGTTTCAAAAGTTAATTTACTTACATTCTTTTGCTGATAGATTAAAAAGATGTCAGTGTCATGTAATAGTGATTTGAAACTGTAGACACTGTCTCCCTTGAACAATGATAACATATTTAAGTATGTCTGTTTGTGTAAGTATGCCTGTTTGTATGTTTTAGCTATTTGGACTGTATTATAACCTGCACCATAGACAAATGTGTCTAAATGTTTGTAACCTCAAAGAATTTTTGGTGTTTTTTGTGAACATACTATATTCCCAATCTTTGAAAGAGATTAGAATAAAAAATGATTATATATCTTGAAATGTTCACAGTATAAATGGTTTGTAAATGTAATGTATTTCATATATAATAAAAAATATATTATACATGCTTTACTGAAAAATTATTTTTTTATTTGTTATATTATGTTGTAGTGAAAAACCGTAGAGCACCAAGATATCCCAATAGATGAAAAGTCTTCGAGTTCTGGTGGAGAGTCTGACCCCTTGCCAACAGTATTTATGGACAACGAGGGGAATGATACACCAGGTATTTATAAAAACTATCAATTGTATGTTAGATTATATGAATAAATATTCTAAATAAAATAACAATATATTTTTTTTTAAAGTCAGACAAAAGCAACAATGTCGGGAGAGGCCAATTATCGAAAACAATTAAAATGAAGCAGAAGATGTTGAGTTGCCAGCTATGGAAGGTAAAACTGTATTTTTTTCTTTTGTCATTTAAATTATTTTTGAATTAATATTTGTTGGATACATTTTAGATGAAGCAGAAATTCAGAAGGAGGATTCAAATCATGAGGGAGTGGACAATAATAACGATGAGAGACTACAAGAGGATGAAGATTTTGAGGATGAAATAGAGGAAGTGGTTGTGCAAGAAGAAGATTTACAACATAGTAAGTAATAATATTCGGACTAAAAATGAAGGCTAATAGCACCTACATGTAAAATATGTAAAATTCAAGTTCTATGAATTAAATTAATTAGATTACAAATTGCTGATGATTTTATACTTAATAATTATATATATATATATATATATATATATATATATATATATATATATATATATATATATATAAAATTGATATGTATTTACAGGGAGTGCAGAATTATTAGGCAAATGAGTATTTTGACCACATCATCCTCTTTATGCATGTTGTCTTACTCCAAGCTGTATAGGCTTGAAAGCCTACTACCAATTAAGCATATTAGGTGATGTGCATCTCTGTAAGGAGAAGGGGTGTGGTCTAATGACATCAACACCCTATATCAGGTGTGCATAATTATTAGGCAACTTCCTTTCCTTTGGCAAAATGGGTCAAAAGAAGGACTTGACAGGCTCAGAAAAGTCAAAAATAGTGAGATATCTTGCAGAGGGATGCAACACTTATAAAATTGCAAAGCTTCTGAAGCGTGATCATCGAACAATCAAGCGTTTTAAAATAGTCAACAGGGTCGCAAGAAGCGTGTGGAAAAACCAAGGCGCAAAATTACTGCCCATGAACTGAGAAAAGTCAAGCGTGCAGCTGCCAAGATGCCACTTGCCACCAGTTTGGCCATATTTCAGAGCTGCAACATCACTGGAGTGCCCAAAAGCACAAGGTGTGCAATACTCAGAGACATGGCCAAGGTAAGAAAGGCTGAAAGACGACCACCACTGAACAAGACACACAAGCTGAAACGTCAAGACTGGGCCAAGAAATATCTCAAGACTGATTTTTCTAAGGTTTTATGGACTGATGAAATGAGAGTGAGTCTTGATGGGCCAGATGGATGGGCCCGTGGCTGGATTGGTAAAGGGCAGAGATCTCCAGTCCGACTCAGACGCCAGCAAGGTGGAGGTGGAGTACTGGTTTGGGCTGGTATCATCAAAGATGAGCTTGTGGGGCCTTTTCGGGTTGAGGATGGAGTGAAGCTCAACTCCCAGTCCTACTGCCAGTTTCTGGAAGACACCTTCTTCAAGCAGTGGTACAGGAAGAAGTCTGCATCCTTCAAGAAAAACATGATTTTCATGCAGGACAATGCTCCATCACACGCGTCCAAGTACTCCACAGCGTGGCTGGCAAGAAAGGGTATAAAAGAAGAAAATCTAATGACATGGCCTCCTTGTTCACCTGATCTGAACCCCATTGACAACCTGTGGTCCATCATCAAATGTGAGATTTACAAGGAGGGAAAACAGTACACCTCTCTGAACAGTGTCTGGGAGGCTGTGGTTGCTGCTGCACGCAATGTTGATGGTGAACAGATCAAAACACTGACAGAATCCATGGATGGCAGGCTTTTGAGTGTCCTTGCAAAGAATGGTGGCTATATTGGTCACTGATTTGTTTTTGTTTTGTTTTTGAATGTCAGAAATGTATATTTGTGAATGTTGAGATGTTATATTGGTTTCACTGGTAAAAATAAATAATTGAAATGGGTATATATTTGTTTTTTGTTAAGTTGCCTAATAATTATGCACAGTAATAGTCACCTGCACACACAGATATCCCCCTAAAATAGCTATAACTAAAAACAAACTAAAAACGACTTCCAAAACTATTCAGCTTTGATATTAATGAGTTTTTTGGGTTCATTTAGAACATGGTTGTTGTTCAATAATAAAATTAATCCTCAAAAATACAACTTGCCTAATAATTCTGCACTCCCTGTATAAATATATATATATACACAGGGTGGAGGAATATTTGTATATTTACCTGTTGGCACCCTGGCACTAAAGAACTTTGAAAGTGAGAGTGCTCTCTATATAATATATATATATATATATATATATATATATATATATATATATATATATATATATATATATAAAACACGAAAGGAGACTGCACTCCAAGACCGGACCGGGTACACATCCCATGACCTAGCAACATGCTCAGCCCTGGGTGCTCAGTGGCACTCACAAAAAGCTGTGCTGTCACCAGAGTCACAGGCAGTTAACCCCAGACAGGAGTGGGTGTAAGAACCATAGGGGAATTACAAAACAAATTAATGCAACACATAGAGAAAACCCTGCACTTACCAGCAAGCTCACAGTAAAGATTTAAAAACAAAAATGGAAAGGTTAGTTACTGCATCTGGCCAAATGGGACAAGCTCAGGTACCATGTCAAGGTCCTGGTGAGTGCAGGGTTTTCTCTATGTGTTTTATATATATATATATATATATATATATATATATATATATATATATATATATATATATATATATATATATATATATATATAGAGAGAGAGAGAGAGAGAGAGAGAGAGAGAGAGAGAGAGAGAGAGAGAGAGAGAGAGAGATTGTTGAATGATAGGTATGTGAGAAAATGTAGAAATATATCTGATATATCTATCAGAGAAAATGATCGTAAGGTAATAAAATATATAATTTTATATTTGACAGCTATGCAAGAAGAAGTAGTGGCCAGAGAGGTCCTTGATGACAACATATCCAATGATTCTTCAACAACCATCAATTATGACTGGGGTGAATATATCAGACATGTGTTGTCCTTTAATAAAGAGATAAAAAAAGGAGTTTGAATGCTTCATAACCAAAAATGTAATTGCGTGTACTTACATTTTTTCAGTTTATCTTATTATGGTAAGATAAACTTAAAAATATTTCAATGTTTATAGCTATGTATATTGATGGCTCATTAAATTAATAATTTGATTTATTTAATTTGACATGCAATGTAAAAAAATTTTTTTATTTTTATAAATCATTTTCATATTTCATTTTTTTTTTTACAGTTCCTGAAGATCAAAACATTTTGATTAATAAAAATAATTATTATCTTATTGAAAGCTGAAACAGGACTCATGGAGAACTACTCCACATTGCGTGCAATGCGGCTTAAAATAGAAAAAATGTGAAAGAATATTAATAATCTTTTTATGAATGTGAAGGCAACATTATTTTTTTTTTTTTATAATGTAAATAATAAAATGTTATGGTTTAAATGTGTATTGGTGTCAATTTGTATTAAGATAAGAGATTATCATTGTAAAGACAGCAATATCAGAACAATGTAAGATAGTTAACACAAGGGAGATTTGATTATCTATTGCAAAAGTCTGCAGGGGGTGTGTTGAGAGTCAAAGGTATTAATATGTAAAAAACACTAAAATATTTTAATTTATAAGCTTTATTAACAATGGGAAAAGTGGTATTTAACAATATTTTAAAAATATACATTAATGATTCTGAAAGTCTTGGTTTTCAATATAAAGGTATTAAAAATCTGGATTTAACGGGGCAAAGGTTAATAGAAACAATAAGATTTAAATGTAATAAAGATTAATTAAATCGATATAATCATAATTCCAAGCTGTTAGAATGATAAATAAGGTACATTCTAAAAAATGATGGAGAGATTTATCATTAATCCGCCGCATCTCGACCATGGAAATCGGCGTTAAAATACTACCGGTTTAATGATAAATATTGGCGCACCTGTGCGCCTCTCTAAGGGCAAGCTGTGGAGAACTGATAGGAGAATTGAAAGTCATATTTCAGAAAATAATGATAAAAAGAGCCCTAAGAAGTGTAAATGGAGACGCTTCAAAAGTTGTACATTGAATCACCCAACAAAGGGTTAGATTACAAGTGTCGCACAATTTGTTTTTTACAGATATATTTAAAAATAAAAAGAACATTTTTTTCTAAGTGAAGAACATTAGAATTTGAAGTATTTCTATTCAAAACACAATCAAACACATCTAAAATAAATAATAATGATATTGCATGTTTCAAGGTATTTAACCGAGACATATACATATTTAGACACACACACACACACACACACATATATATATATATATATATATACACACATTAGTCAAACACTTTCACATATACCATATCCCTTCTAAAATCTTTTTTATTAATATTTAAATTAAATATTTTTTTATTAAAAAAGTGTATATACAGTGTATGTGTGCAATACTTTATTTTAATGTGTTTTGTGAAACTTTTTATTTAACCTTTACACTTTACTTCAAGTCACGCTAAATATTCTATCGCAGTTTCGGCTTTTGCCACAGTACAAACTATAACTTTCAACTTGTAATATGAGCACCTCAAACATGTGAGGTATGTTAAAAACATTGTGGGGATTTAGGCCCTATATGTGTTAAAGCTGATGTCTCTGTGACCTGTTGGAGTATGGTGCTTCTTTCTTTCAATATCCTGGGTTTATCCCTCAAAATGGTATGGTTAAAAAAAAAACTAAAAAAAACCTTCAAATGATGGAGGTATAAAATAACGCTCTTTAACTTCACAATGGTTGTGCAATAAGATGTTTAATTTAAATGAATACAAATAACTCAGATGGCGAGTTTGTAGATTTCATAAATTAAAAAATGCTTTATTAAACACTAATCAAAACACAAACTCCATGTTTGTGATTGATTGCATAAAAGTCAATTTGTGGGAGGAAAGACCCCCAGAAAATGATTGTAGCTGGCCTCTTGAAGAAAAAATTACCAGAAAACAATGGGCTATTGAGTGTTCAATCGTTTACAAACTTGAGGTGCTTGTAAACCATTGGGTGTTATTGAACTGTTTCCCTAGGATAGTTGTTGTTTCTAGGAAAAGACTGTTCCGGTTTTTAAAGTTTTTCATATAACTGAAAACTGTGAAATTTCCGTTGCAGATAATGCCTTGATGTGTCCTGTAGACATCCAAATAAAATAAATAAACAATTGGTGATCCTGGTGGATGGATGATTGCGGATAAATGTCCTGTCAGTGACAGGGTCCGTTTTCAGCTGTGAAGAATGCGATGGTCTCGCCGGACCGGAAGTGACGTCAGCCTGTTGATTTAAAAAAGGGGGAGAGAAACCTTGTTTGAACACCTTTAATGGCTAATTGTTATATATCCACAACAATTATATATATTATAAAGGATACACTCCCATTTATTTGTAAAAAAAAATATTATTTGTCAGAAACAATTGCTCTCAATATCCTTATTTAGACCTATTGGTTGCAAATACTTTAAACAATGGATCCAATAGGTCTCTCTTTTGCGTAACTCTAGTAGTCTCTCTTTGCCTTTGGAACTAGGTATTTGTTTAATTGCTTTGATTATAAAATTGTCACTGTTTTTATTGTGAAATTGTTCAAAGTGTTTTCCGATGCCATATTCAGAATCTGCTTCTTTAATGTTGTTTATGTGTTCCAATGCTCATTTCTTTAGACTTCTTTTAGTGCGCCCTATATAGATTTTATGGCATGAGCATTCCAATAAGTTCACCACAAACTCTGATTTGCAATTTAAGAAGCATTCTATGGGTACCTGTTCATTGTCTTTTTTAATAATCCATTTGTTCATTTCTTTGTTTTTGTTAGTGTGACTGCAGCATACGCAGTTTTTTCGTCCGCATTTAAAAAATCCTTTACTTGGAGGAGTTTTTTCTTTACTTTTAGTTCTTTTTAGGGTGGTTGGTGCAAGGGTATTTTTAATACAAAGGAAGAAGCAACCGTGATATAAATCACTGGGCTTCTATAGGAGGCGCTAAAGATATGATGGAATCAGTACATAAACACAATATGATATATATAAAAATCCCTGTATGTGCAAGTAAAAATAAAAAATATAATACACAATAAAATAAATAGACTAGACAAGCCAGATATGTTAAGTCCAACAGGTATCCTCAGACGTCCCAGAACTTGATAGGCCGCTCTCTGTCGTCACCCAAGGGGATGATGCACTTCTATGATGTTAAGACAAAACCAAAAACAGAGGCGCCACATGTGTAGGTCAAAAAAGATAAATAAATCCACATAGCAGCAGAATAAGGGTACTCACAAAATTGGCGGCACTCTATTGTGCCAACAGAAGCAGGCTGGTATTCTACAGCGAACCAGCTGGCTGTGTGGAAGATCCCCACCGGATGCGTGCAGTGTTGGAATTTTCTGCCTGCAGGGCTTCTGAATAATACCCAATGGCAATCCTTCCTTTCAACTGGAACTGCAGGTGGAATGAAGAGATGGGCTAGAATGCCCTAAGGTTACTGATAAGGAGACAAACACACCAACACCAGACTGATGTAAAAGTTAAAATTAGTATTTTATTATACAGAATAAAAATTCCAAAGGTATAACAATTTACAGCTGGGTTGTGTGGACATCAATCTCCTAACAAGAGTATAGTAGCTACGCGTTTCTCGGGAGAACCCTGTTTCCTCAGGCTTGTATACTCTCTATGTGTAAAGTTGCCCTTTAAATAGGGCTCAGTAACCTCATGAACAGATGTCCCTTCCTTCCTAAACAATATCCAATAAGATCCTTCCTTTCCTAGTCCACCCAGTTGCTGCTGTAATTATAAGTAAGTTTATGGCAATCTATGTCTACTAATAAATATAATAATAAAGAAACCATAATTATCGTATTGTAAATAATTTGTGTTTAAAGTGCATACTCCGATCTGAGTTAGATAGTGTCGATCGTGACTAATGTGTATTGCCGTGTATTGCCGTGAGAGTAAACAAACCTAACATGTGTTTTGTAATTATCCAATGGTGTGTCTCCATTTAAGGGGATTGTACTTGAGTTATCAGGCAATCAAAGCAATATACGATGCTTCTAACTAAGGGATAACCGGAAGTGACATATAGTCACATGATTCCAGTTACCCGCAGCTACGAACGTCAACAAATAGTGACGTGTGATCACCTGACCGCAAGAGCCCATGTGTAATCGGCTCTACGCGATCATTCAGAAAAAAGAAACTCTATAATCACCGCCCATAGGTGTTAATCACCAATAGGGTATGAATAGAAGTATCAATGTGTAAAATACTATCTACTTGTATAAAAGTGCAATGTGCCATGAAATAATATATCGCAACAAACTAGCCTTAATGATGTCATTGCTGTAATACAATACAACGTGAATAAGTGTAAAGATATTTAATGCCTAAAAAAAATATATACATTAGTCTCTCCAGGATTATACACAAAACTAATCCCATAAATGTGGAACTTATATTGAATTGTGAATATGTACCCACATATATATGTGTGTACCCACAACAATATATACAAATAAATATATAAATGTATATAATTGTATACAATCCTGCAGCGAAAATGAACTTGGTATAGTATGGGGTGGGGGTGTAAGTGAACAACTAATGAAGCTAAAAATATATATATTATATATATGTTTAAAGTGTGATGTAATATCTAGTGTGCAATTATAATTTAGAATAAGAAGAATTGATATATTATAGGTGTTCCAATATGTGATGTGAAATTAATCTAATCAGGTAATAGATCTACGGTGTAAATAATATATCGTAATACCAACAGCAACAAGTGAGTGGGGAAAGTCCAGAGAACAAATAAACATGATTCTATAAAAATTATTATATAAACATAATGCTTTGAACATAAAATTAATCTATAACCTCGTTGAGACCTGTAGGGAATAAACTATTGAATTTGTATATCTAATAGGTTTCCCTTTGTCTCAGTTTTGAGAACCTATTATACAAATTGCTTTGTGGGATCCCTTCTAGTGGTGTGATTTTGAAGGAACATTTCCCCGGGATATATTTATCACACATATGTCTTGAAACACTATGTTTTGGAGATTTTGATTTTATATTTCTCAGGTGTTCACTCCAACGGGTTCTGATCTTCCTACAGGTCCTACCTATGTACTGCATCCCACATTTGCAGGACAGTACATAGATTACGTAGATGGAGTCACATGATAGTCGGCTTTTGATGGGGACCCTCTCCCCTGTATTATGAGATACTATGTTACTACATCCGTGTGTTATATGTTTACACATATAGCATAGTTTTTTTCCACATCTAAAGGCTCCTATCTTGTTAAAGATAGGATTATTGTGGGACCTGTCTCCCGATCTAGCAGTATTAACAGATTTCCTTTTGGACATCACCACCTTACTAGGGGCCAGTTTCTGTTTATAGGTTGGTGCTCTTTTAAAGACTAGTTTAGGTTGGGATTGTAGAGTTTCTTTTTTCTGAATGATCGCGTAGAGCCGATTACACATGGGCTCTTGTGGTCAAGTGATCACACGTCACTATTTGTTGACGTATGTAGCTGCGGGTAACTGGAATCATGTGACTATATGTCACTTCCGGTTATCCCTTAGTTAGAAGCATCGTATATTGCTTTGATTGCCTGATAACTCAAGTACAATCCCCTTAAATGGAGACACACCATTGGATAATTACAAAACACATGTTAGGTTTGTTTACTCTCACGGCAATACACATTAGTCACGATCGACACTATCTAACTCAGATCGGAGTATGCACTTTAAACACAAATTATTTACAATACGATAATTATGGTTTCTTTATTATTATATTTATTAGTAGACATAGATTGCCATAAACTTACTTATAATTACAGCAGCAACTGGGTGGACTAGGAAAGGAAGGATCTTATTGGATATTGTTTAGGAAGGAAGGGGAGGGACATCTGTTCATGAGGTTACTGAGCCCTATTTAAAGGGCAACTTTACACATAGAGAGTATACAAGCCTGAGGAAACGGGGTTCTCCCGAGAAACGCGTAGCTACTATACTCTTGTTAGGAGATTGATGTCCACACAACCCAGCTGTAAATTGTTATACCTTTGGTATTTTTATTCTGTATAATAAAATACTAATTTTAACTTTTACATCAGTCTGGTGTTGGTGTGTTTGTCTCCTTATCAGTAACCTTAGGGCATTCTAGCCCATCTCTTCATTCCACCTGCAGTTCCAGTTGAAAGGAAGGATTGCCATTGGGTATTATTCAGAAGCCCTGCAGGCAGAAAATTCCAACACTGCACGCATCCGGTGGGGATCTTCCACACAGCCAGCTGATTCGCTGTAGAATACCAGCCTGCTCCTGTTGGCACAATAGAGTGCCGCCAATTTTGTGAGTACCCTTATTCTGCTGCTATGTGGATTTATTTATCTTTTTTGACCTACACATGTGGCGCCTCTGTTTTTGTTTTTGTCTTAACATCATATAAAGGTATTTTTAATACACTTGTTTTTCCTGTAAGTGACTTTTGGTGGTTCAGTGAGAATATTTGCTAATACTGGATCTTTTTGTAAGATTCCCCAGTGTTTTTTTTTCAAAATCCTCTCTATTTGTTTAGCACCATTTGTGTATGTGGTGATGTATCTAGGTCTTTCTGTCTTGATTCTCTATCTTCGATTTAGTGTCTATGGTTTTCAAAAGACATCTCCGGTCGGTGTCTTTGACTTTATCATAGGCTTCTTCTACTATGGTATCAGGGTACCTTTTGTTCTTAAATTTTACTTTAAGTGATTCAGCTGCAGTTTCAAAATCCTTATCTTTACTACAGTTCCGCTTTATTCTTTGGAACTGCCCGCAAGGAATGTTATTGATCCATTTAGGGTGGTGACAATTGGCAGCATGTAGGTACCCGTTAGTATCTGTTGTTTTTTAGTATAATTTTTTGTGTGAATGTAGATGCCTTCACAGAAAATAGTAATGTCTAAAAAGTCCAAAGTCTTGTCCCCCCATCTTTTTGTGAAGGTGAGATTCATATAATTTGTATTTAGATGAGTTGTAAAGTTATTAAAGTCACCTTCATCCCCTTCCCAAATAAGGATGATGCCATCAATAAATATTTTCCAGAACTTTATCTTGCTTAGGTGTGGATTATTTCTTAATACATAATCTTCCTTGAATTTCCCCATGTATAAATTTGCGAAATTTGGAGCAAATTTAGTCCCCATTGCAGTCCCCCATTTTTGTAAGTATATTGTTTTATCAAAAGAAAAGTATTTTTTCCATAGTATAAATTTAATTGCTCTCCAATGAAATTTATTTGTGTTTTATTGATTTTACTATTTTTTTTAAGAAACACTGCACACTTTTAATTTATTTTTCATGAGGAATTGTAGTGTAGAGGGAGGTTACATCTAGAGAGGCAAAATAGAAGTCATGTTTCCATGTAAGGTTGTTAATTAATGATAAGAGATGGGGAGTGTCTCTTAGATAAGACTCTAGTTTGGGTACTTCTGGCTGCAAGAAATTATCTATATATTCGGACAAATGGCTTAAGCTGTTTATGCTCGAGATAATTGGTCTACCAGGTGGCATTTCGTCATCTTTATGTACCTTGGGAAGGTGGTAGAAAACTGCTACTTTCTGTGTCTCAAATTTAAGAAAATTAAATTCATCCATATTAAGGATGTGTTTGCTACCTTTTGGCTTTTTCTTGTACCATACCCCTTTGAGGGATAAAGTTTACCATACTCCACAGAGTAGAAGTTAACCTCACTCCCAGGATATTGAAAGAAAGAAGCACCATACTCCAACAGGTCACAGAGACGTTATCGGCTTTAACACAGATAGGGATTAAATCCCCACAACACTCTCAACATACCTCACATGTTTGAGGTCAAAACAGGTGAGCATTATTCTAAGTTTTTGTGCTACACTATTTACTTGTATTTTCATACTGCACCATAAATTGTTTCCTGTTTAAGTTTCCTCCCTTCTATGAGCGCTGAATTCTGGGACCCTCATTTAACACCCCTACATTCTCTTTCCATTGATGATAGTGGAATATCCAGATATAGCTGCTACTGAAACACATCAGGAGGAACTTTTTAAAAGCAAACTACACATTTGCAATACACACAGCGCTAGTCAAAAAACTCAATATCCTAATATATATATATATATATATATATATATATATATATATATATATATATATATATATATATATATATATACAGGTAGCCCTCAGTTTACACCGGGTTAGGTTCCAGAAGGAATGGTTGTAAATCGAAACCTTTGTAAATTAAAACCCAGTTAAAATGTAAGTCAATGGGAAGTGAGGGAGTTAGGTTTCAAACCCCTCTCATAATTGTCATAAGTAACACCTAATACATTATTTTAAAGCTTTGAAATGAAGACTTTAAATGCTAAACAGCATTATAAACAGTATCAAATAATCACACAACACAGAATATATAATTAAACTAAGTTAAATGAACAGAATCATTTGCTAAACAGCATTATACACCTTATGAAATAATCACACAACACAGACTTTACTTGCATTTTTCTGCAAACAGTTCTTTCTATGCATTCCAATCTGGACTGATTTATAGACAGGAAGATCTTGTTCCTATGAAAGCTGCTCGATAGCTCATGTCTAGCTAGACTAATTAATTCCAGCCTGTTTGAGTACTTGGCTTTGCATATCTTTGCTGCAACACAAGCGGACAGCTCTACCTACTGGCTATTTTAATCAATTCAATGCTTCTCAATGCTTTTCAATAGCAGTCACATGACTGAAAAAAAGGATTGTTATTCTGAAACGGCGCAAATTGAACCGGCGCAAATCGAGGGCCACCTGTATATATAATATATATATAGATATATATATATATATATATATATATACTTACACCGTTGTAATCAAAATTTATTGTCAAATTTTACAGACTTTCAGTTATTTGCAATGAACAAATCAAACAAAAGCATTTGATATAGCTCAACACAATAAATGCTTCAAGCATTTTCCCTAAATTCAACTGAAAATGCAACTTTTAATGAATCCTGCAGTCTCAAAATTATTCAACCCCTTCAAGGCAAGCATCTTTAAAGTGCCATAAAACAGGTTGAGATATGCGCATATCCTAAAAGGGCTAATTAATTAAAAATAGTTTGCATAAAAAAAAATGTTTAAAAATTGCTGGCAAGTATTTTAAAATAATTTTCAAAAATAAGAAAAATGAATTACATAGCTAAGCTGCCTAGAGAAGCCAACTCCACCCCTCTTATCAGTGTTTAGACACAGGCATTGTATTTCAACTGAGTTCACAGCTTCTTGGCATGCTCCAGCAGATAATCCCTATGAACTTTTGTATTCTACCAAAACAACAATAGAATATAGATACAGCCATAGAAGGAAATTTGTTGGGGGAGTTAGAGCTTTACAATTCAGAAACTAAAAAGAAAGGTTTAATAAAGAGGGACTGCAGTATAAATTTGCAGGTAAAGTAATTAAAGTACATATTATATTTTGTCACTATCCCAACTTGTTTTATGTCACTTTAATACTTAGTAGAGCACCCTTTTGCTGTTATGACCTGCTGCAAATGAGATGCATAGCTAGTAGCATGTTGAGCCTCCTTTAGCCTTCAAAAAAGCCTGAATTCGTCTAGGCATGGATTAAAAAATATGCTGAAAACGTGGAGGTATTGTGTACCATGCAGACACAAGTGTGTCACACAACTCCTGGAGATTTAATGAAGGTGTCGGTCTGCAGTGAATAGCCCTTTCCAGCTCATCCCAAAGATGTTCAAAAGGATTGAGATCCGGGGACTGAGCGGACCATTGCAGCAAAGAAAAGTCATTTTCATGTTCCGGGAAGCATCCCATAGTGATGTGTGTTTTGTGCACCGGTGCATTATCCTACTGAAAGTAACCATCTGCCTTAGGATAAACTGTCAACATGAATGGATGCACTTGGTCAGCAATGATATTTACGTACGCTGTGGAATTCAGGCGTAAATCTAGAGATATCAGTGGACCTAACGTGTGCCAGGAAAAGATTCCCAACACCATAATACCGCCCACCAGCTTGCACAGTTTTCATCAGACATGATGGGTCCATGGATTCACACTGTTTTCGCCATCAACATCACATACTAGGAACTTTGACTTGTCAGTCCAAGCTACCTTTTCCAGTCTTCAATGGTCCAGTGCTGGTGTTGTTGTACCCACAGAAGGTATGCTCTCTTTTTCTTCTCTAGTAACAACAATACCCAATGTGGCCACCAGCTGTTGTAGCCCATCCGTGACAAGGTGCACCTTGTGGTGCATTGCAATATGTTTTTCTCCGCACCAAGGCATAAATCTGGTGCGATTTGTGAAATTGTGGCCTTGCTTGCACAAGTCTAGCCATCCTCCTCTGACCTTTGTCATCAATGAGCGTCTTTCTTCCACAGGACTGCTGCTAACTGGATGTTTTTTGTTCATTGCACCATTCTCAATACATCCTTTAAACTGCGGTACATGAAAAGTTCAGAAGTACTACCATTTCAGATACACTTCGTCTAGCATGTCTTGCACCTACTATAATGCAATGTTCAAAGTCCATTAGATCACTGCTCTTCCCTATTCTCGCAGTGGTTTGTGCACTTAACTGATAGTAGGAAGTTTGTTCTGCTGTATTTATACCAAAACTCTGGCCACGTGACGTGCAACGTAGTGGACCGAACAATTTGTGTACACAGCAGGGCTGTACCTAATAAAGTGGCGCACAGTGTATATATGGATATATAGATATAGATAAATATATATATATCTCCCATGTGTATCTGTACTCTCAATACAATTTGGTCAACGACCAGGGTGCCCAGTCAATATATCAATAAGTATCAACAATCAAGGACTGCACTCACTGGCTTCAGATAAATGATAAATTATTTAATAGGTGGTGACGTTTCGGGGTTCGCAGACCCCTTCCTCAAACCCAACACAGTGCAAATGAATCATGGTGACTTTTAACACAATAAGCCCCTCCCATCTCACAATCCAAAAAATTGCGCCAAAAACTGTAACCATGGCAACCAGGTGGTTGCCTGGAAACCATTATACACAAAGCTATATAATATAATAAATAAAGCACAACATAAGTGAAATATATTCATCACAGCAGTTATTTCTAAAATAAAGAATTAAAACCCAATAGTGTAATAAGTGTATATTAAAATCTTGCATAATATCATTCCTTCTAGTTCAGAATCAAAGTTACCTAGCAGGTCCTATCTTACATTAGTGTTTATATTTGTAATGTTCAATCAGGTATAATAAGGCGTAATAAGTCATCTCTCTAAATAGTGATGGCAATTAATAATGATGGCAATTAGCTTAAAACAACCTCAGCTCCATTCAGTAGTGTACCACACAGGACAAAGTATATACCATTTAGTGTATATATAATATAATTTTAATTTTATATATAACCATAATTGCTGTACCTTGTTAATAGATGGCTATTGTTTATTATTCCTTTGTGGACCTCATTTATCATAAAACCATTAGCACTTATGATATACTGTTAGCCAAACATACCTAAATAGGCATAGGGATTAAATAATGTCACAAATAGATTGTGTAACATATACATAGCACAACTATTCATCAAAGTGTGTAGGAATTCAAGTGTAAAAAGCTAGCTTGGTTGTCAATATAGTCACTTACTTAGTGAGATCCTAATCGTTCTGTCAGATGTAGAACTCGGAGCAGTTAACAATCTGTAAACAATACCTTCAGTCATTTGGGCGCAATTACGGAGCAAGCCACAGTTGGAAAACGCATGGCTAATTAGTATATTCTGAATGCGTGTGTGTCATTCCCCAAGCGGCTTGTGATGTTTGCAGAGGCGGAGCTGCTCAGAAATTTATGCAGTGCTAAATGTTTCTTATTAGCGCGTGTAGAGGACAGCAACATAATATCAGGGTTACATCTACATATACAGAGTGTTACAATCTAGGCTCATGAAGTATTAAACAATTACCCTTATATAAATCAACTTGGGTTTATGTGTGGCTATAGGTTTATTTAATACATGGCTGTAGGTGTATTTAATGCAGCAAGCATATATATGTCCCACTATGTTTCACTTGTGGGTGTATTATTATTATTATGTTGGGGAACAGTGTAAAATCAGATCTTTAGATAACATTATGAAGTACACTACACATTTGTTACTATAAGGAGAAGACAGCCTAAAAATATAGATCACTATAGGTATATTGTAGCATATGTAGAATCCATATTGGCCAATGTTATGTAGCACTCCCATTACAGAGCTGGCAGTGTAACTAATCACTGTGTGGTATCACCATACATTATGCAATTATGGTTACATATAAAATTAAAATTATATTATATATACACTAAATTTTATATACACTGAATGGTATATACTTTGTCCTGTGTGGTACACTACTGAATGGAGCTGAGGTGGTTTAAGCTGTTTTAAGCTGTTCTAATTGTTTGAGAGATGACTTAATATGCCTCACTATACCTGATTGAACATTATAAATGCAAGATAGGACCTGTTAGGTAACTTTCCGAACTAGAAGGAATGATATTGTTCAAGATTTTAATATATACTTATTACATTATTGGGTTTTAATTCTTTATTTTAGAAATAACTACTGTGATGAATATATTTCACTTATGTTGTGCTTTATTTATTATATTATATACACAAAGCTATATAATATAAAAGTATATATAATATATATAAATATTTAAATATGTGTATATGTATATATATATATATATATATGTGTGTGTGTGTGTATATATTATATATATATATATATATGCTTACACCTAGATTACGAGTCTTGCGTTAGCCTTAAAAAGCAGCGTTGAGGGGTCCCAACGCTGCTTTTTAACGCCCGCTGGTATTACGAGTCAGGCAGGAAAGGGTCTACCGCTCACTTTTTTCCCCGCGATTTTAGCTTACCGCAAATCCCCTTATGTCAATTGCGTATCCTATATTTTTAATGGGACTTTCCTAACGCCAGTATTACGATCACCTGAAAAAGTGAGCGGTAGACCCTCTCCTGTCCAGACTCCTACCGCATATAAAAGTCAGTAGTTAAGAGTTTTATGGGCTAATGCCGTAACATATATCTCTTAACTAAAGTGCTACAAAGTACACTAACACCCATAAACTACCTATTAACCCCTAAACCGAGGCCCCCCTCATCGCAAACACTATAATAAAATTATTTAACCCCTAATCTGCCGACCGGACATCGCCTCCACTTTAATAAATGTATTAACCCCTAAACCGCCACACTCCTGCCTTGCAAACACTAGTAAAAATGTATTAACCCCTAATCTGCCGTCCCTAACATTGCAGACACCTACCTACATTTAGTAACCCCTAATCTGCCGCCCCCAATGTCGCTGCTACTATATTAAATGTATTAACCCCTAAATCTAAATCTAACCCTAACCCCCCTAACTTAAATATAATTTAAATAAAACGAAATTAAATTACTACTATTAAATAAATTAATCCTATTTAAAACTAAATACCTATAAAATAAACCCTAAGAAAGCTACAATATAAATAATAATTATTTAATAACTATTGTACCTAGTTAAAATAAAGTTGCCTGTAAAATAAAAATAAAACCTAAGATAGATACAATGTAACTATTAGTTATATTGTAGCTAGCTTAGGGTTTATTTTATAGGTAAATATTTAGTTTTAAATAGGAATAATTTATTTAATTGTAGTAAATTTATTTAGATTTATTTAAATTATATTTAAGTTATGGGGTGTTAGGGTTAGCCATAGGTTTAGGGGTTAATACATTTATTATAGTGGTGGCGACGTTGGTTGCTGCAGATTAGGGGTTAATAAATTTAATATAGTTGCGGCGACGTTGGGGGGGCAGATTAGGGGTTAATAACTATAATGTAGTTATCCCCCTAATGGATCAGATATTGCTCGCAGACATCCCAAAGTGTTGCTGTGTCCATGTCCATAAGTGTGTAGATTGGAGAGAGGTTGGGCCCACACGAGAGGACCAAATAGTCAAATACCAATATGTGAACCAGAGTGGCCCAGAAACGATATCCACCTAAAAATTTAAAAAAAATATAGTGCAGATAACGCCAAATAAATGTTACATAAATGGAATAAGGCTTACCAATAATCAGTCAACGCGTTTCAGGCTTAATCTAGGCCTTTATCAAGATAAGGCCGAAACGCGTCGACTGATTATTGGTAAGCCTTATTCCATTTATGTAACATTTATTTGGAGTTATCTGCACTATATTTTTTTCACATTTTTAGGTGGATATCGTTTCTGGGCCACTCTGGTTCACATATTGGTATTTGACTATTTGGTCCTCTCGTGTGGGCCCAACCTCTCTCCAATCTACACACTTATGGACACAGCAACACTTTGGGATGTCTGCGAGCAATATCTGATCCATTAGGATCTGGGTCACTATTTTTATTTTATTTTCACTATTTTTCACACACATTTTTCACATAAGATTTTTGAATTTAGCCATTTTTTTGGAGTAATTGTCATTTACACAAGTGCATCTTTTTATATTTTTTCATACATTTTTTATATTTTTCATTTGGATATCCTATTTTTTCCTAATTTTTGCACTAACCCCTTACTTTTGCACTGACACTTTTTATTGCCCTACCGGATTCCTTCAACATTATTCTGGACACTGTCTTTATAGGATTTCTTTCACAATCTACATATTTGGGTCACCGACCTACCACCATTGGAACTTATACCATCAATTGGACACCCTCATCCAATTTTCTGTGATATCTGTGATTTTATGTGCATCCATAGATAGTTTTTTTTTATCCCATTTGACTCCAACTGCATCTTACCATTGTTTTAGATACCATTGTTTTTATTAACACCATACTGTTTTTATTTTTTATTCTTTACCATTGTTTTATATTGTACACTGTTCTACTTCATGGATCCATGAATTACATTTACTGTATTTATTTGCTCAAGTTTATTAAATAAGCGTTTTATTATTGTACTATTATTGTCTATTGATTGTAATCCCTTTGCCTCCGGTCTGGTAGGCGCTTGGGGGATTTCCATTTATTAGCTAAAAAAAATTTAGGGCAGGATCTAGAAAGAGCATACATTTGTAAACAACTTTCTAATTTACTTGTATTATCAATTTTGCTTTATTTTCTTGGTATCCTTTTTTGAAGGAGCAGCAGTGCACTACTGGGTACTAGCTGAGCATATTGTTAAGCCAATGACAATAGGCATATATGTGCAGCAACCAATGAGTATCTAGCCCCAGCTACTAAACATACCTAGATATGCTTTTCAACACAAAATTGAATGTTCTATCTGGATTGTGAATTAATGTTTTGGGGTTTTGTGTCCCTTTATTTGTATTGTAGTTTTAAAATCAGTGTTAACGTTTTATGGTTAGGAATATGGCGGAAATGTTCTGTATCTCTAGTGTACTTGCTGATGAAAATGCTAAAGAACACAAGTTATATCCGATTCTCCTAGCTGTAAGGGACATTCGGTTCTTTTTAACAGAAGTAATATATATTTGTGGGAACATTCAGAAACAATGTTAAAATATTTTGTGAAAATATGGCTTGACTGTTTTATTTTTAATAATAATTATAAATTACATTTAGCACAATGCTCAGACTGACTGATAATGACTCGTTTATTTTCCAGGGGTATTTTAGTTCCCGGTGGTTTTGGAATACGAGGGACAGATGGTAAACTTCAGGCAATAACATGGGCTAGAGAAAGAAAAATACCTTTCCTTGGTAATATTTTTAATAATAATAATAAATATACTAAGAATAGTACTTATAATGTGGAGGCATTGCATTTGGTAGACAAAATGAATAATAATTGGTGTCATAATAATAGCCTAAACCATTAATCTTACTGCTCTCTATACTATTGTTTCTCTTATTTGATAACTAATGACAAAATCTTCAGCTAAATTTAGTGCATGATATATAGATAGATTCATATGAATGTATTTTTAATATTTCCCTATTTATTTACATAAACATGCACATGTATGTCTAAAAACATGCCAGAAAACCTATTGCCAACTTGAAATCATGACTCGGTTCCAATTCTGTCATGTGCCTATACCCAATCGGAAATTACAAGTCATGAACCACATTCCAATCCATAAAATATTTACATTGAACATTTCATTCAGACTTTTGGCTTCCTTTGTATTGCATTTCAGTCCATTAGATGCATGGCTGTTTGAACTGGTTAAACCACTTTAGTTACATACTTATTACATACATGCAAACATAATATGCACTGCTGTTGTGAAAACATAGCAGCTATTTGATTTCATATTGATGACGACTCCCTAATGATTTAAATGCAAATAAAAAATAAGGCTCACACCAGTAATCCACTAATAACAATTTTATTAATCAAAAAATCCAAAGGATTGTGGTTAACCACAAGGGTAATACAATGTGATGCATTTTGGTTTGAAACCTTAGACTACAACATTAACACTAACAGGTCTTTGCTAAAAACCAATTAGGGACAGATATGTGGCTTCTAAAGCCTACCGTGTACCCTTACAGTTGTCAGAATGTTTTTGCTAAATTGTTTTACTACAAAGTAATAAAACATTATGGGCTAGATTACAAGTGGAACGCTAATTTATTGCACACCCGCAAACGGGCAAATTTGCCTGTTACGGGAGCGCGATAAATGACCAGCCATTACAAGTGGCTGGTTATTGCCACCACGAGCTTGCGCTAGCCATTATCATTTAAAAAATTAACCAGAGGTCAGGCCTCTTTTTAATTTTTTAAATGCCCCCCAAAATAGCAAAATAGCATGTGATATCCCCTTTAAAAAAACAAAAAAAAACTGCACTAAGCAGTTTTTGGGGGCTAAAGTTGGGGTGTGTTTTTTTTGCGTGCGCTTGTATTACTAAGTTGAGCGCAAATATTGCTTGTAATCGCTTGTAATGCGATTGGGTCAGCCAGACCTTGCTGAATGCGGAGAGCAATATGCTCTCCGTATTCAGCGTTGCACCAGCAGCTCTTGTGAGTTGCTGGTGTAATGCTGCCCCCTGCAGATTCTGTCAATCAACCCGATTGAGTACAATTGAATTGTAGCGATGTCTGTCTGCCTCCTCAGAGCAGGTGGACAGGGTTATGGAGCAGCAGTCTTTAGACTCGCCAGAAACACGGGCCCTCAAGCTCCATTCGGAGCTTGATAAATGGGCCCCTCAATGTGTTTACAGTACCTCTAACCCTATATTTGAACCACTGAAATTATAGGCACAAACTTACTGTAATTAATTAATGTAATAAATATATCAGTACATTAGAGCAGAAAAGAGGATAACAAATTATTCATGATATTAAATTCTATGTACAGGTGTAAATATGAAATTCCAAAATCCAAAATTTTAAGGCACACAAGATCCGGTTACTGTTGCACTTACCTACTGCTGCTCTAGCAAAAACCAAGGGGTTTCTCTACCTCAATTTATGCTCTATGCATGTGCAGTTCATCTAAACAAGCATCCTTCTACGGTTGCCACACTCACTCCCCTCTCTAAATCCAGGGCCACTTTATGTTCCATCTACACTCCTCTCTCACTGGCTCCACTGTCACACATCTCTATCATGTTTTATCATGTTTGCATCTAAAGGGGAGGAGAGTCCACGGCTTCATTCATTACTGTTGGGAATTAAGAACCTGGCCACCAGGAGGAGTCAAAGACACCCCAGCCAAAGGCTTAAATACCTCCCCCACCTCCCTCATCCCCCAGTCATTCTTTGCCTTTCTTCACAGGAGGACGGCAGAGAAGTGCCGTAGATCAGAGTAGTCTCTTATGGAGGGTAGTACTCTTTGGAATGGGACTGGAGTTTTAAGTAGTCCCGTCAGCCTCTCAGTGAGAGCCTGGGTGAAAGTTAGAGTCAGGAGATGCAGGGAGAGTCTTTCTGCGAACCCATCCCGACTCATTTTAACAGCTCCACAAGCAGTCAGCGTTGGCGAGTTTCGCTGCCTGCTTTTTACACTCAAGTCCATGTCAGGAGCGAAGCTACTAACCTATCACACTTGAAGGGTTGTGTTCCTGTTCTACGGTGTAGATTCTGGTAAGATCGTTTCATTTTTATTATATAATGAAAACACGGAAGACAGGGTCACAGTGTGACACCTTTTATCTTTTAAAAGAATCAAGGGTTAATATTCCTTTAAAGGGGATTATTGAACAGGGGGGTGGGGTTATACATATGGTTTATTGTGTCATTGCTGGGTTATGTGCGAGATGAGGCTCTGGCAATGTGTGGAACTTTCAGGAGACTTACTGGAGTATGGTGCAGCTTTTTTTGTCGCATTTTCTCGTTAGGCAGAGACTGTTCCTGCCGGGCATTCCATGTGACCGGGTGTGGCTATCTACTTCCTCTGTTGATCAGCGGCGCAGGATACGAAACGGTTTCTGTAGACCTGGTCATAGGAGGTGGTGAGTACCCGGCCATTGGAGGTTATAAAGGTGCCTATTTATTAAGTTAATCCAGTCCTTAATATCAGCGCAAGCTATGGAGGACTCTGACACGTTAAAGGGCTCGCACTCTTTAACTAGGTCTCATTTCTGTTTTTATTGTGAGGAGGTTCTGGTAGAACAGCCTGCTCAACTATGTTCCACATGCCTTAATAAAGTTACGACATCTAAGACCAAACGGATGTCTAGTACTACTCCCCAATTCATAACACTGTGCGATCTGTGTTCTTATCGCAGAAACTGAAGGGTCTCTGCAGAAAGAACGGCAGTGGCAGTTAAAATTATTTTTTTGCCTGCACTTTTAATTTCTACCTGCAGGTGTCACTGTTCCATTCTATCTCAATGTAAATATTTTCTACATTCCTCTCTTTTCAATTTCCTCCCACTTCCTGAACTCCAGTGCGGTACAGGGTAACAGCACATTGCAGAAAAGGTAAGTCAGGGCTTAACAAATGTATTCTAGGAGTAAAGGAGTCAACCAAAATACTTAGCAGACAGATTTTCTTTTGTTCTTTAATAAGTGTGTGTGTATATGTTGTGTGTGTGTATATGGTGTGTGTGTATATGTGGTGTGTGTGTGTGTATATGGTGTGTGTGTGTGTGTATGGTGTGTATGTATATGGTGTGTGTATATGGTGTGTGTGTGTATATGGTGTGTGTGTATGTTGTGTGTGTATATGGTGTGTGTGTGTGTGTATGTATATATTGTGTGTATATATGGTGTGTGTGTATGTGTGTGTATATGGTGTGTGTGTGTATGTGTATATGGTGTGTGTGTATGTATATGGTGTGTGTGTGTATACGGTGTGTGTATGTGTATATGGTGTGTGTGTGTGTGTATATGGTGCGTGTGTGTGTATGGTGGGTGTGTGTATGGTGTGTGTGTGTGTGTATATATGGTGTGTGTGTGTGTATATATGGTGTGTGTGTGTAGAGATCACAGAAGCTGAAACTTTACCAAATAAGTTAATTGGATATGCACAGTATTGGACAAATGGGGTTGTGGACACTTACCAAGCCTTTTTCAGTATACTGTGAATATTCCTTTAACTCATTTGGGAAAAGCTTTAGCCTTTTGTCATGTATAACATATTTTTTATTTATTTTTTTAAACGGGTTTGTATTATATTATTTCCAGTGTTGTTGTTTTTTTTTTTTTAAAAGATCTCTTTACTGGAATCAACTCTGAATTTGTAATAAATAAATAATATACAGTTATGTGTGTGTTTGTATGTATGTGTATATATATATATATATATATATATATATATATATATATATATATATATATATATATATATATATACACACACACATATACATATATGTATATATATATATATATGTGCGTGTGTATATATATATATATATATGTGTGTGTATGTATATATATATATATATATATATATATATATACTTCTAAGTGTCATCCTTTAGGAAGCATATATTATACATCAGCAGTAATAAAATTAAGCATATAGACCCCAGCAGTACAGTAGAGCAGGTTCCCAGGCAGACTGACACTGTAGGAACGTATAGCATACATCAGCGAGGCTATACATTAACCTGTCCTCATGCACACTGAGTAAGGGCAACAAACACAGCAACACTGGCTCCTTAGAGACACTGCAGAACATTTTTCAAAAAAAAATTATCATCGCAGAAAATTAAAAAGGACTGCCTCTGGGGTACTACTGAGCCGTCTACCTTTGAGGGGTCCCCGTCCCGTGAGGTGCGTTGCCTGCATCCATCTCCTATTGCACATGCAGTGACCCAGGGTCCAACCATTACTCCTGCGGGAGTGATTCGTTGGCCATCAGATTTTGCGGATCAACTGCAAACAGCGGTATCGAAAGTGATCCATGCCTTATCATGTTCTGCTAAGCGCAAGCGTAGGGCGTACCATGGCGGCCTGGCCCAGGGGTTGTCTACGCCTGAGAATAATTTGGAGGCATTATATGATGACGAGACCCACTCCGACTCTTTGGAGGAGGCCCCTTCTGGGTCGGAGTCCGTGTCATCTAAACATCTGGCTGCGAAGGAGCCTGACTTTAGGTTTAGGATGGAAAATTTGTGCTTTTTGCTGAAACAAGTGCTTGCTACTCTGGAGGTACCGGAGCCGAAACTTCCAGAAGAACCTGCGATTCCTAAGCTTGATAAAGTATATTAGGACAAGGTGGTGCCTCAGGTTTTCCCGGTTCCTGTTAAGATGGCAAATAGTATTAAGAATGAATGGGAGCAAGTAGGTTCTTCCTTTTCCCCTTCTTCTTCCTTTAATAAACTGTTTCCTGTCTTGGACTCTAAGTTGGAACTGTGGGGTACTGTCCCTAAGGTGGATAGTGCTATCTTCATGCTCGCAAAGCGGACTACTATTCCCCTGGAGAATAGTTCGTTGTTTAAAGAGCCCATGGATAAAAAGTTTGAAAACATATTAAGGAAAATGTTTCAACATACAGGGTTTGTTTTTCAGCCGGCAGCGGCCGTAGCCACGGTCGCCAGAGCTGCGACATATTGGTGTGAATCCCTGTGTGAAATGGTCGAGGGGGATGCTTTCATCAAAGAGATACAGGACAAGATTAAGGCGATGAAAATCGCCATTTCTTTCATATGTGATGCCAATATGCAAATTATCCGCCTGAACACTAAGGTGTCAGGTTTTTTGGTTTTAGCCCACAGGGCTCTGTGGCTAAAGTCTTGGTCTGCGGACATGACCTCTAAATCGAGGTTGTTGTTGCTGCCTTTTCAAGGTAAAATTCTGTTCGGTCCAGGTTTGGATTCGATTATATCCACAGTTATGGGAAGCAAGGGAGCTTTCCTACCGCAGGATAAGAAGGCGAAGCCTAAAGGATCTACTTTTCGTCCTTTTCGTGCGGACAAGGCCCAGCACCAGCAGCCCACCGTGAAAACGGACCAGTCCAAGTCATTCTTGGAGTAAGTCTAAGCAGAGCAAGAAGCCCGCCGAGACAAAATCGGCATGAAGGGACAGCCCCGACCGGTCTCTGGACCAAGTAGGGGGAAGATTATCTGTCTTCTCAGAAGCATGGTTTCAGGACGTTCAGGATCCTTAGGTTCTGGACGTTGTTGTCCATGGCTACAGGATAGGTTTCAGATCCCATCCGCCCAGGGGCAGATTCCTCCTTTCAAACCTGTTTTCAAGACCGGAAAAGAGAGAAGCCTTTCTAGAATGTGTGAGAGATCTCTCCTCTCTAGGTGTCGTTGTACCAGTACCCCAAGCAGGGGTCTAGGGTACTATTCAAATCTTTTTGTGGTTCCCAAGAAGGAGGGCACGTTCCGCCCGATTCTGGACCTAAAGTGTTTGAACAAGTTTCTGAGTGCTCCATCGTTCAAAATGGAGACGATCAGATCTATTCCGCCCCTAGTTCAAGAGGGTCAGTTCATGACAACCGTAGACTTGAAAGATGCTTACCTTCATGTGTCAATCCACAGGGACCACTTCAAGTTCCTAAGATTTGCATTTCTGGACCAACACTTCCAGTTTGTGGTCTGGCGACGGCCCTGATAGTCTTCACGAAGGTTCTGGGGGCACTACTTGCAGTGGCCAGAGCCAGAGGCATTGTTGTGGCGCCCTATCTGGATGACATCCTAGTCCAGGCACCGTCGCTCAGTATCGCAGAGGATCATTCAAGGGCTCTTCTTTTTTTGCTCTAATTTCACGGTTGAAAGATCAACTCAGGAAAGAGTTCCCTGATTCCCAGCAACAGGGTGGAGTTCCTGGTACGATAATAGACTCCATGACGAATTTTCTCACAGACCGTCGACGCATTAAGATTTCGTCCTCTTGTCTTGCCCTTCAGTACTCCTCAAGCCCCTCGGTGGCTCAGTTTATGGAGGTAATCGGACTTATGGTCTCCAGCATAGACATCATTCCATTCACCAGATTCCATCTCAGACCTCTTCAGTTGTGCATGTTGAGACAGTGGAACGGCGATCATTCAGATCTATCTCAGCAGATATCCATAGATGATTGGACCAGGGACTCCCTCTCTTGGTGGATCCGTCCGGAGCAACTGTCCATGGGGACATCCTTCTTGAGACCGTCCTGGGAGATTGTGACCACGGACGCTAGTCTGGCAGGATGGGGAGCTGTTTGGGGTGCCAGGATGGCACAAGGAAAATGGTCCCGGGAGGAGTCTCTCCTTCCGATAAATATTCTGGAACTCTGAGCAATCTGCTCTGAAGGCATGGCCTCTTCTGGGGTCGTTAAGCTTCATCAGATTCCAGACCGACAACATTACCTCGGTGGCTTACATCAACCACCAGGGGGGTACAAGGAGCTCCCTAGCTATGAGGGAGTTGTCTCAGACCTTGGAGTGGGTGGAGTCCCACATCTGCTCGCTCTCAGCGATTCACATTCCAGGTGTGGACAACTGGGAAGCAGACTTTCTCAGCAGGCAATCCTTCCATCCGGGGGAATGGTCTCTTCACCCTGAAGTGTTTGCAGAGATTTGTCTCAGGTGGGGAACGCCGGAGATAGACCTCATGGCGTCCAGAGTCAATTGCAAGCTACCCCGATATGGGTCGAGGTCCAGGGATCCCCAGGCAGAGCTGGTAGATACCTTAGCGGTGCCTTGGGGGTTCAACCTAGCTTACTTTTTTCCACCATTACCACTTCTACCTCGTGTATTGGCACACATCAAACAGGAGCTTCGGCCATTCTGATTGCTCTAGCGTGGCAGCGGAGGACGTGGTTTGCGGATCTGGTGGGGATGACATCCTCTCCGCCGTGGAGGTTGCCCTGTCTCAGGAATTTGCTGGAACAGGGCCCCTTTCATCAAAATCTTGATTCTCTGAGACTGACTGCGTGGAGATTGAACGCCTAGTTTTGGCCAAGAGAGGCTTTTCGGAAAGTAAGATTGATACTCTCATTCAGGCAAGGAAGCCAGTCACTCGTCACATCTACCATAAGGTGTGGAGGACTTACTTGTCCTGGTGTGAGAAGCATGGATATCCTTGGCATAAGATGAAGGTATCCAGGAATCTATCCTTTCTCCAAGACGGTTTGGAGAAGGGTCTTGCCGCTAGTTCCTTAAAGGGACAGATTTCGTCATTGTCAGTCTTGTTGCATAGGAGACTCGCTGAGCTTCCTGACATCCAATCTTTTGTTCAAGCTCTGTCTAGAATCAGGCCTGTCTTTAGACAGAAAAGACAACACAATGGATAGTGTGTTCGAAACGAGAGGTGCGCCTATTCTATGCTATTCCCAAAGAATAAATTCTAATTATAGTATGATTTGTAAAATATGATCCACCGATAAATATCTATAAATGTGTGTATAACCAACAATAACAAATAAGTGCAATATATATAAATGAATACTTAAATAAATTCCTTGATGTTGTAAGCACAATC
This sequence comes from Bombina bombina, assembly GCF_027579735.1. Taxonomy (NCBI): domain Eukaryota; kingdom Metazoa; phylum Chordata; class Amphibia; order Anura; family Bombinatoridae; genus Bombina; species Bombina bombina. The sequence goes on along the minus strand of NC_069501.1, from coordinate 203,091,999 downwards.
ATCCATATGTATAGAGTGTACCACAAATATAATAGTCCCACAATTCAGAAGAGGCAGAGAAGATGGCCCCAAAACAAACAGCGGCTCTCTCCACATTATGCGTGAGGATAGACTTCGTCCTGGAAAAGACAAAAAGAAGAGGCGCTCTGGTGCAGATAAACCCAACAATATGTGAGCTTTTCCACTAGAGGGTAAGCTATATACTCACAAGGATGTTTGCACTTCCAGTGCAATAATTTGCAAGCCGAAGCTTCAGAGCCGCTCGGCTGACTCTTTCTCTCCCGGTCTGCTCCTGGCGATGAACACGCCCCTAAGTGAAGTGAAACACAAGACACCTTTGGTGCAGATTACCCCGACCAGTGTCGGACAAACAACAGTGAGCTAGATATATATACTCACAAACGTGTGTGCACCATCAGTGCAATATCAGGCGGACCGAAACTTTATAAAGCCGTTCGGCTGACTTTCAGCAATGGTAACAGCTGCTGAGCAAGTTAATTAGATCAATATGCAGGGTTGGCTGCCAAACAGGGAACACGCTGCTTGTAATAGAACAATCTACGATCCTTCTCGCACCAATCTCTAGTGTCCAGTCGGTGCAATAATTCCAAGCAAGGTAGAACAATATAAAAACTTTTATTAAAATCTTAAAAATTTCGCTATGCGTTTCTCAGCTGCAAGCCGTTTCATCAGGCTACATAAATTTTGTGAACTACCTTGCTACCTTAAAAAGGCTAGACTGACCAATGAAAATAGTTTACACATTACACACCCACAATAACATGTGCATTAATCAGATTGGTACAACACCTCTCACAAGAGCTAAACGACTAACAGGATTGTACTTCAACCATCAATGATACATTGTTACAAGTGATATTTAAAATACAACCCACAGATTACAATGTTAACAACATTATACAACATTTTACAAATGATACGTAATATACAGATTCATATCCTATATTTGATACGCAAAATGTGCACGATGGTCTACGTTTAAGAGATCTCTCTTACTATATGCATGACTGCCCCCTTACAAATGTAATCGGCAAATGAATGATACTAGCACTAAACTATTGCTACATAAGACTAAAGATATCCTAATAATACTGCAATATTACCGTACCTAACTCATATGTGATTTGAATGTGATAACCTAATACATGAAAATTGTTATATGATAAATGTATGTTAGTGTTCATTTAAAATTGGTAAGTCTTGAAATATTTCTAAACATTTGAAGTTTATATTAGTAGTTTTGAAAATCAAATAGTTTGATATGTAAAAAAAATGGGTATTGAATATAGAGGGTGATATTAATTTTGAGAATAAATTACAATACAATCCTAAACTTCAACTTCGGGACCCCCCATATTGGGAATTTTCATTAATGTGCATAAGTGTATCTAATAGTATAATGCTAATGACACTAATCTCCCTATACTAGGGATTTTCCATTAGCATATATAAATGTAATTAATATGTGGTGTTAAAAGTGGTGCTATGATAACAATACAACTATTTAGTGATATTGTGTTGCCTATAAGTGTGACCGTTAAATTTTAATAATGGTGGTGCCATACAAAATAGTAATAATAACATTAAAGTAATAACAATAGTAACAATAGTTACTTTAATGTTATTATTACTATTTTGTATGGCACCACCATTATTAAAATTAATATCACCCTCTATATTCAATACCCTTTTTTTTACATATCAAACTATTTGATTTTCAAAACTACTAATATAAACTTCAAATGTTTAGAAATATTTCAAGACTTACCAATTTTAAATGAACACTAACATACATTTATCATATAACAATTTTCATGTATTAGGTTATCACATTCAAATCACATATGAGTTAGGTACGGTAATATTGCAGTATTATTAGGACATCTTTAGTCTTATGTAGCAATAGTTTAGTGCTAGTATCATTCATTTGCCGATTACATTTGTAAGGGGGCAGTCATGCATATAGTAAGAGAGATCTCTTAAACGTAGTCCATCGTGCACATTTTGCGTATCAAATATAGGATATGAATCTGTATATTACGTATCATTTGTAAAATGTTGTATAATGTTGTTAACATTGTAATCTGTGGGTTGTATTTTAAATATCACTTGTAACGATGTATCATTGATGGTTGAAGTACAATCCTGTTAGTCGTTTAGCTCTTGTGAGAGGTGTTGTACCAATCTGATTAATGCACATGTTATTGTGGGTGTGTAATGTGTAAACTATTTTCATTGGTCAGTCTAGCCTTTTTAAGGTAGCAAGGTAGTTCACAAAATTTATGTAGCCTGATGAAACGGCTTGCAGCTGAGAAACGCGTAGCGAAATTTTTAAGATTTTAATAAAAGTTTTTATATTGTTCTACCTTGCTTGGAATTATTGCACCGACTGGACACTAGAGATTGGTGCGAGAAGGATCGTAGATTGTTCTGTTACAAGCAGCGTGTTCCCTGTTTGGCAGCCAACCCTGCATATTGATCTAACTAACTTGCTCAGCAGCTGTTACCATTGCTGAAAGTCAGCCGAACGGCTTTATAAAGTTTCGGTCCGCCTGATATTGCACTGATGGTGCACACACGTTTGTGAGTATATATATCTAGCTCACTGTTGTTTGTCCGACACTGGTGTCTTGTGTTTCACTTCACTTAGGGGCGTGTTCATCGCCAGGAGCAGACTGGGAGAGAAAGAGTCAGCCGAACGGCTCTGAAGCTTCGGCTTGCGAATTATTGCACTGGAAGTGCAAACATCCTTGTGAGTATATAGCTTACCCTCTAGTGGAAAATCTCACATATTGTTGGGTTTATCTGCACCAGAGCGCCTCTTCTTTTTGTCTTTTCCAGGACGAAGACTGTCTTTAGACAGTCTGCTCCCCCATGGAGCTTAAATTTGGTCCTTAAAGTTTTGCAGAGGGTTCCGTTTAAGCCTATGCATTCCATTGATGTTAAAATTCTGTCCTGAAAGAATCTCTTTCTGTTGGCCATTGCATCGGCACGCAGAGTATCTGAGCTGGCTATTTTGCAATGTGAGCCCCCTTATCTGGTTTTTCATGTAGATAAGTCTGTGTTTCGCACTGGTTTGGGGTTTCTTCCCAAGGTCGTTTCTAATCGTAACATTAATCAGGAAATAGTGGTTCCTTCTTTGTGTCCTAACCCTTCTTCCTCTAAGGAGAGGTTACTTCATAATCTGGATATGATTTGTGCTCTGAAGTTTTATCTTCAGGCTACGGAGGATTTCAGACAGTGTACATCTCTTTTTGTGGTGTATTTAGGTAAGCGCAAGGGGCAGAGAGCCTTTTCTAATTCTTTGTCCTTTTGGTTGTTGAGCTTGATTCGCTTGGCCTATGAGACAGTGGGACATAAGCTTCTTTAGAGGATCACGGCTCATTTAACCAGAGCTGTGGCTTCTTCTTAGGCCTTCAAGAATGAGGCCTCTATGGAGCAAATTTGTAAGGCGGATACCTGGTCCTCCTTACACACTTCTACAAAGTTTTACAAATTTAATGTTTTTTCTTCTGTGGCAGCCGTTTTTGGGAGAAAGGTTTTGCAGGCTGTGGTGCCCTCAGATAAATAAGGTCCGCCCCTCCCGGTTTCATTCAGTGTTCTCCAAAGCTTGGGTATATGTTCCCAACAGTAATGAATGAAGCCGTGGACTCTCCTTCCCTTTAGATGGAGAACATAAATTATGCTTACCTGATGATAATTTCATTTCCATCGAGGGGAGGAGAGTCCACGGCTCCTGCCCGTATCTCCGATGGGCGGACCTAAATTTTATTGTCTTCTCGCACCATTTATACCCTGATATTTCTCCTACTGTTCCTTGTTCCCTCGGCAGAATGACTGGGGGATGAGGGAGGTGGGGTGTCCTGCCCCGTGTGTAGGAGGTTGGATCAGGTGGCTTATTTCTGTAAGGAGCAGCATCTGCTGCTCTGTGGGCTCTGTTCCACCTATTGGAAATAGGTCTCTCAACGTAGAGAATGTCTAAGAGAGTTGTGACAGGTCTTCCTACGGATCTATTGTACTTTTCTCTGTTCCAGGTCCTAGGGGGTTCTCCTTCGGAGTGCCTTATTTTGGAGGAACGGATTGGGTTGGCACCCAAGTTCTGTTGGGGTGCGGGAGTACCCCCTTTTCTTTCCATTCCCTGGGGGCTTGTGGTTGGGGTCTTTCTGCCCCCCCCTGTCTATCAGACATGTCTGTCGCTTGGGCTGGTCTGGTGTTGGAGCAGGATCTGAGATCTGTTGCTCTGCTAATTCGTCCTCGTAGCATTCGAGGTACGGTAAGCCTCTTTGAGGTTTCTATAGGTTCAAGTTTGTGGGAAGGACTGGCGGCTCTTAGATAGCCTGCAACGTTATCCACTGGTTAGTGGATTCTTAGCAATCTGAAGGATCCTATCTTCAGCTGCTTTCTACTTGCCCTGCAAGTATTTAAGTTCAGAGTCATTTTTAGATGACTGCAGCGTGCAGTGTTTTTGCTTCAGGTGTTGTTCGTCAGACCTATCTGAGCTTGCTGCACGAGGTTTCGTTCTGAATATTTCGGTATTCTGAGATACCTTTTTGCGACTTGGGGACCTTCGTCTTCAGTTGCTTTCTAGAGTGCGGTTGCACTGTTAGGGGAAGATCCTCTCTCTGTTTCAAACTTCCGGCCTTATGCTGTGGCTTCTGTATTTCTGGGGTCTGAGTGTTGCCTCCCCTTGTTTCTATGAGACTGGTTGTATCTCTGTTAGCCTGACCCGGTTTCTCTGTTTTTTTGCTCTGTGTTTTTATTTAGGACTCGTTGTGCCCTTTTTAGTTTGTTTTTTTTCTGGAGTTCCTTTTGCTAGCTGGACAGTTAGCTCAGCATACTAATGCACTGTGGCTACTCTGTACTGTAGCAAACCGAGAGTTGCAAGTTCGATCCCCGGCGAGGTCTACTCAGCCTTTTCTCCTTTCAAGGTAGATAAGATGAGTAGCCCCTTGAGTCCCTTAAGGGGGATTAGCCGTGTATTACAAGTACAATCATGTTTTCTCCATGTCTTTTCTTCTTTGTGGAAGAATACAGTAGCTGGTTCCCTTTCTTTAGTAAGGGGTGTGTTGTTTGGAGACCGACTGCTGGGCGACGGTGTCTCCTGGAGGCTGATTTCCTGCGGGCTCTAGCAAGGCTTGTGGACTATCTGCGGGTCAGTGTCCTTGGGCTTTTTCCTTTTTTTCAAAGTTGTTCTCTGCTTCGGACGAAGCTAGATTTTGTTGGGTAGGGGTTTTCAGGCCTAGTGCCCTCAGAATGGGCCGCCTCTTGTACCCTCCCGTTTTTGCATTCAGTATCCTCTATAGCTTGGGTATTGTTTTCCCAAAAGTAATGAATGCAGCTGTGGACTCTTTCCATTTATGAAGAAAAACATAAATTATGCTTAACTGATATTTTTTTTTCTTCAGATGGAAACATTCCACAGCTCCCCGTTCGTGTTTTGATGTGGGGCGGCCGTATTTTTGTTCTTCTGGCACCTTTTTCACCCTGATATTTCTTCTACTGTTCCTTGTTCCTCGGCAGAATGACTGGGGGATGAGGGAAGTGGGAGGCGTATTTAAGCCTTTGGCTGGGGTGTCTTTGCCTCCTCCTGGTGGCCAGGTTCTGAATTCCCAAAAGTAATTAATGCAGCTGTGGACTCTTTCCAACGGAAGAAAATAAAATTATCAGGTAAGCATAATTTATGTTTTATGTAATATTCATATTTAATTAAGTGTTTTACTGTGCATTTACTGTAAACATTTTACTTTCCAGTGTTCTGCACATAGCAGAATATGTTCTATGTAATTTTTAAATAGATATTCCTATATATATATATATATATATATATATATATATATATATATATATATATATATATATATATATATATATATATATATATACCTATAAATAATCATAAATAAAGAGAGAGAAGCGTTCAACCTGGGAACGAACAATAGAATAATAGCTTGTTCTATGGCTAGTGGCCACCCAAGAAGCAGCCTCTTTTGCTTTAAAATATGCCTTTCACAGATGAACTTTCCTGAAACATATCAGTCTGATCCTGACTTAACAGTACAGTCCAGCCCCGAAATACCAGGCAATCTCTCTCTGAACGAGAGAAACAGCAAAACCCCAGACGTACGTTTCGGCCTATTGTGGGCCTCGTCAGTGAGGTGCAGCCATATCCCTCTAGGCACATTGAGCAACGGGTAAGTGTCATAATTTGCATAAATAAAAAGAGAGAAGCGCTCAACCTAGGAACGAACAATAGCATAATAGCTTGTTCTATGGCTAGTTACCACCCAAGAAGCAGCCTCTTTTTGCTTAAAATATGCCTTTCACAGAGAACTTTCCTGAAGCATATCAGTCTGACCCTGACTTAACAGTACAGTCCAGCCCCGAAATACCAGGCAATCCCTCTCTGAACGAGAGAAACAGTAAAACCCCAAACGTATGTTTCGGCCTATTGTGGGCCTCGTCAGTGAGGTGCAGCCATATCCCTCTAGGCACACTGAGCAACGGGTCCACGTCTGGATTCTCGCATCACACTTAGGGAGACTTCCCTACGTGTCATAATATGCATAAATAAAAAGAGAGAAGCGCTCAACCTGGGAACGAACAATAGCATAATAGCTTGTTCTTTGGCTAGTGGCCACCCAAGAAGCAGCCTCTTTTTGCTCAAACTATGCCTTTCACAGAGAAGAACTTTCCTGAAGCATATCAGTCTGAATACAAATAAAGAAAGCCCAGTCCAGCACACAGGTCACTGCACGCCACGTAGGGATACCACCACACCCTACCATAAATTCCAAAACATTCCAAATAATGTGGCAGCAAAAGTAAAGTCAAATAGGTTTATTCAGCACAGAAGACACATGCAACGTTTCGGGAACTCCTTCCCTTAATATTGCAATAAAATGTGTGGTACAAAGCATCTTAATATAACCCTCAGCCACCAGGGGGCAATAGAGGGTTATTAACATATTTAACTCTTTAATGGCCACAATTGCTCTAGTCAGTGTATCACAGAAAATAGACTGCAATCACAAAAGAAATGAACTGATACTATACAACATATTAAAATAATTCATAACAATGGTTACAAAATTATGTAACCAAAAATCTTACTATTTAATTATCTTTACAATACATACATAGATACAGCAAGGCAATTACCAAACCATGGGCAATAGAAGTTAGTCATAACAATTTTGCTAAATGCAAATGCAGATACATCTCCATCATGGAAATTAGGTAATAAACATTGGATTATAAAAATATTGGATTATAAAAATACAGACAGGTTCCAGTCCTTATTTAAACCATTTGGTTCTAAAGTGCCTAACTCATATATCCGAAAAACACTCTTTTTGATGGAGCAAGAGTTTCCTATTACCACCTGGGGTAACACGTTATAAAAACCGGTCTCTCATCTCTCTCAATCTTAAATCAAATAATGTTTTTTCAGTGACTATTCTTTGTACTCTCAATAATTGACTCCTTGGGAGTGCCTTCAATAAAGCCATGGTGTGAGCACTGTCAAAATGTAAAATGCTATTACGATCAGTAGGTTTTCTAAACAGATCAATCTTTAAGGATCCCCCTGAATTAATGATCCTGGTGTCAAGGAAAACAACTTCTTCCTCACTGTATGAGAGCTTACATTTCAGGTGGCTAGTAGAGCTATTGAGGTCAATAACAAAAGATATCAGGGTTCCAGCGTCGCCCAACCATATACCAAAGATATCATCGATATAGCGCCACCAACAGGCGCCATATCAAATGAAATCTAAATGAGAAAAGACAAACTTCTCCTCAGATAAGTTCATAAGTAAATTTGCATAGCTGGGGGCGATGCTGGAACCCATAGCAGTTCCCTGATTTTGCAAAAAATTGTCATCTTCAAAAAGAAAATAATTGAAGTACAGCACAAATTCCAATAATGATATAAAAAAATAAATTCACCATAAGCATGTAGTACAGATTTAACAGCACCCACTCCACTGATGTGGGTGATGGAAGTGTACAAACTTTCCACGTCCAAGCTGAATAAAATGAATTTACTAGTGTCCAAATCCAATGCTTCTATTTTAAGCAAAAAAATCGCTGGTATCCCTTAAAAAAGAACTTGATTTTTCTACATATGGTCTGAGAATCTTATCCAAATATATAGACACATTAGAGGAAGAGGAAATAGGCCTATGGATGAAACAATGGGACGGCCAGGAGGAGTAGTCAAATTTTTGTGCACCTTCGGTAATGTATATAAAACCGGGGTGTGGGGGTGTTTTATATAAAAAAACTTTATCAAATCATTGCCAATGATACCATTTTTCTGTGCATTCAGTAAAATCCTTTTAAATTCTCTCTGGATGGAAAAAATAGGGTTACACAGCAATTGTATACCTGATTATCACTTAACTGATCTCTAATTTCCCTGATATAGTATTACTTATCTAAGATGACAGTATAAGATGTTTGCCTTTTAAGCAAGATTCATCATAATTCAAGGTCTGCACAATGTGTTTATATTTATTTTTATTTTTAAAGGAATTAGGCATTCTCTCGTTTTGTAGCTTACTTTTCAAAATATTTACATCATGCATGACCAGTTTAACAAATGTTTCAACCCCATGATTTGTTTGTGCTGGTAGAAAAGACCTTTTATTTCTTAGCCCAACTTTTTTCAAACTTAGGCAATTACTATCATCATTAATGGGTGAAGAAACATTGTCAAATGTTAACATTTTCAATTTAATATTACGAAATAATCTAAAAAGGTCTTTAGAGTAGTGATGCACCGAAATGGAAATTCTGGACGGAAACCGAATCCGAAAATCCGGGATGCACTTGGCCGAACACCGAAACATTTACCGAATATGTATTTTTTCAAATTATTTTCAAATTAGTTTTTTTTTTTTTTTTTTTTGCATAATTAGAGCCAATAAAAAAAGCCCACACTTTTATTGAAAGTAACACACAGAAATTGAACAAAAATATCTTAAAACAATAATATGCTACACAATAATTTTACCAAGAAAAAAAAAAAGGCAAAAATGCAATTTTCGGCCAAAATGTTTCTGCGACCAAAATTTTGGTGCATCCCTATTTAAAATAATTATAAATATCAATATACTGTATTATTCTTCATTTAGTTCTATGTAACAGAATCATATTTAACAGTTTTTTTTTTTTTACAAATTATTCAAATAAAGTATAGTCTTAGAAAACTCATTATATGCAGAACAGTAAGTCAAGTAATAAACTTAAACAGCAGCTCTAGGCTAGCATCAAATTTTAAACATGCTACACAATAATTTTACCGAAAATAAAAGGCAAAAAAAACGAAAACCGAAATAGCCAAAAATGCCATTTTCAGCCGAAACTTTCTGAGGCCGAAATTTCGGTGCATCCCTACTTTAGAGAGTTGGAAGAAATTACAATCACTTCTGGGGCAATATGATAACCCTTTGTTAAAGACCGCTAAATTCTCCCCTGAGATATATTCATTTGATTAGCAACATTAGGGGAATATCAGTCTGATCCTGACTTAGCAGTACAGTCCAGCCCCGAAATTCCAGGCAATCCCTCTCTGAACGAGAGAAACAGCAAAACCCCAGACGTACGTTTCAGCCTATTGTGGGCCTCGTCAGTGAGGTGCAGCCATATCCCTCTAGGCACACTGAGCAACGTACGTCTGGGGTTTTGCTGTTTCGTTCAGAGAGGGATTGCCTGGTATTTCGGGGCTGGACTGTACTGTGAAGTCAGGATCAGACTGATATGCTTCAGGAAAGTTCTTCTCTGTGAAATGCACATGTTGAGCATAAAGAGGCTGCGTCTTGGGTGGTAACTAACCATAGAACAAGCTATTATGCTATTGTTATTTCCCAGGTTGAGCGCTTCTCTCTTTTTATCTATAAATAATCATGTATATATAGGTATATATATTGTACCCAAATAACATCAGATATATGCAGAAATATTTATTTATGAATACATTTAACATATTGTGCTATGTGAAGAACATTGGAATGTGAAATATTCATATTTTCATGTCAGGTTACATGAGAATATGCTGTCGGGTTCGTGTGAGAGTGGGGTGTTTTTTTCACTTTTTTACTCCATTGACTTCTATGGGGAAATAGGTTATCCTGGGTGTGATATTGTAAGTTAGGCACAGCGTTAAGAGAGAGATAGATGCTTTGGTAAAAGGAGAAATTTTGGGAATAATTTAAGAGGAGACAACAGGGGAAGATGCAGGGAAGTGTCATAAGTTCAGGATTTCACTTTGTTCACAAAACTGTATTTTTTGTATGTTTTGTATTTTATTATAATAACATAACCATTGTATGCTTATTGTGTTGGATTAAGGAGCGTGCAAGTTACAGATAATTAAAATGATATTTTTGTTTCAGGAGTCTGCTTGGGAATGCAGTTAGCAGTGGTGGAATATGCAAGAGAGGTTCTGAAGTGGAAAGGTGAGATAACCATTTTGTTCTTTTGTCTTAATATACAGTGGATATAAAAAGTCTACACACCCCTGTTAAAATGTCCGGTTTCTGTGATGTAAAAAAATGAGACAAAGATAAATCATTTCAGACCTTTTTCCACCCTTAATGTGACCTATAAACTATACAACCCAATTGAAAAACAAACTGAAATGTTTTAGGTAGAGGGAAGAAAAAATATAAAAATAAAATAATATGGTTGCATAAGTGTGCACACCCTTAAACTAATACTTTGTTGAAGCACCTTTTGATTTTATTACAGCACTCACTCTTTTTGGGTATGAGTCTATCAGTATGGCACATTTTGACTTGGCAAGATTTGCCCACTCTTCTTTGCAAAAACACTCTAAATCTGTCAGATTGCGAGGTCATCTCCTGTGCATAGCCCTCTTCAGATCACCCCACAGATTTTCAATGTGATTCAGGTCTGGGCTCTGGCTGTCATGATCCAGCCTAGAATTAAACCTGGGACCTGTTTCTATTTCTGCTGCTGTTCTTTCCCAGCCTGTTGTCTTACCTCTTTGCCACCACATGGCTTGATCACAGGCTAAGAATATTGGGTTTTTCTGTTTGCTGCAACTTTGGCTCTCTGGCTCCACCTGCTTACCAGCTGAAACAAATCATATAATCAGCAGCCTGCTATATTTGGGAGGTTTGCTTGCAGTTCTGGGCCTTGACATTGAGTGTTATACTCTGACAGACCCCCTGGTCCTGTTTCCTGATGGAAATACAGATTTTTTGGATTTCCTGGTGCCTGATTTCTGCTTCATTTTGTGACTACTTTTCTGGATATTCCCTTGGCACTGTGTTTCGTTTTTGGACTGATTTCCTGGCAATTGATATTGGCTAATCCCCTGATATTTCCTAAGGACTGATTCAGGTACTTTTGCTTGCTTGTTACCTGATACTACAGCATATGCAAGTATCCTGCCTGTTATTACAAAGATCTGCATTCCTGCCTGTTATTACAGAGTTCCAGTCTACAGCATATGCAAGTATCCTGTCTGTTATTACAAGGATCTGCATTCTTGCCTGTTACTACAGAGTTCCAGTCTACAGCATATGCAAGTATCCTGCCTGTTATTACAAAGACCTGCATTCCTGCCTGTTATTACAGAGTTCCAGTCTACAGCATATGCAAGTATCCTGCCTGTTATTACAATGACCTGTATTCCTGCCTGTTACTACAGAGTTCCAGTCTACAGCCTATAGACTTTGCCTTATCTAATTTGCATATTTCTGCATTGCTAATTATCCTATCAATAAAACCATCACCTTTATTTCCTAAAACCTTGTACCTGTTTAATCATACCAAAAAGGAAAGATTCACGCAGACAAAACACAACTTTAACCCCAGAACCTGACACCTCTGCACAACAGCTCCCAACTCCTGAACCTGTTCCCTTGCAGAGTAATGCACTGGGTGGGCCATTCAAAAACGTTAATCTTCTTCTGGTGAATCAGTTCCTTTGTTGATTTGGATGTATGGTTTGGGTCGTTGTCATGCTGAAAGATGAAGTTCCTCTTCATGTTCAGCTTTCTAGCAGAAGCCTGAAGGTTTTGTGCCAATATTGACTGGTATTTGGAACTGTTCATAATTCCCTCTACCTTGACTAAGGCCCCAGTTCCAGCTGAAGAAAAACAGCCCCAAAGCATTATGCTGCCACCACCATGCTTCACTGTGGGTATGGTGTTCTTTTGATGATGTGCAGTGTTGTTTTTGCGCCAAACATATCTTTTGGAACTATGGCCAAAAAGTTCAACCTTGATTTCATCAGACCATAACACCTTTTCTCACATGCTTTTGGGAGACTTCAGATGTGTTTTTGAAAAATGTAGCCTGGCTTGGATGTTTTTCTTCGTAAGAAAAGGATTTCGTCTTGCCACTCTACCCCATAGCCCAGACATATGAAGAATATGTGAGATTGTTGTCACATGTACCACACAGCCAGCACTTGCCAGATATTCCTGCAGCTCCTTTAATGTTGCTGTAGGCCTCTTGGTAGTCTCCCAGACCAGTTTTCTTCTAGTCTTTTCATTAATTTAGGAGGGACGTCCAGTTCTTGGTAATGTCACTGTTGTGCCATATTTTATCCACTTGATGATGACTGTCTTCACTGTGTTCCATGATATATCTAATGCCATGGAAATTCTTTTGTACCCTTCTCCTGACTGATACCTTTTAACAATGAGATCCCTCTGATGCTTTGGAAGCTCTCTGTGGACCATGGCTTTTGCTGTGGGATGCGACTAAGAAAATGTCAGGAAAGACCAACTAGAGCAGCTGAACTTTATTTGGGGTTAATCAGAGGCACTTTAAATGATGGCAGGTGTATGCTGACTCCTATTTAACATGATTTTGAATGTGATTGCTTAATTCTGAACACAGCTACATCCCCAGTTATAAGAGGGTGTGCACACTTATGCAACCACATTATTTTATGTTTGTTTTCTTCCCTCCACCTAAAAGATTTTAGTTTGTTTTGCAATTGAGTTGTACAGTTTATAGGTCACATTACAGGTGGAAAAAGTTCTGAAATGATTTCTTTGTCTCATTTTTTTTACATCACAGAAACCTGACATTTTAACAGGGGTGTGTAGACTTTTTATATCCACTGTAGTATTAATTGATTGAGTAAGATATTATTTATGGTTCTCAATATGCAATCCATAGTAAAGTTGGAATTTCAGAATGTACAATTCTGAGGAGTTAAATTCATGTATATATGTAGTTATTGAGTGATACTGCAACGTGGACACATACACATAGAGGGTTCTACTTTAAAGGGACATAATACTCATATGCTAAATCACTTGAAACTGATGCAGTATAACTGTAAAAAGCTGACAGGAAAATATCACCTGAGAATCTCTATGTAAAAAAGGAAGATATTTTACCTCACAATTTCCTCAGCTCAGCAGAGTAAGTTCTGTGTAAAAAAAGTTATACTTCAGCTGCTGTCCAGCTGCAGGTAAGAAAAAATAAAGAATTGAACTGCAGCCAATCAGCATCAACAGTGCTGAGGTCATGAACGCTTTTACTGTGATCTCATGAGATTTCACTTAATTCTTATGAGATTTCATAGTAAATTTTCTTAAACTGAATAGGCAAATAACATGAGTGTGCACAAGACTCACTCCCTTGCCTGTCCCGGGACAGACATTCTGATTTGCTGCTTAAAGTCCTTTACAATGGGGTCTGAAAACTTAGGACATTTTGAGGTAAAATATCTTTTTTTTTTTTAAATAGAGATGTTCAGGTGATATTTTCTAGTCTACTTTTTACAGCTACGCTGCTTCACTTTCAAAGGTTTCAACATTTGGGTATCATGGCCCTTTAAGTGATTTTTTTTAGATTCAAAGATCAAAGCTGTGGTTAAGGCATCTGATATACAACTAAAATGCATTTACCATCTGTTCTTTTTATGTAGTGACCTGAATTTAAGCCTCTAAAATACATTTTAAAGTATGTGTGTTTTATGTCACTAAAAGCTACATCTAAAGAATGTTATATAACTAAGAATGATTGAATCCACTAAACTACATTTAAGTAATATGGATAGATTAATACATCTAAAGCTCTATTCAAAGATTACATCACAAAACTTTATATAAAACACACAATTGCTTTTAAAGGGACACAAGCACCCATATTTTTCTTTCATTTTTCTTTCATTTTTTTTTAAACATTTTTCTTATATTATCAAATTTGCTTCAATTTCATGGTAACCATTATTGAAAGAGTAGCAGTGCATTGCTGGGAGCTAGCTGAACACATTGGGCTCCATTTATCAAGCTCTGGTTGCCGCTTTGGAGCCCTAGAGAATCTGCAATGCTAGTTGATAAGCTTTTGAGGTGGTGGACTTAAATAATCCTGATCAGCTCCAACCAGGATGATTGACAAGCCCTGCTCTCACATAATTGGTTGCACAAGCAATGATAACTATGGATAGCAGATGAAAGACGGACAGGTTCCTGGCAGTGAACCTTGCCTGCCCAGCTTTTGACAAAAGGGGCCCATTGGTTGAGCAAATGACAAGAGGCATATATGTGCAGCCACCAATTAGCAGCTTATTCCCAGTAGAACATTGCTGCTCATGAGCCTACCTCGGTATATCAAAAGAAGGTTACTAATTAGATAATTCCATAGAAGTCAATTTAAAAGTTGTTTAAAAAAGCATGTTCTATCTGAATCTTAAAAGTTTGTTTCTGATTTTACTGTTCCTTTAAGGAACGTTTTGTAGTATGCCATAACATATATATATATATATATATATATATATATATATATATATATATATATATATATATATATATATATATATATATATATATATATATAATATGTGTTTTTCTATACAATTGGAGGAGCATTTATACCTCTAAACTTAATTTAAATAATATGTTCTGTCTTTTGACACTAAGCTGCATTTGTATAGTATGTTTCTGCTGCATTTAGGAAAACTTGTCTGTTTATGAGCAACATTTTAAGAGTAATATTTTATAGCATTGAGCAACATTTACAGAAAACACAATTTTCTTTGCTTCTGAGCCCTGTCTAGCTGCAAATATGGTTTTTATTGATTTTTATATTGTTGTGCTGCAAAGAAAGTGTTTTATGTCACCAAGTTACATTTAAACAATATCTATCTATTTATCTATTTATTATATTTGCATATGTATAACAATGAAAAGGGAAATAGTACAAAATGGGTGCAAGGCACTATTATAAATGGTGATAAAATCAATGAGTCCTATTTGGAAATGAATGACTGTCATGCACTATAGTTTTCTTTTCCAACGAAACAACTTTTATTATTTGCTGTATCTTGTTACAGTTTTAGTTTTGAAAAATATAATCAATGTTTAAATGAGAGAAGTGTATCTTTGAGTGTATTTTATACATTTCTGTAGAAGTAAACATTTCTATTTTATGACTGTACATTTGTGAGTTTATCTTCTCTTGATGATCCCCAATAGTCCTGGAGCGCTATTGAAAATGTTGATCCCATACAAAGAAATGTATATGAATGAATGCTCTCTAAATGATTCTGCAGCATTGTATGCAGATATCTGTGTAGCTCTTGTACTGTTTAACATCATTATGCACCTTTTAAAGTCTGTCTTTGAAAAATAATCTAATAGGCTCATCATTTAATGTGGCTTATGATTTATGTACCCTCTAATATGATACAACATGCTTTTATGATGTTGAAATTATGATTTCTTACCATCTTTGCATATATTATTCAGGCTGGCAATTATATGTGGTTTATAAAATCCAATGTATTTTACCTAAACTATGGTTAATTGATATATTACAAGTCCATTGATTAATTAATATATGGTTAATTGATATATTACACGTCCATTGATTAATTGATATATGGTTGATTGATATATTACACGTCCATTGATTAATTGATATATGGTTGATTGATATATTACAAGTCCATTGATTAGTTGATATATGGTTAATTCATATAGTACAAGAGCATTGATTAATTGATATATGGTTGATTGATATATTACACGTCCATTGATTAATTGATATATGGTTGATTGATATATCACAAGTCTATTGATTAATTGATAGATGGTTAATTGATATAGTACAAGTCCATTAATTAATTGATATATGGTTAATTGATATAGTGCAAGACCATTGATTAATTGATATATGGTTGATTGATATATTACAAGTCCATTGATTAATTAATATATGATTGATTGATATATCACAAGTCTATTGATTAATTGATATGGTTGATTGATATTTTACACGTCTATGGAAACAAAGGTTTGCATTTCAACTATCTTATTTTCTAGACATTTTGGTGACCTACTTTAACTGAGGATGTATGAAAATGTGTTATGTCCATTGTTGCTTGTGCCAGTGTGAAGCACCTCAGCATTCATTACCTGTTCCTGATGCTTCCTGGACTTGTGTTTCAATGGATTTCATTGTGGATCTACTCTTGTCTGATGGTTTTGACATTATTATGGTGGTGGTTGATCATTTTACTAAGATGGCCCGTTTTATTCCTGCTGCTCGTCTACCTTCTGCTAGTGTGACTGCTACTTTATTCATCAAGGAAGTTTTTTGTTTTCATGGCCTACCTCAGAATGTGCTATCTGACAAAGGTTCTCAGATTGCATCCAGATTTTGGAAGCATGTTGGTTCTAGTTTACAGTTATCTTCTGGAAATCATCCTCAGACTAATAGCCAGACAGACAGAACTGACTAATCAAACCTTGGAGCAATATTTAGGGTGTTTTTTCTCTTACCTTCAGGTTAATTGGGCCTGCCTGCTACCTACTACATATTTTGATTACATGGTTACAACAATAACATCCATCAGTCCATAATCCATTAGTTTCACCATTCTTTGCTCACTATGATTTTCATCCTGCAGTCCTTACGGATATTTCTGTTTCTTCCCAAGTTCCTGATCAGCATTTGACTTTCTTGGTAAAGGGTAAAGAAGTTTTAAATGCTTCATGACACATTGCTTTAAGCTCAATAACAGCAAACGTTTTTTTTTTTTTTGCAGACAAATCATGCTCTCTTGTTCCTTCTAATGCTTTTCGAGATTTGATGTGGTTATTGACACTGAACTTGAAGTTATCTTGTCCTTCCAGGTAGTTGGGTCCTCATTTGGGGGTCTTTTTTGTCTTTCTAAGATTGCTAATCATTTAGCTGTAGAACTCGATCTTCCTGCAACTTATAGAAATCATCCACTTTCATGTGTCTCAGATTAAGAGAAGTTGTGATAATCCATTTCCTCAAAGTGTTTCTTTTCCTCCTCCTGTCTCTGTGGACAATATGGATGGGTTTGAGGTTGATGAAATTCTTGACTCCCACATCCAATATGTTCATTTACAGTGTTTAATCAAGTGGAATAGAAATTATCCTTCCTGAGGAGAATTCATGGGAACCTGTGACCAATGTTTATGTACCAAGGCTTGTTAGACAATTTCATCTTCCACATCCTTCTCATCCTGATCTTGTTTGTGCCCTGGGGTTGCGCTTAAGGAGGCTGCTATGTAGGGTGCCTCAGCACAGCCGAAGCCACGTTGCACTTACCTTTGCATCACAGTGATTTGAGGGAGAGCAGTCGGGTGTCTTTGCAAACTAAGAGCTGTGCTCTTCAGAGGTATAGGCATGTCAGAAGTGCTGCTGAAGGGGAATACTCTGCTGCTGGAGCCCTGGGCCGCACTAAGAAGTTTCATGTTAGCTCAGCCAGCTCCATGGATGTGTCTGTCCTTCTTCTTTGTCTCCTATCAAGGTATTTTGATCTAATTATCGCTCTTTTATATGCTTTTTGTGGATTTGACCTCTGGCTTTGTCTTTGGCACCAAGACTAAATGGGAGGTGTTAAAATGCCCTCTCAGACTCCCATTCAGTGCTTGGCTATTGTTCTATGAAGCAATATAACAAATAGTAAGTGAAGTAAAAAGTGAACAATAATATAAAAATCAAAACAAGTGATATGCCCAAAAATAGATTCACTGCACTATAACCAATGGATATATGCAGCTTGATGAAAAGTCCCTTTGTAAAAGGTGAGGTCTTTCCTTTCATGTTTCAGCACATGTAAAGAGAGAAAAACAATAGTGCAATACTATCACAGTGCAGTGAATCTATTTTTGGACGTATCACTTGTATTTTTCTAACAAAACCAAAGCTCTCCTGTTCCAGACTTGTTACCTGAATCCTGACTTTGGCAACGTTTCTGGACTGTATCTTTGGCTTTGACCTTTGGCTTGATGATTGAAAGCCGCCCCTTTCCTGCATAGCTGGTTCCAGCTCCTAACCCAAGTAATCTAATTGTTACCTTATAGCTGAAAATGATATCAAGGGAGTGTCTGTTTTTGTGCGTCTGAGAGTTGGTTCCTTGTGACAGACCATAAGAGGAAGTGAGCCGGAGAAGTATTTTGCAGTAGAGGGAGTGGGATTATCAACATGGAGTTTGAAATCCCCAAGAATGGGGACGGGGTATCTGAGGAGAGGAAATTTACGATATCCAGGCAGCAAAATTATCAAGAAATTGGGTTGAGGAGCTATGGGTCAATATATAACCACAACACCTAAAAAGAGGGTAATCATGAGAATTTTGCAGGAAGAAAATGTGAGGGAAGAAATGGGCTGTATTTGTTGAAAGGTGCAACAAGAGGAAAGTAAAATACCTGCAACACCTCCTTGTCTGTTTCCAGCCCTAGGGGTGTGACTGAAGGTAAGAATCTAGTTTCTGTGAGAGCCAAAAGGTTTAAGGAATGGGTGATGAAGAGATTATGTATAGAAGTGAGCTTGTTGAACACAGAGCTAGAGTTTCAGAGTACACAAGAAAAGGATGTTGGCTTTAGATACTAATGGAATTTGAGTATGTTTTCCAGAGTTCTGGTTTCTAGGTCAATGGAAAGACATACATGGGTGGGCACGGTTAGGAAGTTGTGGGGGACCAGGATTGGGTGAGATATCACAAGCAGCTAGTATGAACAAGAGGAAGAGTGACTTTAGATGAGATACAGATTTGCAGTATTGAGTGTCTTTGGAATGAGTTATAGGGAGGAAATAGAGAGTTTAGGAATGTGTGGCGCTCATAGGAGCAAATGTGAAGCAAGGGTAAAAGATATGGGCCAAGGAATATAACAAGTGATAAGGGGGAAGGATTAAATTAATAATACAGTTTATTTTATAAACAAAAGTAGAAAAAAGGAACATGAAAATATTGAGCATTTTTGCAAAAAGGGAATCAGTGGAACACATAAAACACATTATTACAACAGTACTTGCCTTGTGTCTTGTCCTTTGTTCAATCGTTTTTGAAGACTGGAAAATTACTAATGGAGTCCCTCTTCTTAAAAAGGGTAGTAGGGAAGATTCTGCTAACTTTAGGCCAGTCAGTTTGACCTCAATTGCAAGAAAAATAATGGAAACTCATTTAAATTCTTACCTTCAGACAAACAACTTAGAAGACAAAGAATAGCATGGTTTCACTGCTGGAAGATCATGTCAGACTAATTAATTTATTTGACCATGTAACTAAATTAATAGACCAGGGAGGAGCCGTAGATGTAGAGTATTTAGACTTAAGCTAAGCTTTAGAAACTGTCCCACACAACAAACGTATTCACAATATGTATTGCCTTGGAGTAGATGCTAAGATTGTTAAGTGGGTAGAATGCTAGAAGGCAGGGGTTTCAATTAATGTTCTTAAAACAAATACAACTTTCCTTTTCATAAACTTCTTGATTCTGATGAATAATATTGTTGTTGTGCAGTGGGAAGACTCAGTAAGGCCTGTGGTATTTTAATGGTTTTGTGAAATTACAATGCACAGGTGACTTACTGATTTATTGGTTTTCTTTTGGCCAGTATGCTGGCACAAACATATTACCATAGGTTTATTGTATATGGTGTGCAACAGACTCCAAAATCTCAGTATTAGCTGTTTGATCCTTGTCTGCTAGTGATATATAACTGGAATATTCTCTGATAAATGGTACATCATATGTATTTCTCTACCAGACCAGACAGTGGATACACTTGCAATACTGGTCTGGTTAACTGGTCCAATGCAAAGCCTGCTTTTTGTCTATTTGTCGGTAATTATGATGGATCCCCACTCAACTACTAACTCATAATACAAAAAAAAATCACATGGGTTGACACATCAGACTTTTATGGATCATTGCATACGTGTTTGTTTTTTAAATAAAGTTTTGGTTTTATTTTCAATAATACATTATTTTTCTTTCACCTAGATTACGAGTTTTGCACTAAACATGGTGCAAAAATAATGCCCCAATATTTACGTTATTGCACTCTCCATAGCGCTGCAACTACGAGTTACTGAAAACCCTACTTGTGCTTTGCGTTATGGTGCGTTAAGCTCCATACCGCACAAAAGCCAAGGGCTGACTTGACGTGCTTGTGCACGCTTTCTCCCATAGACATCAATGGGGAGAGAGTGTTAGAAAAAACACCTGCCATCGCGGAATGGATATCGCCATAATGCAACCCCATTGATGTCTATGGGCAAAAGAAAGTTACGTTTAAACCTAACAGAAACCCCTAATCTAAACACCCCTAATCCGCGCCTCCGACATCCCCGAAACCTAAATAAAGTGATTAACCCCTAATCCGCCGCTCCCCAACTTTGCGACACTAAATATAATTATTAACCCCCTATTCCGCCACTCCCCGACATTGCCGACACTAATAAAAATTAGATGGACTAATGGTGGAGGAAAAGACCATATTAGTTACAATAGATGTGGAGTCTCTGTATTCCTCAATTCCTCATCGTCTAGGGATTGAGGCATGCAGATACTACCTAGAACAAAGAGGTTTGGAATATACAGCACAAACCAATTTTACATTGGAATTATTACAGTTCATCTGGGAAAAAACTTCTTTATCTTTAATAATAAGTTCTACCGCCAGGTATTAGGAACAGCCATGGGGGCAAGTTGTGCCCCCACATATGCCTGCTTGTATCTTGACAAGTGGGAGGTAGACTATATACAAAATACACTATCAGAGTATGAAGAGAAAATAGGCCTGTGGGCACGATACATAGACAACGTCTTTGTTATGTGGCAAGGTACAATAAAGGAATTAGAAGATTTTATTAATTTAATGAACCTAAATCATTTGAATTTAAAATTCACATATGAATACAGTAAGGATGTGATTACTTTCTTAGACCTAACTATATCAGTAAAAGAGAGTGCCATTCAGACTGAAATGATCAGAAAAGACACATCAGCAAACACTATATTGAGGGCAGATAGTCATCATATTAATACAGTGACCAAAGGAATCCCATATGGACAATATCTTAGATGTAATAGAAACTGCTCTACAGTAGAATCCTTTAATACTCACACCCAAAAACTAACTAAGAGGCTATTAGATAGAGGATACTCTCATAATAATTTAAAACACAACTACAAGCGAGCAAAATAAATCCCTAGGGATAGAATTTTATACAAACAGGATGAAAAAGTGATTCCAGAACACAACACATTAAGATTTATATCCACATTTAATAATAAATGGAAGGATATAAGATCGATAGTGGTAAAACATTGGGATATATTGATGGTAGATCCCAGTATGTATAAAATAGTGGGTGAAACACCACTCATGACCCCTAGGAGATCACCAAATTTACGAGACAAATTAGTGCATAGCCACTTTAGGAATCCAGATTCTAAACAAAATTGGTAGCAGAATTATCAGAAAAAAGATGGAAACTTCCCATGTGGAAAATGTAGCATATGTAAGAACATTCAGAAAGGAAATAAAATCACGGATGCACAGGGTAAAATATAATAAAATAATAGGACACATCAATTGTAGGAGTGAGGGAGTGGTATATGCAGTATCATGCCCCCTATTCTATGTAGGGAAGACCTTCAGAGAACTAAGGGATAGGGTTAAGGAACATAAAAGGGACATCAAAAATGAACAGTGGAAAGACAGCAGTATAGCAAGACATTTTTTTAAATGCCACAATAGCTCGGCAATAGGACTAAAAGCTGCAGGCTTAGAACTTATAGATCTACAAGGAAGAGGGGGTGGAGATTTGGACAAATGCCTATTACAGGCAGAATGCAAATAGATCCATAACATGGATACCCTCAAACCAAAAAGTCTAAATGAGGAAATAAATTTTGCTCCTTTCCTGTAAAAAGTGGTTTGTTCCTATATAAACATAGATACTTACATATGCCATTCTATCTAAAAATCTGGTGGAAATAAATAAACATTTATGCCTTAACCTAAATGATTGATATGGATAGGGTGATATAGGCTTATCCAAAGAATAAGATGAACGATATAAGGGAGATACAAAACAAATAATCACCTTTACATAACAGGTTTATTACTTTGGAATATTAGGCACTAATAGAAATACCCTTGTTTATGGGCAGTACCTAAAATAAAATAATTGAAATATTTAACATCCACTATATGCTCCTGTATAAGAGAATTTTTCCCTGCCAAATCTTTTGCAGCTGTTGCTGCTCCTTATCTATATTTTAAGTTTTAGTTTTTTCTTTCTTTTTCTTTATTTTCCTTTTCATCCATATGTTTGTATAGTTTACATAATAAACATCTCCTTTCCAATCAGCCGGATTAGATAGGACAATAGCATAACTAACTCTTTCCATTTCAGTTGTTGAAGGTGGAATATGTATCTATGCTATAGATGTATATTCTTATGAATTCGGATACAGAACGGTTCCCTCCCTTAACTATGTGATGCCCTTGAAGTATTGTAATAGTAATTGATTTAAAAAGGAACAATGTTATAAATGCACTAACAAGAGTTACTTGTAGGGACATTAATGTGAATAAGATATCCTTCGATATAATGATGCCTTGTAAAATAGGATTATATGTCATACAGGAAGTATGCTGACTAGAACTTCCTGAAATCGCTTAAATTCCCAGAGGGGAATAGAAGTCAGTAGGAAATGATACGCCATGAAGAAGCCGCATACAACTTGCCCTGTGGCGAAACACGTGTAGCGTCTGTGTGTTTTTAGCCATCGGCTAGGCCAGCCGAAGGAATCTTATCCTATGGTGAGCTATTGAGGCAATATCGGATGTACGAATGAGAGTGTGGAAAAGCACAACTGACAGCTTTTTGAAGCGATCAAAGTGTTAAGAGGCGCAGACGAAGGGATTCAAACAGCCAAAACAGCAGGATATCTCTATCGACAAGTGCTTGGCGTTGCTACGGTGGAGATCCCGACAAAGAAAACTGGTGAGATCGATCCATTTTGACACTGTAACTATAGGGTCCCTTAGGCGAGGAATATACCTCAGTAGGTTGTACCCTGCAATGTTGATCGTGTCTATATACTCACAACACATGACTTGGGATTCTCACAGAGACATTACAGCCTAACACTGATCTGTATTCTACTATTGTTATCATATTAATTAACTGCTTGCTTGCTTTCTGAATTATCGCATTAACTGCTTCACTAACTGCTGGAAAAAAACTTTGGCTTGCTTTACCACCGCCTCCACTGCTAAACATTATTGCTGCTGTCAACTAACATTGTGGCTGCTTACTAATACAGCACCATACTAGTGGATTTTTAATCTGCTTACACACACTCTCTAATCACCTGTATTTGGGCAGACTTTTGGTACTTTGGGAATACAAATAACGAAGTTTAATGGGGGACAGCATTTCCACATAAATGGATTTTCTTATTGCCCTCTAGGCCATCAGAGGTCATAAGAATAGCGATATATCCATCTTTTCTCCTTAACTTTATAAGGATCCATAAGAGCTCTTATACTGAAATGAGATTAGTACATTATCCCAATGGCCATTGGTATATAGGCATCATATTATAATTTTATTACATTTACTAACCTTTATCACTATATTCATTGTATTAGATTGTTGAATAAAATATTATACCTTTGTACATGAATTTAGAGGCATTGTATTAGCTATGGGAAGGGTATCTGTTCCCAGCCAGAAAGGGACCTCTACACCCAGTGTTTATTTGCTTTATCTTCTAATTTGATTATTTATAGATTGTGCTGGCATAGGGCATACTGTGATTTCTTGGTTTTCTATCTTCTTTTTTTCTTGCATTATTTATTTCATAATAAAAGTTATTAACCCCTAATCCGCCGCCCCCCGATTTGTAATACAGACGCTGCTTCCAATGTGGGCAAACAGCCGCAATGAACCCCTTTTCACTTGTGCGCAAGCCACTCGAAATCTAGCACGAAGGCGGCATGTTCCTAATTGATATGCATCAGGGAGAGAATGAACAGTGTCTGTCTACCCACAGCTATAAGCACTTGGTAACATGGCCCCATTGAGAAAAATTATTTAGTTTAAAAAAAAAATAATGAAAGAAAATCTGCATGGCTGGAGGCTGCAAGTACAAGGTACATTTTATTTAAAATATACATGAACAAAACATGCCCGTTTGAACTGCATTCCTTCTGCAGACATTGAAGTGGTGCACTTAATTAAATACATTACTTAATGGTTCCTTAAACATAGAGAAAAGCCACTTGGAAAACATGTGATAATATGGTGTTTATGGTGTTTCTTTTAATTGTAATTGATTCGAATTTGAAAAGCCCAGCTGATCTAGTGGATTGGAGCAGACCCCAATAGCTTAAAATTCTTGGAACATTTTTACTATCAACAGCAGCACAATGCAAGCACCAGGTAATCATTGTTAGATTTTCTACTTTGACAGCACCTAATTCCTTTCAGTATCCTTTTACAATGCTCTTTAAAATAGATCATATGGCTGCTTTTAATATGATCTGTAATAAAAGCTACTGGAAGCCACTTTGGTAACATTCATCTCGACTAAATGAGTACTGCCTATGAACACTAAAAGCATAAGAACCTGATGTTGATAAAATCTATCCTGTTTCATTTATCTTTAGGCGCTGTTGATAAATGAAAAAGCAATAAACGATGAGATTTTTTTTCCCCTAAGTAGTTGTGCACTTGAGATAGAAAGAAAATAGTTTTACAGTAGTTATTTTTATTATTCACTCCTTGTTATTTAAAGTAAGTGTTCAAGAAATAAAGGGCCAGATTACAAGTGGCGTGTTAGTTACGCACAAGCGAAAAGGTGTTTGTGCGTGTCAGGCTATCATATTACAAGTTATAAGTAAATGTGATTGCTTGAGTGGTATCGCAATTTACGCTAGAATGATTACCACGTCCTCAGAGCTCTGGTTAAACAAAAAAGTATCACAAAACACATAACAATACAAAGTACAGTTACACTCATAATAACACCATCTAATAACAATTATTAAAAAAACTAATTGCACAAAAACGTTACAAGGGCTCAAGTGTTAGAAAAAAAGGCAGGCAAAGGGCTTTAACATTGAGATGCATAATTATATATGTCTAACCACTACATCAGCAAAAAATACATCAAGGGATTGCATTTTGCATTTCAGTCCAGGTCATGGGCATTCAAAACGTAACATTGGGACCAATAGTAAGAGATTTAGACAAAAAATTATTACAAGTCGAATTATCTAGAATATATAGGGGCCGATTTACCATTGCCCGAATCGTCCCGAATGCAGCTGCCTCTTAAATCATACGCCTCCTCTGAGGCTGTGGTCTGCAATTCGCCCAATCGGGTTGATTGACACCCCCTGCTAGTGGGCGATTGGCCACAAATCTGCAGGGGGCAGCATTGCACAAGCAGTTCACCAGAAAGTTATTAAGCCCTACACCGCCGCCACTATAATAAACCTATTAACCCCTAAACCGCAAGCGCCCTACAACAAAATATACTAAAGTAAACTATTAACTCCTAAACCGAAAGCCCTCCACATCGCAATAAACGAAATTAAACTAGTAACACCTAAACCTAACGCCCCCACTAACTTTATATTAAAATTACAATTTCCCTAAGTTAAATTAAATTAAAACTTACCTGTCAAATTAAAAGAACTAAGTTTAAACTAACAATTAAACTAATATAATTATTAAACTAAAATTAAACTACCAATTAAATAAAACTAAACTACATATTAAAAAATTACAACGTATCTAATTACAAAAAATAAAAAAGACTAAATTACAAAAAATAACAAAGACTAAATTAAAAAAAAATAACACTAAATTACAAAAAATAAACGAAATTATCCAAAATAAAAAAGAATTACACCTAATCTAATAGCCCTATCAAAATAAAAAAGCCCACCCAAAATAAAAAAAAACCTAACCTACAATAAACTACCAATAGCCCTTAAAAGGGTCTTTTGTGGGGCATTGCCCCAAAGATCTCAGCTCTTTTCCCTGAAAAAAATACAAAGACCCCCCAACAGTAAAACTCACCACCCAACCAACCCCCCAAAATAAAAAAAACGAATTTTAAAAAACCTAATCTACCCATTGCCCTTAAAAGCTCTTTTGCTCCCCAAACCCTAATCTAAAAAAAAACCCACCCAAAAAAGCCTAACAATAACCCCCAACGATCCACTTACAGTTTTTGAAGTCCCGCTTGAACGGTCTTTATCCAGGCGGCGAGAAGTCTTCATCCAGACAGCCTCTTCTATCTTCATCCAGGCAGCGAAGTCCTCATCCAGGTGGCGAGAAGTCTTCATCCAGACGGCCTCTTCTATCTTCATCCAGACGGCATCTTCTATATTGATCCCGGCAGCGCGGAGCGGGTCCATCCTGAAGACATCCGGCGCGGAGCATCCTCTTCATACGGTTGCCACCGTACACTGAATCTTCAATGCAAGGTACGCGATTGAAGATGGCGTCCCTTGCATTCCTATTGGCTGAAAAATTTGAATCAGCCAATAGGAATTAGAGCTGCTAAAATCCTATTGGCTGTTCAAATCAGCCAATAGGGTTTATGCAGCTCTCATTCTATTGGATGATGAATTGTGCATTTCATAAAAGAGGTGAATGCCCTATTTTGTGGGTTTGGGGTGGGGGTTTGTATACTGTTAGGGGGTGTTTGTTTTGTTTTGTAGCAAAAGAACTGTTAACTTTAGGGCAATGCCCTACAAAAGGCCCTTTTAAGGGCCCTTGGTAGTTTACTATAGATTAGGTTTATTTTATTTTATTTTTATTTATTTTAAAGGCTATTAGAATAGGAATAATTTTTATTGTTTTGGATCATTTTCAGCTAGATTACAAGTTTTGAGCGTAATAGGGAAATTAACAACTGCCACAAATGCGGCGGTATTTCAACTCCCTATAGCGCTGCTATTACAGGATGGATGAAGATAGAAGATGCCGTCTGGATAAAGACTTCTGTCCTCTTCGATGAGGACTTCTGCCCGTTTGGATGAAGACTTTTATTTGGGGGGTTTGGTTGTGTGCGTGGTGGGTTTTACTGTTGGGGGGATGTTTGTATTTTTATTTGCTATGTAAAAGAGCTGATTTCTTTGGGGCAATGCCCCGCAAAAGGCCCTTTTAAGGGCCATTGGCAACTTAGTGTAGGCTGTTTTTTTTTATATTTTGGGGGGCTTTTTTATTTTGATAGGGCTATTAGATTAGGAGTAATTCGTTTTTATTTTTGATAATTTCGTTTTTTATTTTGTGTAATTTAGTGTTTTGTTTTTTTGGTAATTTAGATAATTGTATTTTATTCATTTAAATTATTTAATTTATTGTAATGTTAGGTTTTAGTGTAAGGCAGGTTAGGTTTTATTTTACATGTAACTTTGTATTTATTTTAACTAGGTAGTTAGTAAATAGTTAATAACTATTTACTAACTAGTCTACCTAGATAAAATAAAAACAAACATACCTGTGAAAGAAAAATAAAACCTAAGATAGCAACAATATAACTATTAGTTATATTGTAGCTAGCTTAGGTTTCATTTTACAGGTAAGTATGTATTTAGTTTTAAACAGGTATTATTTAGGTAATAATTGTAAGTTTAATTTAGATTTATTTTAATTATATTTAAGTTAGGGGGTGTTAGGGTTAGGCTTAGGGTTACGTTAGGCTTAGGGTTACGTTAGGGTTAGGTTTAGGGGTTAATATATTTATTTAGTGATGTGGGGGGCCAGAGGTTTAGGGGTTAATAGTTTAATTTAGTATATATTGTTGTGGGGGGCTTCGGTTTAGTGGTTAATGTGTTTAATATAGCGGTGGTGTGGGCGGACGGCAGATTAGGGGTTAATAATAATTAAATTGTGTTTGTGATGCGGGAGGGTGGCGGTTTAGGGGTTAATAGGTAGTTTATGGGTGTTTAGTATACTTTGTGACAGTTTAGTTATGAGTTTTATGGTACAGCTTTGTAACTTAAAACTCCTAACTACTGACTTTAGATGGCGGTACGAATCTTGTCAGTATAGGGTGTACCGCTCACTTTTTGGCCTCCCAGGCACACTCGTAATACCGGCGCTATGAGAGTCCCATTGAAAAAGGACTTTTTTAAAAGTGCGGTACTGACGTTGCGTGACGGACAAAAAGGTGTGCGGTACAGCTATGCTGACAAGACTTGTTATAGCGGCTTTAGGGATAAAGCAGCGTTATGAAGCATAACTATGCTTTTTCACTCATAACGCAAAACTCGTAATCTAGCTGTATGTTTGTTATTTTTTGTAATGGTAGGTTTTTTATTTTTGTAATATTAGGTTTCAACAGTGGCGTCACTAGGGGGGGGGCGGGGGGGGGGCGGGCCGCACCCGGGTGACACCCTCCAGGGCTGGCATTTGTGAACATTGGTGGGACTGGGGAAGTTGTAGACACACAATTTATTTGCCCCTTGAGCCAGTGCTGCAATTTCAACAAATAGTTTTCCCGGCTGCTTTTGCTTGTTTGTACTTTGCTTCTCCCCTGCCCAATTTCGCTATGAATGTTGTGGGCATGCCGTGGGGCTTGCAAAGTTGCGCTGCTAGCCTAAACCTGCCTGCCTATCTGTGCTCACTGCTCAGTGACATGTGGAGCAGTGGAGTCACTCACTGCTGTGCTGTCTCTCTAAACGGGAACTGGCAAATCATGAGGGGATGCCTGGCACCTGACTGCATGACTGTTTGACACTGTCTTTAAAGTGAAGGAGCCACGTATGATGCCCACCAGACCATTACGGTACACTAAGTGCACACTGAACAGGTAGGAGGGCGGGCGGGGGTCTGGGGGTGGGCAGAGTGCAGAGGTGATTGGCCATAAGAAGAGGTAGGCACGCGGCCCGGGGCTGTGCACTGACAGGCTTGGAACAGAGTCAGAGAGCAGAATTTTCATAGTTTGCGCCTAAACCTTTTCTTTAGTGATTTATTTTTAGAGTGCTCTGTTTATCTTTCATTTGATGCTCTGCTGAGCCAGGGAGCAGCTCTAGGCATGCGCTTTATAATTAATGCAGTGCAGTTTACATATTTTGTAAGTGTGTGTCTGAGTTTTTGTGTGTGTGTGTGTGTCTCAGTGTTTTTGTGTGTGTGTGTCTGAGTGTGTTTCCGAGTGTTTGTGTGTGCATCTGAGTATGTTTTTAAGTGTGTCTGAGTGTTTGTATGTGTGTGTGCCTGTGTTTTTGTGTGTGTCTGCTTTCTGGGGGTGGGGGGTGACACCATAACTTACCGCACCGGATGACACCAACCCTAGTGACGCCACTGGGTTTCAATGTAAGGCAGCTTAGTTTTTTTTCACAGGTAGGTTTGTATTTATTTTAACTAGGTAGTTAGTAAATAGTTAATTACTATTTACTAACTAGTCTACGTAGTTAAAATAAATACAAACTTACCTGTGAAATAAAAATAAAACCTAAGCTAGATACAATGTAACTATTAGTTATATTGTAGCTATCTAAGGTTTTATTTCACAGGTAAGTATTTAGTTTTAAATAGGAATTATTTAGTTAATAATTGTAAGTTTAATTTAGCTCTATTTTAATTATATTAAAGTTAGGGGGTGTTAGGGTTACGTTAGGGTTAGGTTTAGGGGTTAATATAATTTAGGTTGTTGCGATGTGGGGGGATGGCGGTTTAAGGGTTAATAGGTTTATTTAGTGGTAGTGATGTGGGAGGCCAGAGGTTTAGGGGTTAATAACTTTAGTTTTGTGGCAGCGATATCGGGAGCAGCAGATTAGGGGTTAATAACATTATGTAGGTGCCGGCGTTGTTAGGGACGGCAGATTAGGGGTGTTTAGACTCGGGGTTTATGCTAGGGTGTTAGGTTTAAACGTTAGTTTATTCCCCCATAGACATCAATGGGGCTGCGTTACGTAGCTTTCTATTGCGCAATCGCAGGTGTTAGACTTTTTTCTGGCCCCCTCTCCCCATTGATGTCTATGGGGAAAGCGTGCACGAGCATATCAAAACAGCGCTTTTTTTGTGTGCGGTATGGAGCTCAACGCAGGCTTATCGCACGCACAAGCCGGCTGTTTGAAAACTTGCAATGGCTGTGCTATAGGGGGTTAAATAACGCAACCTTTGTTGCGTTCGTTAATTGCCCTATAGCGTGCATAACTCGTAATCTACCTGTGTGAGTGGTACTTTATGTGTAGTCTTTTTTTCTATCCTTTTTATTTGTTAAAAATATAATATCACTAAAGTACTTTTCCATAGATAAAAGGGTTGAGAGTAATAGATGCAATTTATTTATTTTAACATATAAGACCTTAAGAGACCCATATCAAAAAACAGTTGTATATATGTGTGTTTTTTGTGTGTGAATATGTATTTATGTATTTATATGTGTATATATGTACTCTCACCGGCCACTTTATTGGGTACACCTGTTCAATTGCTTGGTATCACAGATTGCTAAACAGCTAATTACATGGCAGCAACTCAATGCATTTAGGCATCTAGATGTGGTGAAGACGACTTGTTGAAGTTCAAGCCAAGCCCCTTAGTACCAATTGAGCATCATTTAAACACCACGGCCTACCTGAGTATTGTTGCTGACCATGTCCATCCCACTATAACTACAGTGTACTCATCTTCTGATGGCTACTTCCAGCAGGATAATGCACCATGTCACAAAGCTCAAATCATCTCAAACTGGTTTCTTGAACATAACAATGAGTTCACTGTACTCCAATAGCCTCCATATTCACCAGATCTCAATCCAATAGAGCACCTTTGGGATGTGGTGGAACGGGAGATTGGCATCATGGATGTGCAGCCGAAAAATCTGCAGCAACTATGTGATGATATCATGTCAATATGGACCAAAATCTCTGAGGAATGTTTCCAACACCTTGTTGAATCTATGCAACAAAGAATTAAGGCCGTTCTGTAGGCAAAAGGGGGTCCAACCTGGTACTAGCAAGGTGTACCTAATAAAGTGGCCAGTGAGTGTATAGCCCTTTGCAGTTAAGTAGATGAAAACATATTAAACATATGTATGCCTTATTTATATTTAATAAAGTGTTATACGGTGTATTTACTGTAAATATTTCACATTCCGATGTTCTGCACATAGGGGAATATGTTCTATATATTTATATATAGATATTTATATATATATATATATATATATATCTGTATATATCTATACCTGTATGTGTGTGTATATATATATATATATATATGTATATATATATAATAGCCAATAGGATTTTTCCTGCCTTAATTCCGATTGGCTGATAGAATTCTATTAGCCAATCGGAATTGAAGGGACGCCATCTTGGATGACGTCACTTAAAGGAACCGTCATTGTTCAAGAAGACGTCGGATGAAGAGGATGCTCCGCGTCGGATGTCTTGAAGATGGAGCCGCTCCGCCCTGGATGGATGAAGATAGAAGATGCCATCTGGATGAAGACTTCTGCCCGTCTGGAGGACCACTTCTGCCGGCTTCGTTGAGGACTTCGGTCCGGTTGGGTGAAGACTTCTCATGGTAGGGTGATCTTCAAGGGGTTAGTGTTAGGTTTTTTTAAGGGGGGATCTGGTGGGTTTTAGAGAAGGGTTGGTTGTGTGGGTGGTGGGTTTTAATGTTGGAGGGTGGTTTGTCATTTTTTTTTACAGGTAAAAGAGCTGATTACTTTGGGGCAATGCCCCGCAAAAGGCCCTTTTAAGGGCTATTTGTAATTTAGTGTAGGGTAGGGCTTTTTTTATTTTGGGGGGGGGGGCTTTTTTATTTTGTTAGGGGGGTTAGATTAGGTGCAATTAGTTTAAAAAATCTTGTAATTTGTTATTTTCTGTAATTTAGTGGGGGGGGTTGTACTTTAGATAATTTTATTTAATTGTATTTAATTGTATTTAGTTTAGGGAATTAATTTAATTATAGTGTAGTGTTAGGTGTAATTGTAACTTAGGTTAGGTTTTATTTTACATGTATATTTGTATTTATTTTAACTAGGAAGTTATTAAATAGTTAATAACTATTGTACCTAGTTAAAATAAATAAAAACTTGCCTGTAAAATAAAAATAAACCCTAAGCTAGCTACAATGTAACTATTAGTTATATTGTAGCTATGTTAGGGTTTATTTTACAGGTAAGTATTTAGTTTTAAATAGGAATAATTTATTTAATAATAGGAATATTTATTTAGATTTATTTAAATTATATTTAAGTAAGAGGGGGTTAGGGTTAGACTTAGGTTTAGGGGTAATAAATTTAATATAGTGGCAGCTACGTTGGGGGCGGCAGATTAGGGGTTAATAAATGTAGGTAGGTGGCGGCGGTGTAGGGGGGCAGATTAGGGGTTAATAAGTATAATGTAGGTGGCAGCGGTGTAGGGGGGCAGATTAGGGGTTAATAAGTATAATGTAGGTGGCAGCGGTGTTGGGGCGGCAGATTAGGGGTTAATAAGTATAATGTAGGTGGCGGCGGTGTAGGGGGCGGCAGATTAGTGGTGTTTTTAGACTCGGGGTACATGTTAGGGTGTTAGGTGTAAACGTTACCATAGGAATCAATGGGATATCGGGCAGCAGCGAACATGAGCTTTCGCTGCTTTCAGACTCCCATTGATTCCTATGGTATCCGCCACCTCCAGGGCGGCAGATTGAAAACCAGGTATGCTGGGCCTGGAATTGTGGCGAGCGTACCTGGTAGAAATTTGATAACTAGCAAAAGTAGTCAGATTGTGCCGAATTTGCATTTGGAACATCTGTAATGACGTAAGCATCGATCTGTGTCGGATCGTATGTTAAGTCACAAAATTCTACTTTTGCCAGTCTGTAGGGTTTGATAACTAAGGGGAATCAGGCTCGCCACAAATACGCTGCGGAATTCCAGCATATTTGCGGTTGACGGCTTGATAAATACATGCCATGGTCTGCTGACATGGTATGTAAAAGCAGACTTCTTTTCAAGGAAATATTTTGTTTGTAACTGCACTGGATGCAATTATTGCAACAGTCACTGGAGGTAAATGAGCTTTCCTGCCTCAAGACAAAAAGGCTAAGGGCAGGGTTAAGTTCCCTGGACACAACTCAAAAGTCAGACATCTCAAAGTCTTCTTGGAAGCCTTGTCATCCTGGTCAAAGTTCAAAGAGTCCATGGAACTTTGAAAATGTTTGCTTTCAAAATGGAGAAGATTTTCACTATTCTTACTTTAGTGCTGGAGGGTCAATTTATGTTTATCATAGACTTAAATATACTGTACTTATTTGCATATTTCTTAAACATTTATTATCAGTTTGTAGTGCTTACCTTTGGTTTGGCACTATTGTCAGTAGTAAGTGCTCAGGGGATTGCTGTAGCTCTATATCTAGATGATATTCTGGTACCCTCTCTCAAAATGGCAAAGGAACATACAAGCAAAGTTCTTCAATTCCATTATATTCACGATTGAGCTCTTTAATTCCTCAGTCCAGTCTTTTTGTTCCTGGGTTTCATAACAGATTCAGTGTCAATTAAACTGTCTCTCATGGATCAACACAGACTCACGTTGGAGAAGGAGTGTACAACTCACTCCCCTTCCTTCAGTAAATCAATGCATGGAAGTGGTAGGTCTCATGGTAGCAGCTTCAGTTGCCATTTCATTTGCAAAATTCCA
Source organism: Bombina bombina (assembly GCF_027579735.1). Lineage (NCBI taxonomy): Eukaryota > Metazoa > Chordata > Amphibia > Anura > Bombinatoridae > Bombina > Bombina bombina. The sequence continues at coordinate 203,058,042 of NC_069501.1, read as the reverse complement.
CCTACTTCCTCTACAACTGAGAATATTGAAGCAGTGAAATGGAGATTACTAAGATCTGTCTCAGAAGATCTCCCTACACTTCAAGATAAAGCATTGCCTGCCATGGTGGCAGATTCACTAATCTCTTCTTCAGGGGGTACTTTTCTTCAGACAACATGGGCTATGATCACCACAGACACCAGCCTGTTGGGTTGGGGTCCATTCTGGGGGTCACAAAAAGGTGTAGCGAGTCTGGTTTCTTCAGGAGGTAAGGTTATCTTTCAACATCTTGGAACTCGAAACTATAGCGCTGCGGAATCTGTTGGCGCTTTACAAATAACCGATAATAATAATAATAATAATAACTATATTCAGGTCTCTCCAGAGCTGGCGCATCTTAAAACACAAATCCTTTCTGAGGTTTCAATGAGACAATGTCACTGCTGTGACTTACTTCAGTTACCAATGCAGAACTCAAAGTGCCTTAGTGATGAGAGAGGTAGCCTGCATTCTAACTTGGACAGAATGGCATCATTGCATGAGTTCAGCAATCCACATCCCAGGTATAAACAGCTGGAAAGTGGACTTTCTTAGGCATCAGTACCTTCACCTTGTGAATGGTCCCTGATTAAGAAGGGGTTTGATTAGGAGCAAGCCAGAAAATAGATCTCAAGGCCTTTAATGCAAGTTAAATTGTATTGAAAATATTTCAGTATAATTTGTATTTGCTGCAAAATGAAACTTCATATCAGTGCTTTCTGTTAGCCTCACTCTCGCCTGTGAGATAATCTATCCCAGAAACCTTCATAACTTTCTATGGGACGCAGTTCTCATTTTCCTGGTGCTTCCACTCTTTTTCCAAGGTAATTCAGTGAGTTAAGCCCCTGTGAAGTCTGCACTATTAATTTCTCTTCAAGCTGGAGAATTTTTGATAATCAGGCCCTAACTGAAGAACTTGCGTACAGGGTAGTGAGTTAAAAAAATACATTTAAAAGTACAGTTGCACTTGTATAAACACTATCTGATAAAAATATTTTATAAAAAAGTTATAAGGGCTCAAAGATAAATGGTATAAGGTGTTTGACGCAAAGGGGCCCTAACACATGCATTTGTGCATTTAAATGTGTATATATGTATTTTCATATATACACATATAAACAAACACACATATATACAGTTGTGCTCATAAGTGTACATACCCTGGCAGAATTTATGATTTCTTGGCCATTTTTCAGAGAATATGAATGATAACACAAAAACTTTTCTTTCACTCATGGTTAGTGTTTGGCTGAAGCCATTTATTATCAATCAACTGTGTTTAATCTTCTTAAATCATCATGACAACAGAAACTACCCAAATGACCGTGATCAAGAGTTTACATACCCTGGTGATTTTGGCCTGATAACATGCACACAAGTTGACACAAAAGGGGTTTGAATGGCTATTAAAGGTAACCATCCTCACCTGTGATCTTTTTTCTTGTAATTAGTGTGTGTATAAAAGGGTAAATGAGTTTCTGGACTCCTGACAGACCCTTGCATCTTTCATCCAGTGCTGCACTGACGTTTCTGGATTCTGAGTCATGGGGAAAGAAAAAGAATTGTCAAAGGATCTGTGGGAAAAAGGTAGTTGAAAAGTATAAAACAGGAGAGGGATATAAAAAGATATTCAAGGAATTGAGAATGCAAATCAGTGGTGTTCAAACTCTAATCAAGAAGTGGAAAATGAGGCTTTCTGTTTGATAACATACTGGATTCATCTTGCCATCAATTCTGACCAAATTACCTGTGCCTTTGTAGCTCACACATCCCCAAAACATCAGCAATCCACCTCCGTGTTTTTTACAGTAGGAATGGTGTACCTTTCATCATAGGCCTTGTTGACTCTTTTCCAAATTTATGGTTTTGGTCAAAAAGCTCAATTTTGTTCTCATCACTCCAAATAACTTTGTGCCAGAAGGTTTGAGGCTTGTCTCTGTGCTGTTTGGCGTATTGTAAGCGGGATACTTTGTGGCATTTGCGTAGTAATGGCTTTCTTCTGGCGACTCGACCATGCAGCCCATCTTTCTTCAAGTGCCTCCTTATTAGGCATCTTGAAACAGCCACACCATATGTACTGTATTTCACCTGAAGTTGTTTGTGGGTTTGTCTTTGCATCCCAAACAATTTTCCTGGCAGTTGTGACTGAAATTTGAGTTGGTCTACCTGACCGTGATTTGGTTTCAACAGAACCCCTCATTTTCCACTTCTTTATTAGAGTTTGAACACTGCTCATTTGCATTCTCAAATTCTTTGGATATCTTTTTATATCCCTTTCCTGTTTTATACAGTTCAACTACCTTTCCCCGCAGATCCTTTGACAATTCTTTTGCTTTCCCCATGACTCAGAATCCAGAATCGTCAGTGCAGCACTGGATGAAAGATGCAAGGGTCTGTCAGGAGTCCAGAAACTCCTTGACCTTTTGTACACACACACTAATTACAAGAAAACAGATCACAGGTGAGGAGGGTTACCTTTAATAGCCATTCAAACCCCTTTGTGTCACTTGTGTGCATGTTATCAGGCCAAAATCAATCAAAATCTGTTGTCATTATGATTTAAAAAGAGTTAGCCAAACACTAACCATGAGTGAAAGAAAAGTTTTTGTGTTATTATTCATATTCTCTGAAAAATGGCCAAGAAATCATACATTTTGCCAGGGTATGTACACTTATGAGCACAACTCTATGTATGTATATATATATATATATATATATATATATATATATATATATATATATATATATATATATATATATATACAGGGAGTGCAGAATTATTAGGCAAGTTGTATTTTTGAGGATTAATTTTATTATTGAACAACAACCATGTTCTCAATGAACCCAAAAAACTCATTAATATCAAAGCTGAATAGTTTTGGAAGTAGTTTTTAGTTTGTTTTTAGTTATAGCTATTTTAGGGGGATATCTGTGTGTGCAGGTGACTATTACTGTGCATAATTATTAGGCAACTTAACAAAAAACAAATATATACCCATTTCAATTATTTATTTTTACCAGTGAAACCAATATAACATCTCAACATTCACAAATATTCATTTCTGACATTCAAAAACAAAACAAAAACAAATCAGTGACCAATATAGCCACCTTTCTTTGCAAGGACACTCAAAAGCCTGCCATCCATGGATTCTGTCAGTGTTTTGATCTGTTCACCATCAACATTGCGTGCAGCAGCAACCACAGCCTCCCAGACACTGTTCAGAGAGGTGTACTGTTTTCCCTCCTTGTAAATCTCACATTTGATGATGGACCACAGGTTCTCAATAGGGTTCAGATCAGGTGAACAAGGAGGCCATGTCATTAGATTTTCTTCTTTTATACCCTTTCTTGCCAGCCACGCTGTGGAGTACTTGGACGCGTGTGATGGAGCATTGTCCTGCATGAAAATCATGTTTTTCTTGAAGGATGCAGACTTCTTCTTGTACCACTGCTTGAAGAAGGTGTCTTCCAGAAACTGGCAGTAGGACTGGGAGTTGAGCTTGACTCCATCCTCAACCCGAAAAGGCCCCACAAGCTCATCTTTGATGATACCAGCCCAAACCAGTACTCCACCTCCACCTTGCTGGCATCTGAGTTGGACTGGAGCTCTCTGCCCTTTACCAATCCAGCCACGGGCCCATCCATCTGGCCCATCAAGACTCACTCTCATTTCATCAGTCCATAAAACCTTAGAAAAATCAGTCTTGAGATATTTCTTGGCCCAGTCTTGATGTTTCAGCTTGTGTGTCTTGTTCAGTGGTGGTCGTCTTTCAGCCTTTCTTACCTTGGCCATGTCTCTGAGTATTGCACACCTTGTGCTTTTGGGCACTCCAGTGATGTTGCAGCTCTGAAATATGGCCAAACTGGTGGCAAGTGGCATCTTGGCAGCTGCACGCTTGACTTTTCTCAGTTCATGGGCAGTTATTTTGCGCCTTGGTTTTTCCACACGCTTCTTGCGACCCTGTTGACTATTTTGAATGAAACGCTTGATTGTTCGATGATCACGCTTCAGAAGCTTTGCAATTTTAAGAGTGCTGCATCCCTCGGCAAGATATCTCACTATTTTTGACTTTTCTGAGCCTGTCAAGTCCTTCTTTTGACCCATTTTGCCAAAGGAAAGGAAGTTGCCTAATAATTATGCACACCTGATATAGGGTGTTGATGTCATTAGACGACACCCCTTCTCATTACAGAGATGCACATCACCTAATATGCTTAATTGGTAGTAGGCTTTCGAGCCTATACAGCTTGGATTAAGACAACATGCATAAAGAGGATGATGTTGTCAAAATACTCATTTGCCTAATAATTCTGCACTCCCTGTATATATATACAGTATATATATATATATATATATATATATATATATATATATATATATATATATATATATATATACAAACAAGGAAGCAAGTGGGACATTGTCCTTTTGCTCAGTGGCTTGTTTATTTGACCATCAGTACAGTGTAAAAGTGTAATACAAGCAGTCTGTATGGCAGCACGCCTTGACCTGATGTGTATCACACATGCACACATATGCTTTCTCAGAGATAATTAACTGCTTTCTGTGAGGTCCTTTTAACCACAATATTATCTAATAACAAATGTGTCCATACTTAATTGTTAACTGTTTAATCAAATAATGCTTGTGCATAATATTATGAACCGTGGGTCAGTTAGTTCATTAAGAGAACTTTATTATCTATACAGTGGGGCTTTTTTTTATATATATATTATCTTAAAGTGAATGTAAAGTTTCCAGTTATTGACCTCCGTAATGCATCTTTCTCTTGTAAGGGGTATCCAGTCCACGGGTTCATCCATTACTTGTGGGATATTCTCCTTCCCAACAGGAAGTTGCAAGAGGACACCCACAGCAGAGCTGTCTATATAGCTCCTCCCCTAACTGCCACCCCCAGTCATTCTCTTGCAACTCTCAACAAGAAAGGAAGTATCAAGAGATATGTGGTGACTTAGTGTAGTTTTACCTTCAATCAAGAGTTTGTTATTTTTAAACGGTACCGGCATTGTACTGTTTTACTCTCAGGCAGAAATTAGAAGAAGAATTCTGCCTGAAGGTTTGATGATCTTAGCGGTTTGTAACTAAGGTCCATTGCTGTTCTCACACATAACTGAAGAATATGGAAAAACTTCAGTTGGGGGAACGGTCTGCAGATTACCTGCTTTGAGGTATGTTCAGTATTTTTATTTCTAGAGAGATGAATAAATTCTAGAAAATGCTGACAGAGCCTTGTGTATTTGAGGTAAGCCTGATGCAGTGATTTAACAGCGACTGGGATCATGCTTACAAAACAGGGTAATACTCATGTTAATAATCATATTACTTAGTGACAAAACGTTTACATGATTTCCTTAAATAGGACGTTTTTTTCTCTGAGGGAGATAAGTCTTTATTTGGGGCCTAGTTTCCACATGGCTAGTCAGATACTCCTAGGAGTATTTTCTTAAGGCCCCTCTGGCATCCAGTACATGGTGGGAGGGGCCTATTTTAGCGCTCTAACTACGCAGTTTTAATTCAGACTGAGACATCCAGCTTCCCTAGAGGAGTCCTCTGGCATCTGAGGTCCATTTCAAAGGGGTTATTTCTGCACAAAATCGTTTTTGAGGGCAGGTAGGAGCCTCAGCAGAGCTGTGGCAAGGTGCTCAATTGACTTTTAACGTTTTTTAACGTTTTTCAATCCGGTTTGGGGCCTAAGGGGTTAATCATCCATTTGCAAGTGGGTGCAATGTTGCTTTAGTCCCTTACACACACTGTAAAAATTTCAAAGACTTTACTGTATTTTTACACTGTTTTGCCGTTTAAGTGCTAGTTTTTTTCTCTTAAAGGCACAGTAACGTTTTTGTTTAATTGCTGTTTCACCTTTATTAAAGTTTTTTCCAAGCTTGCTTGTCCCATTACTAGTCTGTTAAACATGTCTGACATAGAGGAAACTCCTTGTTCAATATGTTTGGAAGCCATGGTGGAACCCCCTCTTAGAATGTGTACCAAATGTACTGATATTTCTATAAACTATAAAGACCATATTATGGCGCTTAAAGATTTATCTTCTGGGTATTCTCTGACTGAAAAGAGGGAGATTATGCCATCTAGCTCTCCCCATGTGTCAGAACCTATAACTCCCGCTCAAGTGACGCCAAGTACATCTAGCGCGTCTAATTCTTTTACCTTACAGGACATGGCGGCAGTTATGAATGCTACCCTCTCAGAGGTATTCTCCAAACTGCCAGGGTTACAAGGAAAGCGGTACAGCTCTGGGGCTAGAACTAATACAGAGCTTTCTGATGCTTTAATGCCTGTGTCCGATATACCCTCACAATGCTCAGAAGCCGAGGCAGGTGAGCTTCTATCTGTGGGTGACATTTCAGACTCAGGGAAGGCGTTACTTCAGTCTGATTCTGAAATGACAGCGTTTAAATTTAAGCTTGAACACCTCCGCTTATTGCTTAGGGAGGTTTTAGCGACTCTGGATGACTGTGACCCCATTGTGGTTCCAGAGAAATTGTGTAAAATGGACAAATACTTTGCAGTGCCTGTTTACACTGATGTTTTTCCAGTCCCTAAGAGGTTTTCGGAAATTATTACTAAGGAATGGGATAGACCAGGTGTGCCGTTCTCTCCCCCTCCTGCTTTCAAAAAGATGTTTCCCATAGATGCCGCCATACGGAACTCGTGGCAGACTGTTCCTAAGGTGGAGGGAGCAGTCTCTACCCTAGCTAAGTGTACAACTATCCCCGTCGAGGACAGTTGTGCTTTCCTAGATCCTATGGATAAAAAATTGAATGGGTCTCCTTAAGAAAATTTTTATACATCAAGATTTTATTCTTCAGCCTCTTGCATGCATTGCCCCAGTTACTGCTGCAGTGGATTTTTGTTTTGAGTCTCTTGAGGAGGCTCTACTGGCGGAGACCCCGCTAGACGATATTCTAGACAGGATTAAAGCTCTTAAGTTAGCTATCTTTTTTATTTTTGACGCCATTTTTCATTTAGCCAAGCTAACGGCTAAGAATTCAGGTTTTGCCATTTTGGCGCATAGGGCGCTATGGCTTAAGTCCTGGTCAGCAGACGTTACTTCAAAGTCTAAGCTTCTTAACATCCCCTTCAAGGGACAGACCCTATTCGGGCCTGGTCTGAAGGATATCATTTCTGATATTACTGGAGGAAAAGGTCACGCCCTTCCTCAGGATAGGTCCAATAAGTTAAGGACCAAACAGAATAATTTTCGTTCCTTTCGAAACTTCAAGAGTGGCACAGCTTCAGTTTCCTCTAATGCAAAACAAGAGGGAAATTTTGCCCAGTCCAAACCAGTCTGGAGACCTAACCAGGCTTGGAACAAGGGGAAGCAGGCCAAGAAACCTGCGGCTGCCTCTAAGACAGCATGAAGGAGTAGCCCCCGATCCGGGACCGGATCTAGTAGGGGGCAGACTTCCCTCTTTGCCCAGGCTTGGGCAAGAGACGTCCAGGATCCCTGGACATTAGAGATTGTTTCCCAGGGATATCTTCTGCACTTCAAAGCTTCATCTCCCAAGGGGAGATTTCATCTCTCACAATTATCTGTAAACCAGATAAAGAGAGAGGCATTCTTACGTTGTGTTCAAGACCTACTCGTTATGGGAGTGATGCACCCAGTTCCAAGGGAGGAACAGGGGCAGGGCTTCTATTCAAATCTGTTTATAGTTCCCAAAAAAGAGGGAACTTTCAGACCAATCTTGGATCTCAAGATCCTAAACAAATTTCTCAGGGTCCCATCCTTCAAGATGGAGACTATCCGAACCATCCTCCCTATGATCCAGGAGGGTCAATATATGACTACCGTGGACTTAAAGGATGCTTATCTCCACATTCTGATTCACAAAGATCATCATCAGTTCCTCAGGTTCGCCTTCTTAGACAGGCATTACCAGTTTGTGGCTCTTCCCTTCGGGTTAGCCACGGCACCAAGAATCTTTACGAAGGTTCTAGGGTCCCTACTGGCGGTTCTAAGACCACGGGACATAGCAGTGGCTCCTTACCTAGACGACATTCTGATACAGGCGTCGACCTTTCAGATCGCCAAGTCCCATACGGACATTGTTTTGGCCTTTCTGAGGTCTCACGGGTGGAAGGTGAAGAAGAAAAGAGTTCTCTCTCCCCTCTCACAAGAGTTTCCTTCCTAGGAACACTGATAGATTCAGTAGAAATGAAAAAAATTCTGACAGAGGTCAGATTATCAAAGCTTCTAACTTCCTGCCGTGCTCTTCATTCCACTTCTCGGCCATCAGTGGCTCAGTGTATGGTAGTAATCGGCCTAATGGTAGCGGCAATGGACATAGTTCCGTTTGCTCGCCTACATCTCAGACCACTGCAACTTTGTATGCTCAATCAGTGCAATGGGGACTACACAGATTTGTCCCCTCTGCTAAATCTGGATCAAGAGACCAGGGATTCTCTTCTCTGGTGGTTATCTCGGGTCCATCTTTCCAGGGGAATGAGTTTCCGCAGGCCAGAGTGGACTATAGTGACGACAGATGCCAGCCTTCTGGGCTGGGGCGCGGTCTGGAACTCCCTGAAGGCTCAGGGTTCATGGACTCAGGAGGAAGCCCTCCTTCTGATAAATATTCTGGAACTGAGAGCGATATTCAATGCTCTTCAGGCTTGGCCTCAACTAGCTGCGGTAAGGTTCATCAGATTTCAGTCGGACAATATCACGACTGTAGCCTATATGAACCATTAGGGGGGGAACAAGAAGCCCCCTGGCAATGTTGGAGGTTTCAAAGATAATTCTATGGGCAGAGGTTCACTCTTGCCATCTCTCAGCTATCCATATCCCAGGAGTAGAGAACTGGGAGGCGGATTTTCTAAGTCGGCAAACTTTTCATCCGGGGGAGTGGGAGCTCCATCCGGAATTGGATCTGATGGCGTTTCGTCAGAACGCCAAGCTTCCTTGCTACAGGTCCAGGTCAAGGGATCCCCAGGCAGTGCTGATAGATGCTCTAGCAGCGCCCTGGTCCTTCAGCCTGGCTTATGTGTTCCCACCATTTCCTCTCCTCCCTCGTCTGATTGCCAAGATCAAGCAGGAGAGAGCTTCAGTGATTTTGATAGCACCTGCGTGGCCACGCAGGACTTGGTATGCAGATCTGGTGGACATGTCATCCCTTCTACCATGGTCTCTGCCGCTGAGGCAGGACCTTCTACTCCAAGGTCCATTCAAACATCCAAATCTAATTTCTCTGTAGCTGACCGCTTGGAGATTGAACGCTTGATTTTATCAAAACATGGTTTCTCCGAGTCGGTCATTGATACCTTAATTCAGACTCGAAAGCCTGTCACCAGGAAAATCTATCATAAGATATCACACTAGAAGTATTAACAGCGCAACTGAATAAAGTTGTGGATATAGGATATTAGAGTGAGTAAAAAATAGTTGTAAATAGTTAAATAAATAAACAGATAATCCAGCAGATAAAATATTAAGTGAGAAATACACACACAAGTAGATAAAATTACGTATATAAAATGATCACAACTAAAAATAGCAAAAAATAATAAAAAGCACAGATGATCTTTCAGAATTGATATTACCCACTGCAGGGAAATGTCCTTAGAAATGTTCACAGAAAGGAATATTGGTTGTGATGGTTTTATATTACCAGCTCCTGTTCACTGACTTCCGATGATGGGGTGCAGCTATTTCCAGAGGCTTGTTTCCAAAACACTCTCTTTATGTGTAAATCCTATGGCGAAAAGAAGAGACAGCGCAACCCCACATCAAGGTAATAGTTTCACAGGTTTATTCAACACACACAAGTATTGCACTTACAGACAGAATAAAAAGTATCGCATTGATCCCTTCATGGGAAAAGAAAAGGAAGCAGGTCCCAGTTCTCAGGAGTCTTTCCGGTCACAGCTTTAGTGCAGCTGCTTCAATATTGCTTCCACTTAGCCTTAGTGTATCAGAGCCGTTCTTGGCTCCGCCCCCAACGCGTTTTGTCTGCGCTCTCCAGACTTTCTCAAGAGGAAATGATGATGTATAGCACGCTCCTGTGCATCGCTATTTACATCCACTCATCGCATTTAATTGGTCATTCACTGTCCTATCCGGTAGCGGTATGCTGACAGGCCTCCTTTTGTTAAAGGCGATATTAAAGATCCATTTGATGCAAAATAAACTTAAAGTCTTTCTTTAAAACAGCATAATCCATTTGGATCTTATAAAAGCATAAATATTAAAACATTAAGGCCTAGATTTGGAGTTTTGTCGGTAACGACCCAAAAAACTAACGCCGGCTTTTTTCTGGCCGCACCATAAAAATAACTCTGGTATCGAGAGTCCACATAAAGGCTGCGTTAGGCTCCAAAAAAGGAGCGTAGAGCATTTTTAACGCAGCTTCAACTCTAGATACCAGAGTTTCTTACGGACGCGGCCAGCCTCAAAAACGTGCTCGTGCACGATTCCCCCATAGGAAACAATGGGGCTGTTTAAGCTGAAAAAAAACCAAACACCTGCAAAAAAGCCGCGTTCAGCTCCTAACGCAGCCCATTGTTTGCTATGCGGTAACCCTTCCTACGTCTGCACTTAACACTCTAACATGTACCCCGAGTCTAAACACCCCTAACCTTACACTTATTAACCCCTAATCTGCCGCCCCCGCTATCGCTGACCCCTGCATATTATTATTAACCCCTAATCTGCCGCTCCGTAAACCGCCGCTACTTATATTATCCCTATGTACCCCTAATCTGCTGCCCCTAACACCGCCGACCCCTATATTATATTTATTAACCCCTAATCTGCCCCCCACAACGTCGCCTCCACCTGCCTACACTTATTAACCCCTAATCTGCCGACCGAATCTCGCCGCTATTCTAATAAATGTATTAACCCCTAAAGCTAAGTCTAACCCTAATACTAACACCCCCCTAAGTTAAATATAATTTAAATCTAACGAAATTAATTAACTCTTATTAAATAAATTATTCCAATTTAAAGCTAAATACTTCCCTGTAAAATAAATCCTAATATAGCTACAATATAAATTATAATTACAGTGAGGCCTCGGTTTACGAATTTAATTCGTTCTCCGGGTCGTTTCGTATTGCGAAAAATTCGTAAACCGAAACACGGTTTCCCATAGGAATGCATTGAAAATCAATTAATGCATTCCGGAGGTCCGAAAAAATTCAAGTAAAGTGTCCAAAAAAGGCTCCAAAAGGCTTAACAACTTGCTGCAAATGGCTCCAATGTCTCCAAAAGGCTCCACAACTTGCTGCAAATGGCTCCAAAAGGCTTAACAACTTGCTGCAAATGGCTCAAAAGGCTCAACAACTTGCTGCAAAATGGCTCCAAAACCTCTCCAACACCTCTACACTGGTACCCAAACTTCATTAATTCAATCATACTTGAGTATGCAGGGGGCACAGGGGCCACTGGTTTCGTATTGCGAAAAATATTCGTAAACCGAGGGGGGCAAACCGGCATTTTGACCGGCATTTTGTTTCGTATTGCGAAAAAAATTCGTAAACCGAGTCAAATTTTCTTCAAATTTCGATTTCGTAAACCGAAATTTCGTATACCGAGTCGTGCGTAAACCGGGGCCTCACTGTATATTATAGCTATTTTAGGATTTATATTTATTTTACAGGTAACTTTGTATTTATTTTAACCAGGTACAATAGCTATTAAATAGTTAAGAACTATTTAATAGCTAAAATAGTTAAAATAATTACAAATTTACCTGTAAAAGAAATCCTAACCTAAGTTACAAATAAACCTAACACTAGACTATAAATAAATTAATTAATTAAACTACCTACAATTACCTACAATTAACCTAACACTACACTATCAATAAATTAATTAAATACAATTCCTACAAATAAATACAATTAAATAAACTAGCTAAAGTACAAAAAATAAAAAAGAACTAAGTTACAAAAAATAAAAAAATATTTACAAACATAAGAAAAATATTACAACAATTTTAAACTAATTACACCTACTCTAAGCCCCCTAATAAAATAACAAAGCCCCCCAAAATAAAAAAATGCCCTACCCTATTCTAAATTACTAAAGTTCAAAGCAGGTCCCAGTTCTCAGGAGTCTTTCCGGTCACAGCTTTAGTGCAGCGGAACAGCCAATAGAATGCGAGCTCAATCTGATTGGCTGATCGGATCAGCCAATCGGATTGAACTTGATTCTGATTGACTGATTCCATCAGCCAATCAGAATATTCCTACCTTAATTCCGATTGGCTGATAGAATCCTATCAGCCAATCGGAATTCGAGGGACGCCATCTTGGATGACGTCATTTAAAGGAACCGTCATTCGTCGTTCAATCGTCGGCCAGGATGGATGTTCCGCGGTGGAGGTCTTCAGGATGCTGCCGCTTCGCTCCTGATGGATGCCGCTTGGATGAAGACTTCAATCGGATGGAAGACCTCTTCTGGCCCGCTTGGATGAAGACTTCAGCCGGATCATGGACCTCTTCAGCCCCCCGCTTGGGCTTGGATCAGGACATCGGAGGAGCTCTTCTGGACCGATCGGTGAACCTGGTATGGTGAAGACAAGGTAGGATGATCTTCAGGGGCTTAGTGTTAGGTTTATTTAAGGGGGGTTTGGGTTAGATTAGGGGTATGTGGGTGGTGGGTTGTAATGTTGGGGGGGATATTGTATGTTTTTTTTTACAGGTAAAAGAGCTGAATTTCTTGGGGCATGCCCCGCAAAGGGCCCTGTTCAGGGCTGGTAAGGTAAAAGAGCTTTGAACTTTAGTAATTTAGAATAGGGTAGGGCATTTTTTTATTTTGGGGGGCTTTGTTATTTTATTAGGGGGCTTAGAGTAGGTGTAATTAGTTTAAAATTGTTGTAATATTTTTCTTATGTTTGTAAATATTTTTTTATTTTTTGTAACTTAGTTCTTTTTTATTTTTTGTACTTTAGCTAGTTTATTTAATTGTATTTATTTGTAGCAATTGTATTTAATTAATTTATTGATAGTGTAGTGTTAGGTTAATTGTAGGTAATTGTAGGTAGTTTATTTAATTAATGTATTGATAGTCTAGTGTTAGGTTTATTTGTAACTTAGGTTAGGATTTCTTTTACAGGTAAATTTGTAATTATTTTAACTATTTTAGCTATTAAATAGTTCTTAACTATTTAATAGCTATTGTACCTGGTTAAAATAAATACAAAGTTACCTGTAAAATAAATATAAATCCTAAAATAGCTATAATATAATTATAATTTATATTGTAGCTATATTAGGATTTATTTTACAGGTAAGTATTTAGCTTTAAATTGGAATAATTTATTAAATAAGAGTTAATTAATTTAGTTAGATTTAAATTATATTTAAATCTAAATATTTATTGATAGTCTAGTGTTAATTTATTGATAGTATAGTGTTAGGTTTATTTGTAACTTAGGTTAGGATTTCTTTTACAGGTAAATTTGTAATTATTTTAGCTATTTTAGCTATTAAATAGTTCTTAACTATTTAATAGCTATTGTACCTGGTTAAAATAAATACAAAGTTACCTGTAAAATAAATATAAATCCTAAAATAGCTATAATATAATTATAATTTATATTGTAGCTATATTAGGATTTATTTTACAGGTAAGTATTTAGCTTTAAATTGGAATAATTTATTTAATAAGAGTTAATTAATTTAGTTAGATTTAAATTATATTTAACTTAGGGGGGTGTTAGTATTAGGGTTAGACTTAGCTTTAGGGGTTAATACATTTATTAGAATAGCGGCGAGATTCGGTCGGCAGATTAGGGGTTAATAATTGAAGTTAGGTGTCGGCGATGTTAGGGAGGGCAGATTAGGGGTTAATACTATTTATTATAAGGTTAGTGAGGCGGATTAGGGGTTAATAACTTTATTATAGTAGCGCTCAGGTCCGGTCGGCAGATTAGGGGTTAATAAGTGTAGGCAGGTGGAGGCGACGTTGTGGGGGGCAGATTAGGGGTTAATAAATATAATATAGGGGTCGGCGGTGTTAGGGGCAGCAGATTAGGGGTACATAAGGATAACGTAGGTGGCGGCGGTGTGCGGTCGGCAGATTAGGGGTTAATAAGTGTAGGCAGGTGGAGGCGACGTTGAGGGGGGCAGATTAGGGGTTAATAAATATAATACAGGGGTCGGCGGTGTTAGGGGCAGCAGATTAGGGGTACATAAGGATAACGTAGGTGGCGGTCGGCAGATTAGGGGTTAAAACATTTTTTTCGAGTGTCGGCGATGTGGGGGGACCTCGGTTTAGGGGTACATAGGTAGTTTATGGGTGTTAGTGTACTTTAGAGCACAGTAGTTAAGAGCTTTATAAACCGGCGTTAGCCCAGAAAGCTCTTAACTACTGACTTTTTTCCTGCGGCTGGAGTTTTGTCGTTAGATGTCTAACGCTCACTTCAGAAACGACTCTAAATACCGGAGTTAGAAAAATCCCATTGAAAAGATAGGATACGCAATTTACGTAAGGGGATCTGCGGTATGGAAAAGTCGCGGCTGGAAAGTGAGCGTTAGACCCTATTTTGAGTGACTCCAAATACCGGCAGTAGCCTAAAACCAGCGTTAGGAGCCTCTAACGCTGGTTTTCACGGCTAACGCCAAACTCTAAATCTAGGCCTAAGAGTATAAATTCATAGACATAATAAAATCCATATATTATTGACATTATATTAAACTTCATAAGAAAGAATTAGCATAATAAAAAGCAGATAATTTGCATACTAAAACAGGAGAATTAATACTTACATAAGAGAATTCATACCTAATACATATATTCTTCATAAGGAACCTATATAGTTTAGAAAAGAGTAATCCGAATTCATTCACAATAAACATTTTTCTTAAATATTTTTCTTAAAGGAACCTATATTGCAAAAGAAAGAAATAATACAAATTCATTCAGTAATCCATTGCAAGTTAATTGCTATTCTAAAGAACAAAAGGTTACTAATATTAAAACATAAAAGCTTGTAAGTCTATATCGACGTTTAACCCTTTTGGGGCCATACAATTTAGCAAATGAATCCATTCGGTTTCACATTTTCTAAGATGCATTAACCTCTGCTGTTCATTACCCACTGACTGTGGTATAATCTCTAGGATTTTCACTTTAAGGTTATTTGGGTTTTTGTTATGTACTCTCCTAAAATGATCAGATACACTATGGTTTTCATATCCCTTTGTGATGTTCTCTATGTGTTCATATATGCGGCGTTTGACTTTCCTTTTCGTTCTACCCACGTAAATCAAATTGCACTCACACATGAGATAATACACCGCATATATGGACACACATGAAGCTCTATCTTTAAATTTAATTCTGTCTGTAAGTGCAATACTTGTGTGTGTTGAATAAACCTGTGAAACTATTACCTTGATGTGGGGTTGCGCTGTCTCTTCTTTTCGCCATATCATAAGATATGGTGTAAATATCTTCATTGGTGTGAATCCAAGGGTTACTCATGGAGTAAAGTCAGGATTCCTAGGATATTATCCTTTCTCCAAGAAGGATTGGAGAAGGGATTGTCAGCTAGTTCCTTAAAGGGACAGATTTCTGCTCTGTCTATTCTTCTACACAAGCGTCTGGCAGATGTTCCAGATGTTCAGGCGTTTTGTCAGGCTTTATTTAGAATCAAGCCTGTGTTTAAACCTGTTGCTCCACCATGGAGTTTAAATTTAGTTCTTAAAATTCTTCAAGGGGTTCCGTTTGAACCTCTGTATTCCATAGATATCAAGATTTTATCTTGGAAAGTTCTGTTTTTGGTAGCTATCTCTTCGGCTCGTAGAGTTTCAGAGTTATCTGTCTTACAGTGTGATTCCCCTTATCTGATCTTCCCTGCAGATAAGGTAGTTTTGCGTACCAAACCTGGGTTTCTTCCTAAGGTGGTATCTAATAAGAATATCAATCAGGAGATTGTTGTTCCGTCACTGTGTCAAAGAAGGAACGTCTGTTACACAATCTTGACGTGGTTCGTGCTTTAAAGTTTTATTTACAAGCTACTAAGGATTTTCGTCAAACATCTGCATTGTTTATTGTCTACTCTGGACAGAGGAGAGGCCAAAAGGCTTTGGCATCTTCTTTTTCTTTTTGGCTGAGAAGCATAATCCGTTTAGCTTATGAGACTGCTGGCCAGCAGCCTCCTGAAAGAATTACAGCACATTCCACTAGAGCGGTAGCTTCCACATGGGCTTTTAAAAATGAGGCCTCTGTTGAACAGATTTGTAATGCGGCGACTTGGTCTTCGCTTCATACTTTTTCTAAATTCTACAAATTTGATACTTTTGCTTCCTCGGAGGCTATTTTTGGGAGAAAGGTCTTGCAGGCAGTGGTGCCTTCCGTTTAAGTTCCTGCCTTGTCCCTCCCTTCATCCGTGTCCTAAAGCTTTGGTATCCCACAAGTAATGGATGAACCCGTGGATTGGATACACCTTACAAGAGAAAACAAAATTTATGCTTACCTGATAAATTTCTTTCTCTTGTGGTGTATCCAGTCCACGGCCCGCCCTTTTCACTTTAAGGCAGGTGTTTTTTATTTTTAAACTACAGTCACCACTGCACCCTATAGTTTCTCCTTTTTCTTGTTTGTCTTCGGTCGAATGACTGGGGGTGGCAGTTAGGGGAGGAGCTATATAGACAGCTCTGCTGTGGGTGTCCTCTTGCAACTTCCTGTTGGGAAGGAGAATATCCCACAAGTAATGGATGAACCTGTGGACTGGATAAAGAAATTTATCAGGTAAGCATAAATTTTGTTTTTAATAGTCCTGCAAAGGGTGTACTCAGGCGCCAACAATATGGAGGCTAAGGTAAAAGATAAAGGTTTATTACATATAATCACTAAAATATTACAAATGCATGGATCCACGCTAAAATATAAAAACAATGATCTAAAAATCTAAAAACAATTCTATCTCAGTGGTGAGGATGCAAACTGTTACAGTGTGTCCCAATGTGTTACCAAAGGAAAGAGATCAAGATTGTGATAAATAATAATATACAATAAATAAATGTCCAATTGAGCATCAAAAAATATCCAAATATGTTGCAATCGTGAGTGTCTGTGTTACCCCAAGCTTGTCTGGGATAAGATCCAAAAATTTCACATGTGTAGTTAATGAAAAAATATGTGAGAAAAATTGAAAAAGTGAAAAAATGAAAATATTAAAAATATTGAAAATATTAAAAATGGCGTGTCCTAAAAAATGTGTGATCTAAAAAATTCCCAAAAAATATACAAAAATATCCAAAAAATATATCCTGTGAGTGTCTAATGTTTATCCAATACTGTCCAGTGTTCAAAAGTGATTCAATGCCCGGACGGGCTTGGCCCAAACTTCAAAAAATGTTTAATAATAAACAAACTACGCTCCCAATCAAAAAACCTGTGAGGAAAGAAATAAGACACAATGTGTAAAAACTTCCAAATTGTATCCTCCTAATGAAATAGTGCTTACCAGGTCTACGCGTTTCGGCCTCTCCTAGGCCTTTATCAAGACTGGTGGTAAGCAGTAATTGTTGGCCTTTTATAGGGGCTTTAATTTCATGACCGGAAGTCGATCTGGTTAGTGACTTCCGGTTTTCCGTGTTTTATTAAAGTTCATATTTCTATTATGCAGCTGTGTAATTTGTGTTAGGCTGTGTGTAATAAAAGTACAATCTCATAAAACAAGATTTTGTTAATATTGCCTTTTAACTTGTTACATTTTTGCTCATAGTCCCTAGCCTCCGTATGGCAGTGACGTCACTTCCGGTGTGGGTCCGTTGTCAATTGTGTCTAGCCGATAAGATCTAGTACAAACGATCTGGCCGCTAGTTTTACTTATGCCCGGTATGGCTTGCCCCCTTGTTAATGGTGGGTGCCGGTTGCTTATCATAGATTTGATAGTAATGTTAAAATTTACTAATAATGTTAAAATTTAGGTTCCGATTTTCAAGGAATCCCATTGGTTATGACGTCACTAGTTGGCACTGGTGATTGGTTCAGGGGTTTTACCGGTATCTGATCCTTAACATTGCTTTGTTTATGAATAAAGAAGGTGTGTCTAAACCCTATGGCCTAATTGGATATCGGTCTTTTGTAGTGTGTTTACATTATATCCCTATATGCTTTCACTGGCACCAATACTGTTAGAAAAACGGCGATTATTTCGTCCTTAATATCTTACGCTAACTTGTTATATTTCGGTATATCTAAAAGTGGAGGGTATTGTGTACTTTTTACCTTATATGTTGAAAAATAATTTTTTCTCTTTTGCTGGCTTAATCTTTGCAATCTATGTATTGTGATAATATTGAATCTAATTTTAGCAAGAGATGGCAAGGTTTAGTATCTCCAAACTAATGGAGATGTCATATCTTTATAGTTTGATGAAATAAAGATATTTAAATCTTTGATGAAATAAAGATATTTAGATCTTTGATGGAATAAAGGTATTTACATCTTTATAAATCTATTTGTATGCAATTGATATGAAAACGGCATGTGATGAGCATATTGTATTAAGGGTTGCTCGAGATCATAATATACATTTCCCTTAGAATATAGAGGTAGTATTTTCCAAGAGTAAGCGGTCCTTAGATCTATAGATATGAAGGGAGGAAAATGAAAGATGCTAAAACGAGAGGTATAGTAGTCTAGTGGAGATTTTGTCTTTTACTTCTTAAAAAGAGATTAAGATCTTCTTTTCTTGTTTTTTAATATTATTGTTTTTTTCATAACTGTAGGGGAGGGGTGGCAGTTTTCTACTTAAAGTGCTGATAATGCTCTACTTTTAATCAAGAGTCAATTAGTCAGTTTCTAAAATCCTTATAGTGAAATTATTTAAAGAAATTAGTACTCTTTGATCAAGGGCTAATTAGTCGGATTCTAAAACCCTTATGTGGAAATAACTCACTTCTTTTACATATTCTGTAAGTAGTTGATCATAATCTTAACACCTCATGAAAGGATGGCTTTCTCAATTTATTATTTATATAGGTTATCATAAATATTTCAAGTTGTCTATGTTTGAGCTGTATAACATATACATGGTTTAATGGTTTACATGCTGTTGATAATGATCTCAACACCTCGTGAGAAGATGGCTTTCTCAATTTCTTATTTATATAGGTTATCATAAATGTTTCAAGTTGTCTATATTTGAGCTGTACAACATATACATGGTTTGCTGCTCATAAATACATTTGTATCTAATAGTTTATTTACCCTGTGGGTACATTTTTAAAGTAGTGACTCAGGAGGTTATGCAGTAAATCTTGTACAGACTGCTGAGGATTTGGGGTATGTATGAACCGACCTATAGGAGAATTAGTATAATATTACAACATAGAAGTGTCCTTCTCTAGTGGTGTGATTTAGTAGATGTCCCAAATTTTTAAGGGCTCTACAGGGGGCTATGGGGAGGGGGGAAAGTGGAGATTTGATCTCTGGCCATCTTGATGGAAACATACTAGTGGGACTTTTAATAGTCCCTTAATGTAGTCGCTAACATTTAAAAAAAAGTATATTTCTTTGTTCTTAAAATAAATAGTGTTTAAAAATTCTATCGTTCCACTTCCGACTACTCCCCAAACCTACTTCCTTGTTCTCCTGATGTGACGAAGAGAGCGGTCCCACTTGCTCTCTACGTAGCTCAAATGCGGGTTCATGATCGTGATTCAAACTGCGCATGCATCAAATCGTCAATATCATAACTGGCAATCGATATAGAATGAAATTTGTATCCAAGGTTTAATGATGATGCCGACAACGCATGCGGGTCTCATGAACGAGCATGATGAATAAACAGGGCTATTGCGGGTTTAAAGTATGCGCATAACAATCGCGTGACGTTAACCCGAATGGGCTGAACGTCCTGGGGGAAAACGAGCATTGGATTAATGAATATGACTCGCCTGTCAATCAATTTGACAAAATGGCGGACAGAGAAAAGAAGTTAATTGGAGTATGTTTTAAAGGTAAAAAATAGCATTACATATTATCATTTAAAAAATTTTATAAATTCAAGTACCGCTATTTTTAAAAATGCATCCTATGGCGTGACCGAGTTGGGTAAACTTTACCTTCACTTTAACTACCGATTCTCCAGATAAATGCACCTATGCACAAAATACACTAAGTGATAATGACATTAGCAGAATTTACTTATTTTAAATCAGATCACATAATAATATTCAAAACTATCGCCTAGATTACAAGTTTTGCGTTGCGGCTTGTAACTCTGAAAATATGGCATTTTCAGAGTTAAAACAGCACCGCAGCTATTACAAGTGTTGTCGGTATAGGTGTACCACACACCTTTTAGCCTGTAACGCACCGTCAGTCCCGCACCCGTAGAAAATATGTTTTTTTAATGGGATTCCCATAGCGCTATTACGAGTTTTGCGTTCTGGCTAAAAAGTGAGCGTTATATCCTAAAATGACAAGATCTGTACCGCCATCTAAAGTCAGTAGTTATGAGTTTTACACTACAAAGCTGTAACATAAAACTCATAACTAAAGTGTTACAAAGTACACTAAACACCCATAAACTACCTATTAACCCCTAAACCGAGGCCCTCCCGCATAGCAAATACTAATATAAATTTATTAGCCCCTAATCTGCCGCTCCCGACATCGCTGCCACTAAAACAATGTATTAACCTCTATTCCACCGCTCCCCGACATTGTTGCCACTATAATAAACTTATTAACCCCTGAACCGCCGCCCTCCCACATCACAAACACTATTTAAATATTATCAACACCTAATCTGCCGTCCGCCCACACCGCTGCTATAATAAACCTATTAACCCCTAAATCGCAAGCCCCCCACAACGAAATATACTAAAATAAACTATTATCCCCTAAACCGAAAGCCCCCCACAACGAAATAAACTAATTTAAACTAGTAACCCCTAAACCTAACGACCCCCTAACTTTATATTAAAATTACAATTTCCCTAGCTTAAATTCAATTAAAAGTTACCTGTCAAATTAAAAAATAATAATTTTAAACTAACAAACTATTATAATTATTAAACTAAAATTAAACTAACTACCAATTAAATAAAACTAAACTACCAATAAAAAATCCTAACACTACTCTAAAAATTACAAAAAGTATCTAATTACAAAAAATAAAAACTAACTAAATTACAAAAAAAACAAACACTAAATTTAGAAAAATAACAAATTATCAAAAATAAAAAAGAATTACACCTAATCTAATAGTCCTATCAAAATAAAAAAAGCCCCTAGGCTACAATAAACTACCAATGGCCCTTAAAAGGGCCTTTTGTGGGGCATTGCCCCAAAGATATCACCTCTTTTACCTGTAAAAAAAATACAACCCCCCCATCAGTAAAACCCACGAACGAACCAACCCCCCTCCAAATAAAAAACCTATTGAAAAAAACCTAAACTGCCCTAAACTAAGCTAAAGGGCATTGCCCTTAAAAGGGCATTTGCTCTTTTACATTGCCCAAACCCTAATCTAAAAAAACCCCACCCAAAATACCCTTAAAAAAACCTAACACTAACCCCCGACGATCCACTTGTTGAAGTCCCACTCGAAGGATCTTCATCCAGCCGGCGAAGTCATCATCTATGTGGCAAGAAGTCTTCATCCAGACGGCCTCTTCTATCTTCATCCAGCCGGCGAAGTCCTCATCCAGGTGGCAAGAAGTCTTCATCCAGACGGCCTCTTCTATCTTCATCCAGCCTGGGCGGAGCGGGTCCATCCTTATGACAAACCCGGCGCGGAGCATCCTCTTCATACGGACACCGCTGTACACTGAATCTTCAATGCAAGTGACGCGATTCAAGATGTCATCCCTTGCATTCCTATTGGCTGAAAAATTTGAATCAGCCAATAGGAATTAGGGCTGCTAAAATCCTATCGGCTGTTCAAATCAGCCAATAGGATTAAAGCAGCTCTCATTATATTGGCTAATTCGAATTTTTCAGCCAATAGGAATGCAAGGAACACCATCTTGAATCGCGTCCCTTGCATTGAAGATTCAGTGTACGGCGGCGACTGTATGAAGAGGATGTCCCTTGCTGGCTGGATGAAGATAGAAGAGGCCGCCTGCATGAAGACTTCTTGCCGCCTGGATGAGGACTTCGCCGGCTGGATGAAGATAGAAAAGGACGCCTGGATGAAGACTTCTTGCCGCCTTGATGATGAATTCACCAGCTGAATGAAGATAGAAGAAAGAGGCTGCCTGGATGAAGCCTTCTTGCCGCATGGATGATGACTTCGCCGGCTGGATGAAGATCCTTCAAGCAAGACTTCAAAAATTGTAAGTGGATCGTCAGGGGGTTAGTGTTTTTTTTTAAGGGATATTGTGTGAGTTTTATTTTTTAGTTTAGGGTCTGGGCAGTAAAAGAGCTAAATGCCCTTTTAAAGGCACTGCCCATACAAATGCCCTTTTCAGGGCAATGGGTAGCTTAGGTTTTTAGATAGTTTTTTTTTTATTTTTGTGGGGTGGGGGTTCATAATGTTAGCGGGTCTTTGTAATTTTTTTTCAATAAAAGAGCTGATATCTTTAGGGCAATGCCCTACAAAAGGCCCTTTTAAGGGCCATTGGTATTTTATTCTAGATTAGGTTTTTTATTTTGGGGTGTTTTTTATGGGTATTTGAATAGGAATATTTTATTTTTGATAATTTGTTTGTTATTTTGTGTAATGTATATTTTTAGGGGGTGTTTTTTGTTGTTTTTTTTTAGCAAAAGAGCTGTTTATCTCAATGCCTTACAAAAGGCCCTTTTAAGGGCCCTTGTTAGTTTGGGGGGTGGGGGTTTGTATAGTGTTAGGGGGTGTTCGTATATTTTTTGGAGTAAAAGAGCTGTTTATCTCAGGGCAATGCCCTACAAAAGGCCCTTTTAAGGGCCCCCCAAAAGGCCCTTTTAAGGGCCCTTGGTAGTTTGGGGGACGGGGGTTTGTATAGTGTTAGGAGGTGTTTGTATTTTTTTTTGGAGTAAAAAAGCTGTTTATCTCAGGGCAATTTCCTACAAAAGGCCCTTTTATTAGTAGTTTATAGTGATGTCGCGAACTTAAAATTTTCCTTTCGCGAACGGCGAACACGAACGTCCGCAAAAGTTTGCAAACCGGGTGAACCCCCATTGACTTCAATGGGCAGGCGAATTTTAAAACCCACAGGGACTCTTTCTGGCCACAGTAGTGATGGAAAAGTTGTTTCAAGGGTACTAACACCTGGACTTTGGCATGCCGGAGGGGGATCCATGGCAAAACTCTTACATAAAATTACATAGTTGATGCAAAGTCTGGTTTTAATCCATAAAGGGCATAACATTCCTAAATTGTTTGGAATAACGTGCTTTAAAACATCAGGTATGATTTTGTATCGATCAGGTAGTGTAAGGGTTACGCCCGCTTCACAATGACAGACCAAACTCCCCGTTTAACACACCGCAAACAACCGCAAACATTCCATTTGCACAACCGCAAACTCCCCATTTGCACAAGGTTGGATACCAAGCTAGCCATGTCCCTTTCCTTGTCCTCACTGATGTCATTGAAGGTCTCTTCCTCCACCCAGCCACGTACAACACCAAGGGTCCCCAAAAGGTGACAACAAGCCCCCTGGGACGCCTGCTGTATTTGGTCTTCCACCTCCTCAAAGCCACCTTCCTCCTCTGATTCCTCTTCTTCAGACTCCTCTCTCTGTGTTGCCTCTCTCTGCGTTATTATAAGGTGTGTTAAGTAGTACTATTCCTATCAGTTTAATCCCTGTTCCGTCCCTTATCAGGGGACGTGTATATGGCATGGATTTTAGGAACCGGGAGATGGAAAAAGATGCTTAGTCGGTCCTCCTACTTCAAATTTGGGGCACTGCGCGTGCAATCTAATGTGCCACCAGATAGGAGTATTGTGTTAAGTAGTACTATTCCTATCAGTTTAATCCCTGTTATGTGCCTTTTTTATTGGTTTGGTTTTTGAAGCCACAGTGCTGCACCAGAGGCCAGAAAAATTAGGCATGTACACATGCCTGAAAAATTAGGTATTGTTGCAGCCGCTGCTGTTTGTTTCCCAGGCAGAAAGTGCCCTAAAACATTGCGGCTTGAATCCTAGTTGGTGGCGGATAAGTCACGCAAGTCATCCGGCATTCGAAGATAAAATACAGCACAGTGTGGACCATTTTTAGCCCAAGGCAGCTCATGTCATCAGGCTTTTTTTACTTGAATGTATCGCCCAATGTCAGTCCCTTCGGGATCCATCCCTCATTCATCTTAATAAAGGTGAGGTAATCTAGACTTTTTTGACCTAGGCGACTTCTCAGTGACAATACCTCCTGCTGCACTGAAGGTCCTTTCTGACAGGACACTTGAAGCGGGGCAGGCCAGAAGTTCTATCGCAAATTGGGATAGCTCAGGCCACAGGTCAAGCCTGCACACCCAGTAGCCAAGGGGTTCATCGCTCCTCAGAGTGTCAAGATCTGCAGTTATGGCGAGGTAGTCTGCTACCTGTCGGTCGAGTCGTTCTCTGAGGGTGGACCCCGAAGGGCTGTGGCGATGCATAGGAGTTAAAAAGCTCTGCATGTCCTCCATCAACAACACGTCTGTAAAGCGTCCTGTCCTTGCCGGCGTGGTCGTGGGAGTCGTAGGATTACTTTCACCTCTTCCCCTGTTAGATTCCCGTTGTGCTGTGACATCACCCTTATACGCTGTGTAAAGCATACTTTTTAATTTATTTTGGAACTGCTGCATCCTTTCCGACTTGCGGTAATTCGGTAACATTTCAGGCACTTTATGCTTATACCGGGGTGGACACCCAGTACAGGTCGTTCTCCTTCAGCTTTTTTATACGAGGGTCACTCAACAGGCACGACAGCATGAAAGACCCCATTTGCACAAGGTTGGATGCCGAGCTACTCATGTCCCATTCCTCGTCCTCAGTGATCTCACTGAAGGTATCTTCTTCCCCCCAGCCACGTACAACACCACGGGTACCAGATAGGTGACAACGAGCACCCTGGGATGTCTGTTGTGGTTGGTCTTCCTCCTCCTCAAAGCCACATTCCTCCTCTGACTCCTCTTCCTCACAATCCTCTTCCAGCGTTGCCGCTGGTCCAGCAAGCGATGCTGATAAGGCTGTTTCTGGTGGTGATGGTGACCACATCTCTTCCTCTTCATGCTCATCTACGGCCTGATCCAGCACTCTTCGCAGGACACGCTCCAGGAAGAAAACAAATGGTATAATGTCGCTGATGGTGCCTTCGGTGCAACTGACTAGGTTTGTCACCTCTTCAAAAGGATGCATGAGCCTACAGGCATTGCGCATGAGCGTCCAGTAACGTGGCAAAAAAATTCCCAGCTCCGCAGAGGCTGTCCTAGCACCCCGGTCATACAAATACTCGTTAACGGCTTTTTCTTGTTGGAGCAGGCGGTCGAACATTAGGAGTGTTGAATTCCAACGTGTCGGGCTGTCGCATATCAAGCTCCTCACTGGCATGTTGTTTCGCCGCTGTATATTGGAAAAGTGTGCCATGGCCGTGTAGGAACGCCTGAAATGGCCACACACCTTCCTGGCCTGCTTCAGGACATCCTGTAAGTCTGTTTACTTATGCACAAAGCGTTGTACGATCAGATTACACACATGTGCCATGCACGGCACATGTGTCAACTTGCCCAATTTCAATGCCGCCACCAAATTACTTTCGTTGTCAGAAACCACTTTGCCGATCTCCAGTTGGTGCAGAGTCAGCCACTGATCCACCTGTGCGTGTTCCGGTGTGACTCTCTGCTTTCAGGCAAGTCAATCCCAAGACGGCGTGACACTGCCGTATCCGGGATGTGGAATAGTACCTGGTGAGCTGGGGGGGGTGCCGTTGATGTGGAGCAAGACGCAGCAGCAGAAGAGGACTCAGCCGAGGAGGTTATGGAAGAGGATGGAGTAGGAGGAGTAGAGGAGGTGGCAGCAGGCCTGCCTGCAAGTCGTGGCGGTGTCACCAACTCCTCCTCTGCAGAGCCACGCATTCCATGCTTGGCAGCCGTCAGCAGGTTTACCCAATGCGCAGTGTAGGTGATATACCTGCCCTGACCATGCTTTGCAGACCAGCTATCAGTGGTCATATATACCCTTGCCCCAACACTGTGTGCCAGACATACCATTACTTCCTTTCGCACAATCGAGTACATATTGGGGATTGCCTTTTGTGCAAAGAAATTTCGGCCGGGTACCTTCCACTGCGGTTTCCCAATAGCTACAAATTTTTTGAACGCCTCAGACTCCACCAGCTTGTATGGTAAAAGCTGACGGGCTAAGAGTTCAGACAAGCCAGCTGTCAGATGCCGGGCAAGGGGGTGACTTTGTGACATTGGCTTCTTACGCTCAAACATGTCCTTGACAGACACCTGACTGTGGGCAGATGAGCAGGAACTGCTCCGGAAGAGAGACGGAGTGGCGGATGGTTGATAGGGGGCAAGGAGGACAGCAGTGGTTGACGTGGCTGAAGATGCTGGACCAGGAGGAGGATGGCGGCTTTGAGTTTGTGTGCTGCTTGTACTCATGTGTTGATCCCATAGGCGTTTCTTATGTGCGATCATGTGCCTTCGCAAAGCAGTTGTACCTAGGTGGGTGTTGGACTTCCCACGACTCAGTTTCTTTTGGCACAGGTTGCAAATGGCATCACTGTTGTCAGAGGCAGACACACAAAAAAAATGCCACACTGCTGAGCTCTGCGATGACGGCATTCTGGTGGTGGCCACAGCATGCGTTGATTGGCGTGCTGTCTGGCTGACCCCGGGTGCCAATGCATGCTGTCTGACTGTGCCACTAGCTCCTTGCGACGACCTCCCCCTGCTTCCAACTCGTCTCCTCCTCCTCCTCTCTGTCTCCCCATCTGAAATTTCCCCCTGTTCTTCTCTTCTAGCGGGCACCCACGTGACATCCACGGACACATCGTCATCATCAACCGCTTCACTTGTATCTGACAAATCAACAAAGGAAGCAGCAGAGGGTACAACATCATCATCATCACACCGTATGAGTGGTGGCACTGGGCAAGTTGGCACAGTATACGCTGTGAGCCTGACACAAAAAAGCAGACTGATGTTTCACAGTCCAAAAACTTTTTTTTTTTTAAATGTACACTTACACTACTATTAAACAAGATATGAGTGGTGGCACTGGGCAAGTGGGCCCAGTATAAGCTGTGAGCCTGACACAAAAAAGCAGACTGATGTTTCACAGTTCAAAAACTTTTTTTTTTAAAATGTACACTTACACTACTATTAAACAAGATATGAGTGGTGGCACTGGGCAAGTGGGCACAGTATACGCTGTGAGCCTGACACAAAAAAGCAAACTGATGTTTCACAGTCCAAAAAGTTTTTTTTGTTTTTAAATGTACACTTACACTATTATTAAACAAGATATGAGTGGTGTCACTGGGCAAGTGGGCACAGTATATGCTGTGAGCCTGACACAAAAAAAGCAGACTGATGTTTCACAGTCCAAAAAGTTTTTTTTGTTTTTAAATGTACACTTACACTACTATTAAACAAGATATGAGTGGTGGCACTGGGCAAGTGGGCACAGTATACGCTGTGAGCCTGACACAAAAAAGCAGACTGATGTTTCACAGTCCAAAAAGTTTTTATTTTTTTAAATGTACACTTACACTACTATTAAACAAGATATGAGTGGAGGCACTGGGCAAGTGGGCACAGTATGAGCTGTGAGCCTGACACAAAAAAGCAGACTGATATTTCACAGTCCAAAAAGTTTTTTATTTTTTTAAATGTACACTTATACTACTATTAAATAAGATATGAGTGGTGGCACTGGGCAAGTGGGCACAGTATACGCTGTGAGCCTGACACAAAAAAGCAGACTGATGTTTCACAGTCCAAAAAGTTTTTATTTTTTTAAATGTACACTTACACTACTATTAAACAAGATATGAGTGGTGGCACTGGGCAAGTGGGCACAGTATACGCTGTGAGCCTGACATAAAAAAGCAGACTGATGTTTCACAGTCCAAAAAGTTTTATTTTTTTTAAATGTACACTTACACTACTATTAAACAAGATATGAGTGGTGGCACTGGGCAAGTGGGCACAGTATGAGCTGTGAGCCTGACACAAAAAAGCAGACTGATGTTTCACAGTCCAAAAAGTTTTTTATTTTTTTAAATGTACACTTATACTACTATTAAACAAGATATGAGTGGTGGCATTGGGCAAGTGGGCACAGTATACGCTGTGAGCCTGACACAAAAAAGCAGACTGATGTTTCACAGTCCAAAATGTTTTTATTTTTTTAAATGTACACTTACACTACTATTAAACAAGATATGAGTGGTGGCACTGGGCAAGTGGGCACAGTATACGCTGTGAGCCTGACACAAAAAAGCAGACTGATGTTTCACAGTCCAAAAAGTTTTATTTTTTTTAAATGTACACTTACACTACTATTAAACAAGATATGAGTGGTGGCACTGGGCAAGTAGGCACAGTATACGCTGTGATCCTGACACAAAAAAGCAGACTGATGTTTCACAGTCCAAAAAGTTTTTATTCTTTTAAATGTACACTTACACTACTATTAAACAAGATATAAGTGGTGGCACTGGGCAAATGGGCCCAGTATAAGCTGTGAGCCTGACACAAAAAAAGTGGACTGATGTTTCACAGTCCAAAAAGTTTTTTTGGTTTTTAAATGTACACTTACACTACTATTAAACAAGATATGAGTGGTGGCACTGGGCAAGTGGGCACAGTATACGCTGTGAGCCTGACACAAAAAAGCAGACTGATGTTTCACAGTCCAAAAAGTTTTTTTTGTTTTTAAATGTACACTTACACTACTATTAAACAAGATATGAGTGGTGGCACTGGGCAAGTGGGCACAGTATACGCTGTGAGCCTGACACAAAAAAGCAGACTGATGTTTCACAGTCCAAAACCTTTTTATTTTTTTAAATGTACACTTACACTACTATTAAACAAGATCTGAGTGGTGGCACTGGCAAGTGGGCACAGTATACGCTGTGAGCCTGACACAAAAAAGCAGACTGATGTTTCACAGTCCAAAAAGTTTTTTTTGTTTTTAAATGTACACTTACACTACTATTAAACAAGATATGAGTGGTGGCACTGGGCAAGTGGGCACAGTATACGCTGTGAGCCTGACACAAAAAAGCAGACTGATGTTTCACAGTCCAAAAAGTTTTTTTGTTTTTAAATGTACACTTACACTACTATTAAACAAGATATGAGTGGTGGCACTGGGCAAGTGGGCACAGTATGAGCTGTGAGCCTGACACAAAAAAGCAGACTGATGTTTCACAGTCCAAAACCTTTTTATTTTTTTAAATGTACACTTACACTACTATTAGACAAGATATGAGTGGTGGCACTGGGCAAGTGGGCACAGTATAAGCTGTGAGCCTGACACAAAAAAGCAGACTGATTTTTCACAGTCCAAAAAGTTTTTTATTTTTTTAAATGTACACTTACACTACTATTAAACAAGATATGAGTGGTGGCACTGGGCAAGTGGGCACAGTATACACAGTGAGCCTGACACAAAAAAGCAGACTGATGTTTCACAGTCCAAAAAGTTTTTATTTTTTTAAATGTACACTTACACTACTATTAAACAAGATATGAGTGGTGGCACTGGGCAAGTGGGCACAGTATACGCTGTGAGCCTGACACAAAAAAGCAGACTGATGTTTCACAGTCCAAAAAGTTTTTATTTTTTTAAATGTACACTTACACTACTATTAAACAAGATATGAGTGGTGGCACTGGGCAAGTGGGCACAGTATACGCTGTGAGCCTGACACAAAAAAGCAGACTGATGTTTCACAGTCCAAAAAGTTTTTATTTTTTTAAATGTACACTTACACTACTATTAAACAAGATATGAGTGGTGGCACTGGGCAAGTGGGCACAGTATACGCTGTGAGCCTGACACAAAAAAGCAGACTGATGTTTCACAGTCCAAAAAGTTTTTATTTTTTTAAATGTACACTTACACTACTATTAAACAAGATATGAGTGGTGGCACTGGGCAAGTGGGCACAGTATACGCTGTGAGCCTGACACAAAAAAGCAGACTGATGTTTCACAGTCCAAAAAGTTTTTATTTTTTTAAATGTACACTTACACTACTATTAAACAAGATATGAGTGGTGGCACTGGGCAAGTGGGCACAGTATACGCTGTGAGCCTGACACAAAAAGCAGACTGATGTTTCACAGTCCAAAACCTTTTTATTTTTTTAAATGTACACTTACACTACTATTAAACAAGATATGAGTGGTGGCACTGGGCAAGTGGGCACAGTATACGCTGTGAGCCTGACACAAAAAAGCAGACTGATGTTTCACAGTCCAAAAAGTTTTTTTTGTTTTTAAATGTACACTTACACTACTATTAAACAAGATATGAGTGGTGGCACTGGGCAAGTGGGCACAGTATACGCTGTGAGCCTGACACAAAAAAGCAGACTGATGTTTCACAGTCCAAAAAGTTATTTTTGTTTTTAAATGTACACTTACACTACTATTAAACAAGATATGAGTGGTGGCACTGGGCAAGTGGGCACAGTATGAGCTGTGAGCCTGACACAAAAAAGCAGACTGATGTTTCACAGTCCAAAACCTTTTTATTTTTTTAAATGTACACTTACACTACTATTAGACAAGATATGAGTGGTGGCACTGGGCAAGTGGGCACAGTATACACAGTGAGCCTGACACAAAAAAGCAGACTGATGTTTCACAGTCCAAAAAGTTTTTATTTTTTTAAATGTACACTTACACTACTATTAAACAAGATATGAGTGGTGGCACTGGGCAAGTGGGCACAGTATACGCTGTGAGCCTGACACAAAAAAGCAGACTGATGTTTCACAGTCCAAAAAGTTTTTTTTGTTTTTAAATGTACACTTACACTACTATTAAACAAGATATGAGTGGTGGCACTGGGCAAGTGGGCACAGTATACTCTGTGAGCCTGACACAAAAAAGCAGACTGATGTTTCACAGTCCAAAAACTTTTTTT
This sequence comes from Bombina bombina, assembly GCF_027579735.1. Classification (NCBI taxonomy): domain Eukaryota; kingdom Metazoa; phylum Chordata; class Amphibia; order Anura; family Bombinatoridae; genus Bombina; species Bombina bombina. The sequence goes on along the minus strand of NC_069501.1, from coordinate 203,026,996 downwards.
TGTTTTTAAATGTACACTTACACTACTATTAAACAAGATATGAGTGGTGGCACTGGGCAAGTGGGCACAGTATACGCTGTGAGCCTGACACAAAAAAGCAGACTGATGTTTCACAGTCCAAAAACTTTTTTTTGTTTTTAAATGTACACTTACACTACTATTAAACAAGATATGAGTGGTGGCACTGGGCAAGTGGGCACAGTATACACTGTGAGCCTGACACAAAAAAGCGGACTGATGTTTCACAGTCCAAAAAGTTTTTTTTGTTTTTAAATGTACACTTACACTACTATTAAACAAGATATGAGTGGTGGCACTGGGCAAGTGGGCACAGTATACTCTGTGAGCCTGACACAAAAAAGCAGACTGATGTTTCACAGTCCAAAAACTTTTTTTTGTTTTTAAATGTACACTTACACTACTATTAAACAAGATATGAGTGGTGGCACTGGGCAAGTGGGCACAGTATACGCTGTGAGCCTGACACAAAAAAGCAGACTGATGTTTCACAGTCCAAAAAGTTTTTTTTGTTTTCAAATGTACACTTACACTACTATTAAACAAGATATGAGTGGTGGCACTGGGCAAGTGGGCACAGTATACGCTGTGAGCCTGACACAAAAAAGCAGACTGATGTTTCACAGTCCAAAACCTTTTTATTTTTTTAAATATACACTTACACTACTATTAAACAAGATATGAGTGGTGGCACTGGGCAAGTGGGCACAGTATAAGCTGTGAGCCTGACACAAAAAAGCAGACTGATGTTTCACAGTCCAAAAAGTTTTTTTTTTTTTTAAATGTACACTTACACTACTATTAACCAAGATATGAGTGGTGGCACTGGGCAAGTGGGCACAGTATACACTGTGAGCCTGACACAAAAAAGCAGACTGATGTTTCACAGTCCAAAAAGTTTTTATTTTTTTAAATGTACACTTACACTACTATTAAACAAGATATGAGTGGTGGCACTGGGCAAGTGGGCACAGTATACGCTGTGAGCCTGACACAAAAAAGCAGACTGATGTTTCACAGTCCAAAAAGTTTTTATTTTTTTAAATGTACACTTACACTACTATTAAACAAGATATGAGTGGTGGCACTGGGCAAGTGGGCACAGTATGAGCTGTGAGCCTGACACAAAAAAGCAGACTGATGTTTCACAGTCCAAAAAGTTTTTTTTGTTTTTAAATGTACACTTACACTACTATTAAACAAGATATGAGTGGTGGCACTGGCAAGTGGGCACAGTATACGCTTTGAGCCTGACACAAAAAAGCAGACTGATGTTTCACAGTCCAAAAAGTTTTTCTCCAACATTGGTGTGTCCGGTCCACGGCGTCATCCTTACTTGTGGGATATCTCTTCCCCAACAGGAAATGGCAAAGAGTCCCAGCAAAGCTGGCCATATAGTCCCTCCTAGGCTCCGCCCACTCCAGTCATTCTCTTTGCCGTTGCACAGGCAACATCTCCACGGAGATGGTTAAGAGTTTTTTGGTGTTTAAATGTAGTTTTTATTCTTCTATCAAGTGTTTGCTATTTTAAAATAGTGCTGGTATGTACTATTTACTCTGAAACAGAAAAGGATGAAGATTTCTGTTTGTGAGAGGAAGATGATTTTAGCAGACAGTAACTAAAATCGATTGCTGTTTCCACATAGGACTGTTGAGATGAAGTAACTTCAGTTGGGGGAAACAGTTAGCAGACTTTTCTGCTTAAGGTATGACTAGCCATATTTCTAACAAGACCATGTAATGCTGGAAGGCTGTCATTTCCCCTCATGGGGACCGGTAAGCCATTTTCTTAATCAAACAAACAGAATAAAGGGCTTATTATGGGCTAAAAAACTGGTAGACATTTTTATGGGCTAAATCGATTGCTTTATTTGGGCATTTTATTCATATTTATGCTGACAATTTGCATTTATAAACTTGGGGAACGTTTATTAAACGGCAGGCACTGTGTTAGACACCTTTTCCAGTCAGGGGGCCTTCCTAGTTGTAGACAGAGCCTCATTTTCGCGCCATTACTGCGCAGTTGTTTTTTGAGAGCAGGGCATGCAGATGCATGTGTGAGGATCTAAAAATTGCTGGAAAAGCTTCTAGAAGGCGTCAATTGGTATCGTATTCCCCTCTGGGCTTGGTTGGATCTCAGCAAAGACTATAGCTGGGACTGTATAGGGGTTAAATTTATAAACGGCTCCGGTTCCGTTATTTTAAGGGTTAAAGCTCTGAAATTTGGTGTGCAATACTATTAATGCTTTAAGACACTGTGGTGAAATTTTTGGTAATTTTTGAACAATTCCTTCATACTTTTTCACATATTCAGTAATAAAGTGTTTTCTGTTTAAAATTTAAAGAGACAGTAACGGTTTTGTTTTAAAACGTTTTTTTGTGCTTTGTTGACAAGTTTAGGCCTGTTTAACATGTCTGTACCTTCAGATAAGCTATGTTCTATATGTTTGAAAGCCAATGTGTCTCCCCATTTAAATTTATGTGATAATTGTGCCATAGCGTCCAAACAAAGTAAGGACAGTACTGCCACAGATAATGAAATTGCCCAAGATGATTCCTCAGATGAGGGGAGTAAACATGATACTACATCATCTCCTACTGTGTCTACACCAGTTTTGCCCACGCAGGAGGCCCCTAGTACATCTAGTGCGCCAATACTTATTACCATGCAACAATTAACGGCTGTAATGGATAACTCCATAGCAAATATTTTATCCAAAATGCCTACTTATCAGAGAAAGCGCGATTGCTCTGTTTTAAACACTGAAGAGCAGGAGGGCGCTGATGATAATTGTTCTGTCATACCCTCACACCAATCTGAAGGGGCCATGAGGGAGGTTTTGTCAGATGGAGAAATTTCAGATTCAGGAAAAATTTCTCAACAAGCTGAACCTGATGTTGTGACATTTAAATTTAAATTAGAACATCTCCGCGCACTGCTTAAGGAGGTGTTATCTACTCTGGATGATTGTGACAACTTGGTCATTCCAGAGAAATTATGCAAGATGGACAAGTTCCTAGAGGTTCCGGTGCACCCCGACGCTTTTCCTATACCCAAGCGGGTGGCGGACATAGTAAATAAGGAGTGGGAAAAGCCCGGCATACCTTTTGTTCACCCCCCTATATTTAAGAAATTATTTCCTATGGTCGACCCCAGAAAGGACTTATGGCAGACAGTCCCTAAGGTCGAGGGGGCAGTTTCTACTCTAAACAAACGCACTACTATTCCTATCGAAGATAGTTGTGCTTTCAAAGATCCTATGGATAAAAAATTGGAAGGTTTGCTTAAAAAGATTTTTGTACAGAAAGGTTACCTTCTACAACCCATTTCGTGCATTGTTCCTGTCACTACAGCAGCGTGGTTCTGGTTCGAGGAACTAGAAAAGTCGCTCAGTAGAGAGACTCCATATGAGGAGGTTATGGACAGAGTTCACGCACTTAAATTGGCTAACTCTTTTATTTTAGATGCCGCTTTGCAATTAGCTAGATTAGCGGCGAAAAATTCAGGGTTTGCTATCGTGGCGCGCAGAGCGCTTTGGCTAAAGTCTTGGTCAGCGGATGTGTCATCCAAGACAAAATTGCTTAACATCCCTTTCAAAGGTAAAACTCTATTTGGACCAGAATTGAAAGAGATTATTTCAGACATCACTGGGGGAAAGGGCCACGCCCTTCCACAAGATAGGTCTTTCAAGGCTAAAAATAAGTCTAATTTTCATTCCTTTCGCAATTTCAGGAACGGACCGGCCTCTAATTCTGCATCCTCTAAGCAAGAGGGTAATGCCTCACAACCCAAACCAGCCTGGAAACCGATGCAAGGCTGGAACAAGGGTAAGCAGGCCAAGAAGCCTGCCGCTGCTAACAAAACAGCATGAAGGAGTAGCCCCGATCCGGGACCAGATCTAGTGGGGGGCAGACTCTCTCTCTTTGCTCAGGCTTGGGCAAGAGATGTTCAGGATCCCTGGGCGCTAGAAATAGTTTCTCAAGGTTATCTCCTGGAATTCAAAGAACTACCCCCAAGGGGAAGGTTCCACATGTCTCACTTATCCTCAAACCAAATAAAGAGACAGGCATTCTTACATTGTGTAGAAGACCTGTTAAAGATGGGAGTGATACACCCAGTTCCAATAAAGGAACAAGGAATGGGATTTTATTCCAATCTGTTCGTAGTTCCCAAAAAAGAGGGAACTTTCAGACCAATTTTGGATTTGAAGATCCTAAACAAATTTCTCAGGGTACCATCGTTCAAGATGGAAACCATTCGAACGATTCTACCCACTATCCAGGAAAGTCAATTTATGACTACCGTGGATCTAAAGGATGCGTACCTACATATTCCTATCCACAAAGAACATCATCAGTTCCTAAGGTTCGCTTTTCTGGACAAGCATTACCAGTTTGTGGCCCTCCCATTCGGGTTAGCCACTGCTCCAAGGATTTTCACAAAGGTGCTAGGGTCCCTTCTAGCGGTTCTAAGACCGAGGGGCATTGCAGTAGTACTTTACTTGGACGACATTCTAATACAAGCGTCATCCCTGTCAAAAGCAAAGGCTCATACAGACATCGTTCTGGCCTTTCTCAGATCACACGGATGGAAGGTGAACATAGAAAAGAGTTCTTTGTCTCCGTCGACAAGAGTTCCCTTCTTGGGAACAATAATAGATTCCTTAGAAATGAGGATTTTTCTGACAGAGGTCAGAAAATCAAAACTTCTAAGCTCTTGTCAAGCTCTTCATTCTGTTCCTCGTCCTTCCATAGCGCAGTGCATGGAAGTAGTAGGGTTGATGGTTGCAGCAATGGACATAGTTCCTTTTGCACGAATTCATCTAAGACCATTACAACTGTGCATGCTCAAACAGTGGAATGGGGATTATACAGACTTGTCTCCAATGATTCAAGTAGATCAGAAGACCAGAGATTCACTCTGTTGGTGGCTGACCCTGGACCATCTGTCCCAGGGAATGAGCTTCCGCAGACCAGAGTGGGTCATTGTCAGTCTAGTGGGCTGGGGCGCGGTCTGGGAATCCCTGAAAGCTCAGGGTCTATGGTCTCGGGAAGAGTCTCTTCTCCCGATAAACATTCTGGAACTGAGAGCGATATTCAATGCTCTCAGGGCTTGGCCTCAACTAGCAAAGGCCAGATTCATAAGGTTTCAATCAGACAACATGACGACCTTTGCGTATATCAATCATCAGGGGGGAACAAGGAGTTCCCTGGCGATGAAAGAAGTGACCAAAATAATTCAATGGGCGGAGGATCACTCCTGCCACCTGTCTGCGATCCACATCCCAGGTGTGGAAAACTGGGAGGCGGATTTTCTGAGTCGTCAGACATTCCATCTGGGGGAGTGGGAACTCCACCCGGAGATCTTTGCCCAAATAACCCAATTATGGGGCATTCCAGACATGGATCTGATGGCGTCTCGTCAGAACTTCAAGGTTCCTTGCTACGGGTCCAGATCCAGGGATCCCAAGGCGACTCTAGTAGATGCACTAGTAGCACCTTGGACCTTCAACCTAGCTTATGTATTTCCACCGTTTCCTCTCATTCCCAGTCTGGTAGCCAGGATCAATCAGGAGAGGGCCTCGGTGATCTTGATAGCTCCTGCGTGGCCACGCAGGACTTGGTATGCAGATCTGGTGAATATGTCATCGGTTCCACCATGGAAGCTACCTTTGAGACAGGACCTTCTTGTTCAGGGTCCATTCGAACATCCAAATCTGGTCTCCCTCCAGCTGACGGCTTGGAGATTGAACGCTTGATTCTATCGAAGCGTGGGTTTTCAGATTCTGTGATAGATACTCTGGTTCAGGCCAGAAAACCGGTAACTAGAAAGATTTACCATAAAATATGGAAAAGATATATCTGTTGGTGTGAATCCAAAGGATTCCCATGGAATAAGATAAAAATTCCTAAGATTCTCTCCTTTCTACAAGAAGGTTTGGAGAAAGGATTATCTGCAAGTTCTCTAAAGGGACAGATCTCTGCTTTATCTGTCTTACTACACAAAAGACTGGCAGCTGTGCCAGATGTTCAAGCATTTGTTCAGGCTCTGGTTAGGATCAAGCCTGTTTACAGACCTTTGACTCCTCCCTGGAGTCTAAATCTAGTTCTTTCAGTTCTTCAAGGGGTTCCGTTTGAACCTTTACATTCCATAGATATTAAGTTACTATCTTGGAAAGTTTTGTTTTTGGTTGCAATTTCTTCTGCTAGAAGAGTTTCAGAGTTATCTGCTCTGCAGTGTTCTCTGCCCTATCTGGTGTTCCATGCAGATAAGGTGGTTTTGCGTACTAAGCCTGGTTTTCTTCCTAAGGTTGTTTCTAACAAAAATATTAACCAGGAGATAGTTGTACCTTCTTTATGTCCGAATCCAGTTTCAAAGAAGGAACGTTTGTTACACAATTTGGACGTAGTCCGTGCTCTAAAATTCTATTTAGAGGCTACAAAAGATTTCAGAAAAACTTCTTCCTTGTTTGTTGTTTATTCTGGTAAAAGTAGAGGTCAAAAAGCGACTTCTACCTCTCTTTCCTTTTGGCTTAAAAGCATCATCCGATTGGCTTATGAGACTGCTGGACGGCAGCCTCCTGAAAGAATCACAGCTCACTCCACTAGGGCTGAGGCTTCCACATGGGCCTTCAAGAACGAGGCTTCTGTTGACCAGATATGTAAGGCAGCGACTTGGTCTTCACTGCACACTTTTGCCAAATTTTACAAATTTGATACTTTTGCTTCTTCGGAGGCTATTTTTGGGAGAAAGGTTTTGCAAGCTGTGGTGCCTTCCGTTTAGGTAACCTGATTTGCTCCCTCCCTTCATCCGTGTCCTAAAGCTTTGGTATTGGTTCCCACAAGTAAGGATGACGCCGTGGACCGGACACACCAATGTTGGAGAAAACAGAATTTATGCTTACCTGATAAATTACTTTCTCCAACGGTGTGTCCGGTCCACGGCCCGCCCTGGTTTTTTAATCAGGTCTGATGAATTATTTTCTCTAACTACAGTCACCACGGTACCATATGGTTTCTCCTATATATATTTCCTCCTGTCCGTCGGTCGAATGACTGGGTTGGGCGGAGCCTAGGAGGGACTATATGGCCAGCTTTGCTGGGACTCTTTGCCATTTCCTGTTGGGGAAGAGATATCCCACAAGTAAGGATGACGCCGTGGACCGGACACACCGTTGGAGAAAGTAATTTATCAGGTAAGCATAAATTCTGTTTTTTTGTTTTTAAATGTACACTTACACTACTATTAAACAAGATATGAGTGGTGGCACTGGGCAAGTGGGCACAGTATACGCTGTGAGCCTGACACAAAAAAGCAGACTGATGTTTCACAGTCCAAAACCTTTTTATTTTTTTAAATGTACACTTACACTACTATTAAACAAGATATGAGTGGTGGCACTGGGCAAGTGGGCACAGTATAAGCTGTGAGCCTGACACAAAAAAGCAGACTGATGTTTCACAGTCCAAAAACTTTTTTATTTTTTTAAATGTACACTTACACTACTATTAAACAAGATATGAGTGGTGGCACTGGGAAAGTGGGCACAGTATATACTGTGAGCCTGACACAAAAAAGCAGACTGATGTTTCACAGTCCAAAAAGTTTTTATTTTTTTAAATGTACACTTACACTACTATTAAACAAGATATGAGTGGTGGCACTGGGCAAGTGGGCACAGTATACGCTGTGAGCCTGACACAAAAAAGCAGACTGATGTTTCACAGTCCAAAAAGTTTTTATTTTTTTAAATGTACACTTACACTACTATTAAACAAGATATGAGTGGTGGCACTGGGCAAGTGGGCACAGTATACGCTGTGAGCCTGACACAAAAAAGCAGACTGATGTTTCACAGTCCAAAAAGTTTTTTTTGTTTTTAAATGTACACTTACACTACTATTAAACAAGATATGAGTGGTGGCACTGGGCAAGTGGGCACAGTATACGCTGTGAGCCTGACACAAAAAAAGCAGACTGATGTTTCACAGTCCAAAAAGTTTTTTTTGTTTTTAAATGTACACTTACACTACTATTAAACAAGATATGAGTGGTGGCACTGGGCAAGTGGGCACAGTATGAGCTGTGAGCCTGACACAAAAAAGCAGACTGATGTTTCACAGTCCAAAAAGTTTTTATTTTTTTAAATGTACACTTACACTACTATTAAACAAGATATGAGTGGTGGCACTGGGCAAGTGGGCACAGTATACGCTGTGAGCCTGACACAAAAAAGCAGACTGATGTTTCACAGTCCAAAAAGTTTTTTTTGTTTTTAAATGTACACTTACACTACTATTAAACAAGATATGAGTGGTGGCACTGGGCAAGTGGGCACAGTATACGCTGTGAGTCTGACACAAAAAAGCAGACTGATGTTTCACAGTCCAAAAAGTTTTTTGTTTTTAAATTTACACTACTGTTACACCAGATATGAGTGGTGGCACTGGGCAAGTGGGCCTGGCACACATGCTGGCAGGCAGGCAACTGCAATTAGATTACACTAGCAGACTGATGTTTCACAGTCAAAAAAGTTTTTTTTTTTTTTAAATTTACACTACTGTTACACCAGATATGGGTGGTGGCACTGGGCAAGTGGCTTGGCAGGCAGGCAACTGCAATTAGATTGCACAGGGAAAAAAAATGATGTTCTAGCCCTAAAAAGGGCTTTTTGGGGTGCTGTCCTTACAGCAGAGATCAGATGAGTCCTTCAGGACTGTAGTGGACACTGAATACAGTAGCCTAGCTATCAATTTCCCTATTAAATCACCAGCAGCTACACTCTCCCTCCTCTCACTAACAATGCAGCTTCCTAATGAATCTAAAATGGCTGCTGTCCATGAGCTGGGAGGGTCTGGGAGGGAGGGTCTGCTGCTGATTGGCTGGAATGTGTCTGCAGACTGTGAGATACAGGGTCAAAGTTTACTCAATGATGACGATTCGGGGGCGGATCGAACATCGCATATGTTCGCCCGCCGCGGCAAACGCGAACATGCTATGTTCGCCGGGAACTATTCGCGACATCACTAGTAGTTTATTCTAGAGTATGTTTTTTTTATTAGAAAAGGATTAATCTTTATTTTTTTGGATAATTTTGTTTTGTTTTTTTGTAATGGTAGTTTTTTTTTATTTTTTGTAATGGTAGTTTTTTTATTTTTTGTAATGTTCGGTTTTAGTGTAAGGCAGGGTAGGTTTTATTTCACAGGTAAGTTTGTATTTATTTTAACTAGGTAGTTCGTAAATAGTTAATAACTATTTATATTATAGAGATATGAAAAGATATATATTAACAAATTAAATGTCAAATTTCCAAAAGCTAACCCAAACCTGAAGCTAAATATTAATAATGTTGTCACTGAAATAAAAACCTAATAGATAGGTTTATACTGAACATAATCATATTTTACTCATCTAAAGAAGAACTTTGCTACAGCTAATTTAAAACAATAAGGATTTTTTTACCTACTGTGTATTATTGTTTTGTCATTTTAAAAGGTCTGTGGGGAGAATAATAGTACTAATAGAGTAAATGCATGAAGAGAACATAATTAATCAATCTATAAAGAGATCCACATCATTTCTCATATTAATTCCTCTAGGGCCACTGGAGTTCTCGGTGTATCCTCATCTAATGATAACAAATGTTGTCTTATTCTCTCTTTTAGTGGGTGTGTTGGAATCTCTAAATACTGGAAAAAAAAACATTGTTGGCAAGTAATTAAATAAACTATATAGCTACTAGTGCAGTCAATCCTGCTATTTATCCAAACATTTTTACCATTATGTGAGGGATTGAAGGATTTTGATTTATTTGTATAATTACAACTCTTGCACAGCATATGACCACACTTAAAGAAGCCTTTTATACTATCTAGTCAATTACTATTTTGTTTAGTTTTTTCATGAAAATGTTGTTTAATTGTTTTCACCTAATGTGGGTGCTTTTTTGGCTACACACTTAATTCCCTGGTCCAATATTTTTTCAGTTTTATATCACTGTGTAAAATAGGCAGGGACTTTCTTACAATGTTACAAGGCTAGGTTTATTATATCCTCTTGCTGTTAATTTGTCTTTTGTTTGGATCTTATAACTTTCTAAGGTACTATAATTCCTGTGTATTCATATGTATTAGCCCCTTTGTATGTCTTTTTTTATATGTCTGATGTGCCAAGACTCTGCCCTCTATATTGTATTATGAGCTAAAGGTTTTCTATATACATAAGTATTTATTGTATTATTGATATAATTGGTATTGGTATTTAAGACAAGTGGAGATCTAAAAAGTTAATTTTTGTTCTATCTGTGGCATATGTAAATTTTAAATTGAATATGTTATTATTCAAGTAGTTTATAAATTACTCTGCCAAGATGTGGGACAATTCCATTCATCCCATGTATAAGTTAGCGTATGCAGAAAAATCTCTCCTCCAAAGACAAAGTTGTTGTCTAGTAGGAGGAATTGAGCTGTGGGCACTAAAAACTGTATAAAATGATCTGCATAATCAGTGTGTCTCCTGACCATATTCCTTGATGCTTCTAAACCTATTGTATGGGATATACTAGAATATAAAGCTGTTACATCAACCGATAACCATAGGAAATCTGGTTGCCAAGTTAGACTTTCTAATTGATGTATCAAGTGTGAGCTGTCCCTATTATACCATGGGAGAGAAGTTACTATTGGTTGAAGAATGTAATCTAACCATGCGCTATCCTCTCACATAGTTATCCAATACTTGCCACTAGGAGATGTTCAGGCGGGTTCTGTAAAGGTCTTGTGAATTTTTGGTACTATACTGAATATGGGTATTACTGGATTCTCTGCTACAAAGTAATCTGCTAATTCTTTGGATTTTAAATTGTTTTGCCACTGCTGTGTCCAAAAAAGAAAACAGATGTTCTTTAAAGACAGTGGTAGGTTCAGATATCAATTTTCCATATGTCTCTGAGACTGTTAAGTAATCACATACACGCAGTCACATACATACACACACGCAGTCACATATATACACACACACAGTCACATATATACATACACACAGTCACATACATACACACATGCAGTCACATATAAACATACACACTTTCACATATATACACACACACAGTCACATATATACATACACACAGTCACATACATACACACACACAGTCACATACATACACACACACAGTCACATATATACACACACACAGTCACATATATACACACACACAGTCACATATATACACACACACATTCACATATATACATACACACAGTCACATATATACATACACACAGTCACATATATACACACACACAGTCACATATATACATACACACAGTCACATATATACATACACACAGTCACATATATACACACACACAGTCACATATATACATACACACAGTCACATACATACACACACACAGTCACATATATACACACACAGTCACATATATACATACACACAGTCACATATATACATACACACAGTCACATATATACACACACACAGTCACATATATACATACACACAGTCACATACATACACACACACAGTCACATATATACATACACACAGTCACATACATACACACACACAGTCACATACATACACACACACAGTCACATATATACATACACACAGTCACATACATACACACACACAGTCACATATATACACACACACAGTCACATATATACATACACACAGTCACATACATACACACACACACAGTCACATATATACATACACACAGTCACAGTCATACACACACAGTCACATATATACACACACAGTCACATATATACACACACACAGTCACATATATACATACACACAGTCACATACATACACACACACAGTCACATATATACATACACACAGTCACATACATACACACACACAGTCACATATATACACACACACAGTCACATATATACACACACACAGTCACATATATACATACACACAGTCACATATATACATACACACAGTCACATATATACACACACACAGTCACATATATACATACACACAGTCACATATATACATACACACATTCACATATATACACACACACAGTCGCATATATACACACACACAGTCACATATATACATACACACAGTCACATATATACATACACACAGTCACATATATACACACACACAGTCACATATATACATACACACAGTCACATATATACATACACACAGTCACATATATACACACAAATAGTCACATATATACATACACACAGTCACATACATACACACACAGTCACACATATACTCACACAGTCACATATATACATACACACAGTCACATATATACACACACACAGTCACATATATACATACACACAGTCACATACATACACACACACAGTCACATATAAACATACACACTTTCACATATATACACACACACAGTCACATATATACATACACCCAGTCACATACATACACACACACAGTCACATATATACACACACAGTCACATATATACACACACACAGTCACATATATACACACACACATTCACATATATACATACACACAGTCACATATATACATACACACAGTCACATATATACACACACACAGTCACATATATACATACACACAGTCACATATATACATACACACAGTCACATATATACACACACACAGTCACATATATACATACACACAGTCACATACATACACACACAGTCACATATATACACACACAGTCACATATATACATACACACAGTCACATATATACATACACACAGTCACATATATACACACACACAGTCACATATATACATACACACAGTCACATACATACACACACACAGTCACATATATACATACACACAGTCACATACATACACAGTCACATACATACACACACACAGTCACATATATACATACACACAGTCACATACATAGACACACACAGTCACATATATACACACACACAGTCACATATATACATACACACAGTCACATACATACACACACACAGTCACATATATACATACACACAGTCACAGTCATACACACACACAGTCACATATATACACACACAGTCACATATATACACACACACAGTCACATATATACATACACACAGTCACATACATACACACACACAGTCACATATATACATACACACAGTCACATACATACACACACACAGTCACATATATACACACACACAGTCACATATATACACACACAGTCACATATATACATACACACAGTCACATATATACATACACACAGTCACATATATACACACACACAGTCACATATATACATACACACAGTCACATATATACATACACACAGTCACATATATACACACACAGTCACATATATACATACACACAGTCACATACATACACACACAGTCACATATATACACACACAGTCACATATATACATACACACAGTCACATATATACATACACACAGTCACATATATACACACACACAGTCACATATATACACACACACACAGCCACATACATACACGCACACAGTCACATATATACATACACACAGTCACATACATACACACACAGTCACATATATACATACACAGTCACATACATACACACACAGTCACATATATACACACACACAGTCACATATATACACACACAGTCACATATATACATACACACAGTCACATACATACACACACACAGTCACATATATACATACACACAGTCACATATATACATACACACAGTCACATACATACACACGCACAGTCACATATATACATACACACAGTCACATTTATACATACACACAGTCACATATATACACACACAGTCACATATATACATACACACAGTCGCATATATACATACACACAGTCACATATATACATACACACAGTCACATATATACATACACACAGTCACATATATACACACACACAGTCACATATATACATACACACAGTCACATACATACACACACAGTCACATATATACACACACACAGTCATATATATACATACACACAGTCACATATATACACACACACAGTCACATATATACATACACACAGTCACATACATACACACACACAGTCACATATATACACACACACAGTCACATATATACACACACACACAGTCACATATATACACACACACAGTCACATATATACATACACACAGTCACATATATACATACACACAGTCACATATATACACACACAGTCACATATATACATACACACAGTCATATATATATATACATACACACAGTCACATACATACACACACAGTCACATAAATACACACACACAGTCACATATATACATACACACAGTCACATATATACATACACACAGTCACATACATACACACACACAGTCACATATATACATACAAACACACACACATAAACACCAATGGGTAATACAGAAACACTAACCCCTGTAGTCAGAGACTTGGGGGCCCAGTCGCAATTGCGAGCCTCTGCACCCCCTGTAGTTTCACCCCTGCTCAAGAGCCAAGTGAAACTAATAATAACATACAGCAAATGGTACTCTTGACGAGAACTTGTACGTACTGTACAGTATTAAAAAAAGTACAGCAAACAGGAAGCAGTATATACTTGTATATATTAGTCTCTCATCTATGAGTGTCCATATTCCAATGTGTAATAAAAGTGAAAGTTCCTTGGTTTGGCTATATTTACAAAGTTCCAATTCCATTATAATGCTGGTGCTATGTATATAGCAGTCGCTCTTTGTATGTGAAACAAAGGAAATTCAAGCGGGCAGTTGTCTATCAATACTTTTCATTGGTGATGTGTAAACCAACAGTGGTAAGTATACAAGAGTCTCCAACGCCGACCTCCTCGTGGCTGTGTTGGGCTGGTCAGTTCCTTCAGTGAGGTGGTGTGTAGCCTCCTCACGCTTCCGGTTCTGCTCCCTCCTCGTCTGCAATGACACAGTGACTCTGGGAAGTACATAGAGGTGTGTGTGTATATATATATATATATATATATATATATATATATATATATATATATATATATATATATATATATATATATATATAGATCAATAGATAGATATACAGGGACATTGAAATAAATTTTTTAACTATCTTTCACATGGAGTGGGCTAGTAACAGTGATATTTTTCCACGCCTGTGTAAAATAATTATTATAAAAGTTCTAAAAAATACATACGTATTCTAATTATTTTTTAGAACCTCTTTAATAATTATTAATAAATATTATTAAAAGGATATGAAACCCAATTTTTTTCTTTCATGATATAGAAAGAGCATGCAATTTTAAATAACTATCACCTAGATTACGAGTTTTGCGCTAAACAGGGAGCGAAACTAACGCCAAAAATAACCTGCGTTATTTCACTCTGCATAATGCTCCCATTACAAGTTACTGAAAAGCCTCCTTGTGTGTGCGATATAGTGGCGTTAAGCTCCTTTCCCGCACAAAAGCCAAGGGCTGCTTTGACGTGCTCATGCACGCTTTCCCCATAGACATCAAAGGGGAGAGAGTGTTAGAAAAAAACACCTGAAGTGCGGAATGACAAATCTCCATAACGCAACCCTAATGATGTCTATGGGGAAAAAAGTTACGTTTCAACCTAACACCCTAACATAAACCCCAAGTCAAAACACCCCTAATCTGCCGCCCCTGACATCGCAGACACTAATAAAAGTTATTAACCCCTTATCCGCCACTCTCCGACATCGCCAACACTAATAAAAGTTATTAACCCCTAATCTGCCGCCCCACATGCCGACACTATAATAAAGTTATTAACCCCTAAACCTCCGGCCTCCCACATCGCTGCCACTAAATAAACCTATTAACCCTTAAACCTCCGGCCTCCCACATCGCTGCTACTATATAATATTAACCCCTAAACTGCCATCCCCCCACATCGCAAAACGCTAAATTAAACTATTAACCCCTAAACCTAACACCCCCCTAACTTAAAATTACAATATAACTATCTTAAAATAAATAAAAACTTACCTGTGAAATAAAAATAAACCTAACATTAAACTATAAATTTACCTAACATAACTATTGTAATAAAATGTAAAAAATACTAGCAATAAAAAAATCTAAATTACAAATTTAAAAAAACCTAACACTACAAAAAAAATTAAAAAACCTAACGGCTAGATTACGAGTTTTTGTCAGTAAGACTTGCGGTGCTGACGCGCCAGTTTATGCTCACCGCACACCTACAAACAACGCTGTTATTACAGGTTATTTCAAACCCGGCGTTAGCCGCAAAAAAGTGAGCATTGAGCAAAATTTAGCTCCACATCTCACTGTAATACCAGCGCTGCTTACGGTAGTGGTGAGCAGGTAAAACATGCTCGTGCACGATTTCCCCATTGGAATCAATGGGGCAGATTCGGCTGAAAAAAAACCTAACACCTGCAAAAAAGCAGCGTTCAGCTCCTAACTCAGCCCCATTGATTCCTATGGGAAAATAAAAGTTATGTCTACACCCTAACATGAACCCCGAGTCTAAACACCCCTAATCTTACACTTATTAACCCCTAATCTGCCGCCCCGACATCGCCGACACCTGCATTATATTATTAACCCCTAATTTGCTGCTCCGGACCCTGCCGCCACCTACATTATACTTATGAACCCCTAATCTGCTGCCCCCAACATCGCCGAACCCTACATTACATTTATTAACCCCTAATCTGCCGCCCACAACGTCGCTGCCACTATAATAAATATATTAACCCCTAAACCTAAGTCTAACACTAACCCTAACACCCCCCTAAAAATAATAGGATTGAGGTCAATAGGATTGAGGTTGCATTCTATTGGCTGTTCCAATCAGCCAATAGAATGCGAGCTCAATCCTATTGGCTGATTGGATCAGCGAATAGGATTGAACTTCAATCCTGTTGGCTGATTGCATCAGCCAATAGGATTTTTACTACCTTAATTCCGATTGGCTGATAGAATTCTATCAGCCAATAGAAATTCAAGGGACGCCATCTTGGATGACATCACTTAAAGGTGCCGTCATTTAGTGTTAGTCGTCGGAAAGAAGAGGATGCTCCACGTCGGATGTCTTGAAGATGCTTGCTTGTTACATTACTAGCCTGTTTAACATGTCTGACACCAAGGAAAATCCTTGTTCTAAGTGTTTAGAAGCCATTGTGGAACCCCCTCTTAGAATGTGTCCCACTTGCACTGATATGTCTATAAATTATAAAGAGCATATTATTTGATTCTCAGTTAGAAGGAAATGAGGGTTTAGCATCTAGCTCTCCCCAAGTGTCACAACCAGTAACGCCCACACAAGTGATGCCAAGTACCTCTAGTGCGTCTAATTAATTTACTTTACAAGACATGGCCACAGTTATGAATAAAACCCTCACAGAGGTTTTCTCTAAACTGCCTGGTTTACAGGGAAAGCGTGACAGCTCTGGGTTAAGAACAAATGCTGAGCTGTCTGATGCTTTAGTAGCCGTATCCGATATACCCTCACAATGTTCTGAAGTAAGGGATTTGTTATCTGAGGGAGAGATTTCTGATTCAGGAAAGACGCTCCCTCAGACAGATTCTGATATGACGGCTTTAAATTTAAGCTTGAACACCTCCGCTTATTGCTCAAGGAGGAATTAGCAAATCTAGACGATTGTGACCCTATAGTGGTCCCAGAGAAATTGTGTAAAATGGACAGATACTTAGAGGTTCCTGTTTACACTGATGTTTTTCCAGTCCCTAAGAGGATTGTGACTATTGTTACTAAGGAGTGGGATAGACGAGGTATTCCGTTCGCTCCCCCTCCTTTTTTAAGAAAATGTTTCCCATATCTGACACCATACAGGACTCGTGGCAGACTGTTCCTAAGGTGGAGGGAACTATTTCTACTCTTGCTAAGCGTACAACTATACCTATCAAAGACAGTTGTGCTTTCATAGATCCTATGGATACAAAATTAGAGGGTCTCCTAAAGAAAATTTTTGTTCATCAAGGTTTTCTTCTCCAACCTATTGCATGCATTGTTCCTGTAACTACTGCAGCTGCTTTCTGGTTTGAGGCTCTAGAAGAAGCTCTTCAGGTGGAGACTCCATTAGAGGATATTATGGATAGAATTAAGGCCCTTAAGTTGGCTAATTCTTTCATTACAGATGCCGCTTTCCAAATGGCTAAATTAGCGGCAAAGAATTCAGGTTTTGCCATTTTAGCACGCAAGGGTGTTATGGCTTAAGTCGTGGTCTGCTGATGTGTCATCAAAATCTAAATTGTTGAACATCCCTTTCAAAGGAAAGACCCTATTCGGGCCTGCACTGAAAGAAATTTTTTCAGACATCACTGGAGGGAAAGGCCATGCCCTCCCTCAGGATAAAAAAAATAAGATGAGGTCCAAACAAAATAATTTTCGTTCCTTTCGGAACTTCAAGGGTGGTCCCGCTTCAGCTTCCCCTGCAGCAAAGCAAGAGGGGAATTCTGTCCAATCCAAATCAGTCTGGAGACCTAACCAGGCTTGGAACAAAAGTAAACAGGCCAAGAAGCCTGCTGCTGCCTCTAAGACAGCATGAAGGGGTAGCCCATGATCCGGGGCCGGATCTAGTAGGGGCAGACTCTCTCTCTTTGCTCAGGCTTGGGCAAGAGATGTTCACGATTCCTGGGCTTTAGAAATTGTGTCCCAAGGATATCTTCTGGACTACAATGACTCCCCCCAAGGGGGAGATTTCACATTTCTCAATTATCTGCAAACCAGACAAAGAGAGAGGCGTTCTTACGCTGTGTAGAAGACCTACATACCATGGGAGTGATCCGCCCAGTTCCAAGAGCGGAACAAGGACTAGGTTTTTACTCCAACCTGTTTGTGGTTCCCAAAAAAGAGGGAACTTTCAGACCCATCTTGGATCTCAAAATTCTAAACAAATTCCTCAGAGTACCATCTTTCAGGATGGAGACTATTTGGACTATTCTTCCTCTGATCCAGGAGGGTCAATATATGACTACCGTGGATTTAAAGGATGAGTATCTACTCATCCCTATTCACAGAGATCATCATCAATTCCTCAGTTTCGCCTTCTGGACAGGCATTACCAGTTTGTGGCCCTTCCCTTCGGGTTGGCCACGGCTCCCAGAATTTTCACAAAGGTGCTAGGGTCCCTTTTGGCGGTTCTAAGAGCGCGGGGTATAGCAGTGGCGCCTTATCTAGACGACATCTTAATTCAGGCGTCGACTTTCCAGCTAGCCAAGTCTCACACGGACATCGTGTTGGCTTTTCTGAGATCTCACGGGTGGAAGGTGAACATAAAAAAGAGTTATCTCGTCCCTCTCACAAGAGTTTCCTTCCTAGGGACTCTGATAGACTCGGTAGAAATGAAAATATTTCTGCCAGAGGTCAGAAAATCAAAACTTTTAATCACTTGCCGAGCTCTTCATTCCATTCCTCGGCCATCAGTGGCTCAGTGTATGGAGGTATTCGGACTCATGGTAGCGGCAATGGACATAGTTCCCTATGCCCGCCTACACCTCAGACCACTGCAACTATGCATGCTCAAACAGTGGAATGGGGATTATGCAGATTTATCTCCTCAACTGCATCTGGACCAAGAGACCAGAGATTCTCTTCTCTGGTGGTTGTCTCAGCACCACCTGTCTCAGGGAATGTGTTTCCGTAGGCCAGAGTGGCTCATAGTAACGACAGATGCCAGCCTGCTAGGCTGGGGTGCAGTCTGGAAATCCCTGAAAGCACAGGGCTTATGGTCTCGGGAGTAATCTCTCCTCCCGATAAACATTCTAGAACTTAGAGTGATATTCAATGCGCTTCAGGCGTGGCCTCAGCTAGCTGCGGCCAAATTCATCAGATTTCAGTTGGACAACATCACGACTGTAGCCTATATCAATCATCAAGGAGGAACACGGAGTTCTCTAGCGATGATGGAGTTAACCAAAACAATCCGATGGGCGGAGGATCACTCTTGCCATCTCTCAGCAATCCATATCCCAGGGGTAGAGAACTGGGAGGCGGATTTCCTAAGTCATCAAACTTTTCATCCGGGGGAGTGGGAGCTCCATCCGGAGGTATTTGCCCAGCTGGCTTAGCTATGGGGCACACCAGAATTGGATCTGATGGCGTCCCGACAGAACGCCAAACTTCCTCGTTACGGGTCCAGGTCCCGGGATCCCCAGGTGGTACTGATAAATGCTCTAGCAATGCCCTGGTCCTTGAATCTGGCTTATGTATTTCCACTGTTTCCTCTCCTCCCATGTCTGGTTGCCAGAATCAAGCAGGAGAGAGCTTCTGTGATTCTGATAGTGCCTGCATGGCCACGCAGGACTTGGTATGCAGACCTGGTGGACATGTCATCTGTTCCACTGTGGACTCTGCCAATGAGGCAGGACCTTCTAATCCAAGGTCCGTTCAAGCATCCAAATCTAATTTCTCTGCGTCTGACTGCTTGGAGATTGAACGCCTGATTCTATCAAAGCGTGGTCATTGATACCCTGATTCAGGCTAGAAAGCCTGTTACCAGGAAAATCTATCATAAGATTTGGCGCAAATATCTTTGTTGGTGTGAATCCAAGGGTTACTCATGGAGTAAGATTAGGATTCCTAGAATTTTGTCCTTTCTCCAAGAAAGATTGGAGAAAGGATTATCAGCTAGTTCCTTAAAGGGACAAATATCTGCTCTGTCTATTCTTTTACACAAACGTCTGGCAGATGTTCCAGTCGTTCAAGCATTTAGTCAGGCCTTGGTCAGGATCAAGCCTGTATTTAAACCTGTTGCTCCGCCATGGAGCCTAAACTTGGTTCTTAAAGTTCTTCTAGGGTTTCCTTTTGAACCTATGCATTCCATAGATATTAAGCTTCTATCTTGGAAAGTTTTGTTTTTAGTAACTATCTCTTCGGCTCGAAGAGTTTCTGAGTTATCTGCTTTACAGTGTGACTCACCTTACCTAGTTTTCCATGCAGATAAGGTGGTTTTGCGTACCAAACCTGGGTTTCTTCCTAAGGTTGTTTCTAATAGGAATATCAATCAGGAGATTGTTGTTCCTTCTCTGTGTCCTAATCCTTCATCAAAGAAGGAACGTCTGTTACACAATCTTGATGTGGTTCGTGCTTTAAAGTTCTACTTACAAGCAACTATAGATTTCCGTCAAACATCTTCATTGTTTGTTGTTTATTCTGGCAAACGGAGAGGTCAAAAGGCTACGGCTACCTCTCTTTCCTTTTGGCTGAAAAGCTTCATCCGTTTGGCTTATGAGACTGCTGGCCAACAGCCTCCTGAAAGAATTACTGCTCATTCTACTAGAGCAGTGGCTTCCACATGGGCTTTTAAAAAATGAGGCTTCTGTTGAACAGATTTGTAAGGCGGTGACTTGGTCTTCGCTTCATACCTTTTCCAAATTTTACAAATTTGATACTTTTGCTTCTTCGGAGGCTATTTTTGGGAGAAAGGTTCTACAAGCAGTGGTGCCTTCCGTTTAAGGTACCTGTTTTGTCCCTCCCTTCATCCGTGTCCTAAAGCTTTGGTATTGGTATCCCATAACTATTGGATGAATCTGTGGACTCGATACATCTTACAAGAGAAAACAGAATTTATGCTTACCTGATAAATTTCTTTCTCTTGTGATGTATCGAGTCCACGGCCCGCCCTGTCTATTTAAGACAGGTAGTATATTTTTATTTAAAAAACTTCAGTCACCACTGCACCCTATAGTTTCTCCTTTTTCTTCCTAGCCTTCGGTCGAATGACTGGGGGGTGGAGCTAAGGGAGGAGCTATATGGACAGCTCTGCTGTGGGTGCTCTCTCTGCCACTTTCTGTAGGGAATGAGAATATCCCATAAGTATGGATGAATCCGTGGACTCGATACATCACAAGAGAAAGAAATTTATCAGGTAAGCATAAATTCTGTTTTTATTATTTTCTGTAATTAAGTGTGGGGGGGGGGGTTTCGTACCTTAGTTTATTTTATTTAATTGTAATTAATTGTAGTTAATTTAGTTAATTTATTTAATGATAGTGTAGTGTTAGGTGTAATTGTAACTTAGGTTAGGTTTTATTTTACAGGTATATTTGTATTTATTTTAACTAGGAAGTTATTAAATAGTTAATAACTATTTAATAACTATTGTACCTAGTTAAAATAAATACAAACTTGCCTATAAAATAAATATAAACCCTAAGCTAGCTACGATGTAACTATTAGTTATATTGTAGCTAGCTTAGGGTTTATTTTATAGGTAAGTATTTAGTTTTAAATAGGAATAATTTATTTAATTGCAGTTATTTTATTTAGATTTATTTAAATTATATTTAAATTAGGAGGGTGTTAGGGTTAGACTTAGGTTTAGGGGTTAATAACTTTATTATAGTGGCGGCGACGTTGCCGGCGGCAGTTTAGGGGTTAATTAATTTAATATAGTTGCGGCGACGTTGGGGGGGGCAGATTAGGGGTTAATAACTATAATGTAGGTGTTTAGTTAATTGTAGTAAAATTTTATTTAGATTAATTTAAATTATATTTAAGTTGGGGGGTTAGGGTTAGACTTAGGTTTAGGGGTTAATAACTTTAATATAGTTGCAGCGACGTTGGGTGCGGCAGATTAGGGGTTAATAAATGTAGGTAGGTGTTGGCGATGTTAGGGACGGCAGATTAGGGGTTAATAAAATTTAACTAATGTTTGTGAGGCGGGAGTGCGGCGGTTTAGGGGTTAATATATTTAGTGAAGTGGAGGTGATGTCCGGTCGGCAGATTAGGGGTTAAAAAATGTATTAAAGTGTTTGCGATGTGGGGGGGCCTCGGTTTAGGGGTTAATAGGTAGTTTATGGGTGTTTGTACTTTTTAGCACTTTAGTTAAGAGTTTTATGTTACAGCGTTAGCCCATAAAACTCTTAGCTACTGACTTTTAAATGCGGTAGGAGTCTTGACAGGAGAGGGTGTGTCGCTCACTTTCTCCAAGACTCGTAATATAACGGCATTAGGAAAATCCCATTGAAAAGGTAGGATACGCAATTTACGTAAAGTGGATTTGCAGAATGCTCGAGTAGCGTAAAAAAAGTGAGCGGTACACCTGTATCTGCCAGACTCGTAATACCAGCGGGCGTTAAAAAGCAGAGTTGGGACCTCTCAGCGCTGCTTTTTAAGGCTAATGCAAGACTCGTAATCTAGGCGTAAAATTACAAAAATTAATTATCACTGAATTAGAAAAATAAAAAACACTAAGCTTATAAAAAATAATAAAATAAATCTAAATTATCAAAAATAAAAACAATTACACCTAATCTAATAACCCTATAAAAATAACCCCACCCCCAAAATACCCCCCAGCCTACAATAAACTACCAATAGCCCTTAAAAGCCTTACCTGTAAAAAAAAAAATACAAAGTCCCCTCAACAGTAAAATCAACCCCCAAAATAAAAAAACCTAACTCTTAAAAAACAAAGCTACCCATCGCCCCTAAAGGGGCATTTGTATGGGCATTGCTCTTAAAAGGGCATTCAGCTCTTTTCCAAAAGCCCAAAGCCCTAATCTAAAAAAAAAAAAAAAAACTCATCCAAAAAAATGTAAGGCTGTGTTTCTGTTCCACGGCATAGATTCCGTTAAGATCGTTTCATTTTTTACACATATGATGACGCCAAAAGACAGGATCACAGTGTGGCGCCTTTTATCTGTATGGAATCAAGGGTTAATTTCCGGAGGGAGATTATTGAACAGTGGGGATTAATCATATAAGTTTATTTGATTATGCTGCGACATGTGTGAAATGGTAGGCTCAGGCAGATGTTGGAACGTACAGGTTTTTTACTTTCGTTTTGAGAGCTGCGCTTCCTGAAAGGGCTTGGCGCGCTTTTTTACTATTATAGCAGGGGCGGTCCTGCATTGTGCACCACGTGACCGGGTGTGGTTACAATTATTTCCTCTTTCCTGACCGTGCGGTTTACAGGAGAAGAAGTGTTTCTCTGATTGACCTGGGTCATAGAAGGTGGTGAGTGCCCCAGCCATTGGGGGTATAAAGGTGCAGTTTTTTCTTATTAATCAATAGTCTGCTTTGTAAGCGCAAGCTATAGAGCATTCTGATGCGTTAGAGGGTACTTCCTCTTTACCTAAATCTAATACCTGTCTATATTGTAAGGAGGCCGCTGTATACCCGCCCGCTCAACTATGTTCCACATGCCTTGATAAAGTAATCATGTCAAAGAGGGTTAATATATTTGATACCACTGAGCCATTTACCTCTGAGCAGTCTCTGTCCCGTGAGGTGCGCACCCTACAGTCATCTCCTTATACACATGCAGCTTCCCGTAGCACTCCTAATCCTCCATCTGGAGGGGGCCTTTTACAACCAGATTTTACTGAGCAGTTTTAAACGGCGGTGTCTGCAGCCTTTTAGTGCTTTACCTCTCCCTGCTAAGCGCTAAGGTCAAATATTGCTATTCTTCCCAGGGGTGATCAACTAGTTTATTGGATTTATCTGATACAAGATTATCTGATGATGAAGGCTCCTCTGATACTTCAGAGGGCGCTCTTTCTAGGTCGGAATCTGCTATCTCTAAACCTCCAGCTGTGGAGGAACCAGACTGGCAGAAGACCATTCAAAATCTCTTCGGTTTCTTCTTCGATATCTCATGGATGGAAGATAAACTTAGAAAAGAGTTCTCTTATTCCCAGTACCAGGGTGGAATTCCTGGGTACTATAATAGACTCCATATCCATGAGGATATTCCTTCAGACCAGAGACGTTACAAGCTAACCTCCGCTTGTCTTGCCCTCCAGACCTCCTTAAGGCCCTCTGTGGCTCGGTGTATGGAGGTGATTGGTCTGATGGTGTCCAGCATTGACATCATTCCCTTTGCCAGATTCCATCTCAGACCAATACAGCTGTGCATGCTGAGACAGTGGAACGGCGATCATTCGGATCGGTTTCTACAGATCTCTCTGGACAACCAGTCGAGAGAATTGCTCTCCTGGTTGCTCTGTCCAGATCACCTGTCCCAAGGGACATCCTTCTTGAGTCCATCCTGAGAGATTGTGACTACAGATGCAAGTCTATCAGGATGGGGACTCGTTTGGGGTGCCAGGATGGCACAGGGCCCGTGGACTCGAGAGGAATCTCTCCTCCCGATCAACATTCTGGAACTTTGGGCAATCTTCAATGCTCTGAAGGCTTGGCCTCTTCTGGGTTCGTTCCAGTTTATCAGATTCCAATCAGACAACATAACCTTGGTAGCTTACATCAACCTAGCATTGAGGGAAGTATCTCGGATTCTGGAGTGGGCGGAGGCTGACAACTGGTTGCTATCAGCAATCCGCATTCCGGGTGTAGACAACTGGGAAGCAGATTTCCTCAGCAGACAATAATTTCATCCGGGGGAATGGTCTCTCCATCCTGAGGTGTTTACGGAGATTTACAGCAAATGGAGGACGCCGGAGATAGATCTCATGGCGTCCCGGATCAATTCCAAGCTACCCAGATATGGGTCGCGGTTCGGGGATCCTCAAGCAGAGCTAATAGATGCATTAGCAGTGCCTTGGAGGTTCAATCTAATTTACATTTTCCCGCTGTTACCACTTCTTCCTTGTGTAGTGGCCCGCATCAAGCAGGAGCAGGCATCAATGATTCTGATTGCTCCATCGTGGTAGCGAACGATGTGGTTCGCGGACCTAGTGGGGATGTCCTCATCTCCTCCGTGGAAGTTACCTTGTCACAGGGATCTGCTAGAACAGGGTCCTTTTGTTCATCAAAATCTAGATTCTCTGCGGCTGACTGCGTGGAGATTGAACGCTTAGTCCTAGCCAAAAAAGGTTTCTCTGAGAGGGTTATTGATACTCTCATTCAGGCTTGTAAGCCTGTTACTCGTCGCATCTATCATAAGGTGTGGAGAGCTTACTTATTCTGGTGTGAAGAGGGTGGTTTAGCCTGGCATAAGGTTAAGACTGCCAGGATTCTTTCCTTTCTCCAGAAGGTCTGCAGAAGGGCCTTTCTGCTAGTTCCCTGAAGGCATCAGAAGAAAAGAGGTGGAGTCCCAGGTTGATATAATAAAAGCAATTCTTTATTGGATTCATTAAAAAGAAGAAAATTCTTGTGAGACGCAGCTCACACGGTCACAACATCAGCCAAGGAGATAGTGTAGGAATGACTGTAGCACCAGTGGCTTACATGTTTCGGCTAAACGCCGTAATCATAGCCTAAGGTGCTATGTCTCTAAGGTCATTAAGAAAGGTAAAAAACAATCTGATTGGCTAAAACACTACAAGTTATAATTAAAATGAACGCCCATTTTAACACACCTTAGTTACACAATAAAGTTAACCCTATGTTAGCCAAATGCATTACAGCAAGAACCAATACAGAGATATAGACTAAAAGAAAATGTAGTGTTAAAAAGAAAAAGAAAAAGAGAAGAGAAGAAAGAAAGAACAATATGGCACAATTTTCGCTTAGGTTATGGGACAGTGTTATAGATAGATAGTTAGTATGGACCTGTATTGCTATTATTAAAGGCTTAAATATGCAGCTACAATAAATGACTACAATAAATGATATAATAAAGCCAGCATAGGATTGCGGTATTAGTATAAAAGAAGTATCCACACAATAAACTGTGCCTCAAGTTAGTATATCAGTCTACCTAATACATATTGTAAACAAGAAATAGAAAGTAAATAAATATAGAGGTATAATAGGAAATAAGGCAGAAAAAGCGGTTTTTCAGGATAATAACACTATACATAAGTGTGTAAGATATATATAACATGAAAATACCATGCCTAGACCGCTCATAAATTCCACCTATGCCTTAAGCTACACTATGTTTAGACAAAGAATATACAAAACATGTGATGTTGAACAAAAACTGTGTAGAGAGTGTATCTGCGCACATGATGTATATAAAAAGTATATGAATAATATATGAGAATAATATATGAGAATATGAACATCAGTGAACATATAAATTAAGGTTTAATGACATGTAAATATATGTGATTACTCCCAAAAATTAATCAAATCAAATTTGGAGTTTAAACCTTGGGGAAGTCTGGTTTTTAATTGAAAAATCCAATAGGTTTCACGTTTAGCTAGAACTTTATCTATATCACCCCCCCTAATAGGGGTTTTTTCGATGGCTGTCCATCTAAAGGAATCAAGGCTGCAGTTGTGTTTGGTAGCAAAATGTTGCACTAGGGGAGTTGTAGCCGTGCCCCTAGTTAGGGAGGAGATATGTTCTCTAATTCTAGAGTTGACATCCCTAGACGTGAGACCAACATATTGAATGCCACAAAGAATGCAAGTGACAAGGTATATGACGTTGGTACTAGTACAGTTTAAACAGGATTTGATGGAATAAGCAGTCCCTGTTACAGTAGATCTAAATTCAGTCGTAGTTTGTACATAATCACATGGCCTACACTTTTTATGTCCACATTTATACATGCCCTGATGTCTCAGCCAAGAGCTAGTATGTTGTGTGGTCGGTCTAAGTTGTGTAGGAGAAAGAATGGAGGCTAGAGTGGCGCATTTCTTATAAGAGCATCTAATACCATTTTTTACTACATCTGTAAGCTTGTCATCTGCAATTAAAAGGGGAAAATGTTTTTTAATAATATTGCAAACTTCAGGGTATTGAGCACTATATTCAGTAACAAAGTAAACACCTTGAAAGTTACTATTAGTATTCCTGCATCTATCAAGTAACATTGACTGTCTGAGGATAAGGTCAACCCGTTGTCTTGCCTGTTTGATGTGTCTTTTAGAGTATTGTCTAGATCTAAGTCTATTTTCTAATTGACTAGCCTCATGCTCAAAATCCTCCTCTCTGCTACAGTTCCTTTTTATCCTCATAAACTGGCCTTTCGCCACAGCATAAGCAGTGTTGGTAGGATGACAGGAGGTAGCATGTAAAAGTGTGTTGCCTGATAGTGGCTTACGGAAAACCTTTGTGGAGATTGTACCATCGCAATTACCAATTAGAGTTAAGTCAAGGTAGTCAATATTGACTGGATCAGAGATAAAGGTGAAGCTCAAGTTCAACTTATTCTGATTCAGCCAAGAAACAAATTTAGGCACCTCATCTGAAGGGCCAGACCAAATACATAACAGGTCATCTATATATCTCTTATAGAAATATATAGATGACCTGTGGGGATTATCATCTCCATAAATGCAGTTAATTTCCCAATAACCAAGGTACAGATTCGCATATGAGGGGGCAAATTTCGCCCCCATTGCTGTACCTCTTTTCTGAAGATAATAGTCAGTCTCGAAACAAAAGAAATTGTGTGTAAGTAAGAATTCTAGCACACAAATGATAAAGCTTTGGAAGTTCTCGGTATAATCTGTATAATTGACTAAAAAGAATTTTATAGCCATAATGCCTTCTGAATGGGGTATAGAGGAGTACAAGGAGACTGCGTCTATTGTGACCCACATAAAGTTATCATTCCACTTTAGATTTGCCAATAGATTGATAATGTGTTTTGTGTCCTTAGTATAGGAGGGTAAGGTATTCACTAAAGGCTGTAGGATAGTATCCAGCCAGGATGAGAGTCTTTCTAATAGGGAATCAACCCCACTGACAATGGGGCGTCCCTGTACATTAATTAAGGATTTGTGAACTTTTGGAAATAGGTGGAACATGGGTGTCTTAGGATGTTGTACATACAGAAATGAAGCAGTCTGTTCATTAAGAAACCCATGTTCCACACCATCATCCAAAATTTCAAGAAGTTCCCTCTTAAATCTCTGGCTGTGGGATTAGTGGTCAATGGAATATATTCCTGTGGATTATTCAATTGGAGATGTGCTTCTGCCACATAGTCTGATCTGTTAAGGACAACAATGCTGCCACCTTTATCGGCCGGACGTATGACAATACTAGTGTCATTTTGCAATGTGCTCATTGCTTGTCTCAATCTTTTCGGCAAATTTTGAGTGTAACCTGTAGGGTTATCATTAAGAGTTTGTAAATCTCGTTCCACCCGAGAGTGAAATGTCTCTATAATTTGACCTCTACTTTGGATCGGATAGAATTTTGACTTGTCCTTAAAGGTGGCAGCATTGTTGATAGTTCCCTGACTTAGAGAAGACTCAGAGTATAAATGTTGTAAATTGAGAACGTCACATGCCTCAGTAAAGGACTCTGTGATGTGTGGATTAGAAACTGGATTATCACTATATGGTGTGCATTCTGAAGCATAAGTAGAAAAGTGTTTTTTTAAGGTAATATTTCTGATAAGACGATTAACGTCTATAATTGTCTGAAATATATCAAATTTAGTTGTTGGGGCAAAACCTAGACCTAAGCTGAGCAATTCTAGTTGATCTTTGTTAAGCTGAAGAGAGGATAGATTGATCACTGAATCTACTTGTATTTCGTTTGAGTGCGATTTCCCCTCACTGGATACCTGTCTTGGTTGTCTAGATTGGCTTGCAGTGTGACTCCTATTCCCTGTGGTGTCTGTCCTAAGGGAAAAACCTGTTCTAAGGTAGATTGATCACACATACTATTGCTGGTGCCTATATGTGTATAGGGAGTATGTGTATTGGTATTAGTATTGGTTGCAACATATTTGGAACTATGTGCACCAGTTTGTCTTTTATCTGTGGAGTTTATGCCCAGTGAAGTGCTTTTGACAAGAGATACAGGTGGAGGAGCTGTTTTTAATATACTTGACTGTTGGTTAGTCATTGTATTAATTTGTGTGAGTGTGCCCACCTCTTCATCACTAGCAGAAAGATTTTCATCTGAAGATTTGTCAGATCTGTCTGTGTCACTGTCTGTAAAAGTTACAGATTTATTGTGTCTATTGCGATTTCTGCGTTTGCCTTTCTGTTTATTAGATTTTGGTGTATTGCGTCTGTATTCCCTTCTTTGTTTTTTATTCCACAAATAAACTGAATCTTTAGAATAATCTGTCTTATCTCTAATGAATTTGACATGTTTGTTTTCCATTATCACTTGTTTGCCCTTAGCTAGAGATGTCTGCAAGATTGTGTCAAATTTGGAAAAGTCAGGATCTGTGCTTCGTTTGTTAAGTTCTAATTGTAATGTATCACTCTCAATTTTAATATCATTTAGATGTTGAGTTCTAATTTGGATTAATAACTGCATAAGTTGTAATGAGCATTCAGATAATACATTATTCCATGCATTTACAAAATCTTTATCATTAGTATCTACTTCAAAAGTGGGAAACTTTAAAATTTGCAGACCCCTTGGGATCATCTTAGCTTTTATATAGGATTGGAATGTCCAAATGTCCCATTGAGCTTTGATTTCCTTAAATAAAAGATTTTCCAAAGATTCAAACAGTGTAGATAAAGATAGAGTCCCTTGATCATCAGAGAAAATCTTTGCACATTCTGTTTCTGTATGAATTCTTGCTGTGGCTGACATAAGGGAGTAAAATTGTGGCTGAGTTGAGCCTTCCATGTTCTATGTTATATGGAACAAAGTTCAAGCTAGAAAGTAAAACTCCTCGGATTTATACCTCAGAGTATAGAATGTAGTATCGTATAGAGATATATATAGCTGCCGGTAAATGACACACACGTAGCATAAAGTAAGAACCAGGGTATCACCAGTTAATACCCAAACACAGCATAAGCAAGGGAGAAATGGTAAACACTTTAGTCCGTGTATGAATGAAAAGAGCCAAACCTGGCACCGGGACTTGGTCGACAAAAACACACCCAAACAGTACTTTGTATGAGCCAAAAAAGAGAGGTGTACCTTAAGCACTGAAGAGAGAAAGTCCTTTATATGAACGGAGCGATATCCGATGGCAGCGTGTCTGCCGACTTCTCTTACTTCCGCCTCTGTGCAAAACCCGGTCTGCAGCTCTGTAGACGTCACCGCGTGACGTAGGAAAGGGGGTGTGTAGAAAATCAGCGTGTTCACCCGGTTCGGCAGTTGATGAGGAGTAGGCAACCTGGACTCATATGCTGGTCAAAGGCATTAGAAGAAAAGAGGTGGAGTCCCAGGTTGATATAATAAAAGCAATTCTTTATTGGATTCATTAAAAAGAAGAAAATTCTTGTGAGACGCAGCTCACACGGTCACAACATCAGCCAAGGAGATAGTGTAGAAATGACTGTAGCACCAGTGGCTTACATGTTTCGGCTAAACGCCGTAATCATAGCCTAAGGTGCTATGTCTCTAAGGTCATTAAGAAAGGTAAAAAACAATCTGATTGGCTAAAACACTACAAGTTATAATTAAAATGAACGCCCATTTTAACACACCTTAGTTACACAATAAAGTTAACCCTATGTTAGCCAAATGCATTACAGCAAGAACCAATACAGAGATATAGACTAAAAGAAAATGTATTGTTAAAAAGAAAAAGAGAAGAGAAGAAAGAACAATATGGCACAATTTTCGCTTAGGTTATGGGACAGTGTTATAGATAGATAGTTAGTATTGACCTGTATTGCTGTTATTAAAGGCTTAAATATGCAGCTACAATAAATGACTACAATAAATGATATAATAAAGCCAGCATAGGATTGCGGTATTAGTATAAAAGAAGTGTCCACACAATAAACTGTGCCTCAAGTTAGTATATCAGTCTACCTAATACATATTGTAAACAAGAAATAGAAAGTAAGGGACAGAGTTCGGCTCTTTCTGTTTTGCTGCACAAGAGGCTTGCAGAGCTCCCTGACGTGCAATCTTTCGTTAAGGCTCTGATTAGGATCAGACTTGTGTTTAGATCTAATGGTCCACCTTGGAGTTTAAATCTTGTTCTTAAGTTTTTGCAACGGGCTCCGTGTGAGCCTATGCATTCGGTTGACATCAAATTGTTGTCCTGAAAGGTTCTTTTTCTATTGGCTATTGCGTCTGCACGCAGAATTTCGGAAATAGCTGACTTGCAATGTGAGCCTCCTTATCTGGTGTTCCACACTGATAAGACTGTCTTTTGTCCCTGCTTGGGTTTTTTTCCCTAAGGTTGTGTCTGATCGTAACATTAATTAGGAGATTTTGGTTCCTTTCTTATGTCCTTAACCTTCTTCTTCGAAGGAACGTTTACTTCATAATCTGGATGTGGGTCGAGCTTTGAAGTTTTATCTTCAAGCTACTAAGGATTTTAGGCAAACTTCTTCCTTGTTTGTTATCTACTCTGGGAAGCGTATGGGTCTGAAGGCTTCTTCGACTTCCTTATCTTTTTGGTTGAGGAGTGTTATACGCTTAGCTTACGAGTCAGCGGGACTTAGACCTCCTCAAAGGATTACGGCTTATTCCACTAGAGTCGTGGCTTCCTCTTGGGCCTTTAAGAACGAGGCCTCTATGGATCATATTTGTAAGGCGGCTACCTGGTCGTCCTTACATACTTTTTTGGCTGAAGCAGCTTTTGGGAGAAGGGTTTTACAAGCTGTGGTGCCCTCAGATTATGGTCCCCCTCTCTTTTACCCCTCCCGTTATCATTCATTGTCCTCTAGAGCTTCGGTATAGTTTTCCCAACAGTAAGGAATGATGCTGTGGACTCTCCTCATATTAAGAAGGAAAAATAAATTATGCCTACCTGATAATTTAATTTCCTTCTGTATGCCAGCCGCCCGTATACTCCGATGGGTGGACCAACTTAGTTTTTCTCTTCTGGCACTATTTATACCCTGATATTTCTCCTACTGTTCCTTGTTCCCTTGGCAGAATGACTGGGATATGAGGGAAGTAGGGGGAGTATTTAAGCCTTTGGCAGGGGTGTCTTTGCCTCCTCCTGGTGGCCTGGTTCAGTATTTCCCAACAGTAAGGAATGATGCCGTGGACTCTCCTTATACAGAAGGAAATTAAATTATCAGGTAAGCATAATTTATGTTTTTGCAATGTGGGGGGGACTGACGGTTTAGGGTTTAATAGGTTTATTTAGTGGTGGCGATGTGGGAGGCCGGAGGTTTAGGGGTTAATAGGTTTATTTAGTAGTGGCGATGTGGGGGGCCGGAGGTTTAGGGGTTAATGGGTTTATTTAGTAGCAGCTATGTGGGAGGCCAGAGGTTTAGGGGTTTATAGCTTTATTATAGTGTTGACGATGTCGGGGAGAGGCCGATTAGGGGTTAATAGCTTTATTATAGTGTAGGCGATGTTGGGGAGCTGCAATTAGGGGTTAATAGCTTTATTATAGTGTTTGCAATGCGGGAGGGTAGTGGTTTAAGGGTTAATAGGTAGTTTATGGGTGTTAGTGTACTTTGTAACAGTTTAGTTATGAGTTTTGTGAAACATTTTTGTTTTGCAAAATCCATAACTACTGCTCTCAGATGGCGGTATGGATCGTGTCGGTATAGGTTGTTAAGCAAGCATTTTAGCCGAACCACACAACCTGTAATACAGCGCTATGAAAAATCCTGCACTCAAACGTTATTTCTTGAGTGTGGAATGGAAGTTACGTTACAGGCTAAAATGCTTGCGGTATAGCTATACCGACACAACTCGTAATATGCGTTCCTGGCCATTACGCTGTAATTGCCATTTTTTTCAGCGTTAAAAGCCGTACCACAACACTTCTAGCCGTTTCTAATTTACTTCTATTACCTAATTTTCTTCATTGACTTAAAATCCTTTGCTGAAAAGCATATCTAGATAGGCTCAGTAGTTGCTGATTGGTGGCTGCACATGCAGTAGATGCCTTGTGTGATTGGCTCAACAAAGTATATCTAAAGAATAATGCAAATTAGATAATAGAAATAAATTGGAATGTTGTTTAAAACTGTATTCTCTTTCTGAATCATGAAAGAAAATTTTTGGGTTTAATGTCCCTTTACGATAACTGTCTTCAAGTGTGAACCCGACACCACTTTAGTCCTACAGCACTAAACCCGATTTGTGATTCACATATTGTACATTCCAATGTAGCAATTAATGTAATATTTATATTTCTGTATATCTTTTGTATATACGTTTTTTTAAAATATATATCTATAACTATATATCTTTATAAATATATACAGGTATAGGTATATATATATATAGATAGATAGATAGATAGATAGATAAATATATATTTTAATTATAAATATTACATATATTTCAATGTAAAAAACGTTCGAATTCATAATATTAATAGCTCAGTTCAGGTTAGTGTGCGGGTATAGGTGTTATTTTCTTTCCCAGTTTTTTGTGCTCCATTAAAGTTTGTGGGGAGAATATGTTAACAGGGTCACGATAACTGAAGTCTAACTCTTTGCGCATGACAGGTTTTGCTTGCGTGCAAAATTTTTAACTTGTAATACAAGTGCTACCCTAGGCACACAAGAAGTTAGCTTATAGTGAAGTAACGCTCAAGCGAGAGCGCTAAATAGAGTGCCGCTTGTAATCTAGCCCTATGTTGTCTGCTATCATTTCTTTGATGTATGGTATTATATAATAATATAATATCTTATTACATTTGACTATTGTATAATATGCGTTTGAGTTATTATTATTATCATTTATTTGTATAGCGCCGCCAAATTCCGTAGCGCTGGGTACAATGATAGGGGTATACAATGACAAAGATTTGTGATACAATACAAAACATAACAAGACTAAACAAATCTAGCACAGGAGGAAGAGGGCCCTGCTCCGGAGAGCTCACAGTCTATAGGTTTAGGGTGCAGAGACATAAGGTTGGGAGTTATGATATGATTTAAAGGGACATTAAAGTACAATAAGAAAATACTCTAATGTGTTAGAACATTTTATTATTGCACTGCTTCTTGCATAAAACCATAGCCTTGATTTACAATCTTTCTTATATAGGCTCTCGATACAAATTTTTAAATCTGGCTGATATTGGGCTAGATTATTACAAGTGGAGCCATTTCTATCGTAAAATGATGATGCTTCACAGTCCTCCATAACATATGGGATATATTTCACGCCACTATTAGAAGGTCAAGAACCCATACAAGATCTTTAAAACCCTCCCACCTCTCTAGTTTTGTTCTTGGCCTCATAGGAGATGGTTGAGAATAGAGGTTGTTCCATCTACTTGCTTATGGATTACAAAATGGGAGCGCAGACCTATGTGAGACCCAGAGTCCTTGGGGAGTATAATTTACAAAAAGACAGAAAAGACTCTCATCTGCGGCTGAATAATACAGGAACACAATAATACCTTGTTATGTGCACATCATTTCCCTAATGGGACTTCAGCCATAATTACCCTCTGGCATTGCAGGGACTATTCCCAACCCACCCCCCCCTGCATTTCCTAATGCAATCCTTTGTGGTATTCAATACCTGCACTGGATGGGCTCTCTACTGGATACTGCATTGACGTGTATTACATGCCTGGTAAGCCAATGAAGGAGTGATGCGTAAAGTTAGTGCCTTTACACAGCACAGACACAGCCCAGAGACTATTTGTAGGTACTCTGACCATGGTACTGCATAGCCAGCAGACTTAACCTGCACCCCTCATGACACAATGTTTTCTCCATATCATGTCCCTAACAGTTTTTTTTAGCATTGGGAACACTATTAAGGAAAACTCTGAACCTTTTTAACCCTCTGACAGCTTTTTCGATAATTTATTGAGCACTTTACAAAATTATGTTTATGGCCCTTTAAGACTGGCAATAGCTTTATGCATGATGCAGTTCTATAGTGCAGGTTCCGGTTAGGCTGGGGAACATATTTTATTAGTGCTATTATGCTTGATTCACTTTTTTTTAATTTTAATCATTTAAAAGTGTTTTGTTTTTATTGCCAAGTCACTGGCTTTACTCCCGGTAGTAGCCCCCCCCCCCCCCTCCTTTTGTTCCCATGCTTTTTTCTCAGCTTTTTGGAGCCTCTGTGACTAGATGTCAACTGCAACTGTTGTGGCCTGATCTTTAACAGATTCTAGCTTGATTTTTAGTGCCTGCCAGGAAGGGGGTGGGTACCCATACAGGAGCTGCCAAAGGATGCTTTAGGGCTTCAATTATTTCTAAGGGCTTGTTAAACTTACTACATTGAGATATTATACAAGTGTTTGAGGGAGTGTTATTATAGTGTAGCGTGCTCTCTACCAGGTTTTTTCTGTGCTATTTATTATATAATATACTGTTAAATAAGTACAAATATCAGTCCCCACTGATATTTCTGTAGAGCAGTCTGTTTTTAATATCCCTCTAGCTACATATATGTGTTTATTTTGCAAATCTGTTGCAGTATGCCAGGTCAACCAAATCTGTGAGAATTGTGTACCTCAAATTTTGCATGCAAATCAAACACAACTTTCCTCTTCTCAGAGGGAATTTATTTTGCCCAATACTTGTCACACTGGGGTACTCTACTGATTTTACTCCTGAATTTAAAAGCATCATGCAGAGAATTGTGACAGATTGTTTGGCAGCAATTCCCAAACCAAGTAAGCATAAGCATACATCTGGGTATTTATCTCAGTCTCATGAGGTTAATGTGCAAAATTATTTCCCTCAAATTAAAGTTCCTGCTCTCTTACAGAGTTCTGATGCTGAGGATGCAAATATATCTAGTTCTGATGGGGAAGTGTCATCAGATGAACAGGAGCCGGTGCCTGATCCTGAATATGACAATGCCTTTAGATTTAAGGTGGAGCATATCCACAATTTATTGCAAGAGGTATTAAAGACTCTAGAAATTCTGAGGAAAAACCTGCTGAAAACAAGACTGTTAATACGTTATATATTGTTTTCAAAGCTCCACCAAAAATTTCAGGTCTATGATATGGTCTCTGATTATATTGCTAAGGAATGGAAAAAGCCAGGCATTTCTTTTGCCCCTTCCACAAGATTTAGGAAAATGTACCCCATTCCATAACAGAATATGGAAGTGTGGGAAACAATCCCTAAGGTTGACGGTGCTATTTCCACTCTAGCCAAACGTACAACTGTCCCTATGAGGATAGCACTTCGTTTAGAGACCCAATGGACCGCAAATTAATTTTCATTTTCTGAAGGAAACTCTTTCTTCAAACACACCTTTTACTTAGACTGGCCATTTCTCTCACTTGTGTGGCTGCAGCCAAAATGGTGGCAGGCAATTCCTTTACTGAGGATTTACAGAACTGCATTAAAGCACTTAAAATGGCTCAAGCATTCATGTGCAATGCTGTAATAGACATTATTAAGATCAATATTAAAAATATGTCTATAGCGGTGCTGGCAAGGAGATCCTTATGGCTAAAATCTTGGTCAGCAGACATGATGTCTAAAAATAGACTGATGACTCTTTCCTTCCAAGGGAAGATTCTATTTGGTTTAACTTGGACTCCATTATTAAGACAGTCACTGGTGGGAAAGGAGCTTTTCTTACGCAGGATAAAAAAATCCAAAGGAAAGAACAGAAGTTGAAATCAGTTTTGTTCCTTTTGCTCTTTAGGAGATCAGAAGTCTTCCTCTTCTCAGAAACCTGAGCCCTCCAAGTTGGCCTGGAAGCCTGGTTCTTCGTGGTCAAAGTTCAAGCAATCCAAAAAGTCCAACAACACCACTAATTCAGCATGAATGTGTGGCCCCCGAACTAGAATCTGTTCTGGTAGGGGGCACACTGAGTCTCTTTCAGGAGGCCTGGTGCAAGTCAGTCCAGGACCCCTGGTTTCAAAACATAATTTCTCAGGGTTATCGGATAGGCTTCAAGTCTAGACCTCCTCAAGGGCAATTCCTTCTGTCTCATGTTCCCAAACTTCAGTCAAAGGCGGCTGCCTTTCTACAGTGTTGTTTGGGAATTAGAGGATATGGGGTAATTATCACAGCACCTGTACCTCCACATGGTCAAGGGTTTTACTCCAATCTGTTTATTGTCCCAAAAAAGTAAGGGACCTACAGATTTAGACCTAAAGACGTTAAACATGTTTGTCATGGTTCTCTCTTTCAAGATGAAAACCATTCACACAATATTGCCCTTAATACAACAGGGCCAATTTATGACTACAATAGACCTCAAGGATGCATACCTGCACATTCCCATCCACAGGGATCACAATCAGTTCCTGAGGATTGCTTACATGGACAAATACTACCAGTTTGTCACTCTTCCGTTTGGTCTGGCAGCTCCATGCATCTTTACAAAATTGTTAGTGTCCTGTTAGTAGTGATCAGAGCTCAGGGGATCACAATTGCACCGTATCTGGATGACATTATTATTATTCTTTATTTATAAAGCGCCAACAGATTCCGCAGTGCACATAGTGCAAGCTCCTTCTCTGTCATTAGTAATTACTCATACTTGCAAGCCTTTATTATTTCTCCAGAACCATGGTTGGAAGATTAATGTTCCCTAAAGCTTGTTATATCCTGCTACAAGTGTAACAGTTTTAGGAGTCATAATAGATTCAGTCCGAATGCGTCTGTTCCTGACAGAACAGCGCAGGTTAAAACTCAAGAGAGCATGTCTCTTCCTGCTGAGTAGTCCATTGCGTCTGTAGCTCAGTGCATGGAGGGTAGTGGGTTATTTTGCCCACTTTCACTTACGTCTCCTTCAACTATCCATGCTCATTCAGTCGTCAAAGTCCTTCTTTGACCCTTGCATGGGGCATCTTTTATTCAACCGTCATGGGTCATTATCACAACGAATGCCATTCTGTTAAGCTTGGGGGCAGTCTGGAATTCTTGAAGGGGGCTTAGAGTTTGGTTTCCTTTAGAGGCAAGAATACCAATAAACATTATGGAACTTCAAGCAATTATTCAAGCTCGGACAATATCACAGCGGTAGCCTATATCAATCACTAATGATGTACCCGCAGTCCACTGGCAATGCGGGAAGTCATTACTCGGATCAAACAGGAGTCAGCATCAGTAATATTAATTGCTCCAGCCTGGCCCTGCAGTACACTATCTGGCACCTAGTTCACATGTCAACAATGCCTCTATGGCATCTTCCTCTGAGACAAGACCTGTTATCACAAGGTCCTCTTTTTCATCAGGATCTGAAATCTCTAAGTTTGACAGCATAGAGATTGAATGACTAGTTTTGAAACATAGAGACTTGTCAGACTCTGTAATCGATACTCTAATTCAGGCTAGGAAACCTGTAACTTAAAGGATTGACCACCAAATTTGGAAAGCATATTTTGTGTGTTGCTCCTCTAAGGGATTTTCTTGGTGTTCCTTTTGAATCCAAAGAATCCTTCAAGATATTTTTGTATGACAAGGTGTCATATATACATGTATATGTATATATGACAAGTTGTTAATCAACTTGTCATATACCATATACATTTTAACCCTTATAACTTTTTTATATTTATATGAATAAAATGTAATAGATAGTGTATATATGAGTGTAACTTATTTCTCTTGTTAAGTGTATCCAGTCCACGGATCATCCATTACTTGTGGGATATTCTCCTTCCCAACAGGAAGTTGCAAGAGGATCGCCCACAGCAGAGCTGCTACATAGCTCCTCCCTTCACTGCCATATCCAGTCATTCTCTTGCAACTCTCAACAAAGATGGACGTAGTAAGAGGAGAGTGATGTATTATAGTTAGTTTTTTAACTTCAATCAAAAGTTTGTTATTTTTAAATGGTACCGGAGTGTACTGTTTATCTCAGGCAGTATTTAGAAGAAGAATCTGCCTGCATTTTCTATGATCTTAGCAGAAGTAACTAAGATCCATGGCTGTTCTCACATACTCTGAGGAGTGAGGTAACTTCAGAGGGGAATGGCGTGCAGGTTTTCCTGCAATAAGGTATGTGCAGTTAATATTTTTCTAGGGATGGAATTTGCTAGAAAATGCTGCTGATACCGGATTAATGTAAGTAAAGCCTTAAATGCAGTGATAGCGACTGGTATCAGGCTTATTAATAGAGATACATACTCTTATAAAAGTGTAATATAAAACGTTTGCTGGCATGTTTAATCGTTTTTATATATGTTTGGTGACAAAACTTATTGGGGCCTAGTTTTTTTCCACATGGCTGGCTTGATTTTTGCCTAGAAACAGAGGCTTTCCACTGTTGCAATATGAGTGGGAAGGGCCTATTTTAGTGCTTTTCTGTGCAGCTAAAAATACTGACAGAGACATTCAGCTTCCCTCTGCATGATACAGGACATCTCTGAAGGGCTCAAAAGGCTTCAAAGTTGTGTTTGAGGAGGGTAACAATCACAGTAGACTGTGGCAGTTGTGACTGTGTTTAAAAAACAAACAAAAAAAAATAAATGTTTTTGTCATTTATTATTCTGTTTTTGTTATTAAGGGGTTAATCATCCATTTGCAAGTGGGTGCAATGCTCTGCTGACTTGTTACATACACTGTAAACATTTTGTTAGTGTAACTGCCTTTTTTCACTGTTATTTCAAATTTTGTCAAAATTTGTTTCTCTTAAAGGCACAGTAACGTTTTTTATATTGCTTATTAACTTGCTTTAAAGTGTTTTCCAAGCTTGCTAGTCTCATTGCTAGTCTGTACAAACATGTCTGAAACAGAGGATACTTGTTCATTATGTTTAAAAGCCATGGTGGAGCCCCATAGGAGAATGTGTACTAAATGTATTGATTTCACCTTAAACAGTAAAGAATCAGTCTTTATCTATAAAAGAATTGTCACCAGAGGGGTCTGTCGAGGGGGAAGTTATGCCGACTAACTCTCCCCACATGTCGGACCCTTCGCCTCCCGCTCAAGGGACGCACGCTAATATGGCGCCAAGTACATCAGGGACGCCCATAGCGATTACTTTGCAGGACATGGCTGCAATCATGAATAATACCCTGTCAGAGGTATTATCCAGATTGCCTGAATTGAGAGGCAAGCGCAATAGCTCTGGGGTTAGACGAGATACAGAGCGCGTAGATGCTGTAAGAGCCATGTCTGATACTGCGTCACAATATGCAGAACCTGAGGACGGAGAGCTTCAGTCTGTGGGTGACGTCTCTGAATCGGGGAGACCTGATTCAGAGATTTCTAATTTTAAATTTAAGCTTGAGAACCTCCTTGTATTGCTTGGGGAGGTATTAGCTGCTCTGAATGACTGTGACACAATTGCAGTGCCAGAGAAATTGTGTAGGCTGGATAAATACTATGCAGTGCCGGTGAGTACTGATGTTTTTCCAATACCTAAAAGGCTTACAGAAATTATTAGCAAGGAGTGGGATAGACCCGGTGTGCCCTTTTCCCCACCT
The DNA here is from genome assembly GCF_027579735.1 of Bombina bombina. Lineage (NCBI taxonomy): Eukaryota > Metazoa > Chordata > Amphibia > Anura > Bombinatoridae > Bombina > Bombina bombina. The sequence goes on along the minus strand of NC_069501.1, from coordinate 202,985,927 downwards.
CCTATATTTAGAAAAATGTTTCCAATAGATGCCACTACACAGGACTTATGGCAGACTGTCCCTAAGGTGGAGGGAGCAGTTTCTACTTTAGCAAAGCGTACCACTATCCCGGTTGAGGACAGTTGTGCTTTTTCCGATCCAATGGATAAAAAATTAGAGGGTTACCTTAAGAAAATATTTATTCAACAAGGTTTTATTTTACAGCCCCTTGCATGCATTGCGCCTGTCACTGCTGCGGCGGCATTCTGGTTTGAGGCCCTGGAAGAGGCCATCCATACAGCTCCATTGACTGAAATTGTTGACAAGCTTAGAACTCTTAAGCTAGCTAACTCATTTGTTTCTGATGCCATTGTTCATTTGACTAAACTAACGGCTAAGAATTCCGGATTCGCCATCCAGGCGCGTAGGGCGCTACGACTCAAATCCTGGTCAGCTGATGTGACTTCAAAGTCTAAATTACTCAACATTCCTTTCAAGGGGCAGACCTTATTTCGGGCCTGGTTTGAAAGAAATTATTGCTGACATTACTGGAGGTAAGGGTCATACCCTTCCTCAGGACAGGGCCAAATCAAAGGCCAAACAGTCTAATTTTCGTGCCTTTCGAAATTTCAAGGCAGGTGCAGCATCAACTTCCTCTGCTTCAAAACAAGAGGGAACTTTTGCTTAATCCAAGCAGGCCTGGAAACCTAACCAGTCCTGGAACAAGGGCAAGCAGGCCAGAAAGCCTGCTGCTGCCTCTAAGACAGCATGAAGGAGCGGCCCCCTATCCGACAACGGATCTAGTAGGGGGCAGACTCTCTCTCTTCGCCCAGGCGTGGGCAAGAGATGTTCAGGATCCCTGGGCGTTGGAGATCATATCTCAGGGATATCTTCTGGACTTCAAAGCTTCTCCTCCACAAGGGAGATTTCACCTTTCAAGATTATCTGCAAACCAGATAAAGAAAGAGGCATTCCTAAGCTGCGTACAAGATCTCCTTATAATGGGAGTGATCCATCCAGTTCCGCGGACGGAACAAGGACAGGGGTTTTATTCAAATCTGTTTGTGGTTCCCAAAAAAGAGGGAACCTTCAGACCAATTTTGGATTTAAAGATCCTAAACAAATTCCTCAGAGTTCCGTCATTCAAGATGGAAACTATTCGAACCATTTTACCCATGATCCAAGAGGGTCAGTACATGACCACAGTGGACTTAAAGGATGCCTACCTTTACATTCCGATTCACAAGAATCATCATCAGTTCCTGAGGTTTGCCTTTCTAGACAGGCATTACCAATTTGTAGCTCTTCCATTCGGGTTGGCTACAGCCCCAAGAATTTTTACAAAGGTTCTGGGCTCACTTCTGGCAGTCCTAAGACCGCGAGGCATAGCGGTGGCTCCTTACCTGGACGATATCCTGATACAGGCGTCAAGCTTTCAAATTGCCAAATCTCATACAGATATAGTTCTGGCATTCCTGAGGTCGCATTGGTGGAAAGTGAACGAAGAAAAGAGTTCTCTATCTCCTCTCACGAGGGTTTCCTTCCTAGGGACTCTAATAGATTCTGTAGAAATGAAAATTTACCTGACGGAGTCCAGGTTATCAAAACTTCTAAATGCTTGCCGTGTTCTTCACTCCATTCCACGCCCCACGGTGGCTCAGTGCATGGAAGTAATCGGCTTAATGGTAGCGGCGATGGACATAGTGCCATTCGCGTGCCTGCATCTCAGACCGCTGCAATTATGCATGCTCAGTCAGTGGAATGGGGATTACACAGATTTGTCCCCTCTACTAAATCTGGATCAGGAAACCAGAGATTCTCTTCTCTGGTGGTTATCTCGGGCCCATCTGTCCAACGGTATGAACTTTCGCAGACCAGATTGGACAATTGTAACAACAGATGCCAGCCTTCTAGGTTGGGGTGCAGTCTGGAACTCCCTGAAGGCTCAGGGTTCATGGACTCAGGAGGAGAAACTCCTCCCAATAAATATTCTGGAGTTAAGAGCAATATTCAATGCTCTTCTGGCTTGGCCTCAGCTAGCAACACTGAGGTTCATCAGATTTCAGTCGGACAACATCACGACTGTGGCTTACATCAACCATCAAGGGGGAACCAGGAGTTCCCTAGCAATGTCAGAAGTCTCCAAGATAATTCGCTGGGCAGAGACTCACTCTTGCCACCTGTCAGCGATCCATATCCCAGGTGTAGAGAACTGGGAAGCGGATTTTCTAAGTCGTCAGACTTTTCATCCGGGGGAATGGGAACTCCATCCGGAGGTTTTTGCTCAATTGGTTCTCCGTTGGGGCAAACCAGAATTGGATCTCATGGCGTCTCGCCAGAACGCCAAGCTTCCTTGTTACGGATCCAGGTCCAGGGACCCAGAAGCGGCACTGATAGATGCTCTAGCAGCGCCTTGGTTCTTCAACCTGGCTTATGTGTTTCCACCGTTTCCTCTGCTCCCTCGTCTGATTGCCAAAATCAAACAGGAAAGAGCATCAGTGATATTGATAGCGCCTGCGTGGCTTCTCCGAGTCGGTAATTGATACCTTAATACAGGCACGAAAGCCTGTCACCAGGAAAATTTACCACAAGATATGGCGTAAATATCTTCATTGGTGTGAATCCAAGAATTACTCATGGAGTAGGGTTAGGATTCCTAGGATATTGTCCTTCCTCCAAGAGGGTTTGGACAAAGGATTATCAGCTAGTTCTTTAAAGGGACAGATTTCTGCTCTGTCTATTCTTTTACACAAGCGTCTGGCAGAAGTTCCAGACGTTCAGGCATGTTGTCAGGCTTTAGTTAGAATTAAGCCTGTGTTTAAATCTGTTGCTCCTCCATGGAGCTTAAACTTGGTTCTTAAAGTTCTTCAAGGGGTTCCGTTTGAACCCCTTCATTCTATTGATATCAAACTTCTTTCATGGAAAGTTCTTTTTCTGATGGCTATTTCCTCGGCTCGAAGAGTCTCGGAGTTATCTGCCTTACATTGTGATTCTCCTTATCTGATCTTTCATTCAGATAAAGTTGTTCTGCGTACAAAACCTTTGGTTTTTACCAAAAGGTGGTTTCTAACAAGAATATCAATCAAGAGATTGTTGTTCCATCATTATGTCCTAATCCTTCTTCAAAGAAGGAACGTCTTTTGCATAATCTAGACGTAGTCCGTGCCTTGAAGTTTTACTTACAGGCTACTAAAGATTTTCGCCAAACATCTATCCTGTTTGTTGTTTACTCTGGACAGAGGAGAGGTCAGAAGGCCTCGGCAACCTCTCTTTCTTTTTGACTTCGGAGTATAATCCGTTTAGCCTATGAGACTGCTGGACAGCAGCCTCCTGAAAGGATTACAGCTCATTCTACTAGAGCTGTGGCTTCCACCTGGGCCTTTAAAAATGAGGCCTCTGTTGAACAGATTTGCAAGGCTGCAACTTGGTCTTCCCTTCATACTTTTTCCAAATTTTACAAATTTGATACTTTTGCTTCTTCGGAGGCTGTTTTTGGGAGAAAGGTTCTACAGGCAGTGGTTCCTTCCATTTAAGTTCCTGCCTTGTCCCTCCCATCATCCGTGTACTTTAGCTTTGGTATTGGTATCCCACAAGTAATTGATGATCCGTGGACTGGATACACTTAACAAGAGAAAACATAATTTATGCTTACCTGATAAATTTATTTCTCTTGTAGTGTATCCAGTCCACGGCCCGCCCTGTCCTTTTCAGGCAGGTCTAAATTTTAATTAAACTACAGTTACCACTGCACCCTATGGTTTCTCCTTTCTCTGCTTGTTTCGGTCGAATGACTGGATATGGCAGTGAGGGGAGGAGCTATGTAGCAGCTCTGCTGTGGATGATCCTCTTGCAACTTCCTGTTGGGAAGGAGAATATGCCACAAGTAATGGATGATCCGTGGACTGGATACACTACAAGAGAAATAAATTTATCAGGTAAGCATAAATTATGTTTTTTTAATACATTTAAGTTGTGTTTAATCCTTTTTTTTTTTTTTTTTTCCCTAACCCTTAATGCAAGGTTTTCAGTCGCGCTAACCCGACGAGCACCAAGTTTGCACTTGAGCGGACGCATTTATTTTCCACTTGTAATAATGCCCTATATTGATATTGTCACTTGCACTACGCTTAACGCTCCACTTGTAATCTATCCCATTGTCAGCATGTTTTTTGAGTGATCACAATCCCAAATGGCTTCTGCTGATAAAAAGCCCCAGCTGCAAATTAATTTACAATTGAAAACCTTCCATTAGTTAAGTTCATGTTTTTGAATAGATATTTGCAATATATATGAAAATGTCAGTTGCAAAGGTTATTCATCAGCTCAAGATATTATATTTAGTTTGTTAGAATTGATTGTTAAAATTAAAGTTCTAAAACGATTTTGATATGTGTTAAGGAATCTAAATGTCATTTGCCAATGGGGATGATGGATATACTGGGCATGTTTGGTCAATGGATATGTTTTATTGTTAATAGAATAGAAATGAACAGAGGTTTAATTAATCTAGCTGATAAAAAAAAAAACTGGCGATTAGATTGTGATTGACCCCTTACTGTTTAACTCTTGCAAAGGTTAAACACATGATAGGCCCCCGTTTAAGATGCTGTGGAGGGACAAGGCCTCCAGACAGGGAACCGGTTTGCTGAAGCTCACTGTAAGTGATGCTGTTGTACAATCCTGCCCACTGCAGGGGTCAATCTTTCTGGGCGATCAGTCCTAGGTGATTTTAAACCACTACCTCTGAGGTCTTACAACCTTCTGCATGAGCGAGCATTCACAGCAAGGACTCTCTAAGCAGCAACCGTTGCTTCAGAAATGTCCGCTCCAGAGTAGCAATGAGCTTCTGTTTCAGAGCAGAAAATGGCTATTGATTGGCACTTATGCCTCACAAATAGTGTCACCAGCTGTGCTCTGCTAAGGACGAGTAGAGCATTGATGATCCAAAACTCTCTTAAACTCTTTGTTTAACTCCTTTGCAGGGTTTCAATACAGTTATATGTTTGCATTAGTGCAGTAAAAAAATTCTCAAATTACAGCACTTTCTTAGTGTGCGTTTGTGTCTCTTTAAATTTTAGGAACCCTAAGACCAACATTATTATACTGTTTTGCAAAGACACTGTAGGAGAGGGTTATACAGCTGTGTTTGTCATTTTATTCAGTTGATAATATAATGAAATTTAAAAAAAATGCAGTGCATCATATGCCAGTATCTTTGGTTGTTTGGAAGTATTAAACTGATAGTTTGTCTTTGGTGCCAGGAACATTATCCAGCTACTGAATGCATTATGAAAATGGTACATGTTTTTTTATTTAATGCCAGTCTTAGTCCCACAAACAATTTCAGTGAACAACAAGCCTAAATAATAAAGAAATGTATATTTTATATTTAATCTAAATGTAATGTTTTATGCATTCTTGTCTCTCAGATGCAAACTCAACAGAATTTGACTCAAATACAAAAAATCCAGTGGTGAGTACTCGTGGCTAAAATATGATTGTTTAGCTTTTCACATTGTCCCAAGTGAAATATTAACATTTTCCATTAGCTAATAATAGTAGTTCTTTGGACAGAAGGAACATGTCAAGTGACAGTTTAATCACATATTGGGAACGATTTATTATAGTGCGAGCGGACATAATCCGCTGTAGCGGATCATGTCCGCTGCACATCGCTAAATGCCGACAGCATACGCCGCTAGCAGGGGGTGTCATTCACACGATCGTATATGTGATCGAGTGGATTGCTGTCTGCCCCCTCAGAGGTAGCGGACAAGTTAAGACCGCTGATTCTTAACTCCTGTTTCCGGCGAACCTGAAGGCTCGCGTAGAAACAGCTGCATACAGCTTGTTAAATCAGCCCCATAGCTTCAATTAAGAACTGCATTTTCTTCAAGTTTAAACTCAGTATGGACCATGCCTTATACACAGATCAGATATAATATCAATAAATAAGTGCTGTTCAGCCAAACACAAGGTAATGATTAAATATATTTTGTATTAATTTACAGATTATTCAAGGCCTGGAAGGCTTCTACATTATTTCTCCAGCTCTATGCTCCCCTCAAATTATTAACTTTGCTCGGTAAATTAGATAAATTCAATATAGATTTTTTGTTTGATACTTTTATTATAACATCATTGAATACATTTGCAGATGTCTATCGCTTCTTCAATCACCCCACACCAACACCTTTCACCAAATGATGACCAAGCAATAACCTCCTCTCTTACAAATACTGAAACCCCTTCTCTCCTCCTTCTCTCCAACCTCATCCCTTTTAAGTATCACCACTAATACAGAATGCAGGTCTAAATTCTGTCATGTTTTCAGGACTGTCAGTTATTAGTACAATTATCAGTAAGAAACAAAATATTTCATTCTTTTCCTTATCCCTATTTTTCAAAATGAGTGGAATGCGTGTTTATAGACGGGTACCAATTTACATTATTAGCAAGCTTAGGGCTTGTTTACATTGAGTCGTTAAAAATAGAGCGGTAAGGTACTGATGTTGCCAACAGATAAAAGTAGTTTACAGCTCCATTTTAGTACCTGGATTCCATAGAAATATTTTGTGCAGTGCATTTAGTCAGTCTTTTGTGTAAGTGTACGTTAACGCCAGATTTAAAAAAACGCGCCAAGTTCGTTGCTGTGGTAACCCGAACTTACACTATAAAAGTTATGTTTAACACCTGCACTCCATGGGGTCTATTTATGTAGGTGCGGACAGACATGATCCGCTATAGCGAATCATGTCCACCGCACATCGATAAATGCCGACAGTGAACTGCTAGCGCAATACCGCCCCCTGCAGATCGCGGCCACTAGCAGGGGGTGTTAATCAACCCGATCGTATTCGATCGGGCTGATTGCTGTCCGCCACCTCAGAGGTGGTGGACAAGTTAAGGAGCAGCGGTCTTAGGACCGCTGCTTCTTAACTTCCACTTCAGTCGGAACTGAAGCGGAGAGGGTCGAAAGCAGCATCCGCTGCTACATAAATAGACCCCCATGTCTGTGATCGCCTCTAGAGAGAGAGACAAGGGAGTTATGTAGGTCACAAAACAAAAACACATTAAATCTATTTAAAAAAATATAATATATATATATTTAAAGAAAAGCGGCGTTCATGAAAGTGCAATTTTTTAATAAAATATCTCTGAAATTCTTTGAGTTATAAAGTTGGCGCTAAGCTAATGTTATATAATTCTGCACCGTGTGCAGAATTATATAAGATTATTTCTTAGGCTTACAGTCCCTTTAAATATATATATATATATATATATATATATACACACACACATATTTAGACATGTATATCTATTTATATACACAATATAGACCTTTTTAGTTAAATACCTTGTCATATACCATACAGGGAGTGCAGAATTATTAGGCAAATGAGTATTTTGACCACATCATCCTCTTTATGCATGTTGTCTTACTCCAAGCTGTATAGGCTCGAAAGCCTACTACCAATTAAGCATATTAGGTGATGTGCATCTCTGTAATGAGAAGGGGTGTGGTCTAATGACATCAACACCCTATATCAGGTGTGCATAATTATTAGGCAACTTCCTTTCCTTTGGCAAAATGGGTCAAAAGAAGGACTTGACAGGCTCAGAAAAGTCAAAAATAGTGAGATATCTTGCAGAGGGATGCAGCACTCTTAAAATTGCAAAGCTTCTGAAGCGTGATCATCGAACAATCAAGCGTTTCATTCAAAATAGTCAACAGGGTCACAAGAAGCGTGTGGAAAAACCAAGGCGCAAAATAACTGCCCATGAACTGAGAAAAGTCAAGCGTGCAGCTGCCAAGATGCCACTTGCCACCAGTTTGGCCATATTTCAGAGCTGCAACATCACTGGAGTGCCCAAAAGCACAAGGTGTGCAATACTCAGAGACATGGCCAAGGTAAGAAAGGCTGAAAGACGACCACCACTGAACAAGACACACAAGCTGAAACGTCAAGACTGGGCCAAGAAATATCTTAAGACTGATTTTTCTAAGGTTTTATGGACTGATGAAATGAGAGTGAGTCTTGATGGGCCAGATGGATGGGCCCGTGGCTGGATTGGTAAAGGGCAGAGAGCTCCAGTCCGACTCAGACGCCAGCAAGGTGGAGGTGGAGTACTGGTTTGGGCTGGTATCATCAAAGATGAGCTTGTGGGGCCTTTTCGGGTTGAGGATGGAGTCAAGCTCAACTCCCAGTCCTACTGCCAGTTTCTGGAAGACACCTTCTTCAAGCAGTGGTACAGGAAGAAGTCTGCATCCTTCAAGAAAAACATGATTTTCATGCAGGACAATGCTCCATCACACGTGTCCAAGTACTCCACACCGTGGCTGGCAAGAAAGGGTATAAAAGAAGAAAATCTAATGACATGGCCTCCTTGTTCACCTGATCTGAACCCCATTGAGAACCTCTGGTCCATCATCAAATGTGAGATTTACAAGGAGGCAAAACAGTACACCTCTCTGAACAGTCCCTGGGAGGCTGTGGTTGCTGCTGCACGCAATGTTGATGGTGAACAGATCAAAACACTGACAGAATCCATGGATGGCAGGCTTTTGAGTGTCCTTGCAAAGAAAGGTGGCTATATTGGTCACTGATTTGTTTTTGTTTTGTTTTTGAATGTCAGAAATGTATATTTGTGAATGTTGAGATGTTATATTGGTTTCACTGGTAAAAATAAATAATTGAAATGGGTATATATTTGTTTTTTGTTAAGTTGCCTAATAATTATGCACAGTAATAGTCACCTGCACACACAGATATCCCCCTAAAATAGCTATAACTAAAAACAAACTAAAAACTACTTCCAAAACTATTCAGCTTTGATATTAATGAGTTTTTTTGGGTTCATTGAGAACATGGTTGTTGTTCAATAATATAATTAATCCTCAAAAATACAACTTGCCTAATAATTCTGCACTCCCTGTATATATATATATATATTTATATACACACACATATTTAGACATGTATATCTATTTATATACACAATATAGACCTTTTTAGTTAAATACCTTGTCATATACCATATACCTTTTTAACCCTCATAACTTTTTTTTTATATTTCTATTAATAATCAGTTAGGGGCATATTTATCAAGCTCCGCTGCTCCATAACCTGTCCGCCTGCTCTTATCGGGTTGATTGACACCCCCTGCTAGCGGCAGGGGGTGGCATTGCACCAGCAGTTCACAAGAACTGCTGGTGTAATGATAAATGCCGAGAGCATATGCTGTCTGCATTTATCGATGTGCCGCGGACATGATACGCAATATCGGATCATGTCCGTTTGCACATTAAAAAATAGGCCCCTATGTGTCTATATGAGTGTAACAGTAATTTTAACCCCTTAACGACTGAGGACGTGCAGGGTACGTCCTCAGAAAAAAGGCAGTTAACGCCTGAGAACGTACCCTGCACGTCCTCAGTGTGGAAAGCAGCTGGAAGCGATTCTGCTCGCTTCCAGCTGCTTTCCGGTTATTGCAGTGATGCCTCGATATGGAGGCATCCTGCAATAACCTTTGTAAGCCATCCGGTGCAGAGAGAGCCACTCTGTGGCCCTCTCTGCACCGGAGATCGGTGGCTTACTGCGTTGGTGGGTGGGAGCCGGACCGGGAGGCGGGTGGCGGCCATCGATGGCCCTGACGATGTGAAGGGGGGCGGGATCGTGGGCGGGGGTGGCTGGGGGCGCGCACGGGCGCGTGCACGGGAGGGTGGGGGGGGGCGCGTGCACGGGGAGGGAGTGGGTGGGAACCGCTACACTACAGAAAATGCAAAAATAAAAAATGTTAAAAAAAATCTAAAAAAGTCACAAAAAAAATGATCAGCAAAGTGGTGGGGGTTTGTCTGTGTGGGGGGGGGGGAAGCTACACTACAGAAAAATAAAAACAATAAAAAAAAAGCACTTTTTATTGCAAACTGGGTACTGGCAGACAGCTGCCAGTACCCAAGATGGCCCCCAATAAGGCAGAGGGGAGGGTTAGAGAGCGGTTTTGGGGGGGGATCAGGGAGGTTGGGGGCTAAGCGGGGGATCCTACACAGTAGCATATGTAAATATGCTAACAATTTTTTTTTTTTTTTTAAAACCCTTTTATTTTAGTACTGGCAGACTTTCTGCCAGTACTTAAGATGGCGGGGACAATTGTGGGGTGGGGGAGGGAAGGGAGCTGTTTGGGAGGGATCGGGGGTGAGATGTGTCAGATGGGAGGCTGATCTCTACACTAAAGCTAAAATTAACCCTGCAAGCTCCCTACAAACTCCCTAATTAACCCCTTCACTGCTAGCCATAATACACGTGTGAGGCGCAGCAGGATTTAGCGGCCTTCTAATTACCAGAAAGCAACTCCAAAGTCATATATGTCTGCTATTTCTGAACAAAGGGGATCCCAGACAAGCATTTACAACGATTTGTGCCATAATTGCACAAGCTGTTTGTAAATGATTTCAGTGAGAAACCTAAAATTGTGAAAAATGTTATGTTTTTTTTAATTTGATCGCATTTGGCGGTGAAATGGTGGCATGAAATATACCAAAATGTGCCTAGATCAATACTTGGGGTTGTCTACTACACTACACTAAAGCTAAAATTAACCCTACAAGCTCCCTAAAAGCTCCCTAATTAACCCCTTAACTGCTGGGCATAATACACTTGTGGTGCGCAGTGGCATTTAGCGGCCTTCTAATTACCAAAAAGCAACGCCAAAGCCATATATGTTTGCTATTTCTGAACAAAGGGGATCCCAGAGAAGAATTTACAACCATTTATGCCATAATTGCACAAGTTGTTTGTAAATAATTTCAGTGAGAAATCGAAAGTTTGTGAAAAAATGTGTGAAAAAGTGAACAATTTTTTGTATTTGATCGCATTTGGCGGTGAAATGGTGGCATGAAATATACCAAAATGGGCCTAGATCAATACTTTGGGATGTCTACTAAAAAAAAATATATACATGTCAATGGATATTCAGGGATTCCTGAAAGATATCAGTGTTCTAATGTAACTAGCGCTAATTTTGGAAAAAAATGGTTTGGAAATAGCAAAGTGCTACTTGTATTTATGGCCCTATAACTTGCAAAAAAAGCAAAGAACATGTAAACATTGGGTATTTCTAAACTCAGGACAAAATTTAGAAACTATTAAGCATGGGTGTTTTTTGGTGGTTTTAGATATGTAACAGATTTTGGGGGTCAAAGTTAGAAAAAGTGTGTTTTTTTCCATTTTTCCTCATATTTTATCATTTTTTTTTATAGTAAATTATAAGATATGATGAAAATAATGGTATCTTTAGAAAGTCCATTTAATTGCGAGAAAAACGGTATATAATATGTGTGGGTACAGTAAATGAGTAAGAAGAAAATTACAGCTAAACACAAACACTGCAGAAATGTAAAAATAGCCTTGGTCCCAAACAGACAGAAAATGGAAAAGTGCTGTGGTCATTAAGGGGTTAAATCTGTCTATTTTGTGTTTAGTACAACTTTTTTTAACGCAATTCCCTTTACTCGAGGGTTTCAGTTGCGCTAAGCCAATGAGGGTAAAATGCGTTGCTCTCTTGTGATCAAGTTTAATTTAAACTTCTAATACATAAACTTTTTCCAATGCGTGCCAAAAACCCAATATTACTCGCGTGCAAAAAAATAACGCGCCACTTGTAATTTAGCCCTATATATTTTATGTATTCTAGCATTTGTATTTTTTTCTTTTGTGACGCTTTCTATATTGTAGATACTTGATATTTAATATTTAGTGCTGCCCTAGGCATAGGCCTAGTTAGAATTTTGGAGATATGTGCTTTATTATATTTTTATATATAAATACATATTGATATTTAAATTAGGAACATAACACCAACTAGTCCTATACCTGGGCCAGCTATAAATATTACATATAACGATACATTTATAAAGTAAAAAACACATTCGGCTAGGTTACGAGTTTTTCATTTTGAGCTGTGCGGTGCTAACGAGCAGTTTTGTCTCACCGCTCACTTACATGCAGCGCTGGTATTACGAGTTTTTACAAACCCAGCGTTAAAAGGCTAGAAGTGAGCATTGATCAAAATTTTGCTCCTTAACGCACTCCAATACCAGCGCTGCTTAAGTCAGCGGTGAGCTGGTCGTACGTGCTCATGCACGATTTCCCCATAGGGATCAACGGGGAGAGTCGGCTGAGAAAAAGTCTAACACCTGCAAAAAAGCAGCGTAAAACTCAGTAACGCAACCCCATTGATTCCTATGGGGAAACACATTTATGTTTACACCTAACACCCTAACATGAACCCCGAGTCTAAACACCCCTAATCTTACACTTATTAACCCCTAATCTGCCGCCCCCGACATCGCCAACACCTACATTATTCTTATTAACCCCTAATCTGCCGCTCCGGACACCGCTACCACCTACATTATACTTATGAACCCCTAATCTGCCGCCCCCAATGTTGCCGCAACCTACCTACACTTATTAACCCCTAATCTGCTGCCCCCAACGTCGCCGCCACTATAATAAACATATTAACCCCTAAACCGCCACACTCCCGCCTCGCAAACATTAGTTAATTATTAACCCCTAATCTGCAGTCCCTAACATCGCCGCCACCTACCTACATTTATTAACCCCTAATCTGCCGCCCCAACGTCGTTGCCACTATACTAAATGTATTATCCCCTAAACCAGAGCTTTCCAAACTTTTCATGTTGGCGACACACTTTTTAGACCTACATTATTTTGCGACACACAAATTGAGTTGTACTAGCAAACAGGAGGTTAAACTAACTTGTTTTAAGAGATACGGACACATACATAAATTATATAATAACGAAATGTGTTTGCAAGTAACAGTATGTAATTATGTGCAAGAATTAAAAAAAATGTTTAATAACACCAATAGCTACTTACTATTTTAATGGGATGTATGAGGTTGATCGGATGAACACAATTTCTAAATATTTGGTGGAATATTAGATAAAGACACTCACATTTCATCATCAAGCATTTTTAAGCTTTCCCTTCCTATCCATATATCCAGAGCAGGAGCAGCAATGCACTACTTGGAGCTAGCTGCAAAAAAAAAACCCCACTTTGACTTCTGAATTTAGCCCAGCGTTTAAGCTGCTGCCCTCAGAGCTCTGCGAGTCCGACTGACTACTGCCCGCGCTGCAAACACACTGCTGTCCCACTCACTAACTACACGTGCAGTCACAAGCCGATTGAGGAGACTACACGTGCAGTCAGGAGCCAATGTGCCGCCAAAGCCGCCAATGGGAATAGTTTCAGTTCCCACTGAGCTGCGCCAATAGGTTAAGATGATCTGTGACCCACTAGGTATCAATCACGTGTCAACCACGTGAAATGCATAGCAGGCAGGCGGAAAGTCAGAAACCAAAAAAAATTGTTGAAAAAAATTAAATTTAAAAAAATTTGTGCTAAAGCAGGGACACACCTACACACTGCTGCCGACACACTAGTGTGTCCCGACACACAGTTTGGAAAGCACTGCCCTAAACCTAAGTCTAACCCTAACACTCCCTAACTTAAATATAATTACAATAAATCTAACTAAAAATTACTATCATTAACTAAATTATTCCTATTTAAAACTAAATACTTACCTATAAAATAAACCCTAAGCTAGCTACAATATAACTAATAGTTACATTGTAGCTAGCTTAGGGTTTTTTCTTTATTTTACAGGCAAGTTTGTATTTATTTTAACTAAGTACAATAGTTATTAAATAGTTATTAACTATTTAATAACTACCTAGCTAAAATAAATACAAAAGTACCTGTAAAATAAAACCTAACCTAAGTTACAATAACACCTAACACTACACTATAATTAAAAAAAATAACTAAATTAACAATAATTAAATTAAATTAGCTAAAGTACAAAAAAAGCCCACTAAATTACAGAAAATAATAAACAAATTACAAGATATTTAAACTAATTACGCCTAATCTAATAGCCCTATCAAAATAACCCCCCCCCCTCCAAAAAAAAAAAAAAACCTAGCCTAAACTAAACTACCAATAGCCCTTAAAAGGGCCTTTTGCGGGGCATTGCCCCAAAGTAATCAGCTCTTTTACCTGTAAAAATAAAATACAAACAACTCCCCCAACAGTAAAACCAACCACCCACACAACCAACCCCCCAAATAAAATACTATCTAAAAAAACCTAAGCTAACCATTGCCCTGAAAAGGGCATTTGGATGGGCATTGCCCTTAAAAGGGCAGTTAGCTCTTTTGCGGCCCAAACCCTAACCTAAAAATAAAACCCACCCAATTCACCCTTAAAAAACCTAACACTAACCCTCTGAAGATCGACTTACAGTTCTGAAGACCGGACATCCATCCTCAAGGAAGCGGCAGAAGTCTTCATCCAACCGGGCCGAAGTCCTCAACGAAGCCGGGAGAAGTCTTCATCCAAGCCGGGCGAAGTGGTCCTCCAGACGGGCAGAAGTCTTCATCCAGATGGCATCTTCTATCTTCATCCATCCGACACGGAGCGGCTCCATCTTCAAGACATCTGACGCGGAGCACCCTCTTCTATCAGAATTCTATCAGCCAATCGGAATTAAGGTAGAAAAAATCCTATTGGCTGATGCAATCAGCCAATAGGATTGAGCTCGCATTCTATTGGCTGTTCCAATCAGCCAATAGAATGCAAGCTCAATCCTATTGACTGATTGGATCAGCCAATAGGATTAAACTTCAATCCTATTGGCTGATTGCATCAGCCAATAGGATTCTTTCTACCTTAATTCCGATTGGCTTATAGAATTCTATCAGCCAATCGGAATCTAAGGGACGCCATCTTGGATGACGTCACTTGAAGGAACCTTCATTCGTCAGGTAGTCGTCGGAAGAAGAGGATGCTCCGCGTCGGATGTCTTGAAGATGGAGCCGCTCCTCGTCGGATGCATGAAGATAGAAGATGCCGTCTGGATGAAGACTTCTGCCCGTCTGGAGGACCACTTCGCCTGGCTTGGATGAAGACTTCTCCCGGCTTCGTTGAGGACTTTGGCCCGGTTGGATGAAGACTTCTGCTGCTTCCTTGAGGATGGATGTCCGGTCTTCAGAACTGTAAGTCGATCTTCAGGGGGTTAGTGTTTGTTTTTTTTAAGCGTGTATTGGGTGGGTTTTATTTTTAGGTTAGGGTTTGGGCCGCAAAAGAGCTAACTGCCGTTTTAATGGCAATGCCCATCCAAATGCCCTTTTCAGGGCAATGGTTAGCTTAGGTTTTTTTAGATAGTATTTTATTTGGGGGGTTGGTTGTGTGGGTGGTGGGTTTTACTGTTGGGGGGTTGTTTGTATTTTTTTTTTACAGGTAAAAGAGCTGATTACTTTGGGGCAATGCCCCGCAAAAGGCCCTTTTAAGGGCTATTGGTAGTTTAGTTTAGGCTAGGGTTTTTTTTATTTTGGGGGGCTTTTTTATTTTGGTAGGGCTATTAGATTAGGTGTAATTAGTTTAAATATCTTGTAATTTGTTTATTATTTTCTGTAATTTAGTGTGTTTTTTTTTGTACTTTAGCTAATTTAATTTAATTTATTTAATTGTTAATTTAGTTAATTATAATGTAGTGTTAGGTGTTATTGTAACTTAGGTTAGGTTTTATTTTACAGGTACTTTTGTATTTATTTTAGCTAGGTAGTTATTAAATAGTTAATAACTATTTAATAACTATTCTACCTAGTTAAAATAAATACAAACTTGCCTGTAAAATAAAAATAAAACCTAAGCTAGCTACAATGTAACTATTAGTAGCTAGCTTAGGGTTTATTTTACAGGTAAGTATTTAGTTTTAAATAGGAATTATTTAGGTAATGATAGGAATTTTTAGTTATATTTATTTAAATTATATTTCAATTAGGGGGAGTTAGGGTTAGGGTTAGACTTAGGTTTAGGGGTTAATACATTTAGTATAGTGGCGGCGACGTTGGGGGCGGCAGATTAGGGGTTAATAAATATAGGTAGGTGGCGGCGATGTTAGGGACGGCAGATTAGGGATTAATAATATTTAACTAATGTTTGCAAGGCGGGAGTGCAGCGGTTTAGGGGTTAATATGTTTATTATAGTGACGGCGACGTTGGGGGCAGCAGATTAGGGGTTAATAAGTGTAGGTAGGTTGTGGCGACATTGGGGGCGGCAGATTAGGGGTTAATAAATATAATGTAGGTGTCGGCGATGTTGGGGGCAGCAGATTAGGGGTTCATAAATATAATGTAGGTGGCGGCGGTTTCCGGAGCAGCAGATTAGGGGTTAAAAGTTTTATTTTATTGTTTGCGATGTGGGAGGGCCTCGGTTTAGGGGTTAATAGGTAGTTTATGGGTGTTAGTGTACTTTTTAGCACTTTAGTTATGAGTTTTATGTTACGGTGTTGTACCATAAAACTCTTAACTACTGACTTTTAAATGCGTTAGGACTCTTGACGGGGTAGGGTGTACCGCTCACTTTTTGGCCTCCCAGGACAGACTCGTAATACCGGCGCTATGGAAGTCCCATAGAAAAAAGCCTTTACGAAGTTTACGTAAGTCGTTTTGCGGTAAGGCCAAAGAAGTGTGCGGTACACCTATACCTGCAAGACTCGTAATAGCAGTGGGCGTAAAAAAGCAGCGTTAGGACCTCTTAACGCTGCTTTTTTACCTTAACGCATAACTCGTAATCTAGCCGTATGTTTGCTTTAATATCTCAATAGGAGCTAGGCCTCAAAAAGTTTTTTTTTTCCTTCTTTTACACCTAATTGAGCATGCCACAATGTTTGAGACTCAATTGACAGCTTCTGTTTTACCTGTTAAATGGAAACCAGGTGTAATTTTAAGTTTTTCAGCTTGTATATATCTTTGATGGGATGCATAATTTTTTTGGCAGATGGACCACGACTGCCGATAATGATGGAAAATGCTGTATCGATAAGTGTTATGGGTTACAACTGCAGTTATTTAGTTTTGCGATCTCACGCAAAACCATTAACAGCTCAATGAAAATGTTAGTTGACATAACTGCCAATATCAGCATGCTATGTCCCCAGCCTTATCCCATTTCACATACATAGTGAAATCTGGAGATATCCCTGCCACTCACTGGGGATTAGCCCATATGTGGCATGGGATTAACAGGATAAAGGGTTCTACAAAGAGCATGGATGTAGCAACATTTTTAAAACAGAAAAAAAAGATAAGATTGTAAATAAAAAAAGGTTTTTTTTCTTTACAGTCCTCCCAAAGCTCTGCCCTGCTCTTCCTTTTAGACAACCATATGTCTTGATTTTTAGAATGTCCCTTATCCCTACCCATAGACCACCCAAATATACCCACAAACCACCAGCCACACCCACAGACTGCCCAGAAAGGCCATTGATCTGCTGCTGTCCACACATGCCCCCCCCCCCGACACAGTCAGGCTCACAAACAGTAATGGCCCCCTCCTAACCTCCTGAACCCCTAATACCTAGCCACAAATGTTAGGAGGTATGCTTTAGTGTTACTGAACTGGTATGTTCATTTGAAGTAGGAAAATACAATATTGTCACAAAGCATATGTGTATCATGAGTCATGTGAATTGCTTAAAGAGAACATTAAAGTCATATAGTTAATATATGCTTATCATATATCAGCAATTAAGCAATATGTTGCAAAAGCTCTGTATGAATATTTTTGTCGCATAACAGGCTTTTGCTGTTTCATGGGCATTGCATACATCCCCTTAAAAAATGGTTCTTTGTTTATTTTGTCCCTTTTCCTTTGGCCAATCAGAGACCAGATGTAAATGTGCTCCCGCAGTCATTGAATCAATAACTATGTATCAGGGTTTTAAACTCTTGTAATCCTGCCTCTCTGGGATGAGGAAAAATACACCTTTTGAAAAATAAACAGGGAAAGCAGGCTAAATACATACATCTACACTGCACCTTTTACTGTGCATAAGTAAACATGCCATGGGTGATTTCATTTTGCATTCAGTGTGCTTTTCTGAGACAGATTGTCATCTTTGGGATGTACTGTATGTTCTTGATATTACTTTCTCAGTTGGTTGCACATAGAAATAAGTAAATAACATATGGAAATTAAAAGTTGGAAATAAAAAAACAACAGAGGGGTTTTTTGGTTACGCACACCACAAAAGGACTGTTTAAACTTAACACACATATTGTGGGAGTGCTACCAAAGTGACCAAAATAATTACAAAACAACAAAAGATATTTTGGTGCACATCCAACCACTTAAGTCCACTCTTTCATGGCATATGAGTATATGCTTCTGTCTGCCAAATATACTTACATAGCTTCTAATAAGATTGGGATAAACATCTCACAATAATATGAGCTTATATTTGTGCTGCAAAAACAAATATACTTCTAACTGCTAAATATATTTACATAGTTCAAATAAAATTGAGATTAACATCTTGCAATAGTATTGACTTATATTTATGCTGCAAAATTTTTTTTTTTTTTTTTTTTGCTTTTTACTCAATAAGCTAGAAAGCTTCACACTGTGTAGACATGACTTGCTGCAGTGTGGAAACTGATTAGTATAGGACCGGTCTGATGTGGGACACCTTGTAAGTGGTAGACTGGCTTAGCAGAATATGATCATATTGTGTGACTAAGATCCCATTTCATTTAAAGGCATTTTTTAAAAAGCAAAAAAAAAAAAAAAATTTAAATGGTTGGATGTGCACCAAAATATCTTTTGTTGTTTTGTAAATAAAAATACAACAACATTATTTTCAAGACAAACTGAGTAAACATCAATCTGACTGAAGAGAATCTAACAGAATAACAGAATTAGAATGTGTTAAAAAAAGATCTCCAGTTTCAAATTCACTCAGGAATTTTCAAAGCTGTCCTCTCCAGCAGCTATTTTCTTAATTGAATATTTGTGTTTAGACAACATCTCATTATTTGCATTGTGCCCAATCATTTGCACAGTGTACTTAAATCAGTTTTTATGCACATTTGCTATCCGCCCATTATTTTAGCAAATGACAGAGATAAGGCAACCCTTTTAACTATGATGATGTGTTTACACAGTGCACAAAATTAGTTGTCAATGACCCAAAGACCTGAAAACAAACATACCCCTTGAGATAGCTAAGGCTCAAGCATTTTATTTAAAATCTCATTGTGACCTATAAGCCCAAAATTAACAATAAATTATATGCAAATATTTTTTTTTCTTCATATTAAACAACTCGTAAAATGCTTTAAAGGGATATGGAAGCGAAGGGACAGTTTACACATTAGTCATTTTAACCCCTTAGTGACCAGACCACTTTTCAATTTGTTGACCATCTGGGACCAAGGCAATTTTTGCATTTCTGCGTTTGTGTTTCCTCTTACTCATTTACTGTACCCACACATATTATATACTGTTTTTCTCGCCATTAAATGGACTTTCTAAAGATATGATTATTTTCATCATATCTTATAATTTACTATAAAAAAAAATATAAAATATGAGGAAAAAATGAAAAAAATGCACTTTTTCTAACTTTGAGCCCCAAAATCTCTTACACATCTACAACCACCATAAAATACCAATGCTAAACAGTTTCTAAATTTTGTCCTGAGTTTATAAATACCCAATGTTTACATGTTCTTTGCTTTTTTTGCAAGTTATAGGGCAATAAGTACAAGTAGCACTTTGCTATTTCAAAACCATGTTTTTTCAAAATTGGCGATAGTTACATTGTAACACCAATATCTGTCAGGAATCCCTGAATAACCCTTCAAATGTATATATTTTTTAAAAGAAGACAACCTAAGGTATTAAACTTGGGGTATTTTGACTTTTTTCATGCAACCATTTTACCACCAATCTATGCCAAAGTTTGGGGGGGAAATTTTTTTTTTTTTTTTTTTGACAAAATAGCAATTTAAGAATACATTTACTGATAATATTAAGGGTTACTGCCAAATAACACCCTAATATGTCTTCAGCAGCATCTCCTGGGTACAGTGACTGTGATACCACCCATGTATAGGTGTGTCGGGTTCTCTGTGGACTAAAAGCTCTTATTTTTAGAGAGCGCATTCCAGTTTTTCAACTTGGAATTTTCACATCGGTCATCATGCACCCATGTCCTATTTGGGACATTTCTGAAGCTGGCCAATGGAATTTACCCCCATAAAACCATATATTTTTGAAAAGTAGACACCCTAGGGTATTTCAAATGCTGGTATTTTAACACTTTCCATGCACTAATTCAACCACCAGTCTTTGTCAAACTTTTGGGTAGTCATTTTTTTGTGTTATTTTTCACACACATTGTACTTTAGGCATGGATTCTCAGTTCCTGTTATGTGTTACTGCCAAAAAAAACCTCAATATGTGTTCAACAACATCTCCTGAGTACAGTGATACCACCCATGTATAGGTGTGTCGGGTTCTCTGGGGGCTAAAAGGCCTTAATTTTAGGAAGCACATTCCAGTTTTTCAACTTGGAATTTTCACATCGGTCATCATGCACCCATGTCCTATTTGGGACATTTCTGAAGCTGGCCAATGAAATTTACCCCCATCAAACCATATATTTTTGAAAAGTAGACACCCTAGGGTATTTCAAATGCTGGTATTTTAACACTTTCCATGAACTTATTTAACCACCAGTCTTTGTCAAACTTTTGGGTAGTCATTTTTTTGTGTTATTTTTCACACACATTGTACTTTAGGCATGGATTCTCAGTTCCTGTTATGTGTTACTGCCAAAAAACACCTCAATATGTGTTCAACAACATCTCCTGAGTACAGTGATACCACCCATGTATAGGTGTGTCGGGTTCTCTGGGGGCTAAAAGGCCTTAATTTTAGGAAGCGCATTCCAGTTTTTCAACTTGGAATTTTCACATCGGTCATCATGCACCCATGTCCTATTTGGGACATTTCTGAAGCTGGCCAATGGAATTTAACCCCATCAACCCATATATTTTTGAAAAGTAGACACCCTAGGGTATTTCAAATGCTGGTATTTTAACACTTTCCATGAACTTATTTAACCACCAGTCTTTGTCAAACTTTTGGGTAGTCATTTTTTTGTGTTATTTTTCACACACATTGTACTTTAGGCATGGATTCTCAGTTCCTGTTATGTGTTACTGCCAAAAAAAACCTCAATATGTGTTCAACAACATCTCCTGAGTACAGTGATACCACCCATGTATAGGTGTGTCGGGTTCTCTGGGGGCTAAAAGGCCTTAATTTTAGGAAGCACATTCCAGTTTTTCAACTTGGAATTTTCACATCGGTCATCATGCCCCATGTCCTATTTGGGACATTTCTGAAGCCGGCCAATGAAATTTACCCCCATAAAACCATATATTTTTGAGAAGTAGACCCCCTAGGGTATTTGAAATGCTGGTATTTTTACACTTTCCATGAACTTATTTAACCACCAGTCTTTGTCAAACTTTTGGGTAGTCATTTTTTTGTGTTATTTTTCACACACATTGTACTTTAGGCATGGATTCTCAGTTCCTGTTATGTGTTACTGCCAAAAAACACCTCAATATGTGTTCAACAACATCTCCTGAGTACAGTGATACCATCCATGTATAGGTGTGTTGGGTTCTCTGGGGGCTAGAAGGCCTTATTTTTAGGAAGCGCATTCCAGTTTTTCAACTTGGAATTTTCACATCGGCCATCATGCACCCATGTCCTATTTGGGACATTTCTGAAGTCGGCCAATGAAATTGACCCCCATAAAACCATATATTTTTGAGAAGTAGACCCCCTAGGGTATTTGAAATGCTGGTATTTTCACACTTTCCATGAACTTATTTAACCACCAGTCTTTGTCAAACTTTTGGGTAGTCATTTTTTGGTGTTATTTTTCACACACATTGTACTTTAGGCATGGATTCTCAGTTCCTGTTATGTGTTACTGCCAAAAAACACCTCAATATGTGTTCAACAACATCTCCTGAGTACAGTGATACCACCCATGTATAGGTGTGTCGGGTTCTCTGGGGGCTAGAAGGCCTTATTTTTAGGAAGCACATTCCATTTTTTACACTTCCCATTTTCACATCCCATGCACCCATGTTCTATTTAAGACATTTCTGAAGCCGGCCAATGTAATTTACCCCCATCAAACCATATATTTTTGAAAAGAAGACATCCTAGGGTATTTCAAATGCAGGTATTTTAACACTTTCCATACACTAATTCAACCACTAGTCTTTGTCAAACTATTGGGCATTCATTTTTTTGTGTTATTTTTCACATACATTGTACTTTAGACATGGATTCACAGCTCCTGTTATGTGTTACTACCAAAGAAGACACCAATATGTGGTCACCAACATCTCCTGAGTTCAGTGATACCACCTATGCATAGGTTTGGTGGCTTGTTTGGGCGGTGCAATGCCAAATGTCTGACATGTGTTTGTGATTTTTTTTCACATTTAACATATTTTCTTTGCCTATCGTCTTTTTTGGGGG
Organism: Bombina bombina; assembly: GCF_027579735.1. Taxonomy (NCBI): domain Eukaryota; kingdom Metazoa; phylum Chordata; class Amphibia; order Anura; family Bombinatoridae; genus Bombina; species Bombina bombina. Next base: position 202,963,493 of record NC_069501.1, on the reverse strand, counting down.
TCTTTTAACATACCCCAATTTATTTGTTTTCCATAAATGTGATTATATTTAAAAAGTTGACACCCCAAGGTATTATACATGGAGTGGTTTGATGACTTTGATGCAACCGTTTTAGCCCAAAAAATTGGAGAAAGTATATGGTGGTAATTTTTCAATTTTCATTGTTACAGACACATTGCTTTTTTACTATGATTTAGGAGAGACTGTTGTAAGTTATTGCAAAAAAATACTTCAGGTTGTTTTCTGCAAGGCACCCTGAGTACACCTATGCCCCCCATGCATAGGTTTGCCCGGATTTTGGGAAGGTTATGTTACATGATTTTAGTTATTAAAAATGAGAGTATTTCTTCTGATAGGCCTATCTTTAGTTTGGGGCCTATCGCATACCCCACTTTTATTTATTGCATTCAAAGTGTATATTTTTTAAATGTTGACACCCCAAGGTATTGTATATGGTGTGCTTTGATGCCTTTGAAGCAACCGTTTTAGCCCAAAAAATTGGAGAAAGTGTATGGTGGTAATTTTTCAATTTTCATTTTTACAGACACATTGCTTTTTGACTATGATTTAGGAGAGATTGTTGTAAGTTATTGCAAAAGAATACTTCAGCTTGTTTTCTGCAAGGCACCCTGAGTACACCTATGCCCCCCATTCATAGGTTTGCCAGGATTTTGGGAAGGTTATGTTACAATTTTATGACTTGTGATTTTAGTTATTAAAAATGAGAGTATTTCTTCTGATAGACCTATCTTTAGTTTGGGGCCTATCGCATACCCCACTTTTATTTATTGCATTCAAAGTGTATATTTTTTAAATGTTGACACCCCAAGGTATTGTATATGGTGTGCTTTGATGCCTTTGAAGCAACCGTTTTAGCCCAAAAAATTGGAGAAAGTGTATGGTGGTAATTTTTCAAATTTCATTTTTACAGACACATTGCTTTTTGACTATGATTTAGGAGAGACTGTTGTAAGTTATTACCAAAACATACTTCAGGTTGTTTTCTGCAAGGCACCCTGAGAACACCTATGTCCCCCATGCATAGGTTTGACAGGGGTTTTGGTTAAAAAAAACAGGCCCAATTTTAGAAAAAAAGTAGTGAAATGTAAAAATCTGGCACAGTAAAAGTAAAAAAAACAAAAAAACATCTAACAGTAAACATAACCAAAAGAAAAAAAAAAAAAATATATATATAACAGCAAATGTATTTATTTTTTTAAAAATTGACTATTGTATGGTACCGCTTGAAGCAGTCCCCAATGCAGAGTGCAGGCTGTCCAGGGCAATCAGGACAGTAATATATGGTGTCCCTTCTCTTCCCCCTCTTGGTACAGACTCTAAAAAAATGCACAGACAGCAAAAAAGTACAACTATGCTACTGCCAGTGATTTATAGCGATCACTGGCAAGCTAGGGGTTAATGGCTCTGAAAATTAATTTAAATTAACTAAATGGTTCTGAAAAGAGCCTCTGGATTTTTAAAAAATTACAACAACAAAATTAACCCCTAAAAAAAATGCACAGACAGCATAAAAGTACAGCTATGCTACTGCCAGTGATTTATAGCGATCACTGGCAAGCTAGGGGTTAATGGCTCTGAAAATTAAATTAACTAAATGGTTCTGAAAAGAGCCTCTGGATTTTTAAAAAATTACAAAAAAAAAAATTAACCCCTAAAAAAAATGCACAGACAGCAAAAAAAAGCGCAGCTATGCTAATGCCAGTGATTTATAGTGGTCACTGGCAAGTTAGGGGTTAATGGCTCTGAAAAGAGCCTTTGGTTCTATATTTTTTTAACAAATAAAAGAATTAAATCTCTCTCTGCAAAAAAACAGGTCTCTCTCTCTCTCTCCAACAAAATCGCAAGTGAGGAGAGGGAGGGAGATCCACACTGATCAGTGTCAATATTTACAAATATTGACATGATCAGACAAATGGGGTATTTTATTATTATTTTTTTTTTTTTTTTTTGGGTGGGAGGCTCAGATTGGGTGACCCTAGCTTGCCCCTATGATGATGCAGGCTAGGGACACCCCCAGAGGCCCCATGATGCACTGGGCATCGCCATCTTGGATGCCTAGTGAAGGGGGAGGGGGGGGGCTATTTGGGCTTTTTTTTTTTATTTTAACCGTTTTTTTTTTTTTTCAATTTTATTTATTATTTTATAACTAACTAAGTGCCTCGACCCACCGAGGCACTTAGCACACAAGCAGAGCATCGGAAGCGTGTCCGATCGCTTCCGATGCTCTGAAACACTGCCGGGCTCCACTTGGAGCAAAACCGGAAGTGATCACTCGTGGGGGAGTGATCAATCCGGTCCCGGCACTCGGCAACAGTATTGCAGGATGCCTAGACATCAAGGCAAGCCTGCAATACTGTTTGATCGCTTCCAGAGCTCTGTTTAACCGACGACGTATGCCATACGTCCTCGGTCGTTAAGTGCTTTTTTTTTGAGGACGTATGGCATACGTCGTCGGTCGTTAAGGGGTTAAAGTCTTACCTTAGGTTAAGCTGCAAAAAGCCTACTGCACCCCTTTCTATATTATGCAGAAGAAACGGTAAAAAAGTTATTTATAAAAAAAAAAATATTGTTTCTGGCTACTTTGAAATGGCTTCCAAGCTCCACCCACTGATGACATCATGATCTGGGCTGCATCTAGGCTCTCAGCTGAATAGCATTGACAGTGTTGAATTAAACTAGTGAGCCTTTTGTGATTGGATGCCATATGCAGCCCAGATAATGATGTCATCAATGGACAGAGCTTGGCATCCATTTCAAAGTGGCCAGAAACAATATTAATTTAAAAAAAAATGTTTTCCATTCATGTTGCATGATATAGAAAGGGTGCAGGAGGCTATTTGCAGCTTAATCTAAGCTAATACTTTAAGATGACTAAGGTGTAGACTGTCCCTTTTAGATTGCAACTCTAGCAGCTATTTTATAATTGTTTCTGACAGGCTTCAGAATAGAAGATAAAGTTATTGTAAATACAAGGATTCGTTACTGTCGCTATTTTTTTAGTTTGGGTTTCATAGAAGATAAATGCTGTTGTTATTACTTGAGATCTGTCCGAATAGATTGGCTTGCTAAACTTTTGTTCAGCTTGAATTGGATGAATGACCAAGAACAACAGATAATAACTGTGCTGTTGCTATTTTTCAACTTACTACTCTATGGATGTGGGCTGTAGTTTAAAGTCATTAACCTCCTTCTGTCAACCACATAAGGTCCAGTAATCAATTCCTTTTTTCTGCCTTAGGTAGAGCCGTAATAACTGTCTTCTTTCATCTAAATGAAGAGAAATGATTGACCCCTTTTACCAGTCACACACAGTGCATTATTTAACTCCTTATGTTAGTCACATATAGACCAATGGGTTTTCCATTTTAATTAGCATTGAACACTTCATCTGACATTGCTTTGCAGCCACAACCCCTGCTCTTGCGCAACAAAATTGTGTGAGAGCAGGGCTTTTCGATCATCCCAATTGGATTGGGATGATTTATCTCCACCACCTGAAAAACTCAGGCCCTAAAGCTGTGTTTGCAGCTTCATAAATGGGCCCTATATGCTTTAACCAGATTCAATTATGAGAGGTTGTTTCAACCTGATAATAAATGACTGGTTATCTGTTGAGCCCAAACTTTGCCCTCTTATACATCCTCATGAAAGAGAATTTAATTTACCAATTTTGCATGATCAAAGGAACAAGACCTGTGACAGAGATGCCCTCATTCAGTTTAATCTAAAATAAATATAACATTTATTACCAGATGTAGCAAACCCCTTTTAGACTATTCTCTCTTTTTCATTCAGTATGAAAGTCTTGTTGGAGAAAATGTAGAGCCAGTGGCTCATTAAGCCATATATCGTGTACCTGTGTAGAAATTAAACCATATTGGACAAATGATAGTTATTATAGAAAATAGCCTGCTTCCCTAATGTTCCTGCGGAATTACTCACCTCCACGTACTTGTTAATATAAACTAATTATGTTTAAGATTTTTAAGAATGCAGCATAAAATATTTATATGGGTACATTGAGGAGCCATCTTCACACACACACACACACACACAGACACACACAGACACACACACAGACACACACACATACACACACAGACACACACACACACATACACACACACACACAGACACACACACACAGACACACACACATACACACACACACACAGACACACACACACACAGACACACACACAGACACACACACACATACACACAGACACACACACACACAGACACACACACACACAGACACACACACAGACACACACACAGACACACACACAGACACACACACACACACAGACACACACACAGACACACACACACACACATACACACACACACACACACACACACTAGATAAGATAACAAGGGAGCCTTAAAAAATAAGAGGGAATCAGGAAACCTCCTACTAAACCCCAGGGAGTTAATCAGATAAGACGAATGCTGCTATACATTTCCACCCCTTAAAACCAGCTACCACAGACTCAGGCCTTGTTAGCTTGTGCCTAATTAAGCCCCTTCAAAGAGCCAGATAAAGTTAACTAGTTTTGAGATACTCTGATCCTAACTACTATTTTGTACCAGCTTGTACCAGAATTCTGAGTATCACGAGTCTATGGGGCATATCTATCAAGCTCCGTATGGATCTTGAAGCCCTGTGTTTCCGGCAAGCCTGCAGGCTCGCCAGAAACACCAGTTATGAAGCAGCGGTCTAAAGACCGCTGCTCCATAACCTGTACGCCTGCTCTGAGCAGGCGGACAGATATCGCCGCAAATCAACCAGATCGAGTACGATCGGGTTGATTGACACCCCCCTGCTGGTGGCCGCGAATCTGCAGGGGACGACGTTGCACCAGCAGCTCACAAGAACTGCTGGTGCAATGCTTAATATGGAGAGCATATTGCTTTCTGCATTCAGCGAGGTCTGTTGAACCTGATCCGCACTGTCGGATCAGGTCCGACAGACCTTTGTTAAATAGGCCCCTATGAATTCTGAATACCTGCCCCTCAAGACAGAGAACGCTTTTTTCAGGGTTTTCATATTCAAAGTCATTCCTTATCAATTAGAAATCTCCAAGGTAAAAGCGTCAAATGTTTATTTGTGGTGATAAAACACACTCTATCTTGCTTGTGAAATTCAACAACATTATTCCAATCCGTTAAATAACAGTTTTCCAATAGTTTTTAAAAGGTTTTTTGGAACTTTTCAAATATGAAAACTATCGGCTAGATCACGAGTTTTGTCGGTAAGGCTGTGCGGTGCTAACGAGCCTTTTGTTCTTACCGCTCCCTTTAAACAACGCTGGTATTACGAGTTTTCTGCAAACCGGCGTTAGCCTTAGAAAAGTGAGCATTGAGCAAAATTTTGCTCCACATCTCACCTCAATACCAGCGTTGCTTACGGTAGCGGTGAGCTGGCAAAACGTGCTTGTGCACGATTTCCCCATAGGAAACAATGGGGTTGAGCCGGCTGAAAAAAAACCTAACACCTGCAAAAAAGCAGCGTTCAGCTCCTAACGCAGCCCCATTGTTTCCTATGGGGAAAGAAAAAATATGTCTACACATCGTCGCCACCTGCATTATACTATTAACCCATAATCTGCCGCTCCAGACACCGCCGCCACCTACATTATATTTATAAACCCCTAATCTGCTGCCCCAACATCGCCGACACCTACATTATAGTTATTAACCCCTAATCTGCCCCCCCAACGTCACCATAACTATATTAAATTAATTAACCCCTAATCTGCCGCCGCCAACGTTGCCGCCACTATAATAAAGTTATTAACCCCTAAACCTAAGTCTAACCCTAACACCCCCCTAATTTAAATATAATTTAAATAAATCTAAATAAAATAACTACAATTAAATAAATTATTCCTATTTAAAACTAAATACTTAGCTATAAAATAAACCATAAATAGCTACAATATAACTAATAGTTACATTGTAGCTAGCTTATGATTTATTTTTATTTTACAGGCAACTTTGTATTTATTTTAACTAGGTACAATAGTTATTAAATAGTTATTAACTATTTAATAACTACCTAGCTAAACCACCTAACACTACTCTATAAATAAATAAATTAACTAAATTAAATTAAACTAATTACAATTAAATGAAATAAACTAAATTACGAAAAAACACTAAATTACAGAAAATAAAAAAAAATTACATGAATTTTAAACTAATTACACCTAATCTAATGCCCCTAATAAAATAAAAAAGCCCCCCAAAATAATAAAATTCCCTACCCTTTACTAAATTACAAATAGCCCTTAAAAGGGCCTTTTGCGGGGCATTGCCCCAAAGTACAATACCCCCCCAACATTACAACCCACCACCCACATACCCCTACTCTAAAACCCACCCAATCCCTCCTTAAAAAAAACTAACACTAACCTCCTGAAGATCACCCTACCTTGAGCCGTCTTCACCCAGCCAGGCACAAGTGGTCCTCCATATGGCAGAAGTCTTCATTCGATCGGGGCAGAAGAGGTCCTCCAGACGGCAGAAGGCTTCATCCAGGCGGCATCTTCTATCTTCATCCTTCCGGCGCGGAGCGGGTCCATCTTCCATCCAGCCGACGCAGAGCATCCTCTTCAATCGAAGTCCTAACGAAGAATGAAGGTTGCTTTAAATGACGTCATCCAAGATGGCGTACCTCGAATTCCGATTGGCTGATAGGATTCCATCAGCCAATCGGAATTAAGGTAGGAAAAATTTGATTGGCTGATTTCATCAGCCAATCGGATTGAAGTTCAATCCAATTGGCTTATCCAATCAGCCAATAGAATGCAAGGTCAATCCTATTGGCTGATTGGATCAGCCAATTGGATTGAACTTCAATCCGATTGGCTGATAGCATTTTTCCAGATTCCGGTATTAGGGGAATTAGATTAGGTGTAATTAGTTTAAAATTCTTGTAATTCTTTTTTTAGTTTCTGTAATTTAGTGGGATTTTTTTTCGTAATTTAGTTTATTTCATTTAATTGTAATTAGTTTAATTTAATTTAGTTAATTTACTTATTTATAGAGTAGTGTTAGGTGTAATTGTAACTTAGGTTAGGATTTATTTTACAGGTAAATTTGTACTTATTTAAGCTAGGTAGTTATTAAATAGTTAATAACTATTTAATAACTATTGTACCTAGTTAAAATAAATACAAAGTTGCCTGTAAAATAAAAATAAATCCTAAGCTAGCTACAATGTAATTATTAGTTATATTGTAGCTATCTTAGGGTTTATTTTATCGGTAAGTATTTAGTTTTAAATAGGAATAATTTATTTAATTGTAGTAAATTTATTTAGTTTAATTTAAATTATATTTAAGTTGGGGGGGGTTAGACTTAGGGTTACACTTAGGTTTAGGGGTTAATACATTTATTATAGTAGCGGTGATGTTGGGGTCGGAAGATTAGGGGTTAATTAATGTAGGTAGGTGTCGGCGATGTTAGGGCCGGCAGATTAGGGGTTAATACAATTTAACTAGTGTTTGCGAGGCGAAAGTGCGGCGGTTTAGAAGTTAATACATTTATTAAAGTGGCGGCGATGTCCGGTCGGCAGATTAGAGGTTAAGAATTGTAGGTAGGTGGTGGCGACATTGGGGGCGGCAGATTAGGGGTTAATAAATATAATGTAGGTGTCAGCAATGTTAGGGGCAGCAGATTAGGGGTTCATAGGTATAATGTAGGTGGCAGCGATGTCCAGTCGGCAGATTAGGGGTTAAAAGTTTTATTTTAGTGTTTGCAATGTGGGGGGGGGGGGGGGGGCTCGGTTTAGGGGTTCATAGGTAGTTTATGGGTGTTATTGTACTTTGTAGCACTTTAGTTAAGAACTTTATGTTCCGGCGTTAGCCCATAAAACTCTTTAACTACTGACTTTTAAATGCGGTAGGAGTCTAGACAGGAGAGGGTTTACCGCTCACTTCTTCCAAGACTTATAATACCGGCGTTAGGCAAATCCCATTAAAAAGATAGGATACGCAATTGACGTAAGGGGATTTGCGGAAGCCAAAATTTGCGGAAGAAAAGTGAGCGGTACACCTGTACCTGCAAGACTCGTAATACCAGCGGACGTTAAAAAGCAGCGTTGTGACCTCTCAACGCTGCTTTTTAAGGCTAACGCCAAACTAGTGATCTAGCCGTATGGTTTCTTTAGAAGCCATTTTGGCTTGTTTAAAGCAATATATTTTGGGATAGCGCAACTTCAGAGCTCTGGTTAACTGTTACACAAGTGAAAAAAAAGTTGCAAAAACATATAAAAGTACAGTCACAGTCATAAAAAAACTTTCTAATAAAAATTATTTAAAAAAAATTGCATTAAAAAGTTATAAGGACTCAAAGATATGAGGTCACAGGTGTTATAAAAATATAGGCATGCAAAGGGATTTAACATAGAGATACATAAATATACATGTCTAAATATGTATGTGTGTATATATATATATATATATATATATATATATATATATATATATATATATATATATATATATATATATATACAGGTAGCCCTCAGTTTACACCGGGGTTAGGTTCCAGAAGGAATGGTTGTAAATCAAAACCATTGTAAATTGAAACCCATTTATAATGTAAGTCAATGGGAAGTGAGGAAGTTAGGTTCCAGGCCCCTCTCAAAATTGGCATAAGTAACACCTAATAAATTACTTTTAAAGCTTTGAAATGAAGACTTTAAATGCTAAACAGCATTATAAACCTAATAAAATAATCACACAACACAGAATATATAATTAAACTAAGTTAAATGAACAAAAAAATTTGCCAAACAGCATTATAAACCTAATAAAATAATCACACAACACAGACTTTACTTGCATTTTTCTGCAAACAGTTCTTTCTATGCATTCTAATCTGGACTGATTTATAGACAGGAAGATATTGTTCCTTTGAAATCTGCTCAATAGCTCAGGTCTGGTTAAACTGATTAATTTCAGCTTGCTTGGCTTTGCTGCAACACAAGCGGACAGCTCCACGTACTGGCTATCTTTTGCAAGCTGCTCGATAGCTCAGGTCTGGTTAAACTGATTAATTTCAGCTTGCTTGGCTTGCATATATTTGCTGCAACACTAGCGGACAGCTCCACCTACTGGCTATTTTAATCAATGCACTGCTTCTCAATACTTTTCAATAGCAGTCACATGACTGAAAAAAAAGGTTGTTATTCTGAAACGGTGTAAATTGCACCGTTGTAAACCGAGGGCCACCTGTATATATATGTGTGTGTATTTACAGACATATGCACATGAATACATATGTATATGTATATAAATAAGCACATTGGAGCCATTTGCAGTCAAGCAGATGAAAACATAAAAAAACATATTTATGGTATAGATATATATTTTACATTTTTTTTATTTATAAATAGAACATATTCTTCTACGAGAAGAAGATTGGAATGTGAAATATTCATATTTCATGTCGGATAAATGCACTTGAAAAAATGCAATCAGGTTTGTGAGCAAATAAAATTTTTACGCTCCATTGGAGTCTATGCAGGAATATGTTAACGGGTCGCGATATTCAAAGTTTGGCTTTTTGCGCTCGTGGGGTTAGCGCTCGTGCAAAAACTTTTTACTTTCAACTTGTAATTCACCTGCTACCTGACGCTCACAAAAGCCTCTGTCTACCAAAGTTAATGCGGGAGCGGTAAATTGCACTCCACTCGTAATTTTGCGCATTATTGAATATGGGAAAAAACCTGCATTCAGTGACAATATTCAGTCATCATCAATACTGAATTAATTAGCCGTCATATTTTTCTTTTGCTTTGGCCACATATATTTTGCTTTTGTGACCATCTTTGAAAACCACCCTTGTCTGCGGTACTTGACTTCTGTTTATTATGGTTTTTCATTTGTTGGTTTTTTTTTTT